>NC_090943.1:104820621-105475065 GCF_040807025.1 Struthio camelus
CAGGGCTGGCTTCTGCATTCTTGCTCTGGAAGGATCTGAAATCCAAACACTTGGGGACTGAGGTTGGCCTGGCTGCTCACCCCAGCTTTTAATCCCTTTTCCGGCCAGGCAGAAATGATGGCCATGTAGCATCAATGAAACCCCATCTATGAGGGCAAGTTGTCCTGTGAATGTCCTCACATGTGAACCCTGGTGAGGAGCTTAGAACAGACACTGGCACCTTAGTGGTTGAAATACGCTTGCCAAACTCTCCATGCTACACCGGTGTTAGTGCAACATATGTATCACCATGTGCATTAAGCTCACCTCACTGCATCCTCACCATGTTGTCCACGCTGCTCCTTCTCACTTTCTTCATCAAGAGCAGATGTTCAAATCTGACTGCCCCGAATGAGGCAGCTAGAGGAATGCCCTGATTTTTTCCATTCCCCAAGATCCAGCATCTCCTCCTGGGCTGATATAGGTACCAGCCTTAGCTCATCAAGAAATTTCCTTCTTTGCTGGTAGTTGCAGTTCTCTAGTCATGTGGATTGCTAAATATCTTGTGGTTATAGTTAAAAATTTAATATCTTCCTTGGATCTTCTCTCAATCTTTCCCTATGTTGGCAGCAAGCTCTAGGGTGTACCTCTCACTGTATATTTGTACATTGCCAAGTAGAGTAGAGCACTGACTTTGAAGGTGGACCTCTAGACAGCACCACGTTTCTCATAATTGTGAGTAAGATGGTCTTGGGTTTCGTGGGTTATGATTTCTCACCCTGGAACCCATAAAATGCTCAGCAGAATATAATCGTGGCAATCATTTATACTAGGCTTTCCCATAGGAAACTGGTATGCAGCTTATTTCAGCCTGAGCCACCACATTCAAATTACTTTTTTTTCAAGGAGGTGATTGAAACAATTGTTTCTCATGCTCGTATTACAGCCATTCATAATTCTTTTGTAAAGGTGAAGGTTGAGCATTTCCAGTTTCTAGCACAGAGCATCAAGGCTCAGAGAAAATCACTTTTAGAGCTAGGTCCCTTAATTTTGTCCTTTCAAACTTCTCCTGGGATTCAAAATTTTTGTATCCTCAGAAACCAAAGTTATGGGTCAGGTCTCAGTACATCTCCAATAATTCATTTTCATTTCCTCTTTCACACATGATCAAGAGGTTTAACCCTCTTCATGACTGTCCCCTCCTACAGAAAAACCCGTGTGAAGAGTAGTGAGAGAGAAAGACATCAAAAACAGCATGAGTGACATCATCATGTATCTACTGTAGAGACGTCAGTCTCCAAGAAATAGGAAAGGTCAGAGGTGTTCAGGGCACAGGGTTTTTCACAAAACAGCTGAAAAACCCAGACCATATCTGAAGCACTCATACCATCCTTCTCCCTTATCTCTTCTTTTGCCAAAATATGTGTAGACCCTCCCTTGAGAGGAGTTACTGCTCTGTGATTTTTTAATATTGGTTTCCATCCTCCAGCACTGGTCATGATAGCTTTTGCCAGATTTGAGTTGACCAGGAAATGAGATGGACTTTCCAAAAGAAAACTGTGAAACAGAGGGCAAGTATTTGCATGGGAATTAGAGGAAAATGTTTTTTTCCTCTTAAATGAAATACATTTTTTTCCCCAGAACTCCCCCTACCCCACCCTCAAAATAACCAAAACTTTTCATTGCCCTTCCTTAACAATGCTTATTATTCTGACTGATAAACATGAATTATCTTTGGATTTTGCTCCATGTCTCAGGAGAAGCCATTGCCCTCCAACTATTCATCTCCTGACCTCCCAGTTCGCAGCAGCGTGCTTTGGGTAGGTGGACGTGGTGAGAGCAATGACACGGCCCCCTCCAGCCTGCTTGTTCTTCAGATTGTCATTGTGCGTTGTGTCTTCCTGAGTTCAGATCAGTGCCTCTGATGCTCGCAACTGCTGTTGGCTGGAGGGGAGAGGAGAAAAGATGGACAAATCAATTCCACAGCAGTGGAGAAGGAAGGTGAAGAAGTCCGGGGCAGCCTGAGCAAAATCTCTGTCTGAATTAGCTAGGGCTGGGGTAGATATTTGGCTGGCAACCTAAAGGTCTCTGATGAAGTAGATGAAGGTCACCTGAACCTGCACAGAAGGCAATGTCAGCCTCAACAGTGACTCTGAAGTCTCACTTTCTTTAAAATCATCACTTATACAAATAAAATGGCTTACCTACAATCCCCACAGATGCAGGCACTATTTAAATATAGCAAGCATTGATGTCTATCTGTAAATTACAAGGAAATGAATAAATCGAGGCAACGTAAACCACAAAAAGGAAGTTTGAAATCAGCCCAAAACTTTGATTGGTTGGCTCCTGCCAAAGGAACCTGCCTAACCTTCATGATCCACTACAGCAGTAACATAACAACTGAATCAAACCCACAGGTCCCGATTCCTCAGCTGGTGTCTCTTGGTTTGAAACTGTCAACTTCTCTGCACGTATATCTACATATATTTGCCAAGGATCTGGCCCACATTTAGTGGTCTAGACGTGTGCTGTGGGGGCACTAATCTCGGAAAAGCTGAATGAGCCCTTGACATTGAGTATCTGACAATCCCTGTCTCATAGAGGAGACGGCGCTGCATTTTCTGGAACTGATGAGCTCATTTCTGGGAGGTGTTGGTGGGGGTTGCTTTAGCGCACAAGGGGTCATGAAGAGGATTTATGCAGGAAGTCAGTGGGAAAGGTTTCTTTCTCGCTTTTTTTTTATTATTATTTGAAGAGAGGTTTCTGTGCTGCTTACCATCCTGCAGATTGCTAGGTGCAGATACTTAGCAATGAGAAAAACAAAAATCTGTACTTGGCTTCATTTTAATTAGGATAATTGATTCTTGTTTTCTTTGGAAAGCTTTTCTTCTTTTTATAACCTAGATCATTAAGAAAAATGAACGTTTTGCGTGTAGTGTTTCTGTGTGTGTGCAGCTAGCAAGCGACCCTCATCCCTCCAAAATTACATTTGTTGCAGTTGGCCAGTTTCATTCCCATTAGTCCTGCAAGATCATATGGAAAACAAACTGCACGCCCATGTCTCCTCCTCCTCCTTCCACATGCTTGGCGCTTCCAGAACAGGGGCAGCAATTCTGGTACCACTGTTCCCTTCCCCTGGCTACCAGCTTGGGGAGGTACTTTTGATTTATAATGGTGGCAACAGGCAACTGAGCAGTCATGTGTGACCTCTCCCTCCAGCCTTTCCAAGGGCTGCCGGTGTGCTCTGACAAAGAGGCTGGTAATGAAAATATGCAAAAATTAGTCTGTCAAGAAATGAGGGTTATCAACATCATTCTTTCCAATACTGGCCAAACCATATCTTTCCCAGGAAAACTCTCCATCTTTGGACAAGCAAGGCAGACCACGATCCACAGGACGGGACCCAGTGGATACAAGGAGGTGGAGAGCAAGTGTGGAGGAGTAAAGCAGGCTGACGACAATATGTTTGCCAGGAGTCCTTTAGCTGGGGATTATTATGGCCATTTAGTGCCTGATGCTAAGGTGAGTTGGCAGCTGAAATTTACCTTGCTTTTCACAAGAGTGGTCTGGAGTGGAGAAGTGGGTTTAGGCCAGGAGGAGAAGTCAGCTATTTCTCAAAAAGAAGGCAGCACAGGCAGACTTGGGGAGCAGGAAGGGCATGAAAAATATAATCAATCTATAAACCCCCTCATCTCCCCCAAAAAGGGGGGAAGAGAGAAGCTAAAAATCACTGGAAGAGGAGAGTAGGTATAAGCTGCTGCTTGTGGCTGTGCCGGGAGGGTAGGTTATTTTTGCAGGGGGAACAGGCAGCGGAGGGTAGGTTATTTGGCAGAGGGAACAGGCAGCAGCAGCTCAGCCATTGGCTTAAGAGCAGGTTGGTAAAAGGCCAGGGAGCAGGCAAGCCTGGTAGTGGCAAGGGAGCCATCCAGGAGCACGGTAGGAGGCAACGCCAGGTGAGTGTGGAGGAGAGGACAGGGAGCAAAAGGGCTTCAAAAGGGGCAGAAGCTGGCCTTAGCTGCAGGGGAAGCTGGCAGTGGGACTGATAACCGAAGGCATAAGGAGAGGTCAGGGGAGAGTTTGGGGAATACGTAATGCTTGGATTAAGAGACAGACTGAGGAAGAGGTGGGAGGGAGGGAAAAAACAAAGAAGGCACAACAAGAAGGATATGGCAGCCTCTGGTTCTCTGAAAAGAAGAAGGAGGGGAGGTCAGGGAAGATGAAGAGGATGGTGAAGGTCAGAAATATGCAGTACAGCTGGGTATATAGGGAAATCAGTGCCATGTAGTAAAGGCTACAGGAGGAGGAATGTGAAGGAGGGCATTATTGGAGGGTTTTGCCAGAAGGCTTGCAGTGACACTAGGAGAATGGGAAAAAGCAGATGTTGAACTGGGATAGACCTTACTGGGATGGACTTGGTGCTAAAGGGAGAGAAAAGCAAGAGACTGAAAGCTATTGGAGAAGTCCCAAAGAAATTCAGCAGGGCAGAGAGACATGGGGAGGCTGCAAATGTCAGAGAAACCATGGCCAGTAACACAGCCAAGGTCATGGAAAGGCCAGGCAGAGAGACAAGAAGATGATGCTGAGGGAGATGAGAAGGTGGCTACAGAGAAGGAACTGAGAGCCCAGAGATCAGATAAGGACCCATGCGAGGACTGAGAACGTTTTTAAGAGGAGCAAAAGTTAACAAGTGGTCCTGACACGGTGAAACCATAGTGAAAGTGGGATGTTGAATAATTCCCCAGTTCCTCAACAATGTCAAGCAAAGCTTCCTTGGCTTCACGTAAGAGTCTCCCCACAGCTACCCATGTGCTCCTGCTCCCGTCTAGGTCTCTGCAGCTGTGTTCAGAGGGAGACACGAAAGGGTATTATTTTTGGAATGGAGACTGCAATTCCTGCTGCATATACCATGGCGTCTCAAGACTGCAAAGGATCTAATGGGTCAGCAAGGCTAATTTTAAGCAGTGATTAGTCCTAGTAAGTTATTAATTTTGTTACAAATGATAAAAAGGTACCAGCTGCCATTACCAGTCGATGCTTCTTTTTTTCTGGGATGTGTTAGCCTGTCGCATTGACAATGCCGCAACCTTGTTACCAGAAGAAGGCATGGCTGTGAGCTGCAAGTGTGAGGAAGCACGCGTGCCCAGCGTGCATGGCATTGCTTTGACTCAGCCGTTCCTGCACGTCAGCAGCGTCCCTTTCCATAGGCAGCCAGTCAGCCCTGCCCAGGGGGCATTTCCATGGCCCACGGAGCCCCTCACAGCCACGCTGCACGCCTGGCTGCGGGAACAAGCCGTCCCCTGCCCTGACGCACAGGCAGATGGAAAAGGCCACACGAACCGGGTGAAGGTGTCTACACAATGCTTGAGAAGGATTCAGGCTGGTGGCAGTGCCTAGAAAGCCCCTCCAGCTCCCCTGCCTTTCGAGCCTTGTGTAAGCACAGGGCTAGGTCCTCCACCTGGCAAAAGGGAAGGTTATACTATACGCAGTGCGGGTGGGGAAACCTGTTTGTGAGGTTTGCCAAGGGGCAGCTAAAAACTCTGCAGTAGGTCCAGGATAAAGCCATGACTAAAGGCTATCCAAAACTGTCCTTCCACTACAAGAATGACCCTTTTCTGGAGCTTCTTTTGGCCTGCTTTTAAACACATTGAAAGCAAGGGAGTTTTGAGATGGGCACAAAGGAAATATTTATTCACAATGTAAAAGTGCCATTTAGCACTTTTCACGGTGATGATTAAAGCAAAGGTTTTCTTTCCTCTCTAAGGAATATTGTGAAGGGTGTTTAGTTGCATTAGTAAGAGCAGTAACAACAGCAGCAACAAGTATTATTTCAGTGGAAACTGAGGTGTTCATGTAACGCTTCAGTCTCAGAAGGCAGATTGGGGCAGGGCGCGGGGTGG
This sequence comes from Struthio camelus, assembly GCF_040807025.1. Taxonomy (NCBI): domain Eukaryota; kingdom Metazoa; phylum Chordata; class Aves; order Struthioniformes; family Struthionidae; genus Struthio; species Struthio camelus. The sequence continues at coordinate 104,826,501 of NC_090943.1, forward strand.
GGGCTTGAAATCCTGATTCCACTGACTCGATGGGCTAAGATTTCACCCTATATAGTAAAGTGTCTGTTCGAAAAACAGAGCCGACCTTAGTCATCTGGGAGCCAGTCTATGATGTTACTTAACTGCAGAGGACATCCCATGAACCTGACAGTTTGTGAGCAAAGCCACTGGTGTTTTGATGGCCAATTTGTAACCAAAGTGAGTTATGCAGTGGAAATAATTATCTCATTGTCTGATTTAGTCACTTCGGCAAGGTGTTTGCAGAATATAGCTGCTTTGTATAGGATAACAGAAAAGCAACGGGCTGGCTAATTCAATTAAAAGCGAGTAGTTACAGTCTAGGCACTGACAGCATGTGGGAGGAAGTGGTGTTGTTTCCATTGTGACTGGCAGTGAACGACTAGCAAAAACAAGGTGGTTTGAGGAACGCTTGCGTGTTAATGGCATTTCCCTGTTCTGTTTGTCAAGTAAAGGTGGGAATATAGAGTCAGAATTTACTTGAATCTGTTCTTTTACAAGAAAAGACAAGCGGCCTCCATGGGAACGACTCTGAACATCAGGCTGCCCCGGCGTGCAGACAGCGCTTTGTCTGCAACTGCGCGCTTGTGTCGTAGGTGCTCCGACGAACTCTCTGTGGGTGAAATAGAAAAAAAAATATCATTGTGTGCTCAGTGCGCTGGCGATGAGAACGTGTCTGTCAGGAGTGCTGACTTGCTCCTGCTCTCGTTCTCCGTGCCGTAGCGGGCCTCGTGCTGCACGGTGCCAACCGGCACGTTATACCTAGGAAAAGGCCAGCCCTGGCTCGGCTGATTCACCCCTGACTTGTGGCAACTGTGGGCCCCACGTTGCAGCGATGGGCTCAGCAATCTGACTGCAGCATCAGACCAGAGTAATTCCAGAAGTGAATCAGACTCTGCCTGATGGCCGTATCAGGCACTGTAACCGAATCGTGTGTGATATCATGTTCCTGTGCGTGTGTTTGTGTGAGTGCGTCGCTTCACCTCACAGCTAAGCTGAAACGGCCATCCCTAATGGTGGCTGGCAGTCTGCTGAATAATCCATAGGATGCCGATTCCCTTCTGACCACCTCACCAAGTAACCAGACGAGCTTTCATAAGGAGGAAAAAAGCGAGCAAAACCTGCTTTAAAAGAAAATTGACTATCAGTGTCTAACTTCAAGGTTTCAGGGGCTTAACCTTTCAGTCAGCATCTACCGAAAAAGACAGAATTAAAATGCAGTCTAGCAACGGACCCTTCAAGGGCTCTTCGGCTTGCGGCGCGCGCGAGGGTGGCAGCCAGCACTGCTGGCAGCCCTGGCCCTTCAGCGGGGTGTTTCTCTGGCTCCCTCCGTCAGGAGCTGGGAGGAAGCTCCTGAAGTAACTTCGATTTGGCAGGGATGTGGTTTAATGATGCATGGAGTTACGCGAAAGTTTACCATGACGGAGAGGGTGTGAAGTGCACAGGAGGGAGGGCTAGGCACCATCCTGGTTCATTTGCTAGAGGACTGGGACTTCCTCATCACGTACCCGCAGTGAGGAGGGGCATTGCAAATGGGAAGTGGCAAATGCTTCCCTCCTCTGAGGGCTTTTACAGAGGAGACCCCTGTGGAAATAGCACGCAGGATCTGGGGAGATAGCTGCCTCCACTACACATCTGTGGAGAGCTGAGAACATATGTGCGGACGAGGGCACAGGAGCTTCACAGCCCAGAAATTTGGCCTAGATTTGATAAAGCATCATCTGACAAGTGTGCAACGCCTCTAGTACTAGTGGCAGTGCCCCTGTGCATTCCTGCTTTTTTTATGGCAATTTCAACAGACGGGAGAAGCACTGAACTTACCTCCGTCACTTAAAAGATAAAAACAGTGGGGTAAATTTGGAAAATTAGGTGAGGTTGCTTCCCCCTTGGTATTCCTTAAGAATGCTCTCTGCCACATTGCTCAGAAAACACGGCTGGCCCTTCATGGCTCCTCCGGTTATATAGGAAAAATATTTGGATAATTGTTTTTAACACTCAAAGAACACCCTCAGTTAGTGGTGCCTGTACATACAAGCATAGGCTTGAACTGGCATTACTTGTAGCCTCCCCCCTGCCCACCCCACTCTTCCCATATTGTTCTCAGTGGTTTGATATTTGCATCTTTGTTCCAACTAGACGGCGAGCTCTTTGGCACTGTGTGTGTTTGTGTGTGTGTGTGTGTGTGTGTGTGTTTGTGTGTGTGTGTGTGTGTGTGTGTGTGTTTGTGTGTGTGTGTGTGTGTGTGTGTGTTTGTGTTTCTATACTACCAAGGGGCATGAAACAGTAGGCCTGGCTGGGAACTATGCACATTACAAGGACCATTCATACAATGAGAAGAAGGCAGGGCATATATAATAAATGCAGTCAGGAAATACCATTGCTATAGCATGGTCTGCTGGAATTTACCAGTCTCAAATCTGCTGGCTTGACATTGAGCACAGTCCTCCCCGGCTTGCTGGGGTGCCTTGGAGGCAGCATCCTCCAAGTGTTTCCTGAAAGAGCCTCTGCTGCCTTCAGCCTCAGAGGGCGTCCCCCAAAAATGGGATAAGAGGAGAGGCAGAGTCTCCTGTGCCTTAGAAAATGCCCGAATGCCATTGAAATGAGAATCCAGATCTTCTGAGCTGATTTCAGATCGAAAAAGAAGAATTATAACCCAAGGATTTGCACAAAGCGAAGTTAGCAGAGTGGGCACCTGCAAACACACAGGCATCCTGCACAGCTCCCGTCGGCCCAGGGCATTTCAGTCCCGTGCTTGCAAACCACACCGGCAACTGGTGGTATTAGACAGCACAGTCTTTAGCTGTCTCTACAATGGTTTTCTACAGCTTCCCACCCCTGGGAAGGGCAGCTCCTGCCACCCAGTAACAGGGTTTACGTGAGCTGGGCGTTGCTGAGGAGGGACGGGCACGCTTCACCTCAAGGTAAAACTCTTGTACTTGCAGTGTATCATCAGCCATACAAAAACAGCAGCCACTTGACTGCATCTTCTTGTGTAAAAAGGCAGTTCCTTTTGTTCTGTGGTTGGCATCAGGAACTTCACGCCAGTGATTTTTTTTTTTCAAGTTGTTGTTTTCTCTTCTCCTGTTTGAACGAGCCTCCGAGCCTCCGTGCCTCCCCTCACCCCACCGCCACCTTTTTGCAGTCTCACCTACCGGTTTTGTCTCTTGGTAATGGAGAAATGCTGGTTGGGGCGGGGGGGGGGGGGCCCGCTCAGGCAGGGGGAGCGAAGGTGGTTTGCTGCCTTTCATTTGTTTGCAGTATTTGCATTACCGCTGCCTTTGCCGGCTTGGCTTTGGCTCACGTTTCGTGCAAGAGGAAAAGCTGAGTACCCATAGCACTCCCCCTCCTCCCCCCCCCCCCTTAAATGGCTGTCCCCTGCCACGGAGCCCTAAGCCCCCCCCAAAGTCTCGGGTGAGGGAACCGTCCCCAGGTGGCTTCGGGCAGGGGCAAGGGCTGGGCGGTGGGCGCCCCGAGGCCCAGCAGACCCGCGGGGGCCTTCGAGCTCGCGGTGCTGCGGGGTCGGGGTGGCGGCGGCGGCCGGGGGGGCACGCGGCAGCCACCCGCTGCGAGCCCGGCTGCCGAGGGAGCGGAGCGGCAGCGACTGAGCTGACATTTAGCTTTGACCTTTCAGATGACGCCACGCAGACGTCTCACGGCGTGTCCCGGGCCAGCATGGGAGCAGGGGCACCCTCGCACCTAGGCAAAGGCAGGTGAGGGCAAAAATGAGCACCCATTTATTATTTGTTTCTGATTTGCATCCCCTCCCAGCCCTTTCCCGTTTTCTGGGTGGCCCGAAGCGCGCGCTGGGCAGAGCAGGCAATGCAAGGGAGAGGGCAAAAAGCGACGTGTTGCTGCGAGCCCGCTGCAGCCCAGGAGCAGAGGGGGCTAGAGATGCTCTGCGGGAGGGCGCGTGGGGCAGGGGAAGACTTGCGTGGAGGGGCATGGGGCGAGGGGGCGTATGGCATGACCGCGCAGCCCTCGCTCGCGCTCTGCTTGCCACTAGCGTAAGGACAGGAAATTGCCAAATGGGCACTAATAGATGGAAGCAAAACCGAAAGCACACTATTAGATGCTGGAGGTGAGATTGTTTTTTTTTTTCTTTTTTTCTTTTTTTGAGATGGGCATTGCGGGCAGTTAGTGAAACTCAGCACCACCTGCAGCTGCCCATCAGCCTGCACTGCCACTTGTGCAGTGGGCTTATTGCAGGACAGCGAGGTGGGGCTGTCGGCTCCCCTCAGCTCCAGCTATACTCGTGACAGCAGCATCGGTCTTGGGAATTGAGCTGCATCCCGTGTGGGAGGGTGTTTGCATTTTTTTTTTTCCCCACTGTTGTCAAAGGTCTGTCTGCTTCGCTTCTGCCTGTCAAAAAATAGGGGCTGCTGGACAGTAAGAATTCTGTTTTGCAGAGAAAGCAATGAGTTTTCTGACATTTGGGTTTTTTTTTTTTTGCTTTTGTTTTTTTATTTCATGGGGTGGGGCAGGGCGGAAGTAGAATTTCTTTAAAATTTTCCTGCAGAAAAACTCCAGCAAACAGGCACAAAAAAAAAAAAAAAAGAATAGCAAAACTGAAAAAAATCAAACAACCGCCACACAAAAACTATAGACACTAATCCACGCAGCATTACTAGCAGATATGGAAGTTGGAAGTAAAGAAGTACGTCCTGGCTCAGCTTAGTCTCCCCAGTCACCTGTCTAATCTAGCAGGAATACCTTCAGGTCAAGCTGTTGTGGTTGGTATAAATAGTTCAACATTGATGAGCCTGGGCTGTGAGAGGATGCCAGCTAAACACCCAAAGAGCTCCATCCCGAGAGGAAGGACTTAGGTGCAACACGAGCAGCAAAGTCCAAAAAACAGCGTCGTCGCTCGCCCTGCTGGGCTGCAAGGCAGGGCCAGCAGGTGCTGGTGCACACGGCACCCGGAGCCCCCCGCGCTGGAGACGATGGCGAGCCAAGAGGGAAATAAAGTCGCCAGGGAAAACCTTTCCCCCATGCCCAGCTCAGGCTTCAAAAATGGGGCGTGCTTCTGGGGAGTCACAAGAGAGACCTTGGGCTTGGCGGGGTGGAGCGCGCTGGGGGCTGGGGTTAAAGCTCTTCCTTGGGTCTCTCAGCAGAGGGACTGCGGTTGGTAAGACATTATTATGTGGCCACTTCACGCACGTCTATACCAAAGCTGCATTTCTGCAAGCTTTCTTTTTTTTTTTTTTTTTTTTTTTTTTGGAAAACAAGGCTGGAGGAAGGAGGCGGTGGCAGAGGGCAGCGAAGGTCCCTGCTGACAGCTCTGCCTCTAGGCGCAGGTTGAAAGGAAGGCCCTCGCCTGCACTTGTGGGACGAGGTGCTGGGTGACCATCCCCCCACAGGAGAGCGACACCTCCCAGCCTGCCGGTAAGACCCTGCGGTGTTGAGCTGGTTCAGCTGCCTCCCGGCGGTGCCCCCAGTGCCCTGCACGGCGGCATCGCCCCTCGCCTGCACAGGGCGGCTCCTTCTCCCACCTTCTCCACCAGAAACGATCTCCAGTTGCCTTGCACATGCCCCTGCCCAGTGGCATGGAGCGGCTTCCCAAAGGGAAGGTAATAGACGAGAGGCTCAAACCCAGACAGGTCCACCTCCTTTCACCCACCTAGATTTGCTAGCATTAAGCTTAAACCTGTGGGCTGAATCCCTGCTACCGGGCTCTTCTGGTGGCACGTGCCTTTTGGCTCTGGTCACCCTGCTTGTGAGATGTCTGGGGCCGTTGTCATTGCGCCTACCTGCTGACCAAATGCAAAGCCTGGCTCCACTGCCTCCGTGACACAGGACAAGGGGGTCTGCCCCATGTTTGTCTGGAGAACAGCCAAGCTGGGAGCTGGGCTTTATCTTTTGTTGTTCAGCAAGAGTTTGGTTTTAGGTGCTGAGCTGACTCTCTGAAAGGCCTGGACTGCTTTGAGGCCCTGCATGTGCAGGGAAAAACATGCCTTGCGAGCACCCTGCTCTTCATAGCCTGCAGCAAGAGTGCACGGCAGCACTGGGAGGGCTGAAGCACAGTTCAGAGTTTATGTGCATAACCCGGTTTTCTAAAAACAGAACACTTACTCAGAAATAGAGTAGAGGTGCCACTTGACTTTACTCCAGCCCTTTTATATATAGTCCTTATTTCTCCTGATTTTACTTCAGCAGTTACTATATGAATTGAAGCTTAGAAGTGGTGTGGAGGGGGAGAGAGGACTTAGGATCAACTTATATGTTCAGTTGTTGAGCTGAAGTTGCTGGTTTAATGGATACGGGGAGGTCATGGCTGTGGAGTTCCCTCTGCAAAACCTTTTTAAAGACTAGCCTTCATCCATCAAACGACTGAAACTGGTGGTGGGGGTGTTAGTTAATATTATCTCAAATGAAACCTGAATCTCTTTTTTTTTTCCCCCAGGGAATAGAACACTAACATTTTCATTACTGTTTTTCTTCCTTTTTTTTTTTTTTTTTAAGTAGCATAGAGAAGCAGCAAACCCAAGAGCTTTATTTTCCTGCAATATGGGACTATGCAGAGCTTTTGCAATATATGCTTGGTTTAGCCTCAAGCCTTTTCAAGGGAGATGCTTGGGACCAGCTCCAGGAACCAACATGGCTCAAAACCGATAGTCAAAATGAAGGGAAGAGAGCACTGGGAGTCTGACCTTACCTTTAAGCACCTTGACCTTGGAGGCTGCAATAGGCTCCTTTCAGTTTGTCGTGCAACTTAGAAGAACCCCTAAAACATCAACTAAACACTTCGAAGAACTGCAGTGTTCCCACCACCCCTTTCCTTGATATGCCTCAAGATGATGTAAATGAGAGCTGCATTTACTTTGGAGATTCCCAAACTGATGAATCAAGGTCTCTGCTTATGAAAGCAACTCAAAGCACACATAAATAGGAGGCCAGTCTCTTTCTTTCTTGGCGTTTTTACAAAGCTATGGCAATGTAAATAGAGACTCATAACAGCCACAACATAGATCACTAGAGGAGCCTGAAGTGTCTTCCTAGAAAAGATTCACATATGCATGAATCTTTGGCCCAGATTGTTTTAAGTAGAGCTAAACAAAAACTGCTCTTTTTAGACACTTAGGCTGCTCTACTCAGTTAGGGAATTTAAAAGTGAGGGACTTCTTTCCATTTAAAGAATTGACCTGATTTTTCTTTCTTCAGTGGTGCCAAGGAACTTCTGAAAAAATGGCTTGCCTCCTTCCAAAGATTTTCCTACTTCATTTTAATAAAGGCAATGTATGATCAGCATGCACATGTGCATGCACAGACACTCACTAATCAGGTCATCTTCATGCTGGAGCCAAATGCAACAAAACCACCAAAAACCCTCAAAAACTCCAAAAAAGACTAGGTAAGCATGAGGCTGTCAGACAGAACTTTCAAACATTTGGGTATTTAGATTTTATTATTAATTCGCTCCTCTGCGTTGCTGTCTAGACATCAAACCAAAATGAGGTTACCCAGTGCAGTAGCATGTAAGAAGGGACATTTCTTGTCCTCAGAAGCTTCCTGTCTAAATCAAAGAGACAAGTGGCAGGAGAATGGAAGTAAAAGTGGCGATTCCTCCACCACTATCTTTAAAAAAATTACACAAAGAGATTGCTGAAAAGAGAAAGATCAAAGTTTAGATTAAAAAAAAAAAAAAAGAAAAAAGCAACCCAAAATGTGGATAGCATTCCTCAGATGCAGTCATCCATATGACTAGAAGTGCCTGGAAGTGGGTCCCCCCCACTGGGGACCCCTTTGCACTCTTACGCACCCAAAATTCACCTTCTGCTGGCTTTCAGAGTCGCTGCAGCCAGCGCCTCCAGGCACGCTGCCCCCGGCAGCACCAGCGCAGGGGTCCTGTAACTCCCCTCGCGAGCTTGCAGCCCCAGCTGTTGCTCTCACCTGAGCGTGGCTCTCCATGCTGGCAGTGCAAGGAGCATCTCAAGGTGTCAGTGCTGCTTCCCACGATGGCGGTGGGAGGAAGGAGTGAGCATGCGCCGCTGCAGCAGGGCTGCTGGGATGCCCTTGCAGCCCTGGAGCATGCATGCAAGGTCTCAGGGCGGCATATGAAGCTGCAGGAGCGGTACGGGGGAGCCTTCGGGCCAATTTATGAGCTAGGACTTTCACATAGGCCGCTGTGTGGTGGATGCACTGATGGCAGGACTGAGCCTAGCGGTGAGCAGTGCACTGAGTGGTAGATTAGGGCTTAGAGTTACCTTAGAAGTTGCTTTTAAAGGGAGCGAGAAACTTGCTAATGATCACAGAGGAAAACTGGTAGCTAAGCTGGGAATTAAAGCTAGGAATTAAAGCGCTCATAGCACTTGTATCCTTTCAGTGTTGTAAGAGGAAGATTTCTGCACCACACTTGGGAGAGGAGGGTGGTGATGAAGAAAATGCACCTCTCTGAAGTAAGGCAAACAAAACCCCCAACAACCTGTTTGCTGGAACAATTATGTCCGTTATCCTAAATAAGAAGGAAATCCCAGACTCTTTGGCAAGGATAGGGGTTTATCGGACAGGACCTACCATCTCCTGCCTGTGACACATGCCTCGGGGGTACAAAAGGGTCAAAAAGAGTCGGAGAATGCAACCGGAGCACATGAAACACGTCTCAGTAGCGCTGGGAAAGAAGAACATTGATAAGGGCTGGTTTCAGCACAGGTCTCAGGATTTAGAAAGGCCTCATGACCTGTGATTCAGAGGTGTCGGTTACCTCTGGTGCTCTGACTGAAGAGGTGGGTGTTCAGCTTGTCAGAAAGTGAACTCTTTATTTACAAACTCATTCAGTTTACAAGACCACTTATTTACAAAGCCTATTGCTGAAAGTTAGCGTGTTGCCTTGAACTCTCGTAGGAAGTCTCTTTAATCACACAAGTTTCACATCTCTTATTTGCTTTGGTTTTTTTTTTTTTTTTTTGCACTTCATGTGCAATATTATGCACACATGGGCTACATAGTCAAAAGTTAAGAAATATCAGCATTAGCCTTGTCTGTGTCGTTTTTGCGTGTCTGGGGGTGTGCAGTTTCCTTGGCTTAAGGAGACAAAAGTGGAAGGGAGATGTCAAATTAAAGCAACAAGGTGTGATAGTGTTATTTAGGACCCTTTGGCCGTAGTGTTAGACACCTGCTGCTTTAGCTTATAGCACTACTGCAGGTTGGCATCCTCTCTGCTTAGTCCTCACCCAGGATGTCCCCCATCCTGGCACTTGCTCCTTAACTGCTCCTTAACTTGCTCCTTAACTGCTCCTCCTGCTTCCTTTCTTCTCCTTTCTTTCTTTGCTGTTGATCCCTGGCTCCTTCAAGCCCATGTCCCCCTTCCCTCCTCCACTTCTTGCTCAGCTGGTTTCTTGCCCAACCCCATATTCTCCCACCACCAGCCCCAAACAGTTGGTGAGGGGAAGGGGAGCCATTTTCCTCAATGTTTTCTACTTTTACTTCCCCGTCCCATGCCCACCGACTTGAAGGCACAGTTTCTCCCTTCATCTTTCATTCCTGGTCCCACTTCAGCCCACATCTTTCTTCCTCTCCAACTCTGGTCCCTTCTCCCTTGCCACTAGGGCTCCAGCTCCTACTGCCTGGCCCCATCAGCACTCGTGGCAGCAGGACCCAAGCAAGACCCTACTGAAGCCTGGCCACCAGGGCTTCAGCACCTGGCTGTGCTGCAGAGAGGCTCAGGTACAGACTTTCAAGCACAGGGAGCCCTGAGGAGGAAATTTTTTTTTTTTTTTTGCTGTCCAGCTTCAGTACACACTTGTGAGTGAGATGATTTATCACCTCAGAGGCTTATGACTTGGCAAAATTTGGATGGAGATTTTTTGCAGGCAAGCAGCACATCCTTGACACACAGGCCAAAATCCTGCCACATTTCACGTCCTTTTTCCAAAGCCTGGGGGCATGAAGAAAAGGTCACCAAATTTCTTGACATATGGAGAAAAAAACAACATATTTTCTTCCAGCTAAATGATCAATAACCACTTAAAATTTCCAGGCAGAGAAAATATACTGGGGCAGACTCCAAGCTAGAATATTCCAGCCCAAATGGCTGTCATTTGACAAAATTGCAAGCAATTGTAATTAGGAAGCAACAGGCAACTGCTGGAATTCGTGGTGCCCCTTTAAAACATACTTTTTACATTTTTCAAAGAATTTAAGCTACTTTTCAATTTATTTGCTAAGGTTGGAGAGAAGTAGCGCTCTGCTTGTCTTTCTGTTTTTTTTTTTTTTTTTTTACCTTTTCTGAATGAAAGTGTTTTACAAATGAAAAATGAGGTTTCCTGAAATGAAGGGCTGCCTTTTATTCTGAGCTGGCTTCCATGAAATGCATCTGAGAACCTCCAGTGCTTATCTCTGAACTTGCTGGGGGGTAGCAAGCAGCTGCCTGTGTTGGCTTGGCAAAGTGAGTCACTGGTCTAAGGGCTGAGCATTGAGAAGAACTGAGTTTCATCAGCTTTGCAGAGCATCTGAGAAAGCACTAAGCAGTTGTAGGAAAACTGCTTGCCACGTTTTTATTGCCTGCCCCACATTTAGATTTAAACTCGAAGGACCGTCTCCTGTCCTTCTCTGGCTGTGGGACAACTGCCTCCCCCTCACAGCGCAGAGCTGCACACAACCTCACAGCCGACGCAAACCTCTTGTGAATGCAGCAGTGTGGATGTACTATGTGTCATCAGCTCATGAGCCTCAGCTGGGGAGTGTTTAGGGAGGGGATGGTGCTGGCTGGAGACTTGGAAAAAGCTGGGTGCTACAGGAACATCCGGTCCCGCGTGCACCCTGTTCATGTCCCTGGCACAGGTTTGCGTGGTAGGGCAGCCTCCAACTTTGTCTGTCCTCCTTCCTGCACTAAATGGTTCACTTTGTAGCGGCCCAGGCAGGGAAGGTCTCCCCAGACTGCTCACCTGGGACAGCTGATGCACATTGAGGATGCTCTGATATGTGAATTATAGCCCTCCAGTGCACTTAGGTCATACAGTGGGCACCAAAATCCCCCACATGAGCAAGGAGCAAGGTGATTGTATATGATGAACTGTTATTTGCAATTATTGCTCTTTGCGAGTGTTAGAATAAATATTCTACACAACATATAAGCACAGGAGAAACAACTCCTAGCTGTTCACACAGATATTAACCTGTGGAACTCACTGCCACAAGATATTGCTGAGGCAATAAGTTAACGAAAAAAATAAAAACTTGGAAATATAATTCCCCTTCCACCTCTTCCATAAAGCTTGTGGAAAAGGCATAGCAGTGTAGCAGACAAAAAAACATCTTGATGCAATCTTGTGCAAACATTAAATACTGCAGGGAAGCAGCAGTGAAATATTCCTCCTTGAACTCACCAGGTACACAGGAGGAACAGGCTATATGACTTAAAACACTTATTCCTCCTCCTCACACTCAGAGCAGGATCACGCTCTGCAGAGCAGTGCTTCCCTGAGTTTTCAACCTGCGCGGCAAATATAAAAACAAGCAAGTGTGTGTTTGTATCTCTGAGCAGCGGTAGATCTACCAGGGAAGACGCTTGAGGAGATCGAGCCTTTTTCTGTTAGCTCCTATCTCCTGCTGGCATCACTGTCACAGTGTTACCATTGCACACCCTCTTCTATTCCAGGGTCAAAATGGCACACTTTCTTATTTCATATAACAGATTTTGTATAATAGAGTCTCTTTGGCCAGAGGGAAAATCCTAGTTAACACTGAGGTTAAGATTGAAATAATATATTGGTGAGAAGTGCAATTTGAAAGAAAGAGAAGACCTTGGCACTGCAAAATCCCCCTCAAGTAATAACCCCAAATAAACAAAACATATCACAACCCCTTCCCAATAAAAATCCAAGCAAAGCAAACCCAACAAAAAACAAAAGACACACAAAAAATCTAAAAAAAACCTGACTCTAAAACTCTCACAAAAGAAGAGAAATTGGATTTCACTGAAACATGCTGAATTTAGTAGATGAAAACCCAAACAGAATTCAAATATGGGGAGTGGGAAAAATTATTAAAAAAAAACCCAAAAGGATGAAAAATAGAAGAAATGAAATGCCTGGAGCATCATTCCAAAAATCCTAACATTTTGTGGTGTGGCAAGCCACTGAAGATTCAAGCAGCTCTGCACAGCTTTGTTCCACTCTCTGCAACTTGATAAAAGGACAGGAAGGATGTTTGATTGCAGATTGCACCAGCCACTTTCAAAGGGGAGTCATTTAGTGAGATTCACTCATACTTGTACAAGCTCAAACAAAAAAGGAACAACACTGGTAAAGCAGCTAGACTGATCTTGCAAACACACTTCATCTTGGACCCCACTGATGAGAAAAACACTCTTGTTAAATAGAATGCAACATTATGAATACTGATAACACCTCCCAGCAAGCCTCAAACACATATTTCCAGATGAGTGCTTACTACCACGTGGTCACTTAAGGCTGACCATACTGTGTACAAGTCTGAATTTTGCAGCCCTAGTGTTGGTTTTACTTTTCTTTAAATATAGGCGCGTATTGGGGGGGGGGAGGGGGGGCTTTTGACTAGCTGTTCATTTGTATGACACACCAGAGTTGTCATACTCAGACCAAAATCTGTGAGCTGTTCAACCTAAAGCGGTCAACTTGACTAAAAAGGCTCCACCAAAAGGCTGAGCCATTTGTAACAGTGAATACGGTTTTCAGTTACTACCTTTGGTGGAAGCTAGCTAGTCTGACTTGAGGTCTTAAGATAGAACCCACAACGTTTCTTCAGTTATTTTATTTACATGCTACTCCCAGAAACGTTAAGAACGCTTTTGAAGTCTGGATTATTATTCATTCATTAGAATCATTTTCTTCCCTCTCTTTTAAACACACCTCACAGACAAAATTCGACACCATTCACCTCTGGCAGGAAATTTTGGAGGGCGTGGTGATGGGTAGAAGAGAGACCTAAGCCTTTGCATATCTCACTTCCATGCCTGCCACTGGCACTTACTCACGGGGTGGCTGGCGGGGGGTGACTCAGCTAGCCTCTTTGTACCCCACCTTGCACTGCCAGGGAGACTGCAACACACCTGGTGGGACAGCTCTGTTACTTAATTTAGCAAGTAACATGCATGTGATTTTTGAGACTGCTGAAGCCAATGGGAGCTTTTTCATTGGCTTCCATGGGTTCTGATATTTGCCTGTATAAAATGCATCAAGAGTCAGAGATCAAAGGCCCAGTGCATTACCTGAAGTTTCTCTGGATTTGTAAACTGAGTTTTCAATATGCCAGTGAATTTCACATTAGGGTATCAGTTGAATTAGCACAATGCTGACTTCACCGAAGCATCGTAGGCCTGCCACAGGTTAAGTCTAGAACTGTCATTACTAATGATGGACTTCATGGATCCACGTTCAAGTCTCTTCTGTGGCATAGCCTGCATGTCCTGCATAGACAGGCAAGGCACCGAGGCTGAACTCATGCAAGAAGTGCAGACTTGTAGCACTCTGCCTACTCTCAGGAAGGGTTGCTCTGGTCCCGTCCAGCCCTGGGGCCATGTGTTCCTGCCCTCTTCCTTGAGCCAGCACTTGTATTCTGGCAACCACCTGTTCAGGAACCTGAATTAACGATCAGTTTGAGCAACCAGTTTGAGTAATCAATGATGAATCTGATCCAGAGGTGGAGGGCAGCGCCAGGGTGGCAAGGCAGCAAACTTAGTTTAAATTCCTTCAAACTGCATGTTGGAGTGTCGTGCCCAACTTTACAATATCTCAGTTCTGCAGCAGAATTCATACTTAACACCTTGAGCAAAGCACCTCAAAAAGTTTTCTCAAAAGCACATAAGCTGTGTGGAAAGCCACAGAAACTGGCTGTTAGGAGAAGTTAGGAATTCATCTTTAAACATTTGTTAGCCACAATGTTTTATAAGTCTTCAAAACTGCAGCTTCGGCTTTCCCCTGTCAACAACTTAGGCAACCAATACTGCTTTGCTCCTTCTTTCTGGCCCAAGGAATCTTGAATTCTTTTCTGCGCAGCTTAAATGAAGGAGATGGAGACTCCCCATCCCCAGCACAGCCTACAGCACGGGATCTATGACATGGTTGTGAAAGGCAAGAGAGGACACAAAACCAGATCCCTCTTCCTGAGAGGATACTCTATCAAGGGTCTTCTCTTGAAGATCCCAACTGCTGCATCTATATGGAGCTCCTGGCTGTAGGAGGGCATAGGCAAAGTTTGATTGAAGAACTACAATTACATTTTAGGTGTGAGAAAGATGCCTGTAGCTAATCAGCACTACTCTTGTGAGCAGGCACACATGCACGCAGCAGACATGATGGTAACAAAGCACTTGCCTGCTATGTTTTGGAGTTACAGGCACAGGCGAAGAAGTGCAGGTGTTGGCATTTCTGCTCTTCAACTGTTGTTGTCTGCCTACATCCCATTTTGGGTGCCAAAATCTGCCTGTGAAGCTGGGCGTATAAAACTATGTGAAAGGGGTCTTGGAAAAGTAAACACATCAACTCTGATGTGCTATGAATATAGTGCCCCTAAGTACATTCAGAACATTGGACCGAAATATGAGTGGATTAACACAGGTCAGATGGATTTGCATAGCACTTTCAGGAGAAGAAAAATACAGACAGAATGTATTATGCTAGACCTTAGACAAAGGATCCCAGAAGAGTGGAGTTTATTGAGCTTCAAGAAGAAATTAGACATTCACATATGCAAGACTCAGCAAAACTATAATTTGCTCAAGAACTAATCCATGAACCACCTAGGTTTTTAAAGTGGTCACTGATTACACTAGCTAGAAAACAGCTTTCTATTTTGGCAGATCATTTAAATAGCTGCTCAAAAGGCACAACCTGGACACACCTGGTACAGGACACGATTGTAAAACATGCCTGCAGTCGATATCTTCCTTAGAGAATTTTATCACGTTTAACCCAAATGTGTTACTAACTTCATAACTTTTGAAATGTAGGATAATTTTATCTTTGCAAAAGCAAATTTTACTGGGGTTTGTTCTATTTTGTCAGATATTTTGTGTGTGTGTGTGTGTATACACACACACATATATATAAGCATTTGTATATATTTGTAGCATTCAAAGTGATTCAGAGAATCATGTTGCCTTCTGTACAGAGGTATCACCTTCTCTTGCTCTCCAACCCTGGTGGGCTGAAATGTCTGAAGAGAAATGGTTGGAAATTTTCTTCCCTGTGCCGGCTGTACTTCTGAGGTTACAACAGGTGTCTACCAACGTTTTTACCACAATGGTTAAGAGCTCTGGTCTTTATTAATTCATTTTCAAATCTCTGTCTACCCATATTTATGTCGGGTTCTAAAAATAGGCAGCACCGTTAACATTCTGAATTTTAATTATCTATTGAATATCTAAAAAGATAAGCTGGAAGGGGAACCCCCTCTGTGAGCAGAAGTACAGTCTAGTTAAATGAGTGAAATTTATCAGAAAAAGTGAGTAATGAGCAGTGAGGAAGACTGTCTCATTTTGCTAATTTTACTTCATATTTATAAATTATCTGATTTGACATTCTGTGCTAAAAATCTGCTTATGAACCAAGAAAACCAAAGGACGCACTCCACTTGGCTGAAGCAGAATCTCTTGCCACAAAAATTTTGCTACATTAATACTGCAGCATAAAAACTCCTATGCCACTGAAACGAAGACACTCATGATTGTTTCTAGATCACCACGCATCTAAAAGTAGCTGGGTAAGCCACGCTTTGGGTTTGAATCTCCTGGTTTTCTGCATTCACATCAGAACTGCAATCACTTCGCTACATGTGTCCTCAATGCACAGAAAGAACAGCACAGAAGTGTTAACCCAAGTCTTCCTACTCCCTATTTGCATGTCCAGGTCCACTTCAGGAATGAAGGTTAAGATAATTCTTCTTCCCAGCTTAATCCTTACCTTCTGTTTAATGTATTTTTAATGAACTGCACCCTGTTTTATTTAGGCCCTTTTGCCTAAGACCGGCAAGGAATATTCTACATTAAAGTTATTTCAGAAGAAAGACATGAAATGGTGCCAAAATAGGCTATAAATCTAAGCATGTGCTAATAGCATCTGTTACAAATAAGGCTGGATTCCACTTTCCATTGTCTTACTCCTTTTTCCTCAAGTTGTTTAAAATTTCCAATTCAAAAGGAATTTGGCTGAAGACTTTCCTTACTTGGTCTTGACCTCAAGGAGGACTGCTTGCAGAAAAGCTGTACAAAATCTATTAGAAGTCTTTAAATAATGAGAGCATGACAGAAAAGGAAGAGAGACTACTCTTCTCCTTGGATGTTCAGACTAGAAAAGATTACATGCAATAAATGACCTCCCCCAACTGCCTGATCTCAAAAATAAACCACAGAACTGTTAAAGTTGCTACTCCAAAAGCAGTAAGTTTTCCTCTCTGCTCCCATTGAAAGAAATAGCAAAGTGTGTCATTTAAGTTATTCACACATTCTTTTAATGGACTTCAAGGATGCATTGGTGTCTCTTCAAATGAAAGCCTCTTAGCCTGTCAGGCAATATTGAAAGAAGTATATAATTTACATGATAAACCCCTTGTCCTGAAAGAGGTGTACCATTTTAGCACGTTTTCTTAATAGCTTCATTAAAGACAGCAATTTTAGAGCACTGAAGTTTGAAGACCACAAAGAGGAAGGGGGTTGGTCTGCAGGAATCTTCTCTTTGACCTATAGCAGCGTTACATGAAAAGAGAACTTAGAAAAGTTAAGGACAAAAATGGCAAACATATTCCCTAATTAAACAGTTCACCCTGTTATTCCCAATTTTCCCTTTCATTCTATGCCAAAAAAACCTAGCAGGTACTGGAAAGCCACAAAACCAGCTGTCAACCCCATGAAGTCAAAATATGCTAACAGGTAACACAACTAGTTCAAAATTGCTTTGCCTGCAATTAACTATGTAGCATTTTTTATGGTTTCCTTTAGCAATGCTGAAAGAAACCATGTGATGCGTTAACACTGCAGAAGCAGTCTTAAGTCTATGAATAGCCTGATAGTACTAACATCTAATACACAAGATATGATTACTGCTGAAGAAGACAGAGGAGGTAAACTGAATGATCTTTTTTATCAGTATAACGACAGGCTGGAAAGCAAGTAGTGACAAACGCTAAAGGCTCTAAATCCAAACACTAAATGCTGTTGAGCCTTTCAGCACCTTGGAAACTTTCTTTTAAATGTCTGGTTTCTGAACACTGCCAAAAAGGCGTACAAGAGGTATTCCAGTAGTATTTTTGTGTTGTTGTTTTGATCTTGGATTGTAAAATAACTTGATTCTCTATTAAAAATATTTTAAATAAATTTACAAGTCATAATGATTTTTATTGTCTTTTTAAGGATAAGGGTCAGCATGCAAAACTCCTCCAGGTACATGGCTAGGGCAGAAATGCCAAGAGACTCCAGACCACAGTTCTGTTTGAAGTCAATCATCACATTTAAAAAATTTATCCCCAAATATTTCCAACATATCTGGAAGCCTGATTCTTTCAAAATGCATTTTGTCTTACTAAACATCTACGTATGCCTAGGTGGCACAATAAACACAAATACTGTTGCTAGTTTTGACAGGAGTCAGTGTATTACTAACTCCTGTCTAGTATTAAAATTTTAAGTGCCATGCAAAAGCCAGAATTCCTAACAGTAAGAAATGGATTACTGATCTTGTGTACCTAACGGGCCTTTCTTCTTGTCAAAGCACAGGACATCCCTGACCAATCAAATCCAGACAGCCAAAGCTTTTCTAAGTTATGATCCAGATCTCAGGGTTCAGTAGGAGCACCTCATTAATCTTTCAGTCTCAATGTGTTCTAATGAGGATAGAGTTTTTATCCCCCTTCTAATTTTTAAGAGATATTATATATTGAAAAGAACAAAACAGCAGTATGTGTAGAGTGTGGAAAATATGCAAAATCTCTCATTGTTAGCAAGTCCAGAAACCTAGCTAGAGACAAAAATTGGTATTTGTATTAGTCGATACTGACACAGTCAGCATCGTATCAGTATTTTCGGGAAAATCGCAGTACTTCAGGTATATTTTAGCAGGTCCAAAGAAGCTGGCTAGAGCAGATTTCAATCTGGTCTGGCAGTAGGTTTTGAAATGTAAACCATGTGTGTAGCATTTTTGCTAATGATCTAACGTAACCACGGCAAAAGACTCTTGTTTTGATGTTCTCTTTTACACAAGGCCAAAATCATACCTAGGAAATTCCAAATTTCTATCTTCTATTGGATTAGAAACAGCAAATGTTTATCACTGCATTCAAACTCAAAAAGAAGTTAAATTTAGAAATAGTTTTTATGATGTATTTCCTAGGGCTTTGTCCAGCCAAATGTTAGATGTTCACCAGTAAGGGACTTTCAGCATGTCATCTAGCAGGTTCTGCAGTTGAAAAGCTCTATTTCAGAAATTTTTATATTATAATCTATTTTTTCTTTTTACATTAATCATCATTAAACCTTCTCTCATATCAGTAATCAATTCTTTCCTTTGTTTTTTCCAAACATATGCAGGAGTTAATATTTCACTCAAGTAGGATGAAAACAAGCAATAACTACATTTATCTTTTTTTCAGCTCAAATCATGCTCTACACAATATTAGACTTTTTTTTTTCTTGGCTGTCCATTGTATCTGCCTCTTTCTAGTTCCAGACACATCCAGAAGAGCATGTTATTACTTCAGAAATATTTCCTCAGTTCTGGAAGGCCAAAAGACTGCCTGTGAAGAAGAAGAAAAAAATCTCACTTTCAAATTCTCACCTTCTGTCTTCAGGGAGATGCCAAATAGCTTTGGGAGAGGTCGGAAGAGCGGGCCTAGTTTTACAATCCAGCCACACATTACTGCTACACCCAAAAGTTCCCTTACAAAGCATAGCTCTACAGCACATAAAGCACAGATTTCTCATTCTCTTCTCTGTTGTCATACAGATAAATTAAACTGGTTTGAGCTTTGGGCCTTTTTATGCAGCTAGAGGATGATGGATGGGGTTTAGCCCACTGAGAATACAATTTTCCTGATCCTCAAATGGTACGCACAAGCATTAAACACTTGAAGATGATGTGAGTGAGTTTATTCATATTCTTGAAGTTCAGCATATGCACAAAGCTTAGCAGGTTCTTTTTATTTTTTTTAAACCTGCTAAATAGCTTTTAAAATTTATAGGAAGGGGTTTAAACCTTGGACAATGATGCACTAACAGCACATTTCATTTATCAATTTTCCAAAGAATACTAAAGTTTTTTTTTTTTTTTTAAAAACATTTTGTGGGTGAGAACTGTCTGCATTTCTTCATTGTTTTATGTTACTTATCTATTTCATTAAGTTACTATCCAGATACTTAATGATGTTCCCCTATTTTTTCATCACTTTAATAGTGGATTCAAGTAACTTTTCTGTTGCTCTTGCTTGGATCCCCCCAACATCTTATTACATTGATGCTGTATTTGCTTTTTATTTCTTCTTTGCTTACCTTCTGAACTACTCATGATGATTCAAAATAAATATTCAAAAATACAACAGGAAAATGCTTTAACATCTTGAGAGGCTGGTTATCTCAACACAGCACATTACAGGTGAAGGCTTATAGGAAAATTCAACCATTTGTAGTCAGACATATTTTATAACCTTATTATTTCCTAATTTTTTTCTCGTAAATGAGAAAAAAAGCTCTCCAGGTTTCTATTTTAGTGTCAATGTTGGTTTTTTTCTTCATTCTATATTGCTTTTTAATTCTTCTAGAGATTCAAAGTTCATGTAACAATTCAGTTTATTTTCCCTTGTACTGTTTTTAGCTCTTATCTTTGCTTTAAATGTCAAAACCTTTCACTTCTGTTACTTGAGTTCGATTTCCTTGCTGTCTCCCTTTTCTCTGAGAGCCCTAACTGATTGTGTATTTTGGTGTGCCCCCTCATCTTCTCCCACTTCCAACAGCATCTTTTAAACCTCATTGTATCTTTGAGCAGTATTTTGCAAAGCCACACTGACCACTTCTCGTTTTTTGTGATCTTCTTTCAGAGGAACTGCAGCCTGCTATACGTTGGCTATAAAGTCTCAGCAGTCCCAAGTCTCTTTCTCACACAAAGGGATTCTAATAAACCCTGTTGCTGCATGATGTTCATTGATTTTCTTAATTCCACCAAATCCGATTGCTTGAAATTTAGTGCTCTGACTTGACTGTGGATATTTATTTCATATCAGGCTGAATTCAAGCAATATATTCAAGCAAACCCTTACACATTATTGACTTGCTTGCTGTCAATGAAGTGTTTTGAAGTGGTACTTCAGAAAGGCAACTAAACACAAACAGCAGACTTATTTCAGTGTTTAAAGATAAGCAACAAGCTTTTGTAGCACAAGATGACTAAGAGAATGCTGTTATGATAAAGCAACACCTGAATCTATATTAATTCAGTACAGATTGTAAATTAAGTTCTCAATTCTTATGAACATTCCTGACATGCAGGAATGCAAGTCCCAATAGAAGTCATAAAGAAATCACACTTCTTGGAAAATGAAGAATTAGGGGAAATTTTGTGACCATCTTTCTTATTATTTTATTATTCTGAATCTAGCTGCTTTACAGATTGAACTACCTGAAGAATGATTTCAGTTAATACCAGAAGCTGTGAGTATGACCAGCTTAGAATGGGTAACATCTAACAAAACATTCCTTCAGATTGTTTAATGATTCTGCTAAGCCAATAATGACATGTATTTCAAGTTTCAAACTTCCATTCAAAAAGCTATTACCGCTTGCTTGTATACAATTTTTCATGAACAAATACATGTCCACCAAACTGTTTCTTGTAGTATTTCAGAATAATTAGTAGAACTATACTTTTTTTTTTTTTAAAGCTGTATGTTTTAAAGCATCTAAATGGGCTGGCAAAAGAAAAAAGCTGACAAAAAAATTGTACAGAAACTCACTGCACAGCTTCTGAAAGTCACACTTGAAATGACTGTAAGTACAGAAAGAATATATCACTACTGCACAATTTATTTAATGTGTGAGCCACAATTTCAGGGGCAAAATTAAAAAGCCCCCCCCCTCTCCTCCCCCCAAAAAACCCCAAAACACTTGTATATTAGTTGCTCTCCATTATAACTTCCTTCATTTTGTATTAATTCCCAGAATGCACATCAATGTTGAATCTAGTCCCACCAGCTGGGAAGGCAGTTCTTGGCCTTTCTGCAATTATATGTTAGTGGAAGCAACAATTTTCTTCTCTCCTCCTGAATACCTATTCCCCAAACAAATTCAATAGCTGGTGGTGAAAAGAGGACTGACTAACAAGAGGGAAGGAGAAGACAGTGGTAGTAAGTCTGTTAACAACAAGACAAGTGAGAAGAAAACTGCAAAACCAATGACATATCGTACTTCTCCTTACTTACCTCTGACTATGCAACAGGCTACTAGCTATTCTACTCCTTAACACCAAATATTTCACTTAAATATTCCAAAAAACCCCCTACTAATTACATTTATAAACTCAGAGCACTTTTATGTTAACTTCCAGTGAAAAGAAAGCTTATTTCAGATATGAATGTTAACATCAATATTCAGATTGAAGGAAAAATAATAGAGAGAGATCTGTTTAATTAAGAAAGAAGCAAACAAATAAAAAAGCCTCCCAAGAAATCAGACTTATGACTACTAAAACTGTAGATGATAGCAAAAAAAGTGATAATTTTTTAATGTGAAAGAAGCAGTATCCTTTTGCACATTGTATTGAATATTTATTTGTCATCTGTAAGTAGTAATGTTTATCGCATGCTTTATAGAAGTTGACTCTTCCAATTGCTTACATCAGTATTGTTCTGCATTTGGAAGGTAAGAATTAATGCACTGAAAAGTATGTTTAACTACACAAAATTAAGGTGACATTTGCTAAAAATATATTTAAGTGTATTTTAACAAATGAAACTGACATTGCAGCACGTAAACAAAGATTTCCTCACAAACATACAGCCAAGAAGAGTGTATGCAAACAAAACTGGCTTAATCCACTCCACAGAATGCCATATAGTAGACAGAAAATCATTTTATCCTGATATTTATGAATGGAACTCTCATTCAACAGGATACTGCATATCATTATTCTGAGTTGTATCTCATTGTTTCCTTTTCAATGAAATTCCTTTTTTCTTCTTCAGAGAGCTCAAAGGAATGGAAGTAGTAAAGGAAAATGGGTGCTGCTTATCTGTGTTCACCTTCTGAGTTCCTTGCATCGTGTCACTGTCTATGTTTTCATCATTGCTGATGAAGAAGCTTGAAAGCAGGTCAGCTGCAAGTGCATGCTGCTTTTAAATTTGTTCAGTAACTCTTCTAATAACCTGTAAAAAGAAAATATTTATAGATTCTGAAAATGCAAAAATTACCAAACCTTCTGGCTATTCTGTCTCTAACTTCAAATATGCTGTCTGTTTAAATAGAGGGCCTAAAATTGGATCTAGTTAACGTATCTGAATATTACAGATACTTAGAAATATGGTAAGTGTGTCTCATAAAGGGGTGATCTATGGCCGGAGGAAGACTTACCCACAGAGATTTTATCAAGGTAATAAAATACACCTTTATATTCCTTTCCTTCCATATAAAGACCATCTCCTGAAAGAAGCACATACGCAAAACAGAATAGCAAAAGGACTGGCAGGGAAGGATCATAAGATTCTTATAATGTAAAGAAAATCCAGAAACTGCCAGACTCTGTGCCATAAAACCAGTATCCCTTATCAAGGCTATGGTTTTTGGTGTCTATTTGAACTGCAAAATTTAGTTCTCAAACTTGTCTTTGGGAGGTATTGCAGGAATTTCTCTTTAGGATCACGTCTAGGAGATCAGAGGTAGAATGACTGTTCTGGGAGAAGTATTCACTCATTTGCAGCTACGTCGTTTTGTCCTTTACAGATAATAAACTATGTATGAGTTCATTCTGGAGCATAAAAATTGTTCAGTTATAGCTGCCAAGACGGTAGTCGGTGCAGTGGATTATGTTTATCATAATCCTTAAAATACAGGTACAGGATCAAGGGTATTGATGGTTTTGTTGTAGAAGATATTTATTACAATAGTGGAGATGCATTATTATATTTTACATTCTTGCCTATACGTTTCATGCGTCTTCTGGGGAAGAAAGCGTTCTCAGAACTTTTTACTCTATTTCAAAAGCAAGCTAGATGGGGCAGACACACATTATCTCAAACTTTTGGCAAGCTGTGATTATTCAACAGCCAGTAACAAAGGAAATTATATTGTATGGTAAAAAATAAAAATAAAAATCAAGAACAATACAACACAAAATCAATATCTGCTTCCTCAGCAACCCCTCTGGAAAATGACTATAGTCACATTCATCATTCAGTATCGTAGTAACGACTGATTAAACAGAAATAAACAGCTCTAAATCAGTGCATAAATATGTGTTAACACAGATACATGTAGTTTATAATGAACTGTTTGGAGTGCTGGCAATTGCATTGCTAATAATCTAGGAAACAGAACAAAGTTTGACACCGTCTGGGGCTCAGAACTCTGAAAGAGACGAAAAATGATGCAGTTCTTGATTCTCATCTGTCCCATGAAGCTCAGATGCTGGTGACTAAGTCAACAAAATCCGACAGGTGTTTCGGAAAGTCTGAGTTGAAAGAAGAACTCTCCTTACTCAAAACTGATCCTATCTTTAATAAAACATGAGATAAGGCAAGAAGATAACTTGAGACTGTGGAGTGCTAGTGAACAATAGGTTTGAATAAACAGACAGAGGACTTCTGGAAGAACGCAAGATTTGCAGCTCACAGGCTGTACAAACAGGATCTACATGTGTCTACAGAATACTTTGAATTCTGAATTTTAAGTGCAAACTGATTTGATGCAGTTCAGTTCCTAAAGATACCATAATACCAATCTCAAAACAGCCATATTTATACTAATATACTCATTACAAATCTCACCTAGTTTTACCATGCTACACTTACGAAGCTGTGCTTATAACATAGACTACCAAATGCTAGGTTGGATGCAGAAAAGCAGCTTGGCTGTCAAAGGTTGCTATGGTGTGCAAGGAGGAACCCAAAATTCCTCTTGATGTTAAGGAAGAATGATAGAGCCTTCTTATTTGTTTTAAAATGAAACAAATCGGTTTTGAAGGTTCCCCAAATATCAGCTGGCAAAAATTTGGACTGTGCTCCTTGGCCATTTTTTAATTGCTGCTAAAATCAGCAAGAAAAGACAATGGAGCTCACAGAAATGAAGATTAGTGTAGAAGGCTAAAATTGACTGAAATTTAAAAATAAATACAAAGTTATATTGAACTGGTAAGCCTAGGACGGGAAAGGGAGATGTGCCACAACGCCATTGGCTCTGCTGTATAATTTAATAGGCCACACTGAACAAGGGCCTAGCTTACTTTCAACACTGTCCAAAGCAGCTTTCATTCTGTGACTCCGAAGAGCAAAATACAGTGAAGGTTAATCCTCTTGTAACAAAGTTCTGACACAACAGTAAAAAGCAATGGCCCTAGAAACCAGAAAGGAGGTGAGACAGTGCAGTATACTCACTTTTTGTCTGTTCCACTTGAGAGCTGAGGCAAGGCTTCCAGAGCTTGCTTAAAGCTTGAGCTGTAAGGAAAGCAAAAATACTTATCACACTTTCTCTACATATAGTTCACAGAGACACGCTATATTTTATCCATTCTTCTTATTTCAATAAATTAAGAAAATATCAACTCAATACTTGACATTTATGTGCAAATTATATATAAAGTGGACATGGGCTCGGGCAGGTCTCTTGACAGTCCTAATCTGATGTACATCAGAGGCCAAAAGGAAATGTTAAACCAGCAGTCGATTTAAGACAGTGCTTGATGTCCTGGACTCTTCAGGTATTACAGTAATTGCCAGCCTGTCTTCTGCCTAGAACTAAGTGACCATCAGAGTATGAAAGCACAGGTAAAATATTGATCTTGGGCTCTCTGCACTCAGCAGACAGGTCACTGCATTCTCTCCTACAGGAGAAAGCTTAGAGAGAAAATCACAGTAGGTTTGCATTGATGCAACACAGAATCATAGAATAGTTTTGGTTGGAAGGGACCTCCAGAGATCAACAGGTCCAATCCCACTCTCAAAACAGGGCCAACTTTGAAGTTAGAGAGGGTTGCCTGGGGCCTTATCCAGTCAAGTTTGAATATTTCCAAGGATGGATATTCCACACCTCTCTTAGCAACCTCAAACGCATGTGCCGTGAATGATACAAGACCCTGATAAATATGGCTACTTGTAGCAGCTATTAGTGACAAGTTCAGGAATAAAAAGGCATCTAACAAGAGTCAGCTTCTGGGGTTCACTCTGTTTTGCTGCTATGCTGATTGGAAACAATAGCACTTAATTTTGTCCAATTTGAGCTGGTGCGAAGTAGTTTTCACCTAGGTTTTCATCACCATCAGACACTCAGAATAGGGAAGCAAGCCTTTCCAAGTTGAATGCAGTGCCATCATAGAATACCACACGTGACATTATGAAGATGCATTAGAGCCTCAGGCTTTACAACTTCCCCTACGAAATGTTGATCATGTAACGTGAGCAAACTGCAATCTGTGGGAACACGTAATGCCAGGCCTAACAAAAACATAGGTAATCTAAAACAATGAATGAATAAGCTCATATCCAATCCCAAGGATAATCAACTAACTAACAACTTGTAACCAATCGACATTACTCAAAACCGCTGACAGCTATCAGAGTGTGTGTTTTTGGATGCCTGGACTGCATCAGCCACAAAATATTTATCTTTAATTTTGTACCCCATTGAAAAATGCTAAACTGCTTTTTGAAGGCTTTCTTTGTAAGAGACAGAGGGAAGTTGAACTCGCTTTCCCTGATCAGGTGTGTAGAAAAGGAGAAGTGTATTGTAGGAGCCTGTGGAAAGCCCCAATTTTCCATATCCCTATGAGAGGATCCTGCCAGTGGCTGGTTCTACGTTCTCTCTGAAATGTCTGTCAGGCTTTTTGCAGTACGCTACCTGGGACCTCTGTGAAAAACTGGATGAAACTTGGTGACACCTTTTTGTCTTGTTTTAGCACTATTTTCCTCAGCAGCTGAGCTACTGTTCAGTTTTTTTGTTTTTTGTTTTTGCTTTTTTTAAGGTAAGAGTACAAAATACCTAGTTGGTATCAGCAAATAAGTTCAAGTTCATAAGAAAAAATTAAATGAAAGTAACAATTTTCTTTGAACATATAGTGGTAACGTATTTCTTTAATGTCACACATATTCTGTTTGAAACACGGTCGCTTGAAAACACTTAATTTACATTATGTGCTTTTGCATGTTTACCAAAGATTTCATTACAGTGAAACAGTATAAATTACTGCACATCTTACTTGCTTTCTGGTGTTAAGTATATGGCCACTGTATCTCTCAGCGCACAGATTTCAAGTCTTGCCTAAAGACAGAAATACAAATATTGAAACAATCTTACAATGCCTTTTGGTCAACTGAATATTAGTATTGCAACGTTTCATCTGTTTTTAGAGGAAAACACTACAAGCTGCAGTTTTAAGCAGCCTTGGCTTTAACAGTTTGTTTCGTGTATTTTTGGTTGCCATGCTGCCATGTCAGTTAGGAAAGTGCTAAAGGGAACAATTTCATACTTTTGATTCAAGTCAAATTGTTTGTACAGTCACAATGACTATGTAGCAACCTAAAAACATTGGTTTGTCTCTCAGTAACAGTAATAAATCTTGAACTGTTCCATCTTTTCTGTTCTGCAATAGAAAGACACTACCTTAACTTTTCTGTTCTCCCCCACCCCCCCTGCCTTTTTTTTTTTTTAAAAAAAAAAAAAAAGTACAGTAAGCTTAACTTCTCACAGCATGGCTTGGCCAGGGAGGAAGGAAATAAAAATCTGTCAATACACGTTTTATTCTTGGTTTTGCTGCTGATTTTTTTCCCCTCCATCAGATGAGGAAGTAGTGCTCTACTTATCTTGTCTGTCACCTGGCGGGCACACAAGCTTGGGGATTCTACCCCTTACACTGTACTGTGGTCGAGGTATTGATTTCCACCCAGGCAAACTATAATGGAGAATGAACTCAGGGATTACACAAAGTTCATATATCTTTCTCCAATCTTGGAAATGTAATCATTATCACCACAGGTTTCACATGGAACAAGAACATTCTAAACATGATCAATACTTAAATAATTTATTCCATACAAATATTAAGTGAACTTCACCCCAATTCAGATTCAGATCTTGTTCACCATAAATACACAATTTAATCCAGCTAGTTATTAGAGAAATATAAATTTAGTCATAATTCATATCATAACAATTGTTTACAACAAAACTTTTTATAATGCAACATAGAAATTTGATTCCAATCCTAATGAAAGGTTTTGGCTTTTATATCTTCCCATCATCTCTCTCTCTCCTAGGTAGCCAGCAGAGATTTATGTTTTTTTTAGTACAGAACTTTCTGGCACAAAACAGGATATAGTTAACCACCCATTTTATACTCATAAGAAGTATTTTTCAAATTGCAGAATGTTTCACCTTTCTTTGTACAGCCCTCCAAGCTGAATAGTCTGGGATTTCTTAAAGTCCTACATAGAACATTTTGGACCCTAAGTTTTAGGAGGTAACAGTATGGCGGGAGTGTCACAGTCTCAAGTGCCACAACTTAAACAAACACGGTGGAAGAGCAAAGCTCGCATAAGTATGAATCATCTGGTGCAGGAATACAGACTCAGGCTTCTCTTGTCAGAGTCTGATTCTGCACATACGGAATGGATATTGTTGATCAGTCTGACCAGTTCACACCACTCATACTGCTACTGTCCATCTCAAATTGCATAGGATTTTCTATGTTTAGAGGAACAGAAAAGAAGCATGAATGAGACATTTACAGCAGGGAGGGAAGATTCTTTTAATTACAGATTTAGGCAGCAAGTTTGTAAGGTGGGTCATATAGTCAAAGAAAAATGATACGTTGCCAACTTTGTTGTTGGGCATGCATTGGTTTAAAATGGCAGTCAGTCTTATTGCTGCGGTCTTATGGTTGTGATCTTCCTACCTTAATTCTCTGTCAAGTGCAATTACTAACAGCTCTTGGAAAATAAAGCTTGCATTTAGATACTTAGTTTCCCACCATAATGTTAGACAGCTGCCACAGGCAACAAAAAATGGTGGCCGATTCTGCCTGCCTGTCACAGTCATAGCAATCATTGAGTCAATGGGAATTTTTTTTGATTTTTTTTTCTTACAGACTCCTTTAAAACTTACTCAGGAGTAAATACAACCAGTTGAATCAGAAATGAAGAGGGCAGTATAACAGTATCTGTCCTACCCACGCAATGGCTAAGTGCTAACACAGAATTAGCACATAAGGCAAGCGACTAACATGTTCTGCAAAGACCTGCAAGATCCTACGACATCACGTTTTCAAGGTCAAAACTCTGCAAAGATTATAAAACTGTTTTTCCTTTTAAAATAAACTTTTTGGTGACAAGCCAAATACAGTATTTAATAACGTTTCAAAAAAATGTCATGATGATGCTTTTTATCTCACGGGAATAGGTAACCTTTTCTGTACTCAGATGCAGATCATTAAAATATAACCAAACACAAAAATGGAGACGTATTTACTATTATGCAGTTCCAGCATCTCAAATGATATTGAACCATATACCTGAGAAATAGGTTGTATCCTAATACTTTTTACCTCCTTGTTTGTTTCCAGTGCTAAAATAAATCCAACAAGTACACAGATTATACTTCTCTCTCTCTTACTGTCAGTTTTCTAAATACAGACCTTTGATAATACAATGTATTCAGCTACCTGTAAAGCTCCATTTTTACTGAAGGATGAAACACACTGCATTAGTCGACTCAATTCTTCAGAGACTGCTTCTACAATCCTTGACATCACCCGAGGAACTAAGTCTTTGGAAATGGTAAATACCTGATAGTTATAAAGAAAGAATCATGAGCATGGCATCTATCAACAACTATTTTATATATTAACATTGTAGTAAAAAGCATTAAACACTTTGAAGGGATCACTTTGTTTTGATCGATGGACAAAAATATTCAGAACAATCGGAATCTGAAGAATGTCTTTGACACTTGCCCTGTACTTTTGACCAATCACCTCTGTTAATAGCAGTATTAGCTACATAACTTACGTGATGAGAGATAATGACATCTTTCTTGCAGTGCACAAAATCAGATAGACATCAAAGCATCTGCTCTCTCCTGATGGATGCAGGTAGTCAGGTAGTCACACACAGACTACTTTTTTGTGAATAACACTTTTAATTCAGACAAGTAAGTCACATCACACTGATTATACGTTCAGCTACTTTTTACTCGAGCATTTAGCAATTTCTTTCAGAGTCCTTTATGTGTGGCAAAGACTCAGCTGTACACTTGTCAAACCATGGTCAAATGGCAAGTATCTTTATGCTCTATGGCAGAGACAAGCCTTTGAAAGGGTATGACAGTATGGTGGTGCAAAGGATTTACATTTAGGTTCTTCCACTGCTGTTAATTATTGGTTCCTGGGCAAAAACATTACATCTCACTGTTTTCCTATGCACCAAAATTATCTTTTTAACTACTTATCTGTACAACTTTTTAAAGTAGTACTTGGATCTTCCATTAGAAGTTCAGAATAGTGATTGCAACACAGTAACAAAACACAATTAAACATTAGATCTATGCCTGAAGGACAGCATGAAGTAACCAATCATCCTTAAAGTAAGCTTTAAGGAAGTGAGAACTGTTGGTGGATTTTTAAAAAAAAAAAAAAAAAAAAGGTATGATGTTCTGCACAGAACTGGGGAAAATGCAGGCAAAGAGATTGGAATATAGAGGAAGTGGGATTATAGGTTAGACAGATCAAAATTGTGTCAAGACTTAAAGGTGATGATAAAGCTGTACTAAAATTGCATGGGGTTGGGCAGGGGGAAGGTGACATAAGGAACTGAAGATGATGCGACTCGAGTGGCGAAAGGAGAATGAAACTACACAGAGTTTTTAAAACACCTTTTTTCAGACGTCTACTTTAAAATGACCTAAAAAGATACAGCTGAATGATTTTTTTTTTTTTTTGCTAGAAGACCTTCACTCTACGTGAAGCTTAGCTCTCTTATGTTTGACAAGGAAATGTAGGAATTAACAGAAGATATTCATACACGTATGTAAAAGTGAATTAAGGGAAATAAATATGAATGCAAGATTCCTACCCAGTTTTCAGTTATTTGAGAAATGAATTACATATCAGGGATCCTATAAAGCTGACCATTAAAAAAGGCAGATTCCCATCACAAGCTAAGCACACTGACTACATATATGCTGGCTATCAGTCATTCACATTGCTAATTCAAACATGCAGCCTACTTTAACTGTTTTGACCCACAAAAGCTTTGTAACTGACACACTTAGCTGTGCAGTAAGAAAAGTGGAAAAAAACCTGTGAAGGGGTCATCTTACTCAGCAGCAAATATTGCTGAGCAATTCAACACAAACATACAAGGAACACACTCAAAAATCTTCTACTGAGAAGAGAATATTTGTACCCACAACGAGTATTCTTGATGTTACTATACAGAATCCAGGAAAAAAAATTCTCAGCAATGGTGAATCATCACATATTTGCAATAAGAAGCTTTATTTCGATTTCAGTTAGATTTGATTCTAAGGTAGAGACACAATTTTCGTTCCGCTTCAGACCATGGCTGTTCAGCTGATGGTTAATTTCTGCTGTTTCAAACTACAGAAACTTACAGCCTTGCTAGCTAAATTTAAATTTGACCCAGCTTACAGAATTTCACCAGAAAACGGTGGAAATGGGAGTTTCACCTTGACACATGTTTTCATATTTCTGCAATACTTCACATGTAGAAATTTATGAGCCAACACTATTTGGGCCAAAATCAGTATCAGTCTCAATGAAGTCAGCAAGATTGTGCACTGTTCTGTAGCAGAACTTCAATGAGTATGCCTGTTTACAGGATTAGGTCAGTAAGTCACAAACGCCTTTGAATGTCTTTAAGGCAAAACCTCTCATTTTCATTTTTATTAACTTCGACTACACTGAAAAACATAATTAGACAGATGAATGTCGTGTTGGTACATGTTTTTATTTCCTCAGTCTGAAGCATTCGGTGGAAAATGCACCAATGCTTGTGTGAAAAATGCTATAAGTAAATACTGAAATTGAAGCAACAAATTTCCAGTGACTGATGAAGTTCTTGAAAGATTTTAATTTATATTAATCACTATAATTTAAGGAATAGCGAAATAAAGGTCTCAAGTGAATTTTCTAAGGCCTTAAATGAAGGCAAGAGGTAGAGCAGTTAAACTTGTGGTATTTTGAAAGGTAGCCTTGGTAGTACATAAGTAAGAGTAATACTGACGCTATTACTAACATTAATACCAGATTACCATTTGCTCCTGGTAATACCCTTGGTGATTAAAGGGAAAGAATATGTAGAAGAGAGGCTGTAACCTAAACCACTGTAGAATATTCCTGCATATAATCACAAAAGGCCAACTAACTGTAGCTCTGAAGACTGATTAGTTTAATACTACTACTCTTATTTTAATAAACACTTCCTTTTGTAAGCCATTGCCTACCTAAGGACTTTAAAAACTCTTTGCGCTATATATAGACTGTAAAACTTTCTGCTTTTAGGTTTCTACTTGCTGTCCTATATACAAGGATATGACATATATTGCCTTTTCACTCCAAGTGGCATATGTTACACACTTCTTCTAAAGCACAAACTCATTTTTATATGCTATGGAAAATAAAGTTAAGCAGAGAGAGTGAGCATCATACATATATATTTTTAATCTTTATGGAAAGGGAAGAACTGAGCTTTAGACTTTGACTTTCCTCTTCAACAAACTGTGGAAAAAAAAAACCCACTCCAAAAAATGTAATGGGGTGTTACTGAGGATAAACAGGAACTGTTAATCTCTTTCTGCCTTTAAAAAAGTTAGCAGTTTCATGCTTGGGTGCCTAAACCTAACCCAAAGCACTTATATCCATAATTAGACACTTCAAAAGAGGCACAATTTTCAGGTGTGGTGAAAGTCAGCATTTACCAAAGAAAGTACGCTGAAATTATTCACATGAATATAAGCATCAAACAATCTGAAGTCTTCTCACCTCTGCATGCACAGCAATGATATTCACTAATGCTTCTTTCAAATAGTTTCTGACACCTAAAACAAAACAAAAAGGGTAATTAATCACTTTCACTCTCTTATCTTGACAAAGCCATAATATTCTACTGTTATATACTGTACTTTTTCTTTTCATCTCTTTTACTAGCACTTTTGCAATCAGAAAGAGAAAGTTCCATAGCCACACCACCACAGTCTATTTCCTTTTTCAAATCAAATGGAGAAAGGCACATTTCCTTACAGCAAAAGCCAACAGGTTCCTGTTTCAGTACTCCTCTTCTGTGACAACCCAATTTCACCAGCTTTGCAATTTAATAAAAATGTAGCATTATAACAAAAAAAACTCCAAATGTCTTGCTAGAATATACATACCATAGCACAGAACATGCACTACAGCTTGATAACTGCTAAGGAGCCAGAGAAGACAAGGGTTTAAGTATAACAGTCTTCAAGAAGATCTCACTACTTTATCAGCTTCTCCCTCTGTAAATTATTCTATAGATAGAAATAGCAAGGATTCTTGTTTCTCTGAATGTGGTTTAGAGGGTATTACTCATGACAACTTATAAGAGATGTCATACCTTAGTAGAAGTTTCCTATTAGGGAGGGTGGGAAAGTCAAAAAGCATTCTACTTACCCAGCACATAAAAAGCTTATGAATTCACACTAAAAGGAAATTCTAAACAGGAGGACATTCAGCAGTACAATCCTGACAGTTAGAACAACCTCTTTTTCAGCTATGCTGCTGTGAATCTGGACTAACTTCACGGAACTGGACTCCAGTGGTACAAAATCTAAAACAGGCAAAAAACTAAAATTCCCTCATTCGCTTTTCTGAAGACTTTTCACTTCATGAGTGACGGCAATACAAAAAGCATTTAATTCATTAAATCATGCATAAATGTTTAAAGTGCAAAGCAGAGCAATGAGAGAGGGGTACCGACCCAAATGACAGATCAGTGTCTGATTTCAATTACGCTAGCATAAATCAGAGAAAGTGCAATGACCCCACCACTCTCTTCTGTATGTTCTGTCTACGGTGAGAGATCGGAATCTCAGAGAGACATGAGTGAGGCCATGTAGCCCAGAGATTGCAATGGGATTAATACTGCTGTTATAACAATTACATCAATGAACTTTTAATCAGTTCATCTTATTTGCTTCACTTTCCTTCAGATAACATAGATGCAGCAACTTAATCCTACTACGAAAAACAGCTTTAAAGGCTCAGTTACTTGAGCTTATTAAAATGAGCTACTCTATGAGAGAACAGAGTACAGTGTCTCATCACGGTCATCTCAGTTGTGTTCATTTTATAAATTAGACTAATTGCTGGTCCTGCAACCTATCCCAAGATCTAAAAAGGCGACATTTGTTCTCCTTTCACTTAGATTATTATTATGAACGAGTAGGACAAAAGGAAGACAGCATTCTCTTGCATGAGGTATAAGCACTTTCACTGGCTGTGTTTCACATTGTCTGACATGATATAGCCTACAGTTTAGATTGGAGGGTGCTTAATGAAATGCATCACGGCTCTCCTGCTGGAAAACTGGGGTGTTTGCGGGGAAAGCAGAGGGAGAGACGTTGAACAATGAGTCTTGGTTCAACATGCAGTCAGAATGTAGCTGTGGTCCACACCCAGACCTGAGCATCAAGATGTTCTCTGTTTCCAATATTCATAGCCAAGAAGGAAGTGTCAAAGAAGATGTTATTGCTCTCATTAAAAACAGTTTAGTTTCTGAACATATAAAACGATCAACATCTTTTTAGATGTTCTATTTTCACTATTTGGAAGGGATGCAAATAATTGGAAAAGGTGAAAAAAATACAAGTCTTTTTCACACATTCCAAAATGTCGCTAAAGCTTTTTGTCTGTCTTTATTCTTTTCCTTGAAAAATCTCCAGTCACTCTTTTCATTTAAACTAAACCAACAACAACATCAAAGAGCCTAACACAATGGGTTGCAAACTTTTTTTTATAACTTCATGTTTATCTTAGTGATTTTTTGCAACAAGAAGGAAGGGAGGGAGGAATAGAGCAATATCAAAAAATTTATGAATATGCAGAGGATAAAATTTGTATAATCTCTCTCAGTCAAATACAACTTGACAAAGGCACAGAGGTTTCCAAACAGTGGTATGTAAATCAAATCAAGGAAGTACAGGGCAGGCTTGGGAGCTGGTTTGCAGTTAACCTCAGGGTGCAAGGTGTCGATTTAGGTCTGCAAACCTATGTGGTATTCAGCTCTTGGCTGTCTACTGACCTCATAGGACCTTTCCTGTGGAAACTGTGTTTTTGTTGCTGCACAAACACCAGGTTAGATTAGGTCTTACACAGACTTCCTTCTCTATGGACACTTGAGCACTGCCAAAGCATGTTTATTAAAGGCTATTCAGTGACAATTTTAGTGGTGACCTAAGCAGCATTTCTTTACTAAGACCTATTCTTCTCTAATATTCTTCTTCTAATATTCTTCTCTAATGCAACAGCTCTCACAAACTCAAACTCTTGTACAGCTAAACAGAGGTTTAACGAGAGTACAGTGAGGGGGGCTGCTATTTAAATCAGGAATGGCAGGTGTGCGTCCTAAAGAGAAGAGGCCAGCTGGCTGACCTAAGTGTTATCAAGGAGATGAGTGAAAAGCTGGAATGTATAGACACTGAACTGGGGGGGGCTTTTATAAGAGGGTGTTGTGGTTTGAAAGAAGAATCCTCTTTCCCACCCCCATCCACCTAAGTTCCTGGGGTAGTATGTCTCTTTTTGTGTTTGTATGCAACTTGGCTCAGGGATGGGACCTGCTAATTTTGTCTGCTGTTGCTGACAGCACCCAAAATATAGTTTTTCTTTTTTCTTTTCTTTTCTTTTTTTTTTTTTTTAAACAGCCTAAACACAGGTACCATTAATGTATACAAACAGAAGTACTAATGCCGGTAACATTAGTGCCAGCTGTCAAGTATTATTAACTGTGGGTGCACAGCTCAGATAGATGACTTAAATGACCATTTTTCACCTGAAGAATTAAGAATGAATGGGCTGAATAGAGTTGAGACAGAACCTATGGTAAAAATCAAGTGAGAGTAGCTTAATATCATGCATTGTTACTCTAAGGTAAAATGATTAATTTAAACCTCAGTGAAAGGACACAGGCAGATATGTTTTATCTTGCGTCTTTGGAGGACTAGGCACATGCACGCAAGCATGACAGCTCAGTTAACACGACTCCTTTGGCCACTGCAACTCTGCAGATGAGATACCACCACACAAAAAGCACTTGTGCCACGTACAAGGACAAACAGATGAACTGAGAAAAGGAGACTATTTCTTTGCTGCAGTTGCAATAGCACTAATTATATGTACCTGAGGTTTAGTTATGAGGGCAAAATTGGGGGTTAAGTACAAATTCAAGTATTTATCCAGTTTCTTAGACAGTTTTTACAGTTTAAGACCAGAACATTCAGTACAAGTTCTTCAGTTTAGAGAAAGGCCATGTATATGAAACCACAGCTGCCTTAATTGCAGCATCTAATAGCCTAAGAGATCTTCACGTGCTAAGCTAAACAAACCAAAGAATGGAGAGGGGATGCAACTGCACTCCATAAATGCCAGTAAGGTGAGCGAGACAGAGAGAAGGGAGAACTAGTTAAACTTAAGAACAATACCGGCACAAGAAAGGTATAAATGACCTGACCATCAGTAAACCTAGGATCAAAATTAAAAGTGAGTTTCTAACCATGAGAAAATTACTCAAACCGCCTTTTGAGAATCGCATTGCGGGAAGCGGGGCAAACGACTAAACTTCTAAAAACGAAGGTCTCCCAATTTCCTAGTATTATGTGACCACTTGAAATAGCAGAGGACTGAATTTGATGACCTAGGAGGTTCAGGCTATGTTCCCACTAACAAGTTTGCTCTCACTATGCTACTAATTATGTGTTGTTCTGACAACCTATGCTGTCCAGAAGTCACTTTCCTACCATGAACAGAGCGTAAGTAAACAGGGTATTTCCCCCGACTCTTTTCTCTTCGGTATGAAGGGTTTTTTTTTTTTTTTTTAATTTTTGTGTGCGAAGACAAAGCTAAACAAATCTGAATGTCAGGACCCGCAGGCGTATTTAGTAATTGTACTATATTTTGAACAATTACAATTAAAAAATATCCACTTTCTGATTTATATTGCTGCACTGTTTGTGGCAGGCTTTGTTGAAATGAAGTATTACTTTTCTGGAGCACGCTTCATTGGAAATACAAGCAGTGGCATCCAACTGCGAATTTGTTGTGAAATTCATTTCAAAATGAAAAAATTCTGTCTAGAATAGAATTTTTGTGCAGCTTTCTCTAGGACTGTTCAGCAGCCCACGCAATTACAATTTTTGGGACACCACACTGCCAGTCCTATTATACAGCACTGAAAGCTTATGCACCATATAACTGTAGGTTGCAACTATTAGGCTAATCAAGTGAAACATAACATCCTTAAGTTTAAAATACCTCTTATTTAGCATATTGAAGCACAAATACAATACCTTTCCCTAGTTTCTGACAGAAATGTGTTAAAGAAAAAGCCAACAGGTCCTTGCAATTTGTCTCAGGAAAATGTTATTATTCTGTTACAGCATAAACGCATTCCACTCCCACTCCATTCTCAACACTGAAGAATCTGACTTGCTGAAATTCTAGCTTCCACTAACAAAGCCCCAATAATACTCTAAAGAAACATAGATGGGAAGACTTAAGACATAAAATTGAAGGACAGTTTTATCCATTAACTAGACATGGGCTGACAGAAACTTTAAGATAGCACATTCCAATTCTGGGCTCTCCACTGTCCTCTGTACTAATGAAACATCTAGCAAGATTATCCATTACATTTAATTTACAGTTTATGTCACCTATTAATATTTTTACAAACGAAAACTGTCAGAAAGTTTACATTTACAAGCAGTTTTAACAATACCGTAAAGCTGTAGCAAAGACAGCTGTACGAACTATGGAAAAAGGGGGTTTCTGTTAGAAAACAGAAACTAAACTTCTAGTTTCCCTATGCAGGTCAGTCAGGAGAGGTTCAGTACTACCAACTGTCCCACATGTAGCCCTACGAGTTATGTTTCCCCCTAGTACTCACATGACAGCGTTCTATTATGAAACCTTCAAAGTGACTGAATAAGCTTGTAAAAGCTTGGAACTGCAAAATCATATGCATAACTTAAAGACACCTCTTCCCCCCCAAAATTTGCATTCCACAAAGAGAGCAGAAGTTGCACATACGGTACAACTGAACTCATCAGGATGCTTTTTCTATGCCAGAAGCCAACAAGGCTCTTCAAACATTCCCAGTCATTCCACGGTAAGTTGACACAGAAAGACGATATAAGTATCAAACATTTTTACCTCTTCTGCAGCCTTAAAAACTCAAAAGTTCAGAGAACAAATTGAAGGTCAGACAGGACAACAGAGGCACACAGCAAATTTTAGCCCAAGCAGCTTAGGTTTGACATATTTCAACTCCTGTGAGATTTGAGCCTCATTTGAAATGGCCAACACTGGCAGGACTGGGAATCTAACCTCATGGTTGTTTCTTGTGGAACTGGCCTTTCAATTTGCCTATCGTACAAAAAGGGGGGAGCAGGAGGGTTAAAGCATACTACTGTTTAGAAAAAACAGGTGGCATCAACAAGCAGCTCTGTTCACTGGCAATAAACCACACTAGCGATGAGGGGAAGAAAGAAAAGTTAGGCAAATTCAGAGTCAAACAACAACTCCTGCTCTTTTGTGGGGGAGTTAGAAAAGCCATTCTTTGGAAGTCCTACAGTTTGATAGCTGTCATTCAGTTCTGGCTCTTTTTGAAAAGCAAAGGTAAGGATTCACCAAAGAGGAACGAACAGTTCTTTGTATGCTGACCAAGCTACCAGTCCTGTTGCAAGACTGAGTCAACTTGCTTATTAGAAACCTAACCTCTGAGGGACTGAAAGAGAAACGAGCCTTGGGTAGGCACAGAGCCACCCAAGCCTCCCAATTTAGGAAACAACAGAGAGCATTCTGGCCTCTGTAGGAGGCCACTGCTTACATCAGCAAGCAATGCTGCTGATGGCAGCAACGTCTTTTAGTGCCTCTGAATAGAAAACACTGAACTTGTTGGCCTAGAGGCTTGAACGTGACTTGGTAGAGAAGAGAAAAATTGAAGCCTGGGATTCAGAAATTTCAAATTTTAAACCTAGGCAATATTTGTAAAATTTATTGTTCTGTTCAGTGAGTTATGCCAGGAACAGTCAATCAGTCTGCAGTTTTTTTTTGCCTGGTTACTTTTTAATAAAAAATTTTCTTCCAAATAATTATCAATTGAGTTTGATAATCCTGAGAGATGAACATTACTCATACCTAACTGCACAGTGCTGATACTCCACTGTTCGTGGATGTTTCATTTGCTATGCTGAGAGTATATTTAGGAATAATATCCCACAAAGCAGGACAAATGGAAAAAAATACATTTTCATCTGCTCTGTTCTAAGGAAAGTACCTGCTCTTTTTAATTATTTGATATTCTTTTCAAGAACATTAAGCTCTATTACCAGAGTTAACTGAATCTATATTGGAAATGTTCATCTCCAGATATCAGATATATATTAAAACTTTACAGCAAGTCACATACAGTGTTTTGAACAGCATACCAGCTAAGTTCCTGCAGCTCTGCTCTAAGTTTTTAATGTGCTATATGAAACTTCTGGAAAAAACTGCATGTATCTATTGCAAGTCGTTAATCAGTGCCGTGAAGTGCACATTAAAAAAGAAACTAATGAATGGTATCCACAAAGCCATGTAACGTCTTTAAATAGTCTGATTTTTACTGTTGAATTTCCTCTAGATTCTGGCTGCATCACAGTTCAAGCAATGGCAATATTTAACAACTGTTTTTACTAGAATCATTCTAGCATGATTTCCAGCATGGTTAGGGCATTTTTTCCTTCATGCAACTCATATTACAAAAACAGTACTGTGTGCTAGCAGGATGCCCTATAGGATGGTAGGCTATTATTTTTATTTCTGCAGTTCTTGGAAACCTTAACTATACTATGCAATACACCAAGTGAGAACCATCCTACCCTCTCTGAAGCCCACTCAAAATGTTAAGGTTAGATAGAATGATTCTGATCAGCCAAGCTGCCCAATACATGCCACCAAATTTCACTTTTCAATTTTAGTATCAAACCCATAACTTCCGACTAAAATCAAGCCATCTCTTTTTGAAAACTAAAAATAAAAACAGGTAACACAGAGTGGTTGGGAGGGGGAAGAGGCATCAAAAAGTGAAACATTGTCTAAGGTCACAGTGGGTCAGCAGAGCAGCTAGCATTGCCTGCATGCAGAAGTTGCTAGAAGAAATTTAAATAGATCAGTGTGGATATGCCTTGGCACAAAAATTTTAGGAGATCTACAGAATAACTCTAAGTTTCCCATACTTACAGATGACTGTCTGTCATGTCCTCGAGCACAATGACGCTCTATAAACACTACAGTGTGCGGAGATCAATATAATCTATTTTTAGTCTTTCTCCATCCCCCATGATAAAAATATATATATATATATACATCAAGTTAAATCAGATGTGCTCAATTTATATCAACATAGTAATAAGTTGAGTGTGTGTTAAAGAATTTAAAAAAATTCATTTTAAAAGAAGTATGAAATCTCTTTAAATCTAATACTGTGGTAGCTTGCATTCAAACGCAAGTGACCCCCTCTACAATTAACAGGCAAGTAACTATGTATAAATAGAAAGATAGGTTAAAATAAAGTTGGCGGGGGGAATGATACACTTAACAATTGTCTGCAGTATTATGCAAACACCCACAAACACACATAAGAAAACAAAACTCTGCGGCCATCATTAGTATACCTAGTGGCATTAAGATTTCTCTTATTTGCTTTTATGGTTGAGGTTATTAAAAAGATCATTCAGCATTATAAATTCCTTATCATTTACAATCTTATGTACCTGATGCATGCTTTCTGGCACTGATATCATGACTTCATAAGTGTTAGAAAGGTACAATATTGAAAATCAAAGAAAGCTAGAAACCATGGAATTTCAGTAGATTACATCAAAATGGTAATTTATACAATAGGGATAGCAAAACTAACATGACATAGGAACATGTAGCTCTTCTGGATTTCTTTTAAACTGCTGGAGTAGCAATGTCTATTTTTTGATTTCATTAAGATTCCACCGAAATTATTTAATACCTCTCTTATAGTATGCAAACATAATCCTTTTCATTACCCAATATACATTTTTACTAAATTCAAAGGATGTTTAGGTTAAAGGCATAATGCTTCCTTATACTATGTATTATAGTGACCCTTCTTATTTCTAAAATATAAGGCTTTTTTCTTACAAGAGCCTGGATAACACCTTTGGTTATTTATTTTTACTTCCTCTGCTCTTTCTACATACTCATTTCGTTGTCAGCGATAAAATGTACATTAGGTATATCTTTCTCGAAAACGACATTAATGTTTCTGTGCATTGTTTACACACATACGTGTATATATACATGCAGATGGAGTGAGAAGCATCTTCTCTTACCATATCATGTTTCATTAGCAATCACTTGGTGCTATACATTAGTGTTTTAAATCAACAGACTGTACATATGTACTGTAGTTAGCTATGCTATCCCATGAAATGAACCACAGGCCAGACATGCTAAAGGTGAAAAGAAAAATGAATGCTAAAACATTTTTCTATTTAGTATACAGCATTCTGAATAAACATGACTTATAACATACTTTACACGTGCAATATTTCAGACATGCAGGGTATAGAGCTATGAAACACATTTTACATAATGTTGCTCTTGTCAAACAATTTGTAATATTCAAGTTTATTTATTGACTTACACAGCACTTGTCTTAGATTTGGGGGAAAAAAAAATACACAAGCAATTTGGCTAAGAATTCAGTGCCCAGCACGATGTGAAAAAAGAGGGTGGCATGCGCCAACAATGAAGATCAAGGACAGT
Source organism: Struthio camelus (assembly GCF_040807025.1). Classification (NCBI taxonomy): domain Eukaryota; kingdom Metazoa; phylum Chordata; class Aves; order Struthioniformes; family Struthionidae; genus Struthio; species Struthio camelus. The sequence continues at coordinate 104,867,711 of NC_090943.1, forward strand.
ATCTTAGGCTACAGGGAAGGCACTGAAATCAAGGTGTTGTACTTAGAAAACTGATATTTAAAATCAGGGAAAGTTTAATGTGTCTGATAGTCTGTTTAATTCAAGTGCAGGTATTAACTGAAAGAATCAATATTCCATTACTAAATTAAAACATTGTATGCTTCTAAAACAACAAGCTGTATTTGCCAAATTAGAAAAGCCCTAAATTACTTAAAGCTTCTGGAAAATAGTTTTAAAAGGTAGATACTATTTCCAATTAGTATAGTGAATGTAAAACCTCATTTAAAAAAGTAGTATTTTAATTTCCAAGAAGCCTATGCCTTTCAAGATAGTCTCCTAACTGTGGAATAGAAAAGAGACCAAACTTGTTTATAGGCACGAGCCTTTCATGAACTATAGCACCTGTATGTCATGCTATTTTACAGAAGTGTCCCCACCCACACAGTGATATCATCTAACTCGCCACCCCTGCAGATGTTTTAAAAAGTAGAGATGTGACTTGGAAATTCCCCATGGACATAACAAAGCAGCTCACCTCTACTCTTTACAATAGCATACAGGTTTCTCCCTTCAAAGATGGCTGATAGGAAATTAGCTTCATGTATCAGTACTACCAGTGGCCTATTTTCTAAATAAAGGTAGCTAGACAAGCCTGTTTCATCTTAATTACTAAAAGCTCATTTGCCATTGCACTTTGCTGTTTTCTCTGGACAAAAACATTTCTAGAAAACTGTTTGTAGGAGCCTAAGAGTGGAACATTCATATCTGGCAGTAACTCTAAAAATACAAGAATTCCACCAAGTCATAACCTTTACCACAACTAAAGCTGCTTTATTTATTTGTTATATTTCCTGCTTCTTTGGACTCAGAAATCATTTTTAAATTGATTTAAAAAAGCTAATAATTAGTAGCAAACAAATAACGAGCAATGAGTGCAAAGAATAACTTTCACTTAGACGGTATTACTTCTGCTAAGGAACAAATATCATACCTTTATAAATTATTAGAGCTTTTTTTTTTTTTTCTCTCTACGGAAAACAAACGCTCATGAAAAAGAACATTGAAATGTTGTTTCTATCAAGGTAAAGAAGATATGAATATACTTATGTCTTTTAAATTTCTAAATTATACACTTTTGAGGCAACAACTTTTACAAGTTTCACCTGATTTTTAACAGAATCTAAATTTAAGATCAGGTCCAGGACTCTATTACCTCCAAAGTAAGTTAACAAGCAAAGATTAATTCTGTTGTTCCATTACTTTCATGGACAATACTATTTTAAAGAATTAAAGGAGCATCATCATTATGTTCAATGAATTTGTTACTTCACAGTACAGTCTGATTCATAATACTACTTCTACTACCTACAAGTATGATAACACGTGTTTTAAAATATATGCCCACAGTATATTAACAAATAGACATAGCCCAGTGTAAAAGAAAGGGCAAAGTTGGAGGAAAGCCTTTCCTTAAAACTGACCTAGAACTGAAGATGCAATTACAGTGTTCACAGACATGAATGTGTATAACACACCTGAATCAACTAAAATGTCGTACAAATGCTCCAATGTTATTAAAGCAGAAAATATATTTACAGATAGTGACTCCAGAAAATCATTTGAATTTAACCAAGACTGTAAAACTTTTCTATAGGCCACTTCCTGCTATTGCTGGAAACATTCCCTCCTTTAAACAGAGATGGATTTCAAGGTACTGTACTCACTGTTGTTTTGAGAGTACATTCAGAAGAAAATGCGAATGTGTAGGCAAACTGGAAACTCTCTGGAGAGATTACCCACTTATTTAACCACATTTCCTGTTTTTAACCCATTTGTCCTAAGTCAGTCCTTAGACTACTGACAAAAATAGATACAAAAACGTGCTATAAATAGCACATTAGCAGTTCTTTCTTGGTAAAGCTGAAAATGTTTTGAAAAATCTATTGTTCATACTAGCTCCATATTAATTAAACAGCAAAATGAATTAGTGTTTCCTTTAAATCCGTCTCTGCATAACTCATGGTTATTATAAACATATGGCCATTTACGAATCAGAGAGAAATTGCTGTAAGAACTGACAGTGACGTAAAAAGCTGCTACTACTAAACGAAATTTAATGAAGAAAAAATTACTAGTAACCTTTCCGGGAAAACGCTTTTAAACTAAAAGTGCAGTTCTGAAGCAAGGGAGGATAGAAACTAATCTCTGAGAGTCAAGAAGGCATAACCTAGCCAAATGGTTTGAGAGCTGCAGCCAGATCACTATTTCTTTGAATTAGTTGCCTTGATCTTATTTTCAGCCATGACACTGTGTTCATGTAACACAATAAATGTTAATTGTAAAACTTAGCGCAAGTAGCCACAAAACCACCTTCCAAAAACATTAAACATGAAGGCTTTAAAGACTTGTTACTTGTAGTTTTTGAACTATTTTAACTTCAGCAACAGAAATTATGTCATGGTGTACAAAGAGGAACCTGAAGGTCTCTGTTTTAGCTGGCTAGGAGCAACAAGAACTGGAAAGCTTGTCAATACTGTGATTAATATTTTTGTCTACACAAGAACTTAAGTCTACAAGAAGGGTAGACAGAGAGCTCTGGAAGCACACACCACCACTGATTCACTGCCCTTGTACATAGCCCGTACCGAGACGTCTTTAAAAAAGAAGCTGCTGCGCTGATCTGAGCTATCAGCTGCTCCCTCAAAGCGGCCAAAAGTGTTTGAGGGACAGCTGAGGAAGTCTGCAGTGCAGAACACTTCCTGCTCGCAGATCCTTACCACTCACATTAGAATCCTCTGCTTCTTGGGACAGAACATAATCTGCTTTATCATTGAGGAGAAAAAGCCGTAAAGGCCAAAGCCTTCAATATGAAACGAAGAGTCCTTTAGTGCTGTCACTTAGGAAGAAGAGATGATTGCTAGCATCTAATACTAGAAAGATGTGCAGGTAGCTAGAGGCCAATTTAATATGCACGGATTTAATTATGGGAGTTAGGAGGTGGATTTACTTTCATTTCTTTTATCAAAACGTGGTAACATAAGGTTCAAAGGGCATTTTAGCAACCCAGACCTGAAGGTCACGAGTAAAGAATGCTCCACATCATATTGAGAACTGAACCATAAGCCCTCTTAAATTACTTAAATTACTGTAGAATAAACCAAATTTGAATTTGTTAACCTGGTAACAAGAAGTACAAATGGCAAAAGACAAAAAATAAAAACAACTGAAAAAACTCTACACCTAACAGTCTACACACTGATTTAAAAAAAAAAAAAACCAACAAACTACCTTATTTGAAGGTTACAGATATACATGCATCAACAATCCTTGGGTGAGCACTTTGCTCAAGATACATGACCCATGGAAACTTGACTTTTTTGTTGTTGTCATTTTACTTCTACCACTGTTGCTTGATGCAGGTACAGTCACTAAATAATCCTCTATGTATACAGCTGTCCCATCAACATGTGGCTGTAACCAATAAACACTATCTTGATAGAGTAAGAATACAAAGAGTTTACAGCTAATAGTGTGTTATCATACAGATTCAGCAGTACATAAAGCAAAATGTTACCGTATTTACCTCAGCATTAACAGTGTTAGGGCTGCTGACTCTTTTTTGAGCGGCGAGGGCAGTGAAGGGGGGAGGGTGAATATGAGTACCTATGTGTTACTCAAGTGGAAACCCAACTTAAAGTACTTGATTTGAGGTATACAAAAAAAAAAGCACTATGAGAGAAGACATTTCACTCAACTACAGCGTGACATATACCATCCAAAACAAAACCACTGCTCTCCCTAAGTGGGAAATATATCCACTGAAGAATGAAAACTATGTATAAGATTCTTAGATCCCCTCCTTCTTGTAATGAAAATGATTGCATCTGGTCATGGCCCAGTATCATCTGAACTTTTTCTACTCAAGCTATTCAATCCATAGCCTGTAGGACAGCTTCCTAATCTTCCAGTGCTGCCTCATTATCCCCAAGGAGAACTATTTAAAATCTTGAAATTTCTCTCCCCGCTGACCCCCATCATTTTCAGCATATAATAGTCACAGCATTATGTATGGAAGTTCTACTATCAGTGAATCTCTACTATAAGAAAAACTGTCAATGCTGAAGGATTTGCTTTTGATAAAGCAGAGAGCGTTATCAGTTAATAAGTAAGGTACTGAAAAAAATCAACAGGGTGCACTTTCACGGTACGGCTAGATTCCCACCAATTTCAGTAGGCATCTGTAAGGCAGCACCGTGACTTTCCTGCGTGTATCCAGGAAAGCAACCTTTGACAGAGTGGGAACTCAATGGGTATTTTCTGGCTGCAGAACACTCTGGAGTTTCCAGGATATGTGTGCAAGAAAAACACTGAGGCAAGATACAGTATCCAACATAAGAGGGGGTAGACCTGTTAGTACATACGTATTTGATGGCTGATCAGGAAGCTGCTCTGCTGCTTAAAAGCTCTCTTTGGATTAGTTAGAGTTCAGAAAAATACAGAATCGGCTACTGTGGAACAGGGTAGCTGGAGGGTGGCGGACAATAGCAGTGTATCATATGGTAAAACTAGTATCTAGGTTCTTTAGAAACATGGTACTAATACAGTTTCCAGTATAGCACCCTGTTCATCATTTACCTATAGCATTTCACAAGTTCTTGAAAATTGATCCATTTAGCAAAGACGAAAACCCTTGTACACCTTCACTTCAATTTAGATATAAGCTTCCAAAAGCCTTCACATATAAATTCATCATATTCAGTGGTTCTTGCCAATTCTAGACACATCTCACACTTTATAGAAGTGTGGGTTGTGTAGGACAGTCACATGTGCAGTGATGACAGTGACAAGCCAGCAACAAAGTCAGCAACACAGTATAACCCCTTCACGCTACCCCCAAATATCCCAATACAGGAAAATTTATATAATGACAAGAAGCGTCAGTTAAAAAAAAAAAAGGGGGGGGGGGTAATTTCACAGATAAAAGAGTCTAACTATATCCACCATAAAGATACAGAACAACCAATTCAACAGAAAAAGTCATTTCTTTATAAAGTATATTAAAAATCAACATTTCTATCAAAACTGAGAACAGTTGAATCAAAAAATCTCAAGTAATATTTCCTTTCATTAGCACAAACCAAGCATAGACTACAAGAATATTCATTTATTTCTTTCAAATAGATTGTTTCTTAAGGCACCCTGAAGGTGTCCTTTCATGATTTTATAAAACCTAAAATTATTAAAACCTTTCAAAATACAGACTCACTCAGGAAGCTATGTGTTCTTCTCATAATTCCTGAAGTCACTGTTACTGTAATAATAGCCTGTCAAATGCAAAATGACAGCAATTTCACAAATGAAGAATGGGTTTAGAGATATACTATGTTTATGAATTTACTTTGGTTGTCACTCAAACATTATGACTATTATTATAAGAAATCAGGAAACTGAAGCCAATTGATCCAGAAGAAACCAGTGTCACAAAGAAAGTATTTGGAACAATACAGAGACTAATACTAGGGTCCAGTTATGCCCTGCATCTGTCTGACCAAAAAAAAAAAAGTTCTATGTTTATTGCAGTGACTTAAGACGATATATAAGTCAGTAAAAGATAAGGCAAATACTGCAAAAGGAAGTACAGTACGGACTTTTTTAAAAGAAGAAATTCTGAAACTGTCATTTTTTAAGCAAAAGGATTTCTAGCAGCCGTAAGATATACAGTTTTCTCTGTCTTTTACTGTATAGTTTTATTAGTGACTTTTGAAAAAGATTTCATGGGTAGAACTATCGGTATCACTACAGTGAAATAAACCGCAGAACTGACTATCAATATTTTTATATACTCTCTTCTGAACTGGCATTGTGTATTATTTGTAGGTATATGGAATTTTTACTTGTCCTTATTAACTAAACCCAGCAAACCAGCAAGCAAATCAATGCCAGGAGAATTAGTTTACAAGCAAACATTAATTAGCAGTAAATATTCTGTAGACATTGTGGAAGTACTGAGTCATGGGAAAGATCTGAAGGAAGAAAAAGAGCTTGGTCACAGATACGGTGGGATTTTTTGGCATGTAGTAGCAGATTGTGCTTTGCTTTATTTCACTAAATTATCAAATTTGAGTTCTATGGTAAAATCTAGTTTCTCTTTCACGAACTTGGTAACTCCTGTGATTATTTTGAAGAGGTAGTCATTATTTTGGCTTTCAGTCAGTCCTTATTTCCACCAATGTGCATATTTAAAAATGCAGCATTTTCTGCAGTCAAATGCATGTAGACCAGCAAATCAGTAATAATTACTTGTAACAATGTATTTTATATTTTATAGCAAAAAAATGTCATAACTTGAACTTCATGCGGAATTCTATATATCTGTGTGTTTAAATAAGCAGGGGCTTGGAACCAGATAATGATAGCTTTTAGAGATGCTACTGCAGATAGCTTACTGCCCTTCACTATGCACGGAGAAGAAAAAAACTGATACAAATTGTTGCTAGGCACACATAGTATTCAGTGAGATTGCTTATTTCCAATTTATTAGGGTGAAAGTGAGAATTTGCACTGGGTTACAATGTTACTATTTCATAATTTTTCACTTCCAAGTTTCACTGAATCCCCACTATGTTTTGAAAAGGGCATGGATTTGAAATGAAGAATGTCTTTGCATGACCTGAACAACAGATCCTTAAAAATCATTCAAGTTAAAATTTGAACATTTGGAAACTATCTGGACTCAGGAGTGACCTACAATAACTAGAAAGCTTAAGATTTTTCACAGTTCAAAGTAGAAGATTTTAATAGTTTTGAATTACTTTCAACCAGTGAACAAGTCCAGCACTATAATTTCATCCAAACATCAATAAAGTTTAAGTGTTTCATTAAATTTAAATTGCTATTCATCATGTAAAGAAATGTGAAGTTAATGAAATGCTTGTTATTAAAATGGATCTGCTGTACTTTTAGAAGTCTATCATATTTTTCCACTTAAAAAGTAAGAGTTTAAGGGCCTGATAACTTGGCAACAGACAAAATACGCTCCAGGCTGAATTTTCTATAGAAATTTTGTATAGAAAGCTAGGACTCCTTTTACACTAAAATTTTCAATAAAAAAAAAAAAAAACAAAAAAAATCCACCTCCTTCTTCCCCTCCCTGCATCAGAAGATGTTACTAAACCACTGAGCAGACAGCTCGGTTAGTTTATTTAGCTGTGCATACATGTTAGGGTTTGTATTTTTAATACTTAAAAAAGCCAATGAAAACTACAATATTCTCAACTACTGTACTTATTCAGAGATTTGAAAATATTTATTTCTATCATTCCTCTTCTGTCCTGAATTCAGTATTGTTTTATGCTTAACCATAATCCTCTCATGCATAATTTCAAATTGTAACCAGGAAAGTGCATTGACCCTTGGGCATACTAAGGGTATCAAGGCTTTTGGGCCTTCCCCGTGGAGCTACGAGAGGCAAATTCAGTTCTTTTTTTTTTTTTAAATGTGTATATACTGCTCCCTGCATCTACACCATTGGTACAAGAAGCCCTGTAAAGCTTACCATTTGTAAGGCCCTTTAAGAATCTCCGCTACAAGATGCTAAGCATCTTTATCGGGGGAGAACACATATAGTGTTATGGATCGTTTCCAACCAGTACCTGCATGTCAAAGGTTCAAATGACAAAACTACTCTCTCAGCACAATAGCGTGAAGCACAAGAGAAATATGGAGGTGAAGCACAAGAGAAATATGGAGAACGAATAATGACAAACATTATTCATTTGCCTGGTAGCTCTCTGCAAGAGACAAGCCTGGTAATTTTGACAAAGCTGAGCTTCCTTAGGCCAATAGCAAAGTTTTAGCTTGGGACTTTCCATTTAAATAACACACACAAAACTCTGAACCCTTACAATTTGAGCTAGAAAACTCTGACTTAGCTAGAAGCAGCAGCAGACACAAACCTCTCTACAGATCAACCATTAAAAGAAACGAGAGCCACGGTCACCTAAGAGTAAGTAACAACACCATATTGAACTTTCCCAAACATGAGTTGTGACTTACAAATGATTCATGACATCTCAGTATTCCAGTGTACGCTCTCTTCTAAGATTGTGAATATGACCTCAATATGACCTAATTAACCACTCCTCAGTTTAATGTTTCACAGTTTATGCAACATATCCATCTCACAGCCAACTTTCAAAATGGATGTCTTGATCAGGATGTTGCCTGCAGCACTGACAATCTCAAAATAGAAATCGTAATTGCGTGCATTAGCACATACAATACAAAAAAAATGCAACTGTTTGAAAAGAGAAAATATATTTAAATTTGCAATAAAAAAAGATAACCTTGAGAAAACACTTATTCTCTCAGTAATACTTTCAATAGGCATATAGAGAAGCTCTATATAGTAAAAAAATAAGTTCCATCAACACAAAAGGCCAAGACATCTACACTAGCTCATGGACGTGCAATAGCAGTGCAAGGAGGAATGCCTATGGAGTGTGGATAAAGACTACCAAAGAGGCTTTAAATTGTCCTGGGGTACAAGAAGAGAGCAGCCCCAAGCTCTTTTAGCAGCAAGCAGTATCCTATGCTCTTTTAGCAGCAAACATAGTAATGGCTATTACACGAGTGATAGCAAAACATCCACACTGAGCAAACCTATGTAAACAATCTTCACAGGAAGAGAATAAGCCCAAGATAAAATGCATAACTGAGGAGTGTGATACCACAGCTAGGGACACTACATGCAATTTCTTTACTTTTCTTATGACTTTCTTTTCCGATCCTGTTTGTTTCATTACATCTCAGATTGCAAGACATTGCTGCAGAAACTACCTTGAACATTCCTAAGAAGCAAATAAAAATTCAGTCTGTAAGGGAGAGCCTATTGAAGGAGCAGTCTAACACTGATCCCACTCAAATATCTCACTCAAAACCAAGGTTTTACTTTTTTTTTTAGTTATAGTGAAACTAGTAATCAAATAAAAACAACAGTAATGGTGATTATTGGACTGGAGTTCTAAGCTTTTGCCTTTTTATGTATGCATTCACCTTAACCGCCCTCACCTTTTTGGCTCTTCAGTTCTGGCTCCCAAACCTATCCAAAGTCTTGCTGAGTTCTTCCCTCCTTCTGCTACATCCATATCTATCCATCTTTACTCACTTGTCAGACCTGCAAACCCAACCCGTCAAAGCTCCAAAATTGTTTCCTGCCTCATTCCAGTGACTTTCGGGGCACTCAAAGGATCTGGAGGAGAAGCGTCCAGGAAAGGCAGATCTGAACAAAGGTCTGAGGTTGGAGAATACATTCTGCAATTGGGTTGTACCCTTTCCAACAAAAGACCCTCTATTCCATCTTCAGCAGGTTTTTTTCATGCTCCCAGAATGTTTTCTAAGCCTTGAAGAGACCTCCAACTTTGGCAAATATTTTCTAAAACCAACATATACAAATCAGTTATGATTAACGTCCCTAAAAGGGGATGATCTGAACAACCCTTCTCTGTTCTTAGATAGGTATTTCACAGACTTTCAGGGGCTCAAAGTGACAAGAATATATGCTCTTATGATGGCAACACAGTGTATTGGAACCTTTAAAACCTCACAAAAAAATCCCTTTAAAAAACAAAGTTTACAAATATTGCATTTATGAACACAGGAAGCTAAACTATATTTAAGGTCTTCTGGCAAAAAAATGATTACATATTACATCCTGAAGATCAGAGTTCTTACACTGGCCTCCTATCATTCAAACTGTCAAACAAGTGGAAGATATAATACCCTAAAGATAGTGTTAAAGAAGCTGTCTGATTTCAGAAAACCTCACTCTTTGGAGAAGACAGTTTCCTTGAGGGATTTTCAGCAGCAAATGTTTTGGTGCTCTAAGTAGTTCCAAGTTGGATCCAGCGTGGTGTGGTATTATGCAAAGACAAGGCTCCTCTGAGATAAATTTTCTTCTTTCTCTTCTGGAAAAGCATGTGCACAAATTGATTGAAAATCTAGTTGCCCTCACCATCACAAACACTTGCTCTTTAAAAAAAAGGGGACGTCAGTAATAAAAATAGGCTTTTGAATCTGGAAGAAAAATGGAAAATTGGCTTTCTAGTTGCAAACAATTGCAAAACTACTAAAAGGAAAAATAAGCCCCCACAACCCCCCGCCAAAGATCTATAAGACCATCCAGAGTTTCCACTAGACAAATATGAGTAACTGACTATGTTTTGTAATAAGATCACCTAACTGAAAACACCTTTGCATTGTTTGATAAAATGTAGATCTACATAAACAGTAACAATTCACAGAATGGTAGAAGATTCAGTGATGTACTATAGGAAAATAGATACAAAGAGATTATAATCTGAAGTCTGGACCCTGAAAACAATAAAGCGCATGCCAAATTTTAGAGATGAAACTGTGCCTACAGTCTGTTAAAAACCAAAGTGCCTGCAGGATTGAAGGTCTAAACTAGATCTTAGGACACAACAATTAGTGCATGGAGTAAGCTAAGGAAACAGAATAGAGGGAATAACAGTAAACATTAAGATAGTATTTGTGCCTGTTAAACAGAAAGCACATATGAAAGCATTCACTACGTCAACAAGTTAGACCACTCTGAATATCGATCTGCTGACAATGTGATTTCTTACTACTTCTGCTCTGTTGAAGGGGTTTGCGGCAGTATAAACTTTGTACAGATCTCTCTCATGCATATATGTGCTACGATCATAGATTTCAAATCCAGAACTAGTTTTCTGCTTTGAGCAATGCACAGATCAGATGCTATTATCAAATGCACTCACAAAAATATTAAAAAAAAATATTAAATAGGGTTGTGGTCAGTGGCACAGAGTCTAGTTGGAGGCCTGTAGCTAGCGGTGTCCCCCAGGGGTCAGTCCTGGGTCCAGTCTTGTTCAATGTATTCATCAATGACCTGGAGGAAGGCACAGAGTGCACCTGCAGCAAGTTTGCTGATGAGATGAAACTGGGGGGAGTGGCTGACACACCAGAAGACTGTACTGCCATTCGGGGGACCTGGACAGGCTGGAGAGCTGGGCAGAGAGGAACCTCAAGAAGTTCAACAAAGGCAAGTGCCCCAGGCACCAGGACAGGCTGGGGGTTGACCTGCTGGAAAGCAGCTCTGCGGAGAAGGACCTGGGAGTGCTGGTGGACAAGTTAAGCACGAGCCAGCAGTGTGCCCTTGTGGCCAAGAAGGCCAATGGGATCCTGGGGTGCATGAGGCAGAGTGTTGCCAGCAGGTGGGGGGAGGTGATCCTGCCCCTCTCCTCAGCCCTGGGGAGGCCTCACCTGGAGTACTGTGTCCTCTTCTGGGCTCCCCAGGACAAGAGAGACATAGAGCTCCTGGAGTGAGTTCAGCAAAGGACTACTAAGATGATGAGGGGACTGGAAGATCTCTCCTATGAAGAAAGGCTGAGAGAGCTGGACCTGTTCAGCCTGGAGAAGAGAAGACTGAGAGGCGATCTCATCAGTGTGTACAAGTATCTGAAGGGAGGGTGTCGAGAGGATGGGGCCAGTCTCTTCTCCGTAGTACCCAGTGACAGGACAAGAGGCAACGGGCACAAACTGAAGCACAGGAAGTTCCACCTAAACCTGAGAAAAAACTTCTCGACTGTGAGGGTGAGTGAGTGCTGGCACAGGTTGCCCAGAGAGGGAGTGGAGTCTCCTTCGCTGGAGATATTCAAAAGCTGCCTGGACGGGATCCTGGGTAATGTGCTCTAGAGGACCCTGCTTGAGCGAGGGGGTTGGAATAGATAATCTCCAGAGGTCCCTTCCAACCTCAACCGTTCTGTGATTTTGTAAATAATATTAAAATAGCTTAAATGTTTCTCAAAGAACATGCTTGAGGTCAAAAAAAATTTTTTTTTATTGTAACAATGAAAAGGTTGTTGACTTTAACGCACATAACTAGCTGAGATGGATCACTGAAGTAACACTGTGTGAACTAGAAAACACTGAAATGAGGAGGAAAGATACGCAGGTAAAAATAAACTAGCATTTGAAATGTGAAACAGGAGACCAGTGTGAGACAACTTCCTAGAACTGGCTAGACGACATAACAGACTTCTGCACTGTCAGACAGTGCTGATAAGTCAATCATCTGGAGTCGTGATATCATCTTATTTAGGTATGATAACAACCTCCGATACCACCAGTTGGTAGAAAGGGTATGTGAATAGAAGGAATTCTCAAGCTACAACAATGAAGACTAGGGTACAGTCTGACTAAGGAAACAAGACTTCTTTTAAGATATACAAATTTTTTTCTGTTCCCTCTCACCCTGCAGGAACAATGAAGGAAGCTGGCCTCAGAAGGTCTTCAAAGTTTTAATATGAGAAAGATTTTTCCTTGCCATACTACTTTCCTTTCAAAAACACATCCTGCTTTAAAAATACAATTTAAACAATTTGCTGACTACTTAATTTCACATTTTTCTGAGAAGAAAGCAAATTCTCCAATTTTTAAAGAAAAATGCTACAACTAAAATGCCTTCGGAGCCTAATTCCCAATTCGCAGTCTTTGTCAGAGCATACAGAGAAATTTTATAAGGTATTGTGGGAAGGGGGTTGACAGGTAAAGCCAAAGAGAAGTTGGGAGAGATATGGACGACATAACTACCGGTAGGTTTAATAGCAGAAGACATTAAAAAGCAGAACTGTGAGTGCATGCAGACAAGCAGCAGCATAAGCAATAATAAAGTTGCAGGTGAACTTCTGCTGTATCCCTGCAGATGTAAGGCCTGCAGTCCAGGCAACAGACAGAAACAACCAGCCAGCCAGAAACCCAACTCAAAATCTTCAGCAGCAGAAAATTTTGTGTACAAGATGTCTGTAGAGGCACAAGAAGATACCTAACATAGTCTACAAACAAGTGCAACACAATGTGTGCCAGGGAGAGACCCGGAAAATACAACGCCTCTCCAGGACAGTTTCCACTGGGATTTGTATAACAGTCAGACATTACAGATAACCTCCTAGCAGAGGCTACAGGAATGTAGAGAAACAGTTTCTTCTCCTGTTCTCATCTTGTCTGTTCCCAAGGATGAGAAGGTAGGATGCCCACTTCACTGCACCTGCTAGAGTGGCCCTTAATAGTCATAGTTCAGGCACTGAAGACAGACACAATATGCTAAAGAAATCTCAGTGCTGTCAGAAGTTAGAGACATAAGAAAACCTGAAAGTCTGAAAGTGAAATTGAAGAAAAACTGAGAGTAAAATGAAGTTACCCCAATGAAGGTGTTTTGACACATGGAGTGAAATTTGTGCTTATATTTCAAGCAGCAAATTCTTATTTTCTAAAAATTAATTTTTTTTTTTAAACAAAATTAATTGAAAAGCTACCATACAATTATCACTGACTTGGAAAGTTTAGTACGTGATCTCCTGTGAAGAATTACACACAGTAAACCAAATGCAGGAACAGCAGTCATGCAGCATACGGATTGTCACATTTCTTAATGGTTAAATGGGTCACTTAAGAATCTTGAATTCAACTCATCCTGATAAAAATTTGATTGTTGATCCAGAACACGGTTAATATTTCCTTGCTATAATGACAAAGTATCAACCTATTAACACTGGTTGCAAAAGCAGTTATTTTGAATGAAAAAGAGCATACTTACTGGAGTATGTACACAAATACTCCAGTGTTCCAGAAAGTTTCTTCACGTATACATGCACGCAGCACACGTGTGCACACAAACACACATGCAGAGCAGCTTCTTCAAGTGTTGATTCCCTTTTGTGCATCCCTGTCTTTATGCGGGCTCCTCCTTTTCCCCCCTTCGCACTTCTCAAATGAGCTGGTAGCAGCTCAGTTCTTCCAGGGTGAAGAAAAAGAGGCAGCTATGCCTAACAGCTCAAAAATAAAAAATAAAAATAAAAAAATCCCACTGTATTGCTGCATTTGCTAGCAGTTAGAGGTAAGGTCCCTTTTCAGTAGTTAATTTAAGTATTGTCATTGCCTCTGAACCTCATGTATTCTCAACTGCAGCTTGAGAAAGACTGCAACATAATTAAAACACAATGGCATATAATGGCATACAACGCATGCATGTGCAGGCTATGAGCCATGTAAGGCTTCAGCCTGTACCCTTTGCTTGAGGGAACCCATTAGCTGGATGAAAATAACTGCTTAGTGGAATATATCCATGGATGGACCACGAACAATTAGACAACAGGCAATGAGACGTCCTCTACCTGTCATCTATTTTTCATATGCACTAGAACTGCAAAAGCATCGTCACTTTTTCTCTCTTCAGATATAAATACAAAGTATAACTGGTGCGTTAGACCCCTGATTCAAAACAGCAGAATTTGGCCTTACTGAAGTACAAAATGAAAGGAAATTCCTAAACCCAGGACATCAATAGTTTGATCTACTGGATCTCAAAATCATCTAAGCCTAGTAAGATTCTAAAACAATCAGTTTGAAAAGTTGGAAGTACTCTAAAGGGTTACAAAGATTTCAACCAAACTATTTTGTATATTTCAGTCAAAAAGTAATTGCTAACTTCTCAAAAAAATATATTCTTTTGACTATAGCCAAATGTTTTTAAGATGTAAATGCACTTGTCATCTTAAATGTAAGCAGGGTGCTGGTGCCCCAAATTAAACAAAAGAAGAAAAGTTAGGGTTGACAAGTATGTCGTTGTGCAACCACAAATTAAATATGCCTTTTGATATTCCATTTTTAACTGTTGAGTACCTTTTCATTAGGCTATTGCCATTAGAAGTTTTTTATTAGATTTTTAAATTAGACAAATAACAGATAAGAGATGTGACAAGTATATCAAACCTGATTTAGCAGATCTGACGCACTTAATCTTTTACTATAAAGGTGGCTTTTGATATTTGAAATGTTTTAAATAATGCCCCATTAACATGCAAAATCAGAAGAAACTCATATTTAACTCTACTATATACAGTTTATGCCAAGTACAGAATACCCAAAAACACAAACAACCAACTTCCAACTGAAAGAGTGAAAACACCTGAAACTTTCAATGTAATGTGAAATTTTAAATACTATAAAAAATACCCAGCATCTGACAACAATACCAGTGAAACACAAAGAATCGTATTTTAAAATTTTTTTAGACTAACTTCTGCAATTCTGTATACTGTGAATTTTGAATGTTGGTTAGACTGCACAGCAGCTGGCATTTCAAAAATAAGTTATGAAAGGAGATCACTACATTTGACTATTTCCAAAAAAATAAATGAACATCTCCCTTTTATGTGGTAAACAACTATAATCTCAGATTGATCTAGCTATAGTATATCTAAACAAATAAAATATAAATTAATTTTGCCACATTTAAAAAAAAAAATTGGCATTTGTAGGAAAAAGTTCACATTAATCATGTAAAAGACTGAAGGCCCACATACTGCAACTATTTTTGCTTGTATTGTACAAACTTCGATCCACAGGATCCTTTTCAACCCAAATTCAGTGCAACACAATCACTTCAGTAACTCTGCAGAAGACTCTAGGAAGTCAAAAGAGGAAACGGAGCCTGACTTTACTGGTCAGGCAAGTAAGATAAAAGGTAAGAATATAAAATATTATAAAACCCCCCAAAACAACAACAAAACAAAACTATCAAGAGCGAAGAATGAAAACACGGGAAAAGACCTATTAAGTAGAACTGGCTGATTGACCAGTATACATAAAATAAAAAACACTTAAAAATACATGCAGCAACTGATTAACTCTATATTTTCCTGTAATCCCTTTCATCTTTAATTCTGTTGGTACGGCAGATTAAACGAGAACAATGTTTCGAACATGAAAAAAATTATAACCTAGATTTCATTGTTGCTGCATGTTAAAATTGAAATCGTTGCTGTAAAGACTCAAAAGTCAACTTAATCATTCAAATGAAAGTTCTTTATTAACAATAAATCTATACGTAAATCAGAGTGCCTTCAAACACCAGCAGTGAGTCACACCTTAGATCAAAATAAAAGGGCAAATGCATAATTATATTGTGCACAAGTTCTTAATGACATTCAAAACTTCCATACTGAAAAGAGTACATATGTTGAAAAACTAAGCAATAAAAGTTTTAGCATATAGGCTAAATTAAAATTTGCACAATGCAAACAGCTTGCCCTTCCTTCTATTTAAAACCGTAACAAAAAACATATGTATAATTAAATATCTAATAATCCTTATAATAGGACAACTGCCTAAATGAGCATGGCACATGCTTTTTCTGCATGGACAGAAGCATGCTACCAAACCTTAATATTATATGACTTCCAAGTTTTGCTCAAAAGATAGACTTGTTAATTTCATTCTCATTTCTTCTGCAGAACTGATCATTTATTACAGTACTTCTCATTCATCTATTTTCCCATCAATAACATGAGATGAGGAAGTATTGCCCCCAGTACTTAGACAGATGACTGTAAAGACACCAGTGATATAAAGTATAGCCAGTCAAGGTGCTTGAATAAAATTTTTTTGAATATTCTGCCCATTATAGGACTTCAGGTAGTCAAATTAAAAATGAACATTCAAATTGACAGGATTCAAAGCAGGCACTTTAAAAACGAAGATAAAGAAATGCTCAGTGAGTTACTAACACTTGACATAGAAAATATTGCAGGGACAGAATGCTGCCTTCACCTTTTTTCTTTCCTTCAGATTGTCTCATTCACTTTTCAAAACCTGTAACTTCTGAGGATAGACTTTTGCTTGTAACAGCTTGATTTACTACAAAACCCAGTTTAATCTCCAAAACAGGCTCCATTTTGTGAAGAAAGTGAAGTGAAGCCTTGTGGGGAAAAAAAATCTGTTATTTACAGACTGAATCTTACAGAACAGAAATCAGAAAATCCTCCTATTGCACTTGTCCATATGGCTCAACAGCAGGATTGGTGGTAACATATATAACTTCTGTATAATAGATTTATACTTATTTGAATCATTTGGCTAATGCTGTACATCTTGACTTTTGTAGCCTTGATTCTAAAACAGAAAAAACGTTGATGGCAAAACATTTAGGCTGTGGTTGTGTTCATCAGTGGTACTATCAACGTTACATAGCGTTGCAGGTAGAGTTACTTATAGCGTTACTTATATTTTGCCTACATATGTATATATATACATTTATATAAAAGGGGTGGGTGTGTGCGCGCACGCATGTGTGTGCGAAACCTTCTGTGAGCTGTGCAAGGAATGTAATCGGTAACATTAACAGGCTGTCATCCCTAGAGGGTGAAAGGAACACGCTTTGCTAAAGCCTTTCACAGATACTTGCTGAAAGCAGAAGACTGAGGGATTGTATCGGATTTTGTTTCAGCTTCTGGAAAGCTTAATGATCTAGTGAGTAGTAGTCTAGTGAGTCTTCTAGAAGTTTCCTTATTTCTTGCTCATTTTTTTATTCCTCCCCATGAACAATTCCATTTACCTAAAAGCATTATATTCCTCATAGTCCAGATCTGGTATTATCTGCATTTTATTCAAGCTTCCTATTTCTTCATTCTGTCAGGAAACAGCAGGGGGAGCATCAAGAATACGAGAGAAACTCTACTTGCTAATGTCTGACCTCACACAATACAATCGTTCCAAATAGCTGCAGTCCTGAAGCTTTGGGCTGGGCAGCAGCATAGAGTCATCAGGAAATTCTTAATATTAATCCTAATCAATTCCTGAGTATTTCCAAAGTTAACAATTTTCCAAACCGTCCTTTGCAAAAGACACACGTATGACATCAACATGACCCCACTCTGGTCAAATTCTCAATCTTGAGATGGAAAGCTTGAAAATACCAGACTAACTATGAAATTATTTGCCTGTTTTTATCTTTTAAATATGGGTAAATTGATATCTTTTCCCTCAGCCTTCTTTTCTGAAACAATTGTTCTTGCCAAAATTTCCTTTTTTACTACCACTAGCACTATTTGAAAACTAATGCGGAAAAAGCAGATGAAAAACTTCAGGCTGTTATGGCTTGGCAATCAGAAACAGTTTCCACTAAGGAACATCAAGTAACTTTAAGTATGCAGCATTATAGGTCATTGATAATACTACCGTGGAACACAAATGAGGACTAGATGTTTTGCCTTGCCAACGTCACCAACATTCTTTCTTTTCCAGAATGAAGGCTGCAAAATTCAAGATCTACATCAGTCAAATAAATCAAATCTTTAAATTTTTGCAGTCATAAAGATTACTGAAGAATAGATACTAACTTCAACTGGATAAATACGTTTTTCCCACCAAAACAATGAGCAGATCTTTTTAACAAATCCTAATAGCTTAACTATATGCTTGACACAGTGAAACCCACTACCAGTTGTCTGTATGTTTAGTAATAAAGTATACACTTTTCATGCTACACTTAGACATGAGCTGGAAAGCAGGGTTTTTTTTTTAAGCAGAAAATGAAAAGATAGTATGTTGTAGCAGCACTACAGATATTGACTGCATCTTTTGGATTACCTAGGGGTATTATTTTCTCAACTGTATTGTTGCTGTACAATTTAATTTTGTTTGCGAATCCTATTTTATTGAAAAAAATCAATAATATGCATGATGAATTATTTTTCTCGTTGCATACTGCATAAAGTCAGATTATCACATGCCCTATGAAGGCATTTCTTTTTCATTTCCTTTCATTAATGAAGTTCATCCACCTCCAAGAAGGAGATTTTCCCAGTCACTTACTAATTTTATCTTCAGAACCCCAAATATTTTCAGGATCAACTAACCATTGCTGTAAGTAAAATAACCTAAGGTACTCAAAGTTACACTTTTTATACTAGTAGTCAATATGATAACTTGGACAGGATTTATCTAAAAAAAGCACAGATCATCATGGTGGATAGGCAAAGGAGGACATGTGACCATATGTCCCTTAACACCACTAGCTTGTGGATTAACAGGAAAACTTTTTGGTTACTTTAAATGGACAGCTGTTGGCCAGCAATATGATACATAACTCTGATCTTTAATGTTCTCCAGCTTCACTTTGAATTTTGCCCAAAAGATGTAAAGAAAACATGTAAAACCAACAATAAACTGGACAACAAGCAGAGTAAGGCATGTCCCTGATGGAAGTTTAGCACTCCCTCTAAATGAAAAGATACTACAGAATAATTCTAAAGACAACATGAGCCTAGTAAGTAGATCCCTGCACACTAAATCAAGAACTGAGCATATAAAATGCTGACACAACAACTTTTTCCCTGTCTCTTTGTTAGCTGGTAGGAATACAATCATGCCAAGCATAAACATACTTCAAACATAATGAGACATTATATTAAAATTATATATAATATAATTTGTATCATACCTTTATATAATTTATAGAAATGTTTAATCAAAGGCAGAAGAGAGACTTTTCTCAAGCATAATAAACCCTAAGGTCTCTGTGTTTTTAGGCCCCCATGAGCAAACATTGCAGCTCTTTATTTAGATTACAAACTTATGTTTCTTGTAACACCTCCTAACAAATTTTAAAGGACTGCATAATTTCTACTAAGTTTGCCATATACAATTCTATGAAATTATCAACAGACCAAAAAAGCACAAACTATCATGTCAAACATCGATTTGTTGAAATGAATATAAGATCACTGTTAAAATTCCAAGTCCTACATTACCGCAACTAATTTCCACTTGGCATTAGCAAGGCATTCAAAATGTAAGTGATTTAGTAGTATCAGTTTTGGATATGACGCATTACATGTTCAAGGGAACTAAAAGTTAATAACGCACACAACATTAATCTTGTGAAAAATCAAGTTTGTTTATATTGAGCACCCTTAAAATGGAGGCTCTTAAAGCAACTAGATAATGACTAAACATCTCAGTCATTCTAAATACGTTCCAGCTGCCCTTTCTGTGATGGTTTAACATCAGTTGCTGAACTACTGTTATAATGCATATTTTCTCATAATTTTACCTTTTCAGAACTGTAATTACGTCTATTGCAAAAGTGGCCAAATTCTTTGGAAAAAAATTCCAAACAATCTCAATGAATTTCATAAGAAAATAGCAAAGATGTTTTTCATAATTCTTCCTATTATATGTAAGCAACGAAGCAAAATAATCACAAAAAACAAGCATTAAAGAGATTATCAATGATAAAAGCTGCTCTAATCATCTGGGGTATTTGAAAAGTGATTTAAGAATTAAGTAAAAATCACTGAGAAAGAATTTATAATAAGACCTTGTCAAAGTTAAAAACACAGATTAGAAAAAAGTTTTTAATTGTACAGTATATTTTAACTCCTATCAATCATTTCAGAGCTTAATAAGCAGATACTTACCTGCTGGAACAAGACAATCTTTCCAATCAAAATACCCTGCGTAAATGCCAGGTTCTAATGACCCAACTATAGGATCTGCCTTGGATTCAACGTACATTTCAAACAGTCTTTGATCCAGCTCTTTCAAGGATTCCATGCTAACCTAAAAGAAAATTCAAAGAAAGAACAGAGTATATAGTCATTAATTATAAGAATTACATCACATATCCAAAAACTTACAGGTTGTTTTCTTTAATTTTCAGTTAAAAAGTAGCAATTAAACATTCAATTCATAATTAACATATACATAAATGTGGGAATTTCCATATTATCACTCCATGCCAGCCAGTCCAAAATCCTTTTTCTGAATGTGGTCAGTAACAAGTATTTTCTGGAAAGGTGCAAGAAATGCTTGAGTGGGCAGATAATTCTATAATTGTCTAATAGCACCATTTTTTTGTCCCTATCAGGAGGTCTTGATCTTGCACCAACTTAACAACTGAATTGTGCTAATGCTTTATATATGATCATGCTCATAATAATTTCATCACGAAACACACAGGTTTACTTAAAATAATTATGATCTACCAGCTGTAATATTACAATTTATCATTTTCTGCTCTATACTTGAAAATACACAGATTTATTAAAGAACCTCTGATTTCTGGAATTGTCCATGTCAAGTTCCCCACACCACTTTATGGCCTCTCTGTACAACAAATGTAGAAGCTGCAGCTCATAAACAGCTGCAGTATTTTTCTATTTAACAGATCTCTACACGATTTTTAAGTACTACACAAAACTAGAACACTGAAAGCCAGAGGAAATGTGAATGTTTTTATCATTCTAAAAATTTTATACAAGTCTATTTTATCAAACATACGTTTGCTTACCTATGTTGTTACAGCTTCTAAAGCAATTGCAGGACACAATGCATATCATAAAATCTTACAGTGAAAAGTCAGTATCTTAACATTGTTATAGCTTCTAAATGCAAACAAAATATGCTGAAAATGTCAAGTAATTTCTGGTTAAGTGTATTTATGTCTATCAGTAAGAGCTTAAGAGATAGCCGAGTAAAGTTTTTAAACTGTTGCTCATTTTTCTCAACCACTAGGGAGAAAGCAGATATATTCTATTTCTGGTCAGGCAATTTCCAGAAGTAAAGTGGTTTAAATGGGAGGAAGAAGGCAGTGTTCCAGACCAGTTCCGGAACTCAGAAGAAGAAACAAAGAAAAGAAGATAACCAACTTCTTATCATTGCTTTCCCCGTGAAAGAAAGACAAAAGGTTTAATTCTACAAGCTGCAGAAGAAGGAATGAATCTTATCCATTACAAGGACATCTCTAAAGTTCGTTTTCTTTTGGCATACCTATATTGCTAGCTGAAGAGAA
Organism: Struthio camelus; assembly: GCF_040807025.1. NCBI lineage: Eukaryota > Metazoa > Chordata > Aves > Struthioniformes > Struthionidae > Struthio > Struthio camelus. The sequence continues at coordinate 104,889,384 of NC_090943.1, forward strand.
AAGAAAACTGCAATTCTTGAGTAAGGAATAAACAAGAAAAGCATTTTGGAAGGAGGATATGAGTTCAGGGGAAAGCAGAGATATTACTGAGGTCAAAGGAATGGCCAAGATCAGAAAAGTTGGGGTGGTGAGTAGAAACAAGAGATGCTATCACTTCCCTGATTTTCTACTCAATGAACCTACTTTGATTTGTCAAAGGTGTATCTATAGCCCAAAGAGGGAATGTTTATGAAGCACTGAGAATTTGCCACAGGCAAAGATCATGGCCTGTATTTCTCTCCTTTCCCTTCCACCTCACAACACATCAGCATCGCATTTGAAAAACAAGGATCAACTAAAAATGCACCAAAATCTCATCAAACCCTCATTTTCTCCTTACATAGAATCACAAAAATGTAAACCTGGATGGATTTCAAGAGATTATTCAGTTAACTTTCTTATGATTAGGCAGGATAAGTATCCTTGGACCATTCCTGTTTAAGGTTGGAGCTACCGGGAAAAATAAAGAAGAAGTTCCATTAGGAAGTCCCTGCAAACATACACTTGTTTGAAGAACACCTGTGAAACCATGGCTCCAACTGTCCTGAACAAAGTGTTTTTGCAATTAATCAATTCCCCCTTCCACTTTTGCAGTCATTCAATACAAAAGATCATCTGCATAGTCAGTACAGTTGTTTTGCATGTTAGTCCTCTTTAACTGTTTTGAGTCCAACGCACAATTACACAACAGTGGGTAACATTGCTTTTCAGCTGTTGGAAAGATTACAAGAATGAACAATTCATCTGAATCTTCTTTTGAGTCCAGGACTGGGAGGCGGGGAAAGGGGGGGGGGGAGGGAATATGCCCTCAACCACCTCCATTATTTACACCCATTTTCTTGACTCCTAAGTGGAGTAAACACTCTTAGAAAATTCACTTGTTGAATTCACATTGTTATCTTTCTGCTGCGACTTCCCTGTAATTATGGCTTTCAGTTTTTGCATTAAAGTCATTTTGAACCTTTAACAACAACTCTGTATTGTTACATCTACCTAATCTGAACATCAGAACTTTGGAGACATTTTTATCTAGAAGTTTAATCTTAACAATTGAGGATAAATGTTATGGGAATACCTGCATTTTTCTACTTGCTAATTAACTAAAGAAATTGATGATAAAAAGTTTTATTAAATAATCTCCACCAAAAAAAGTATGTTAAAAAGAAAGAGCAGTGTAGAAATTAAACATAATTACTAACCCTGAATAAGGGAGCATCATAAGAGCGCCACTTTATGTAATTCAATATTTGGACAAGTTAAGAAAAAGACAGTAATAACAAATACCCAGCGTATAAGAAAGTCTTCTTAGTTATCATTTTACATTTTCTTTATTTCCAGAATATTTAGAAAATAAATCTCTACTAACAAATGCAACTTGGAAAAAAAAAATTCCTCAAAATAGTTTTGACCAACATACAGAGTTGTATCTCAAAATTTAATTTATAAAGCTAATGAATTATAGTTTTGGTTCAGTCTTTTTAGATAAAAGCAAATCCACTTTTTTCAAAAACGCTGCCAATTCTTTATTGCAAAATTTCTATCTGATAAATAGCTAAATAAATTAAGAAACTTACAGAAATTTATGTGGCAGGACAAACAATGAAAAAATCACCCAACCCTAAACAATCACCAACATACTGTAAACCCTCCATTTATTTCTGTGAGGTTCTAGCCTGCCTCAGAATTAACAAAGGATTCAAAAATGGCCATCTTTAAATGACTATCTAGCTATCCAAATACTCCCAGCTTGAATCACTGATTGATATGTACCATAGAGGCAGTACTTGGTCACAGTTTTCAAAGGCTTAACACAGATTTGACATAGTCACAAATTATTCTGCAATTTCATCATTTCAATTTTGTCATTTACAAACCTATCGGACTTTTAAAGGTAATACTTTGATGTTGCTGTACAAGAGACAGCGCTTGATACATAACAGATGCCTTATTTGCTTATATAGTCAACATATTAACTGTACCTAATCCAAACCAGCTCTTAATTGCCCCAGCAGCAAAGAATGGTGATAACTGTATCTATGCTGTACTAACAATACAAATCTTATCAACCCCACTTGAATGCTATTCAAAATTACTTCAGCCATAGAAATTCAAACAGTATGCACGCAGAATGAGACTAAGGATGCACTATAAAGTAGGAACATCAGTTTGGAGTAAAATATTTATTCTATACTCTAAGAGATAACATTTTACTTCCAAACAACGTTTCTTGAAATAAACTAACCTTTGGTCCTAAGTCACAACATTTCTCATTAAAAATGATTAATCTTTACAAAAAGGAAGGAAAATGAGACAGCTACTGCCGCCCACTTTGACATTCTCGTTCTTTGAAAAAAAAGACAAAAAAAACCTAGTTTATGAACAACAGCTATCAGTAATATAGATTGCCAGATGAAATAATTTATCAAGTATATTTTTGAGATAATGATCTTTTATTCTTTGCATTAAGAAAACACAGTGACATTAAACAGTTTTACTCAGAAATCTGATAAGCTTTGCCAGTGAACATACAAATCCTGAATAAGAGGTCACATTTTCTGTACTGCTATTTAAGCCAAACAGGAGCATACACAGCCATATCATCACTGTTGCTGTGTCCTCAGCTGATGCTTGGAATCCCACTCATTTGTAGAGGGCTTACTCAAGAGTCATTTCGGCCGTTTGAACACTTGCACTTAATTCCCACAGAAAGTAAAACAAATAAAAACCGTTTCATTCAAGCAACGATGCTTTATTTCAGTGTTCTCACTTACTTGAGTTATTTTTTCAACTCCTTGAAAGCCATGTTTCTCAAAATGTTCAGCTATATTTAGGAAGGTATGACGTTCCAGATAGCGGCAGTTGCTGAGTGCAATTAAAAGCCTTTGTTCCTAAAAGTGCAATTTAAAAGAAGAAAAAGTATAATGATTAGAAAAAATGTCACAACGGCCAATACTAAAAATGTGTCAATGTTATTGATGGGGTGGCAGGTAGGGGACAGAAGGGTGGTTGTATGATAAACATGCTTATAAATAAAGTAGAGTTGACGTATTTTTGTCAATAAATTCTAGGAACTGAGCAAACATCAGGTATAATGATTAAACACGTACTTTTTTCTTATGAGATGTGGAGTATTCACTGGAATAACTGTGACTAATATAGAACCACGGTTAAGACTCCTTTACAAAAATAAGGTTTGGACAGCTTTCCAGGAAGTTGTTTCTGGCTTTTACTTTGTTTCTAGAAATATGCTAAGAATTATGACCATCATAAAACGAAACCAAATACCATCTTCACTTTCATATGAAACTGGCTAAAACAAGGAAAGCAAAACAGGTTCTGAACAAACATACTTGCCCATTCTGGAATGCTAGAGGCTTCAAAAGTACTTGATATAATTTCATCAGTTAATCTGAAAATACTAAGTTACTCTAACGCAATCTTTTTTTTTTTTTTAAATCATAAGATCAAATATGTTTCATAATACATTTTGGAGTTGAGATACTAGAATTGCCTTTCCCTGAGCTTGGTGCAACACGGTATAGTTTCCAAATTGGAGGCAAACCACCAAATAAAAAGAAGAGCTACCCAAAATACAGTCTTAATTTTAATAATGACTTTTCGTGAAACTGTACACAGACTATTTAGATTCAGTCTTCTCTCTTCCCCTCTCCTTCCCCCGATGGTGAAAACTTTTTTTTTTTCTTCTTAAAAAAAACTTCAGATAGCAGTTTAGGATCAACTATAGCAAATACTTTGAAAACAAAATTATTTGCCAATGAAATAATCATAATCATAGTTGAGATCTGATTAAGAATGACATTGTTTTCACCCTGAAGAATTCCTGACAGTTTTGTCTTCCAGTAATATAACACGATGAGTAGCATAAATATGTGTGGTTGCCTATTTTAAATTATAATCAATTGGTACACAGAGTATTCAAAAAATAAGCATTTTAAAAGTACAGTGAAAAAAATCTCACATAGATTGCTTACTTTCTCTCTTCTCATTAGTCAGTTGGGAAACAGAAGATAAAGTGCTCTGCCAGTCACAGAAGAAAATTAATATGATACTGTGGAAACTAAATATTGTTTAGCTGGCTGATTTTTTTTCACTTAAAGTTTGCACCTTTGGAGACGGGGGAGAAAGGTGGGAACAGCCACAAAAAGTTACTTTGTGAACAATTGATATCAAAGTCCATGTATTGCAAGAATAAAATAATATAAATCACAAATTATTATAATCTGGAATGCAGAAACTTGGTCTGATTTTGCAATCTCTGATTATTCACTGCAGTGGAAATGCTAACTGCTCTTGTAAGTACGGCAAAGCTGGGCTTCTGACAAAATTAAAATCCGTACCAAGTAACCACACAACAGGCTCTCGCTAGGTTTCCTGCAGGGAACAACTGCATTCTTTCCATCAGTCGTTGGACTGGAAGAAAGTACGCTAACCACCATTTGGCAATCAAAGCACTAAGAATATTAAGAATTTTTTTTCAGTTGCCTGAAAATAATTTAAAATATGCAGATAATCTCTACTTTCTATTAGTAAAGTGAGTTTTGAGGGAAAATTACATTACGCTGAATATCTGTATCTTAATGTGATTTTAAAAATTGCTAATAATCAGGCCAGTTCTTATCATTTAAAACTTAAGTGAGAAAACATATGAGGATTTAACTTTTGATGTAAAAATCTGCTATTTTCCTGAATTCAGAGGTGGTGTTTCAGTTTGAGGGGGACCTGGTTATAAAAACTGTTTTCATTAGTTACCTTAAGATAGTATACTACGATATCATAAATAAACAATGCTTTTTAAAATAGCCCTATATTCAAGCCTTATATGTTCATATTTTTGCAGTATATCTAAGAAAAGCCTCTGGAATACATAACTGATTGCTAAAAAAGATAAATCAAACCCCCCCAAAAACGTAATAAAAACAAGGACGACATTCCAGGAACTTTGAGAAGTACTGAGTTTCACATCATAAAAACAGAAGCCAGACTTACTGAAGAAAGACTTGAGTCTTCATGAATGCTTCCAAACAAATCTGGAGATGAAACATCCACTGAAAGACTATGAATATTGTTTAAAAAGTGAGCAGTATTGTGATTTTGACTATACGATACATGGTAGATTCAAACTAACAGTTGGAACAGAAGACTGGAATCTTGTTTCAAACCCTCTCACACCAGATAAGAAAGCAGCACAAGCTGCTCAACTTATAAGATGTCCAGAAAGCCAGCAGGAGCTTTTTGGATAGAAAGTACTACTTTAGCTGCAGACCTTCCCTTCTCAAAGTATTTTCACTTTCTCCAATTTCTTTGGTTTGCCACAGATTCTGACCCATTTTCTACACCTATTCAGCCAATAGGGGTTCATCAACAGAAAATAAAAGTGGCATTAGGGGAACGGTTAATTTGCCTCTCTCTAATGCATGCTGCAGGTACCAGTATTTGCCAAGCCTCTGGCTTTCAACACAGAAATGACTGGTGCTCTTGGAAACTGAGGCTCTTCTGACTCTGGAATAAGCAGCTCATGTGCAACTCGGGAACAAAGCTAAACTTTCAAGAATTTGGCAGAACTACTGACGGATCCAGTTAAAGCAAAAAGGAAGAAAAGTAAGGCAGAGGTTGTACCTCCATGAGTAGACGTTACTTAGCGACAAGGACAACTCATTTCATGTAAGCTAATGCCAAAAACAACATACCTACTTCTGAAGAATACTACAACTCCTGTCACTGAACAAAATGGAGTAATTAATACTATGTTTCATTATCTTATGCAATATTTATTACATGATGCCACTCAATATTTTGGCATAAAAAGCATTTACTCGTATTTCAAAGCATCACTACTTTTGCCAGAGGCAAAAATATTCATAAGAAGTGTTTAATGTTAGAGCAAGTCGACAAAAAAATTTGATATCGACATCCACAATTTCAGAATACTACCATTGGGTCAGGTTTACTTTACTTACTGTGCTGTATCTATGTCACCATCAGGTTTTGTGCTCAGTTGTTCCAAACAGTCTATAAAAACCTAGGAAACAATAAAACAAGTTCAACCTTTTCTGCAACACCCTCCCCCGAAAATCTTAAATTCAATTTTATTACAGTCATCAGACGTAAACGATCATCATAATCTTTCATTGCCTTAAACCTTATATATATTAGTAGAGAAACATTCTGGTTATGCCTTTTGAATCTTAAATACATTTATTTTGCTACTCTCTGTTTATATGTGGCAAAAAATTGGGGTTTTTTGGTACTATCTTTCATTGTGCTAAGTCATCTCCATCACACAGGGATAAAATTATGTGGAGACAATCTGCTGATTTGCAAAGAACGGATTATTAATAAATTTCAAGTGTTCAGTCTAAATAGGGATCCCAAGCAAACATCATAGAGGTATCACTAAAATCCTTTTTTTATTTTAGGTCACGAATTCTCAATTTCACAATATTATAAATAATAGAGATGCATAAAACTAAGATATGCTATTACCTTATTTATAATTAAAAAAAAAAAATATTGGCTTCTAATACAAAAAATTAACAGCCAGATCCTCAGAGGATGAAAACTGTCATTGTCCCTTTCACTACAGTGAATCAGTGTTAGTTTACATCAGCTCAGCTCAGCAGGTGTCTCTAAATCGCGATGACTGCAGTTCAGTAAAATTCTCTAACATGTGATTTATCCCCCTCTGACAATTTAATATCATCAGATTCAGTTGTTAAGCTGTACACACTTTTAGAGTTAAACTTTTCTCAGGATCCAAGGGTGTACTGGAGGAAAAACAAGCTGTCATTACCTTATGCTACCTTTTAGGAGGTAGGCAGGGTGCGAAACACACATTTTAGTTGCTCACTGGTGTTCACAATTCCATACTTTAAAATACTTGAGTTACCTGCAGGATCCCAATGCTCAGCTGGCACACATCCTCCTGTGTTTTCTGTTGCTGGAAAACCTGGAGATGCAAGCATATTATTTCAGTGGAACAGCTTCACATGGTTTTCTTCCCAAAGAAATGAGGAAAGAAAAGCATTATTAAAACTAGTTCCTTCCTTTTGTAATTTTGCTGTCAAAATCCCTGGAATCAGGAGAGCAGCCATACAGAAAAGTCATGCAAAAGCAACTGACAGCAGCCCTGAGTAATCTATTCCTAAAGAGATGACACAGTTATGGGAATGACTGCTGGGACACAACACCTCCTAGCTGATCAGTTTCAATTTTTCCCCCACCCTAAAAAAGGGGGAAAGAGAGTACATGCGTAAATTATCAGTTTGACAAGCATGGGGTGATAAAAAGCTGAATGGAAAAAAGCCCTAGTACCAAGTACAACTGATACGTACCATTGTTGGATAATGGAATTACAAGTAAAAGCTCCCAGGGCATTCAAAGATATTTGCACCCTGACAACAAGGATTCACCATGAAGTACTCACTGCAGATTCTCTTGAATAACGTTTACTAAGAAACCAATGAGCTAATCATAAAAGGTAAAAATAAGGAAGAAACAATACTCATACAGAGGGGCCCAACAGACTTTGGAAAAATGTTAAGCTTCCTCACATCACTGAAACTAGAAAGAAAAGTTTAGTATCACATACAATCAGGGTCTTAAGGCACTCAGTGGATGGAGATGACAAAAACTGCTGATCTAGAATAACGTTTACAGAAGTAAACGACTGAATTCATGTTCTGCAAGTAGTTTGGATGCAATATTTAGTTAAGATTGGCTCCTGAGAACAGTTAACTTCTCTAATAAAGTCACATCTACTGTCATCTGAAAATTATATTAGTAGCATTTTTCTATATGAGCAGCTTTAAAGATGTAAGTATAGGTTTCATCTGCCCCATACACACACCATTCCCTCCCAAGCAAAGGAAATATAAACATAATTCTGGTAGCCTGCAGCATGGAAAAGAGTGTACATGAAGGAAAAAAAAAGAAAAATAGTGAAGTACATCCCTGCATCATTCTGTGAAAGTTCTTGACCTGAAACCTAGTAATAATTTACATAAAAAGAAAGAAAATAAAAGTATAAACCAATACTTACACTGGCCTCTCCAGGTTTGCAGTCCAGCACAGTTTTCAGAGATTGCAGGGAATGGATAATGCATTGTTCAAACTGGGATGGCTGAAAGTAAACAACTTTTTAGCTCCTAGGTGAGCATGGCATGTAAAATGTATATTATACAAACATATACAAATTCCCATTCCACACAGTAAGCTATTTATTTTCAGCTTATCCCAAACAAGGAAAAAGAATTACATTATGACAATCGTATATGACAAGAAGATTCCTCTGTAATGATGCACTTTCGTACTTAAGTCAATTACAAAATTATTACAATAGATGAATGGACGTTTTTCTCTGAGAGACTTCTCCACTGAGCAGCCTCTTCTAAAAGGGCTATGAAAAATTTCTGTAGCTTGTTTGTGGTAGCACCTATAGACAATTACATTATAGATACCTGTGACATACTCCCTTGATCTAAGTTGGGATTGAATTTCACCTTCAATATCTGAAATTTCTGCATTTTATTTCAGCAAGAGGTTTTTAAGAAAAGTAAATGGAAATTGCTCTCACATGAGGAAACGGAAGCACTGTTTTTGGGAGGCCTTTTTTTTTTTTTTTTTTTTTTAAATCTTCAAGTTCCAAACCTAAAGTACAAGTGTCTTCATGCATGTACCAATTTTACTATGAAAGTGTAAATGAGTTCACAACATTAGACTCATTAGTCAGTTTTTCCTTGCCTTCTTCTCTTCCCTGTTAAGTCACTCTCTTTTTCTGAGACTGTCTGTTGGTATTAGGCAGGAAGCTGTCGAGCAGGGCAACATGAAACACAGAGGCGTCACCGTTCTAGGAAAAAGGGCCATCATTCTGTTGGATTTGGGTCAGACAGATGGATAAAAAGCTTCTAAGTCATTCTAGATGTTAACCTGGTTTTCATCCAGAAGATGAAAAGTTGAAGATGAGAAGTTTAGGGCATATTGTTCGAATGTCATCTATTTGAGGTTAAGGAGAAACTTTTATTTCTGTAAATGATGGAGGAGGAGCACAAGACTGATGCCTGCAGGGCAACTTGAAAATTCTGAATAAAACCCACTAAGATGATTATTACTTTTCGGACTGGCTTAAAAGAAGAAAAAACCAATAGTAAAGTGCTGCTCCTTTTATTTTTGTTTTCACATAATAAAACATCACACTTCAGGAGAAGGAAGCAGTTCAGATACATTAGACTTTGGATATTATGAATTACAGGAAAGTTGGCTCTGTCTCTTAGTGTATCTGTTACCTGCAATATAAGTGCTATGCAGGTTAGAAGCCAGTATTTCCCAGGCACCTTAATATATAGTTCCTATCTTAAGCCTAAAATATCTCCAATATTTCCCTGGCCCTTATTTATATTGGTTAATTTTTACTACAGCCAACTCTGCTCTAGCAGACCATAATAATCCTGTGACTACAAAACTGTTACCACAAAACCTAACCAACTGCCACCATGTAAAATTTGGCTTGCCTTGATCACGGCAACATGACGCAGTGCCTCAGAAGGAGCTATCTATTGAAATACCACGCACAAGGAATTCATGGCTGACTTCCAAATACACAAGAGGCTGTTCAGCACCCTTCTGCAAAGATAGGTTATGATACAGCAAAAGCATAAAGAACCAGAAGCTTTTGTGGCAGACCCTCCTCCCCTTCCATTTTACAGATGAATAGAGTGAAAAACAGAAAGGTTAAGGGACTTGCCCAAGTCGGTGGTAACAGAGACGAAGACCGTAAGTTACGAATCTGGCTATAATATTCTAATCACCCAAAGACACTCCTTCCTACAATATCTATATTGTGATTGCTTCATGCCATCCTACACATATATTTACAGGAGCAAATAAGAAAAACTAAAAAAGGGCCTGTGGAGCATTCTCTAAGGTAAACATACACAAAGCTACTCTCCCTCCCACAGGCCCTCTCTGCTTTCGCAGATTGTTTTTAAGTCACACCTACAATGTGCTTGTTGCGTTTCAGCCATTACTCATTACTGTTTATTTCCAGAAAGCGTCTCACTAATTTATTTGAATTTGGTTTCAAGTCATTTGTTGTTTGTGTGTAGGAAATCTCCTAAATTAGTTGCTTTTCAGTTCAATTTCTCATTATAACAGATAAGTGACCTATTTATTCAGCTGCAGAGCAATTCCGTGGTAGTGTGCCTACTAAGTTATGATGCATTTAGATGTGAACTGAACTTGTTATGACCTCAAAAACAAATTCTTTACTTCAGTAAATCACCCCTAACATAAGATGCTTAACAACGAAAGCTATTATTATCTCAGCAAAATCATACTAAAGGTTAGTGATAATTATTTTGACACATTTAAATAACCTCACTTGAGGCAGAAAGCCATGGCACATATCTTTATGTCCATATGTAAATTTTTTGTCTCTCAATATGTGGCAAAAATCGACAAAGCTTTTATTCATGCATGTATTTCTATATATGAATAGGGTTCCCTATAAATCAGTGAGTAGATGAGCTTGGATGGCAGGGGGAAATCAAAAGATAAAACTTTGTCTATTTTTAATATAACGTATTTTAGATCCAGTAATTCATAATGGACTGACAAATATTGCATAAGTTTTTTCTAAAAAATGAAATATTGCAAATATGGACCTCATTCTAGAAGTCCACTTAAAAATCTTTCTGATACTTAGGAAGAAAACACTACTTATTTATTAAAAAAAATTAAAATGTAAGATTTGGTAAAGTGAGGGTATTGAGATTTTTTTTACCATATATAAAATGCATGAAAACAAAGTGTTACGTAAAAAGCAATTTCTAAAAAGATGGTTTTATTCTGTTAGCGGTCTCTATTTGTTTTGGGCAGTATTACAAATAATAATCAGTCTCACTGGCCTACAAACCATAGCGTTTCTAAGTTTCATCTACTTTGGTCCTAAGTTTCACTCACAGAAAACGGAGCTCATCAAGGAGTTTTCAACATGAACCTTGCACACACAGAGTATGTATCATCAGTGTGGAAAGGTGAAGTGGCAACGCCTCCAGGTGAATGGGAAAGGACTAGAATATAGACACCAGAGAATTTCTTTGCAAGAAGTAGTGCTAAAAAGCACTCTTTTTACGATTATGTTAGAGCCATTTCCCAAGTAAAATAGTGTCGCTTTTGAAAGACAAGAGACGATGCATCTCAAAGACCAAAACCAAAAGTTTCCTGTGTTCCCTGTTCATGACATCTGTGGAAGTAAAAACGTAGTAGGATATGAGTTTTCATTGTATTGGTAGCATGTCAATACTGCACATCTACCTCGATATAACTTTCTCTATGATAATCCTAGCACAATTAAGGAGTTATTTTATCAGTAACTTTACATTCTTTCTTGCACTTTAGAAAATATCGCTGCACAGTGATATCACTGTCACACAATTTTAAAATGACTGGAGGCATAACAGTTTAAAAAGAAAAAAGGACTTTGCAGTTAGTTGTTTGATGATGAGATCTATAAGGGGATAACTATCTAAAAAGAATTGTATTCTTATCTTTCTACGTTTTCATCATATTTTAATAAAACCATGGTCACCTATAAAAACATATATAGACAAAGTCAAAAATAACACACAAACCATTTTTGTAACACTTAAACAAAAAAAGTGCCTATAAGACATGCAAGTATACCCACCAAAGATGTCAAACCTTCATTGTCAACAACCCAGTCTTCCTTTTCAGCTAATCTCTTTATATCTGTGTGAGAGAGAGCAAAAGAGCAAGAGAGTGAGCATGAGCCAGAGCAAGCAAGTGGGCACGAGTGAGAGAGTGAGTGCGTAAGAGAGAGTGAGCACGAGCACGCAAAAGAGCGAGTAAGAGCACAAGAGAGGGAGAGAGAGCGTGCAGGAACAAGCACAGGAGCGAGTGTGCAGGAGCAAGTGCGCAGGAGCGAGCAGGAGAGCAAGTGCGAGTGTGCACAGGAGCACGTGCAGGAGAGTGCGCAAAAGAGCAGGAGCGCAAGCGTGCACAGGAGTGTGCGCAGGAGAGCAGAAGCACGCACAGGAGAGCGAGTGAGAACATGCACAGGAGCGAGCGCCAGAGAGCAGGAGAGTGAGCAAGCACGTGCAAGAGTGAGCGCGAGTGCCCGCAGGAGCACGCGCAAGAGAGCAAGCACGCGCAAGAGAGCGTGAGCATACACAGGAGCACGTGCAGGAGAGCAGAAGTGCGCGCAGGAGCGTGAGTGCGAGCGTGCACAGGAGCGCGTGCAAGAGAGCAGGAGCGCGAGCAAGCACATGCAAGAGAGCGAGCGCGCGCAGGAGAGCAGGAGCGCGAGCAAGCACATGCAAGAGAGCGAGCGCGCGCAGGAGAGCAGGAGCGCGAGCAAGCACATGCAAGAGAGCGAGCGCGCGCAGGAGAGCAACCACGTGCAAGAGTGAGCATGAGTGCGCATAGAAGCGAGCGCAAGAGAGCAGCAGAGCGAGCGCAGGAGAGCAGGAGAGCAGGAGTGCGCGCAGGAGAGCAGGAGAGAGAGATGTTCATTTTCATTATTAAAAACTTGAACTTGAAAAGATAAACCACAGACGCTGGGACTGCAATGACTAGGCATACAAGCAAATAGCACAAGAAGCTTCAAAGATTTCAGCCTTCTCGAATGACTAAGAACTAAACGTCTACATGATATGCTGGTTGCTTCACGCAGAAAAGCATATCAGGGCAAGAGTTGCACGAAGCCCACCTTTACTGGAAAGCTTAAAGTTAAAGGAATATTGTGAAGGCTATTGAGAGGGGTTTTGTTTTTTTGGTCCTAGTCTATTTTACTGCAGCTCTTAATTAAAAATGGAAATACCAGTGCCTAGGCTTTTAGCAACTACATAAAGGACAGCATATTACTAATATTCAATATCGATAAAGAGACTTAGAGTTCCCACTCCTAGCCAAGGGTCCATGGTGCTAGATTCTCTTGAAAAATATATGAAGGCATACTGTATGTGCTACTTTGTCCTGAGAGGCTTAAAATAGAAGAGAAAATGAAAGAAGAAGTTGAAAGGGAGGCACTTATCAAGGATATAAATTCTGTATCTAACTACATATTTCAGGATATCCTCATTCATGCTTGATGTTGGTCATTCTGTACTGGAAGCTTTATTTATTTATTTTTAAAAAACGACTGTCATTGTGTTAGACCATACGTGGAAAGCACTCTTCTGCTCTACGAAAAGTGCCAACCTCCTTAGGCTTACCTAAACACTGAAGCTAGCTGGAGTTAAGACAGGATGTGAATTCAAAGCTCATGCTCTTTAACAGAGTTCCTCTGTGGACATGACTTATTTTGCACCATCGCTTTTTTTTGGCTTAATCGACTTCTAAAAAGAACTGTGCTGAACTGTGCACAGTTTACAGGGGCTTTGACATGCAGTTCATCATAACACAAATTTCTCATCAGAACTGTATATACATCTTGAAATTTCATTTTAAATATGAAATAATTCAGGTTAATTATCATCTCTCCCCAAGCGCCAAAAAAGAGAGTAACTAATGCACGCTGAAAGGTATTTTCATTGCTCCTGATACTCTAATTAGTTAAGTTAAGAATAGCTTTGGTAAGCTGTCATATCCTGCAGTTCTACATCTCATGCGAGTACAGTCTTCGTGAGACTAAAAAGGGTTAAAGGGGTTGTGTGGAACAATTACTCTGCTTGTTTTCCTATTTAGTAAACATCTTATTCAACTTATATTTTTGTGAGGCTTCGGATTACACTGGTCAGCCTTTAAAGGCTTTTGCTGCCATTCTTCCTTCTCTGAATTAACACAAAACCAAAAGAAACATATTACATTTCTTTCTCATGTCACTCTTCACCAAACTCCAGTCAAAAACATTCACGTAAACCCCCTGCCTAATCTAACATTCACATAATTTGGCTTTCATGACCTTTATGACCAGTGATCATACCCGAGATGGAAAGAACATAGATAGCTTCCCAGGGCCAGCATGAGTATATAGCGTTTATCATAACACAACAAGAAAACCCAGTGCGTGGGCAGATGTGTCCTATTTAAGCAGCTAATGGTAGAGCGCTCTATAAAAAATTGTAACTGATCTGAATGCCTCTACCAACTTACAATATGCAATAAGAGATGAGATTGAACTTTGTATCAGCAGTTTATGCCGCTCATATTTCAGAGACACTGTAGAGGGAGATTCAAGCCCAGAAGGAGCCTTTTTGACTAATATATTACAGGTATAAATACATCTGCAATCCATTTAGGTAGCTCCATGAAAATATCCATTAACTGTTCTTTCACTGGTTCCCCCAAAATAACAGTTTCTCCAAGGACCCAGCTGATACAGTTCTGTCCAGAAAAAAAAAAAACAAACCAAAACTAAACACATTCAACTTATGCCATTTTGCTTTAGTTGGTGAGAACACAAAAAAAGAGACCTGCAGATAAATACACCCAATGCAACAACATGGAATGAGAATCACTGTACAGGCACGCATCCTGTCTTTTCTCCTGATGGATGCTACGGCCAATACGCAGAACTGCTTCACTGACAGGAGATGGAAGAAGCAGTTAAGGAAGGCTGGTATTATTGGCTAGGTGAGAAAGAGATTCATTATCCAGCTAAAAAATACTAGCATATGAAGGGCTCTGATCTTTTTGGATACAGGAAAGAAAAGTATGAGTAAAGATATCCAAACCAAATAGAGAATCATTTCACGTTCAGACTGGCAAGTTTGCTTTATTAAAAAGGTACAGAGTACTACAGAGCTGCTTCTCCACAGAACTAATGTGGCTGGCAAACAGGGCATAAGATGCAAAAGTTCTGGATCTGAATAAAGAATTGGGCTATTGTTATGATATAAAAAGTTAGGGAGAACTAGAAAGGCAACAGGCTTTCTGACCAAGAGCTTCCTCATAATCACATACCAGAGCTCTCTGGCCCATACCGGAGAAGCTAGGCGGATACCACCTAGGGATCCGATACACTGGGATGGACAGCACACTGGTTTGGAGCTATATACTTCCTTGCTTTGAAACAGTCTTGAAACTGAGCAACTATTCATGCTTCCTAGAAAGAGGGCAGATCAGTCCAACCGGACATCAAAAAAAATGAATGTTCATCACCCACTATTAACAATGCTCTACTTCTCCGCCCAAAAAAAGAGACAGAAAACTGATCGCAAGTGTGCCTGCGATCAAGTGAAATCTGAGACAGTGGTAGTACTTTCCCTACAGAGTTTTAAAAAGGCAAGAGAACCTATGTACTTTTAGGGCCAACTAGCTTGGTATTAAAGCAGGAGAGACAAGAGACAAATCGAGAGAGAAGAATACAACTCAAAACAACATGCATTCATTTTATCAAACAAATCATAGCAGTCATGTGCTTTTTATCATTGAAAGTTTGGTTAATTAACGTAGCCACCTGTGCTTAGCAAACCTAAGGCTTGAGTAAAGCACTTAGCTTTACAAGTAAGCCTTCAATATAATGATAAATCATATGTCACAGATTAAAAATTATATTGAAAGATCACAAAAAGTAATTGTCCATATAGAATGACCACGAAACATGTGAGTTTATAACTAGGTTCTACAGGGATTAGAATAGCCTGATGTTATTCAACATTTTGTTAACAGCTGAAGTGAACAGAAAATTCTCTAACTTTTCCCAATTAAATTTAGCAGGCAAAGACTACCAGAGTGATCAAGAATAAGGAGTACAGGGCATTTGCACAGAGAGATGTAAACTGGGACCATTCAGATGAAGAATGTCATCCTCCAACCATGCTATACTCAGAAACAAAGAATGAGGTTTGTGTTATACAACAGAAAACTGTACCCTGGAAAGCTATAACCTAGCTGGTATTAATGATTATTCTGACAATACAGGAAAATACAAAACACTAGAGTATTAAGGTGGCCAATGTTAAAAGGGAATAAAAGAAGATAACTTGATCTTTGTAGGTGTTAGTGGTGAAATACATACTGGACAACGTAAAAGATATTTTTATACCCACGCTAAAAAACTGAGGAAGGTGAAGAATAATACACAAAAGTAAGTTGTCGCCTGGAAAAGAATACTTCCCTGGGATGCCTCAAAAGGAAGAGCAAAATGACACCTGATTGTATAATGAAACACTGGCTAATGAAAGTACTGGCTCCAGCAAAAAAAAAAAAAGAATAGCTGGAAATTTAATCTGCAGACACGCAAATACGGAAAAAAAAAAAAAATACATTTTTAATGGTGAGGGTAATTAGCCTGTGGGGTGTGGGGGGGAACCCCAAAACCTACCAGGTGACCTAGCAGATTACTCTGCCCTGATTTTAGAGATGTGCTTATTTCTGGAAGATTTACTTCATTCAAATTCAAGTTTTGGGGGAGAATAAAGTATAATAAAATCAATGAAAGTATGGCCTCTATTGCATGCAAGGTTGCATTAGATTTAGTGAATGTGTTATTGGCCTTGAAAATCTCAACATTTATGGCAAAAGCTCTGTAACAATAGGAAGTTCAGGGATCAAATCATTAGTAAAAGGCCCCGGGAAAACCACAAATCAAATATTACATTAACTTTTGTGGGTTTTGTGTGTGTGTGGTTTTTTTTCCTTTATAGAAAAACTCAAAAAAGCAAATGTTTCCAAGATGGAAAAGCTGCATCAGGAGATAAATCATCCGCATTTTACAGCTCTCTCAACTCAGAGACAGATCTAACTACCATACTCATCAGATTAAGGGAAGAAAAGACTCATAATACACAATGCTATCAGAACAGTAAACATAGAGACTTGCAGCATTTTATTACCTTCAGCTGTATGTTGTAAGGTCACTATAATGCAACGCACACGAAGGTCCAAAATAAGATCCTGGATGATCTGAAGCATATCATTGGGTATCTCAAGGGCAGTAAGAGACTCAGAACTAAGCCTGAAAGGAAATAAAATAAAGCTAAAATGTAAATTTGTAATTTTTGTTTTTAAGCTTATAAGATTTCATAAAGTTTTTTCGGTTTCTTTTTGTTTGTTTGTTTTTTGTCTTCTGTGCTTGTGAATACAGCAGCTGCATCTGCAGTAAGCCTTTTAAAACTTGTTAATCCAATAAGAGAAGATAAATTATTTGCTTAATTCAGATGCTGAAAACATGCAAATACAGATTTTTTTTCCTGCAACGTTATGATAATATCACCACAGAAACTTCCCAACCCTTTCCCATTACCCTCTTGCACTTTCCCACCTGCCTGCCTGACATCCATCTACTGTCTTACGATCTAAGAATAAGTCCTCTAGAACAGAAGCATCTTTTTTGCTATATTAATATAAGCGCCTAGATCAAGTCCTAGGTTTACAATTGGCATTTCAAGATATCGTTTACTGGTATTAGAACAGTAATAGCCATCAAGCTGCAATAAATATGATGCAGAGGTATGTCAGATCACAAACATAAACAGGGTTAAGGGGCTAAAAGGAAACACAGCTACTGCATCACCTGCAGAACGAGGAGTGAATTAATTCACTGTTTTGCTCCCAGCTTTGACTGGACCCCTATTACTGGCTACTGTAGGAGAGGATGGAAATATTCTTTTCTATTTTTCATCCAGGAATAGTAACACAGTCGTCACTTATAAGGAGTAGCATTTGAGCTTTTAACTAAAAGGCTGCAGTTGTGCTGAGCCTTTAGGTAGACACACAAAGTGAGGTTTACTGCTTCTGTCTTACACTTGGATACGTAAGCAAGAACAACTCAAATGCAGCCATTGCTCTGCTGCTGACACAAGCAAGGTATACGTACTGGAAATTGCGAAAGAACAAGAGGAATGTTTCCACCTGTAGGTTCTAGCTCTTTACATTCGGTGTTGGGCATAAATGGTCAAAAAACCACCTAACTGCATTCCAACTCTGCCATGTTATAACTCCAGAAAACATTATTCTGATCCTGGCTGCTCTCTGCTCAGCACAATTAGTAGATTATATAAATCTGCATTATCTCAGGCAGCCAAGAAACACAGCATGTAAGCAGCATCTATGAGAAGTTTAAGTGACTTTAGACTGCATAAATATTTCATTCCCAAGGGAGCACTCAGCTGTCACAGACCTTCCCCTTCTAATATCACTTTGCCCTACCAAATACTTGCCTTTCTACCCCTACAATGAAGCAAAAGTCTTGCAGATAACATCTTCACCTTGTTACATATTATTACTCTAATTTATCCTCCAGCAACTACCCATATTGTGCAATGACAGTGGGGTACAAGCGAAAGTGCAACCACCTCGCTTAAAGCTGTGTGATACATATATACAGGCAGAAAAACTAATATTGCATAGCCCTAATTTCAATTTTTTGTTATATGCTTTTGTAAATTTTAGCATTCCTGAATACAAGCAGAAAACGCTAATTAATTTGAGAGATAACTGAAAACAATAAAATCTTATCACGTGCTTCCTAGTGACTGTATGTTGGAATTTATAACAACAAGAGCTAAGCTATCACATAACTTGGCAAAAGAGGTTTTTATGCAATGTGTAGATGATTCATGAGAACAATCCACCTTCTCTGATAGTGGGAGTCACATGAATTTATCAGCTTGTCAAAGAACGCTGTGGCTTGTAAAGGACAGCTCTGTTACTTGCAGAAACTTCTGACCTTGTCATCACTGTGTGTACCTTACCATGGTCTTCAGTCCCTCCTTTCCAGATTGCCCCTGTTCTTCCCTATCTTTGACCGCTTTGTATTTATCTCTCACTCTTATAAAGTGCCAGCAGAGGCATCAGTAACGACGTGAGGTGAGGAAAAGAGAGTGCGAGGAGGAGAGAAGGTCCCCAACTCTCAGTTCTCGTATTGGTCACCGGAGCAGTAGCCATAAAGCAAGCGGGGAGCCTCTGAAAAAGAACCTTTATGCATCCTATCACTTGAAATTGGATCATACCTTGGATGGCAGGATTCTGGAGCAGAATCAGTGCTCAAAGAATCTGTTAGTTAAACTTCCATGCCAACACTACACCTGTGCAAGTAGCAAATTTTAGAAACTTGTAAGCTGAATGAAATCAGATTGCTTTTCATAAAAGGGCAATACTGATGCCAAAGCCTTTTCCCTCTCCCCCTTACATCTTTTCATCAAATGGTAAGTCCGTCCCTTCTTAAACTTGAAGGTTTCCATAAGACGCAGCTAGAGTAAGAAAATTCACACAGAAATTTTTCTTCTGAATGGTTAACGTTCAGTTAACATAACTGACAACAGATTTCAGGAAAATGTTAAGCAGACTTAACAACAGGTATCACTGCCACCACCTCCACCTGTAAAAGGAATTATCTGTACATGACTGCACATGACCATATCCCTTTCTCTTCGCTCTCTATTCTTTGCTCATTATCTGCTTTGAAACTTGCAGATAAAACTTGCAGATATGGCTGTACCATATCCAGGTATTACGGTTATAATATAATTTTTTGGAAGATCTAGACAGTCTTTTTATCCTCTATAGACAAACAGAAGCCAATCCTGTACATTTACTAAGATATTTTGCAATTAATGATGTATGCATTACTAAGTTTATGAACAAACTTTACAGAACTATAAGTAGAATGACATTATAAGCAGGAGTATCATCTAAATTAAGACAACTGTAAGCTAAAAGGAATATTTGAGAATGATGCTACTGTGGAGATGGGAAGATGTGTATGAAATAAAGCAGACAATTGCAAAGCAGACCACTAAATTCTACCCTAAAAAAAAACAAAAAACAAATCCCCTCTCATTCATGAAGTGTCTATGAAGTGCAGGGAAATCATTTATTCAACCTCTTTCCCAAGAGGTTCTGGGGAAAAAACACATTATTATATAGTAAGGATACAATATGAAGCATTATGAATTAAACTTGCACACAGAATCCCAAATCTGCCATCATCTACCTTCTGTGACCCTACTTTGAAAGTATTAATATTCTTACTATCAAGTTTTTAAATGCAATAATTAAAACAACTTGACTTAAAGCATACACATTCCAGAAACAGCACCATATTGCAGATAAACAGCTCCATTTACCTTACAGTCTGGATAACATGTGTTAACCACTGGCCAGAAAGTTCAGTTTTCATCTCCCAGCCACCATACTGTCTTGATTCTCCTTCTCTGAGGCTAAATGGAAGCAAAGCTCCACGGATAAGTTTTACCAATGAGTGCATCACTTCCTGAATCATTTTCTGGAACAGAATAAGGGGGAAAAAAATCAAGTAAAAGCTCTATCAATATGCTTGTTCAACTGTGTACTTGCTATATGTAACAGATGGAATGTATGATTTACAGGGAGCTCCACATGACAGACAGTAGGGGAGAAAGAGGTTTAAGGGCATACACTTGACTGTGCAAGAGACCTACCATTTAGAGGAGGCTGTAGCTTTTGCATGGCAGGGTTGAAAAATATTTTTAAGAAAAGACCCATAAATACCTTGGGGTATCCAGCACGAAACAGACGATTTAAGAAATCTGCTTTTCAAGCTAGTAGTCTTTTTCTGAAGGGCTACTAAAAAAAAAAGCAAGGTTCCCCCCTGTAACTTACCTTGAAATCATTCTGTCTTTGTCTAGCATTTTTCTTTGATCTTTCCATTTGGCCAGATTTTTCAGCAGTCTTGTGAAAATGAGAAAATTGAAAAGTGTAAGTATCTCATAACCACTGTTGAAAATAATTCTGAAAAAAGGGGTTTCAAAGTGAAGAAGTGAAAACTGATCACTCACTTTATGAGGTACTTACAAAAACTAACTCATGACATTTCAATAAGCAAAGACAATATACATCAACAAACTTCACATATAGCAGGCCAGTCTGCTCCCGTTTAACTCTGAGGAACGACATACACTTAAGACAGAGAAAAGCCTAACAGCAGCGCAAATACAATGAACTTCACAAGGTCAGAGCAATCTCATTAGAATGTTAATGAGAGCTAAACTGTATCACTCAATTGCGCATCAGGTTTGTATGAAGAAACTATTATGTTGGCAGCACAGAAGTTGCCTGGAGAAGGACATTGATGTGGAGTGAAAGATACGCCTTGGAATGAAGGCAGTCTGGAGTTACAACATGTGCGTGGGAGAGTTTGTTTTTTAAGGAACAGCATTTTGGCTGAAAATTCTCTTTATGCAATTCAATTAACTGTAAAAGAGACTGCAAACTAATCAGCATCTTGATGGACAGCTCACATTTTTGAAAACTGAGGAACGTGAGTAAACTTTGCATGAGACAGTTACAGTTGAAGAAAAATATGGTTTGACTAACAGTCTTCCTGTTTGTAGTTCTAACCTTTTGTGGAGTCTAGTGAGAACACAAAGCTAATTATACCGAAAAAGTTATTTAAAATACTGGGTGACATGCAGATGTAGAATTTTATAGTTAGAGCATCTCCTAATTTTATGTATGTACAGCAACATCTACTGGACAAGAGCTGCAACAGCATAATTGTAGTTAAATTCATTTTCCTCAGAGAGAACCAGTATATTTTCAAGTCATTAACTAAATGCTGCATTTTTCTAATTCCCTCTTCAGCTAAAACATTTTGCTTTTTTTAAGGTAAAATAAATACTTTCTAGTGAGCACAAATTAGAGAAAAAAACAAAGCTACAACAGCATAACAGTTTTGGAAAATACATAGCTATGAAACTGTCTGTTGCACTTTAAAGCTCTGAATAGTACCGTTTCAGGCAAGGAGAACAATGCTCGAGAATTACTGCTGCATCTAATACCTACTTCTCTCTTTTAATGCCATAAAAAAATAAAAAGGGTTGTATTCCTTTAAACCTCAGGTATCAACTTAAAAATCACACTGTTTTATAGCTAGATTAAAGAACAACAAAAAGTACAGAGATCTTTGATTTTTTTTTTTCTTAGTGGTTTCGTTGAAGACCAATCTTAAACCTTTCCTGCACAGACAGACCAAAACTATTTTGTGGTAAGACCAACGGTTACTATTCACATATGCTACTTCACCTAGAGTGATTCAAAGAACTAAACTTTTTAAACTGTTGGAAATATCACGTAAATCTTTAACTGACAATATTTTAAGGCATATAGCTAATCTTTCAGAAGTAAAGAGAAAACTCCCAGAAAACAAAAAACCCTACAACCTGAACAAGAGAAAATAAACACAGCTTGTTATTTATAGCTGGGGATTTTCTTTCTGCATTTTTTATTCAAGTCTTCAAGACATTTTAAGTTAACTGAAATGACCCTCTAAGTCATTTTCACAGGACTTTTTTCACAAAACAGTAGCAGAACAGCAACAAATAGCAAGAAAAACGTTAAAAGGAATTTCTTCAAGGACAATTAAAATCTGCATTGTTTCCTACAGAAATACATATAAACCTTGTGTCTAGAATAAGATGCTATGACAGAAATTTTTAGATACTCTTTAAGAGATTTTCTAGCTTATGCCATCCCCTCCCCTCCCCTCGCCTCCCCCTCCCACGCTTTCTCAGTTGACTCGTGGAATGCAGAGCACTTGAAAGGACCTGAGGGCAGAGCCCTTCCTTCCTTTCCCAAGGTTTTGGCTAAGTCTTCCACACGGACAAAAGGAACAGAAGAAATCCAGTGGTTGGGGGTGAATTTCTTCAAAGCCCTGAATCTAGCCCAACAGAAATAGCGTCTAAGATACGTGTACTCTAACAGGAAAATCACCTCCTACTTTTTTACATGGAAACAATGCTTTGGTCAGACTTTACATAAGATCACTCTGTTTTCCACTTGCACTCATGCTCACAGGCAGAACTTCTCAACTTTGTTTACAGTTCAAAACGCTTTTTTAGTTTCCCTAGAAATTGCTTTCTTTTTCATTGTACTTGCACAGAAGATCACTGTAACTTAGAGGTGAATTTGTAAAGTTTTATTTCTAATAATATTGTCATTAAAGGTTGTCATTTCCCTTACGAAATGAATGGTTGTTGGGAAAATCAACAGCACCAAGTCTTATTCTTGATTCTACTTGCTTCAGTGGATGTTATGTGTAAACGTTGCATCTTTTGACTTTATCGTTTGTAAAATGCGGGAAATGAATAGAACTTATTTCACTGGGGCTATAAGGATCTGTATATTGCATTCAACATATAGAGCACTATAGCACCTATCAGTATCATTAAATGAAAACATTATATTGATTTACAGATAGCCGCAATAAATAGACTAATGGCTTAAAATTTAATTCTTTAGTTAGCCAGAAAACACAGAAAAATAACAAAATAGCTTCTAAATTTCCTTTGCCAATGTTAATTTGTTTTATTTTCTACTAAAGCTGCAAAGAGTAGCAGTTAGTTGTGGCTGTAGCTTTGCTCTAAGGATAACTTTCTAGCGGGATGGTGTAGCTGTGATGACTTAAGGATGTAAGCATTGCTGGACTGTCAGGATGGCAAATTAAAGAGATCGAGCGACTCAAGAGATCGAATGACATAGCTACAATTAAATAGAGAGCTTTTAGATGCACAAACTTTTAGATTCAAAATAGACGCTGATCTGAAGAATGTGTGTCTCCAAAACTTGCTTATTTTCCATATGTGTTTCCTATTATGCCAATTGACCTTACTGCTCCTTACATATCTTGTCTTTACCATTTTATAGGAGGCACAATGAGCCTAACCTTCAGTTAGCAAGAATTTTCAGTGACTGCTATGCAGATCAGCTGTTAACTAGTGCCTTTACATCAGCTACCTTTCCCCACATTTAAATCATGCGTTTTTCCTAGTAAGACTCCTCAACAATATCCCATAGCTGCAGTTCTTCTGGAGAAGAAACAACGTGGCCTGAGTACTGGAAGTAAACTCTCTGCAAAACATGTTGTGTTTTTGTGACCAAGTACTAGCAGTAATACAAAACTAAAAGCTATGGTATTCATCTGATAATGATTATGGTGGCAGGCTGTATACTATCCATATTGAGTTAATTATGAAATGTAACCATTTAAAATCTGCTAATACCATGCACTAAAAATGGCACATGATGGCATGAATCATTACTTTTTTTTTTTTTTTAAATACTTTTTCCTTCTTTGAGTATTGGCATTATATTTACAGACTACTTAAAAATCAGACTATCTGAACAGAAAGGACTAGAAGCACAGGTAACTGTATCTGTTTTACTTTCAGACTGGCCTGTCTAGAGTGCATCTGCGTGCACCACTCTGGGTCTTGGTCATTTTGCAACTCTGCTGCTGAACCCATCTTCACTTTCAAATTCTTAAAGGTCAAGAAATGAATATTCTTGTTCCAAAGAAATTAAACAAAGTTTTTCTCTCTACGACTGTCTCTTACATATCTCTACCCTTCATGCAGTTTGTTATTTCTTCAGATCACCAAGCAAGGGCAGCTGGCCAGCAATGAGTAAGAAGTGAAACTACACTGATTTTAATTCCAGTATGTGGAACACACAGACCACTGGCAGAATTCTAAATAATTCCAGTGTATGATTTTGTTCTTTTAAAAATAAAAATAAGGATTCACTTCTAAAGGTCCGTATTGCCAGCTAGGTTACTTGTCTACATTTGTAATAACCCAAAGGTAGCAGCTCTCAAATGTTTAAGTACCTACAAATTATTTTGCAAGCCTCTCTGATCAAAAAAAGTCTAGCCACTCCTTTCAGTGAAATACAACACTTCACATAGGTAATTAACAGGGAGTTGCGTTATTTAGAAGTGATTTATATGCAAGAAATCATACCTCACTGAATAAGCTTCCATTCACATAAGAAATCCAGAGCTTCCAGAAGTTGGGCAGCTGGCTTACAACAAGTTTTGTCAACTTTTCAACAAATATAACTTGCTGAGGAGCTTTATATCGCCAAGCTAAAAGGAGAGGCGGGGGGAGAAGCAAAAGTAAATAACTTTGAATTAATAAATGACCTACTACTGGCTTGCTGCCACTTTGTAGCATGTGAGTGACTATACCACATACACATAAAACCTTTCAGGTAAGAGTGGAAAAATTTAACATCCTGGTTCACATACATATACACAATTAGTACACATGCAAATTCTTTCACCTTTTTTCAAACGCTTACAAGGTGACAGCACTATGATAGTATACAGAACAGGCTTTCTTTGAAGGGGTATCTAATGTAATCCACCTAACAATCCATTCAGCTGGTGTCTTCCAACCAGTCTAATTGGAGAGGTAACATGAAAGCAATTAAGACATTAAAGGTTTCACATGATGAGGCAGTGATGCTGAAGAAAAGGGCTAGTGGGATAGGTTTGTGATTAAGGCAAACAACGGGAATTGGAAGATCTGCTTTACTTCCAGCTCATGCAGATTTTTCCATTGGGGCCTCAGGCAAGTTGCCAGCCTCTCATCTTCATTTGTTTGGTAAAGTCTTTTCTCCAAAAAAACTGGACAAATTGCAACATTGTTGTTAAAACTCAATTAACATAGCACCAAGTATACACTGAGATTCTGGGATGAAGAACACAATCAAGAGTAGCATATAGAACTGTGGCATCTCTCACTTCGCCAACCTGTTTACAACCCTTGTACACTGGCTCTTAAATCCCTTAAGGAAGGTAGCTTATGCTTTGGCAGCAGATAACTTCTCTCAGTTTCTTACTGAGGTTTAAAAGTGAGGTTGGGGGAAAAAGTAAAGTGAGAGTTGAAAAGAGGCAGGGGAAAGGTTCTGATGAATAGGTAAAGAGCAGTATTTTCCAAAATTGTCTATAACCATTTGCCTTCTCCATGAAAACTTTCTTGAGATTATGATGTTTTAGCAAAACAGGAATTATTATATATCCTATGTCTAAGACTGTTATATTTCATATAAAAAAATTACAGCCCACTTTATAATGTGGATAAAAAGAAATCACAAATTTTAGAACAAAATATGTAAAGAGATTCTTTTTTTTTTTTTTAAGGTCTCTTAAAAATGATAAAATTGAAAACATGAGACTCCTACAGAATTCACCAGCTGGGCGGATGTGGTTGCTTAACAGATCATTATGTGATTTACCCTGCTTCACCAGAGCCTCAGCAGTTTCTTTGTTGTGTTGGCAGACAGTCTTGAATCTCCTTGAAACCCAACATGCTATCCGTGACATCCATTTGTAGAGCTGCAGCTCAATTACAGTTCTACTCGTTTACTGGATGGATAGACACCTCCACTGTCTAAAATGATTTCTTCTCATAATAAAAAAGTTACAGAATTCTCTACTAGCATTTGGACAACTCACCCCCCTCCAAAAAGCCACCACCCACCAACCCAACAATAAAAGCCCAAAATGCGCAGAGAGACTCTGACATAATGAAAATGCAATTCTGCTGACAATGATGCATCAGTTAGGAAACATGAAAGCTTCCAAGTTCAATCAGCGTAGCTCCAGATGTGGACACAGCTAGGATAACCAAGAAACCCTTTTGCCAGTTTAGTTTTCGACAGTCAAAGAAATAGTCTAGACCCAGTAGCAGAACAGCTCTTCCTACTAACATAGGCTGTGACTTTGCTCGGATGCTGTGCCAATAATGCTAGAGCAACGGAAGCACTATAATGCCAGCAAATCCCAAGTTCTAACCAGAACACTTAACTCCTAGAAACCACCTTATCTTTGCCGCATGCTTTAGCACCAACCGGAAGTTATAGTGAGGAACATATGTTCCCAACTATAAATACACTGCCAAGGTTTATTTCACATAGGAAATTCTTTTACTCCGCAGGAAGCACACTTTTGACTTATTCCAGAGATTGCCTTAATCCCGAGTCTGCAGATAGCAGTCATTTGGTAGAGTAAGCTACTGCACATCATATCAAAAGGACATTCTGGCCATAACTTAAGGATATTTTGACTTTGTAGCTCCAGAAAGCTCTAGAAATCTATATTAAAGCAGATGAGAAACCTGACATCTGGAAAAGAAAAAGGCAACAGGCTTTTATGCTGTTCTGACTCCTGGTTGTGGTAGTCAAAGAGCTTCCTTTATTTTATAACTAATAATCTAAAAATCCTCATTCTGTTTCAACAGTTAACAGCAGCCAGGGTAACAATAACCACTGATTTATAAACTGAGGGTACAAAGCTAATAATCGCCATAGTGCTTCCATCACTTGAAAAAGAGAGTCTAGACCATCATGAAATCTATGAGAATTTAATGGGAGTATCTGACTTATGAAATTTGCTTATCAGTATGAAACCTAATCTCTGTTGTTAAGATTGTAGAGATACCATTTCACATCTGAAGTATGTTTTGGGGGCAAAAAACTGGAAGGGTAAAGCTCAATCTTTCATGAAAAGCAATCTTCAACAAGTAAATACTGTTGTAGTCTAGGACATTTTACACAACTTCCCTCAACTATACATTTATTTTTACTAGGATTATCAGTCCTTTAGGTGTCTTTACAGTGTCTGGCTAGGCCATATAACCAAGATCATTATGCTATATTCCTATGATCTGTACTATAACATCTTAATGCCTACATCTTAATGATGAAACTAAAGTTATTATTCACATTTCCTCATGAACATATGCTCAAGCCAGAGCTGAATGTTACTTGCATGCTACAGTTTGGGATTCAAAGCAATTTGTCCACACAGTCTCATGGACAATAATGGTGAATTACAGTTGTGGGAGGAGGAGGGGAAAAAAAAAATCACTATTCAGCTTTACTGAAAAAAGGAACTGGTGCACAAGCTGAAAAGAGAACACATCATAGCATATTTGGAATTGCAGCTGCTGCACGGGTATGGCCAGTGGTTGATTTATTTTGGTTTTCCACTCAGAGAAAGGGAAGACTGTGGAGCTCTCACTATTTCTAGGCATTAAGTGGGCATGTGCACCAAAGTGGCAGTGAACTCAAGGCAGAGGCAACTCATTCTGAGTCTAGGATCTCTGTGACTTCTAAAGGAGCTGGTGGATTAGGCTCCGAAGGGAGTATGATGTTCTGATCCTCTAGCTTTTGCTTGAAACTCGGTTCTAACTGCTGGCTACAGAATCCGCAAGGTAGCAGCAGAACATCTGTCTTTTGTAAAAAGTTGCTGAGATATAACAAAGAATCTAAAAGCAAAGATGACCAATTAAATTGAAACCAATTTTAGTAAATGTAACTATTTAAGCAAAGAGACAGGCAAAAGAATTCAAACATAAAAAAAATGGATTTTGGACGTTCTTTTGCTACATTAGGTGTGGCACATGCACTGTAGTGATGGAGAAACCACTTCAAAACATGCAATGCTGCACAGAAACCAAAGTTGCTTGTATTGATGGTGGCACCCAAGAAAAAGCATTTGGGGGTGTCTCGTATAACTGTCGAAGCATTTACGTCAAAACTTGTACTTCAAAGTTTCAAGCAGTTTGGTAAATGACCTACCCTGTGAAATACAGGTTTTTCTGTCTACTGCGACGTCACTATTAAAAGACTCACAAGGTGACATTATGCAGACAAGCTGCTTTGAAGACATTCATGACACAACGTGCGGACACGCTGCTGATGCTGAGCCATGCACTTTTGTTTTCCCTTCTGGGTTTACAGAATTAGAGAATCAGGATTGGATATATGAAGTCACAGGAGGATCAAATGCAAGGAGAACAACCTTAACAAGCACACACAAAAGATATCGTAACAGCAAAAGAAAAGTAGCTGCTTACATATATGAGAATAAAAAAAAATCTGTTCTCTCTCCCCCAAGGGGGTGGGGAGCAGGAACAACTCTTATTACCTGGACTATATTTTAAGAAGCAAATTTCAGTTACAAACTGCTCTTTACCTCCAAAAAGCAGAGGACCCCTTTGGAAGTACTACTAATGCATGAGAAATAAAATAAGAATTTTATTTAAGATCCTATCAAGAGATCTGAGTGAATTCACCTCTAAAATTTTGTCTTCACAGAGGGCTAAGACAACCTACAGCAATGAGCAATGTTAGCCAGCTGCTGACTGGAGATTTGCTGTCTACCAACACACTAAAAGAATGCACACGCAGAGACTCTGGGCTTCTGTTTGTTTTTTTCTTGACTGCACCACAGACTGGACAGAAGGAATTGCATATTTATTTTTCCAAATAAAACAGGTGCCTACCATCATCACGGCCAGACTGAAAGCTGCTGCCCCTTTTCAGTGAAGCGCTTTGACTGAGATGGCCAACTGGAGATGGCCGCACATCACTATCCAGGTCTAACATTGGGCTGTGGAGCAATGAATTGCCTAAGGGAAAAAAAAAAAGTAATATTAAAGATATTGCTTATAAATTGATAAGAAATTGATATGGAAATCTATTTTAATTCAGAAGTGATTCCAAGTTCAAGTCATCCAGCAAAAACACTCTTAACCCTGGTTAGAGTATTTGTCCATCTACACCAATGCTATTCAATAACATTGCTATCGACTCTTGGAGCAAAGCCAAAGCCACAAGTACCATATGGAAAACAACCTTCTTTGGTCCGTCTCAGTTTTTACTCTATTATTAATGCTCTGCAAGTGCAAGGAAGTTGCTTGAGGACCACTGATAAATACATATTTGGGTCATTAATGACATCACATGCTCACTTTGTTCTGGCATATGACTGAATATGCTTTTCAATAGCAGAGTGTCTTGGCGCCTCCTGTTGAGGCAGTAAATGGCAGATTGTTTGACCATTTCTTAGCTGTTTGACTATCATAGAATTCAGGTGGTAAGGATCCATCCACCATGAAGTGATGAATAGTGTATGTTTGTGCATGCCTATAAAATGCTTATATACTTCTTCACAATGAGGAAGATCTAAGCAATGACCTAATTTGGTGGAGGTGGATGCTCAAAGTCTAATTAACATTTAGGAAAACAACCGTACTACATGTAATGAGCAGACCATCATGATTTTGTGCTGTATTGAAGCTGCCCTATGCCTGTTCTTACAGACACATTTCTAAAAGTAATCACCAAAAAATGATCTCAGCACTGACCAACGGGGCTGTAACACAGGTGAATTTAAATTAATCTTAATTCATGACAAATTTCATAGTGAAAATCTCAGTGTTGGAGTTTATATTGCTTGATAATTTCCATCAGTAATTACACTTAAAAAAACAGGAAGGCCACATGGTAACAGCACCAGCTGTAACACTGCAATACTCAGATTCAAGAGTAGCATAAAATAAAAAGGATTTGAAGCATATTTATTCTGAAATTATGGTGTTGTGGTCAAACCAGTACGGCAGTCAAGATATGCTCAGCCACTTCAACAGCTGGGGTTCAAAATAGTAAGCATTGTGAAACTTGCTGCAAACTTCAAACTCCAACACTGTCACCTTTTGGGTTCTTTTCAAAAGTTCTTCCTCCCATAATCCTTCAATTTTTTTTTAAAGCAATTTCCTGTGGCCTTACCGAGATATTGCCATTACAGAACTAACTGTTGGTTCCTACACTCATCATGTTACTGTTCGCACTATAAATCAAAGTTAATAGATCCATTTGCTACAGAGTTAACAGCGGTGACAGAACACTACTTCGACTGACTTGGTGAACTCATCTGTGCTACCTTTAGTCTGTATTAAGATTCTGTTGAATGTTTTATTCCTGCACCACTTGTTAAAAATAACACATCTTTATGACACCCTTAAAACTGAGGGGTTTCAGCAATATAGAATCTGCTGCAGTGATGTAGGTAGATTATCCACCATCACCTTAGGCAAGTTCTACAGTGAGTTTGAACGGGAATTTGGGGAAAGATCTTTCCTTTTGAATGAACTAAAAACAAACAAAACCCAACAGAACAATGAGGAAGGAAAAACTAAAACTATCAAACATTTTTGAAGTAGGCATACATATTCCTATGCAACCGCCCACACAACAGAGATCTGTGTAAGGTCATGCATCTTCTGCATTTACAAATGAAATACCTATAGCTTCTAAGACACATCTTAAATGCTGCAAATTTGCAGTAATTGACATCTGTAAAAACATTCCAGCAATTTGGCAGAATGAATAAAAACAAAGCAAATTTCTCCCTCTCAGGATTAAAAAAGGCCCACAAAAAAAGCATGCATTAGATACGTTACAGTGATTCTACCTAGAATAAAAAGACTGTACAGAAGACCGTGCGAAATTTTAACTTCTTCACACAGTTCTGTGGCTTTCATAAGAATTTAACTATTTCTGAGATTCAACATATCTGCATTTTATTTGGTTGGGGGAAAAAAGACGACAGACATCAGAGTTTTAAAGTAATGAAAGACACAGATATTGCTGGCTAAAATATATTTTTTAAAAGTAACAGTGCTGTTTTCACATAAATTGCATTTAGAAAAACCCCATGATACATCAAAACTTCCCTCTTTGATGTCTACATATAGAATTTATGCCCTCACCCTTCAAACACCTTGTTAATATGAGGAATTTCTTGTAAACAGATGGTCTCTAAAAATGATAGTACCCATTAAACCGCAGAATTAAGAAAAACAGGCATACTTACCAAAACATCTTAACGTCAATTACTTCAATTAAAACCATTTGCCCGAGGTAGCTAAAAACCTGAAAATTCTGTGTTGCTGATGATATACTAACCCCCCACTGCCCAAATGGTTTATATATTCACCAGTAACAGAAAACACGTAAAGAATACTCTCTTGTTCCACTAGAAAAACCACATCATCAGTTTGCAGTTGTACCAGGAAAAGAAAGTTTAACATGAACTAATTTCTTAATTGGTTGTCTAGCATTACAAGCAAGTATAACACAGCAGCAGGGAACTACAACAGCACATATACCCTCAGGACTAATAAACATCTGGACTACATTAACAAAACTGATCTTGCTCGCAACCGACCAGAAGATAGCGCTTGAAGACCGCACACTAAAGCGTAAATCTTGAGGGAGCAAAGTAAAACAAAAAAAGTGAGAGTTAACTTACAAAGACGTTTTCTCCCATCCCCAATTCATTCTGCCTCTGGAGGCAAGAGCTTAAATTTAGCAACATAATGTAACACAATGAATTAATATTATTGTCTACAGCCCGTACTAGTATTTATAAAGCTAAATAGACTACTATAAAATAATAATTTACTGTTTATTCATGATTTGATTTGCATACTATTTCTACATTTTAAATCCTGAATACAGGACATCAACAATCTAAAATTTCAACAAGTCAGCTTTTTCCTGCGCTTACAGGTTTTCCGATATTCTATAAACAGTAAGAACAATACATTCTGACATATGCTCATTTTAAAAAATATAGTGCGTCTCTGATGTTACAGAAGTATTTTGTCCCCCAAAACACAGCATCTACATGGAGCGTATCTTCCAGTGACTCTAGTACCAAGTGTATATTTAACCAAGGAAACACAAGAAAAATAAATGAACTACATTCTCCCCATCTACCAAACAATCATGACAAACCAGAAAAGTAATTAAATCCTTATTACATTCACAACTGTAAAACCATGAGAAGATCAAACAAGCAGCAGTTTTAAGGACTTTAACACTGCTTTCAAAATTTTAACGGATTTTACTGGGTTCCAGCTTCCTTTGTACACAGATATTTTAAAGGTGTGTAGAACGAAGTAAAAGCATTGGACACCATGTGAAATATAAATGGTACAATGGTTTTGTTCAGGTCTCCTGTTGTAATTCAGTAAGATCTCAGCAGAATAAGCTTCCCCACCCCCAGCAAGAGATTTTGAGGCCATTTACTCAGTTTGTGCGTTCACTTACTAGTACGTAACTTAAAAAAGTCCACCTGTGTTGACTCCTAATTGCAGGTTTTATTTTTACCTTGAGCTCTTTTTTTGTGTGTTATCTACACATTCTAGGCATGCTGCATGCTATAGCCTTAATGAAAAATAAGCCTAACGTGAGATTTGCCTAAAACAGATTTTTCCATCATCTGCAAACCAGTCAACAATTTAAATCTTTAAAAGCAGCTTTACTTTCCTATTTCAAAACTATTCTGAAATGGAGCGCACAAATTGTTCTGCAATACCCATTGCTCCACAACTCTGCACTCTGCTTGTTTTTTTTTCTTTGCAGTCTAACAGAATGAGGTTTTTTCTGGGAGTTATGCATCTCTCACCTCCCTTCCAAAAGCCTGTCTCATCATTTATGTAACATTCAACTAAAGCTCTTTAAAAGGCTTTTTACAAAAGATACTGATTGACCATGGGATAATACAGTGCCAATATATTTGGAATGACAGAAAAAAAAATCGTAACGACAAGTGACGAACTTCAGTTTGAATAACTTTTCAACGTGATTTTCCACGGTAAGTCAAGAACCAGTCATTACACAGACTAAACGTATATACTCAGCATGTATATGAACAAGATTCAAAAAAAAAAAAAATCTACAGATGTGCAACCAGGTGAATACAGTTACTATATTCTTTCATCCTTTATGCATCTTACAGTGAATTTTCTCACAGGCTACAATAGTGAGGGAACACTGATCTATAGCCTCCGGACTCTCTGAAGGGCAGCAGACTTCCTTACCACCCTTAAACACCTTTGAACATTTTTTCCTGTGCACAGCGGGCCCTTGTCCTGTGCTACAGCCTGACCACCCACTGTTGCTTGTTGACCAAACACACAGTGCCTGGAGCCTGCACTGACACAACCAGGGTAGGATTCCTTTCAAGGACACCGCATAGAGAATTTCAATTTGTCTAGGCAAGAAATTAGGGGAGTAGAATAAATTACCTCTGAATTAACCTGCTCAGCAGATGAATGACTGCATTTTATTCTTTTTCTTGAGTACTCTTTCTTGCTAACTTTATATGCATGTTTATTTAGAAATTGACATTTTAAAACGATCAACTGGAAAATGGGTTATATTTTTAGCAAAAAGATGAGTGCAGAAGATTAAAATTGCTGCACTTACAGAAAACACATTTTTGGAATACACTTAAAAATGAAAGGCCTTTCTATCTTAAAGCTAGTTTTCCTTATGTCAAATGT
Organism: Struthio camelus; assembly: GCF_040807025.1. Classification (NCBI taxonomy): domain Eukaryota; kingdom Metazoa; phylum Chordata; class Aves; order Struthioniformes; family Struthionidae; genus Struthio; species Struthio camelus. The sequence continues at coordinate 104,923,304 of NC_090943.1, forward strand.
CTTTAGAAAGAAACGATTTTTCCTTTTAACACAAGAAGAGACTATTATTATTTCTACTGGTAAGTATTTCACAACCAGGATAAACCTTATTGTCAGTCCTGCAGGCCACATATGCTGAAGCAAAAGGCAAATACTTCAAATTCAGCTTGCAAATAAAAGTGATGTCATTTTACTAGCACTAGCTTCAGTGGACATTGACATTTTCAGCAGCTTTGAAGAGCAACCCACTTCTAGTTAGTCTTTTGAAAAAGGATTCAAAAGACTATAGTAGACACCAAGGTAAAAATGATGGCCACAGAAGAGAGTGTTACTTTATCTTCAGTGGTACCAGCTTTTCAATTTTGGTTTTAAGCTACTTGTGTTTCTCTTCTTCATCACTAGTATTTACTGTCTGTGGGATGGGGTCATATCCTTTAAAGCATTATACAAAGGATAATGGCGCTTGCATTTCCCAAGATGTCAGATTCTACTAAAAACATAGACAGCAGCAAAGTATAACAGGTACAGGGAGTAAAAAAGGAAAAACAAATCCAGTGTTAAATTCTGTACTAATTAATACTTTAATTTTCTTTAATTAATAAACCATTAAGGGTTTGCTTGACATATGTTGTCAAAAGAGTATTTCTGCTATGGACAGGGCATGTGGTTTAAACACGAAATGGTTCCCAGCTGCCAGAAGTCTTCTTCCAGATGTACAGTAAGCAAAGGCAATGGAAGAGAACCAGCTGCTAGGATAACAAATTGAAAAGGCCCTTTTGACACAAGCCTTGCTGGCCTGTCTGATCTAACAAAGATAGATCATTCATCGCAAGGTGAACAGAACCTCCGTGTGGCACAGAAGAGCGAGCACTGTGGTCTAAGCCTCCATCTCCTTCCCTCACACTACGTACAGCTGCTGTTACTCTGGCACCACAAGAATACATACGTTTTACAGTATCTAGAGAGCTGTGCATCATACTCCGAGCGCTGGAAAAAAATATATTTTTTCAGCAATTAGAGCTACAACAAAAATCACTCTGACCAAACTAGAACACTCCTGTTTCAAGAACTATTTCAATGTCAGGAACACTAATAGGCTACATATTACATATTTTGTATCCCAAAGGGCAGCAGAAAGATTACATTACAATTTACACTTTTAGTTTCTACAGGACATTAGTAGATTGCTTATTTGTCCTAATATTACATAACATCTCAAAGAGATGCATTAATAAACCAAGATACTTTTCAGTCACTTTAAAGATAACCGGATCAGCGTCCCTCTCCATTTTAGCTCGCAGCCTCATGAAATCTACACAGCTAATACTAAGCCTAGGCGATAACCACTGGCCACACAGAAGACTGTCTTAATCTCTGTAGCTTCTCTCCCTCAGACTCATGTTAAGAATCCCATTGCTTAATTCATTTGGGCTATCTGCCCAGCGCTCCAGGCAAATTTTAAACTAAATCTCATTTATTTACATTTATTTTCATGCCATTTTACATCATTATATCTGCCATGTTTCCTGTACTCCAACAAATGTGAGAAACCTAGACCACAATCAAATGATATCCACGTATTGTGGAAATTGCCAAGTTAAAAATTACAAATTTATAAATTTTTAACAGAAGGAAACACTTTAGTATCCAGGTACCAGGTTTGAAAGTTCCCAGACTTCTTCATATCGTAAGTTCAAAGTTCAGAAGAAGCAACTCAGAGTCTAGCAAATCCAAGGTATAAAATATCAGTGCAATCTATTATTCAGCTATCTCTTACCAGAGATTTAGGAGACACTTTTCTGAATGAGCATAGTGCTTTTCCAGATGCTAAGCTTTATATTCATAGCCATCAAGAAAATGTTCTTTTTTCCTATCTATTCACAATCTCATTTGTCTCCCAAACAAACAAAATGTCTACATACCAAACAGCAGCAAAGTGGCTCTACCTACTTTCAGCTCTTCCAGTGGGGGTGACCTGAGGCAGCAATAGCAGTATGTAATCAGATTTATAAGAGGAATCCATCAATGTTTCAGGCAACTAACCCACAGGAATAAAAATGAGCTTTCAAAAACAATAAAAATATGAATGTCAATTGCACCTGGGTCCCATACCCATAGCTGCACCTTTAATTGAAGAAGGCGTGAGTTTTAGAGAAGGGGGAGGACAGCTCAATGTAAGGGCGCTAGCACAGCATTTCTGTGATCTGGGCATCCCCTGTGCTGTCTAATGCTTCCATTAAATCTCTAACTATGCTGTTTGGTCTCTGTGTCCTGGCTGCCCATACTTCAGAGCGCATGGAACAGAAGAAATTTTAATTCACTGTCGTATACAACTATTCACTCCTTCCTCGCAACACGTGGGCTGGGATTCCAACAGTTTTTCCTAATACTAAAATGCTTTGCCCGTACTTTTTACCTCAAAAATCACACGGTCTGTCATGGCAATACAGACTAAGAGATGAATACACTAAAAGCAGTGATGGGTGGGATACAGCAGCTGTATCTGAGCGTGTTAATGAAGCATTATGCTACATAATTCAAGACTGACAGCAAACCAATAGTGTTGCTTAAGGCTGAGGGAAAACAGTATATTAATACACACACAAGAGTATTCCTCAAATATGCCTTAAGGCAGTCTCTGGTGCTGGTTTCTAACAGCATAGTAAATAGATAGCAGAGAAACACTGACTACAACGTATCCTCCCAAGATTTGCTTCCCCATCCTCCATGCCTTCCGTCACTGTAATCCTGATGTCAAACATGAACACTTGTAACAGTAGCTTGTATTACTTGTATCATTACTTTTAATCTTCCTTTCAGGGAAGTAAACTCCAAATTGCAAACACTACTGCATAGGACTTGAGAAAATTCCCCATCCTACTCACAGATGGACAATAAACACCATCTATGAGCTAACAATCAGATTGCTATATTTTTTATGATTAATATCTATTAAAATCAAGGGAAACTTCTATTGGAACAATTTGCTGTTGTAGTTTCAGCCTTTACTTCATGCTGCCAAGTTACTGGACACAGTTCAGCACGGCCTGATGTACCTTTCAATTTTTGGAAATAATAGTAACACAAGCTGAGTATACTGAGGAAAAAAAAAAAATAGTCGTTGAAACACATAGGACTTCTGCTAGCCCCAGAAACAAATTCCAAGAGTGAATTCAGAGATCATTACAGCACTGCAAACTTGCCCTGTGTTGTTCTTTTGAGTTGCAGGAGAGACCATACTGTGCTATTATGCTTCACTGTTCTAGGACAGGCCCATGACTGACGAGTATTTTTACAAAAATGGAACTAATCTAACAATATCCAGAAACAGAGGTTTGAGCTTTTTTTTTAGTTTAGGATTTCTCAATTTTTTTTTTTGTTTAAAAAAACTTTTCATATGGAAGTACCACTGAGAGTGAAGGATTCATACTTAGATCAAAAATATACTTAGATTTAAAAATAAAATAAATATATATATATATATCTAATTTGCAAATTTTGAATAGAACTTGCAACTACCTCAGAATGTACAGCAGCTCACTCCCTCCTTCAACTATGCTTAACAAATATTTGAAGAAGAAGGGTAATTATTGCGCAAAGAAAAAGAGTCTGTGGAAGATGCAGAAAAGTAGATTTACTTTTTGTCAGCACTGGAGATTTGTCCTGATTACTATCATTACTGGCATGGAAGAAATGCTACACTGCTGAATCTCTTACAGAAGACAGCAAAAGATTCTATTTATATATAAGAAGATGAAAATAAAGTTGTAATGACTAAAGAGATAGCCTTCTAGTAGTGCAGACACAACCTGAACAACTTCGTCTCACTGAGAACATACTCTTGGCTTGTTGCCAGTGACTGAATTTGGGGGAAGTTCTCTTTTGAATTCACTTACTTTTGCTTTTTATGTTGTTTAGCAAATAGCTGTCCTCCCACCTCACCTGCATTATAACCTGCAAATAAATTCTTTGAGAATGCTTGTTGTTTGACACTTGGCTACAAAATCCTCTCTAGCAATATCAACAGAGGACTAATTTCCAGGTAGGTAACAAAAGCAAAAGCTTTGGTCTAATTCTGAATCTATTTCATATGACTAATGTATTAAAATTCATCAGGTGTAACAACTCAGAGCACTGATCAGCTTTGAAATTGATAAATTGGAAGCAAAATGCTTCTCGCACAGACTCAGTTGAAAGTTGAGAAATAAAGCATGTGCACATACGCAAAAGCAGACACATACTCTCTACAGATTCTGCTACAGAGGTTTAAGTTTACTATTCTGAAGAGTTTTCACTCAGTCAGTTTGAACCTACAGACTCACACAATCAGCAGAAGACTTAAGAACAGCCTGAAATTATTGGCACGTTCAAAGTAGAACAGTAATCTACAGCTGCATATCCCAGCACTTTCAATGTGAAGCCCACCATCCGCTAAAAACAACGTATATTATTCCTGTTCAAAAGGGAAACTCAGAAAAAGATCTAATGCACTTTTCAAGGAAGTATCAGCCTTATGACCCACCTTTGCTGTCAAACGCTTGCTACATAAAAGAATCTGTTTTGGAAGCAAATTTTAAATGGAGGAGTTCCGTTTGAAAATTTGTTACTGCCCTCACTTAAAAAACAGCCTCTGAATTTATAAATAGATAAACCACATATCTGACTTCTTTAGGTTGATTAGATTTCTCAAAGTCATGCATAACCAATTCAATATCTATGAGTGAAAAAACACACATTTCTGGTTTGAAAAGCATACATCTACTAAAATAGATTAAAATACATTCCATGTCTCTGATCACAATCAACATTGTTCTGCTTGGCAGTTAATACCACTTCTTGCAAGTTTTCTTTTTTTACTTCTCCCATATGCTGTCTGCCAAAATTGAGGTTCTTTGGAAAGGAGAAACTGATCTCAGCCACCTTCTTTTCCTGCACTGGATACTAAGGGAGAAATTCCATCAATCAGGATCAATTTTTAAGTATTTTGCAATCTGTAGAAAAACTGCATTGGTAAGCACCCACCCCCCCCCAAAAAGGATGAAAGAAGGTTATTTAAATGAAAGAGACAAGCACTTTAATAAAAATTGTACTATAACGGCATTTATTTGATACATGCATTAATAGACATACTATAGATAGCAAAGTCATGTAAGATGTAAAGTTATGTTGACTCTGTGAGCTACACCAAGCTGCTAAGACAATAAGTCCTTTCAATATTAAGCCTAAGTTAATCAGAACTGTTGCAAGAAAACCAAACAGGTTCACAGTTTCAAGATAAGCTAAAGAATTTAGGCATACATCTTCCAGTAATTTACTGGAACACGTTTATCAATATGGACTACTACAACAACACAACCGAGCACTTAGTATCTTCATGCTCTTATTTTTCTTACTAAGAAACTGAGATGACTATATACTATTTTGCAAGCGCAAGGAGGAAAAAGAAAGCTTAGAATTGTTAATGTGGCCATTTTTACAAGTGAGTTCTGCTCTATGATAGTTATTTGGTGTTGCAGTTAGGACAGACTTAGGTTTTTTTTGAAGGAGGGAGATGGGAAGGTTTTGGAACCGTTCTGAATTTTGACCTAGACTCTAAGAATCCAGCCTGACATTCCAGCTGATCCCATAACACTCAACACCTTTTTATAAAACAAGCACATTCTGTACACCCTTTAAGCTACAACTTAGAAACGTGGGATTGACATCACTGTCATATTTTAAGCACCCAGTGAACCCGATACCTGATGTCATAACCTCTGCTAAAGAAAAAAGTCTAAGCATCCTGCAGCATTTTTTAGCACATTTCTGTAGCAACTCCAGTTCAGTAAAATTCTTGTGGTTTCTCAAAAGAGATCATCTTATTTGGTTTGGGATAAGCATGCACTAACACTAAACATGGGAATTATCTACAAGCCAAGAGAGGCCAGATTCCAATATGCCTACTCATTTTGGAAATATCAGCAAATTCAGTAAGACTCCTTGAGAAACAAGGGACTACTTGTCTAATTTAAAAATCGAGTTTTCAGATTTTATTAATAGAAATGCCAGGCCAATAGCTCTCCCACTCATTACCTTTTGAAAATACATCAATGTGATAGACCTTGTTAATCGGTTGCTAAGTTGCTGCAACACCTAAAAGCAGTACTATGAGAGCATTTCTTCCAGGAGCAACACTGGCAAAAACAAATACGGACTACAACTAAGTATTCATATAGCTCTAAATATAACATGGGCAAATGGGATACTTAGACAACCTCACAGGTTTGCGTCTGAACAGCGCAATCCGAGTTTTGAAACCGCACATGAACAAAGATCAAGACAAGTCCATACTATCATTCACTGCCTAACAGGAGACAATCACACATTACTCCATAATGCCCCAGTGTCCTGCGTATCCTTCCACAACTGGCATATCCTCTGATAAAGAAATGTAACTTGTGGATTCAGACAATCTGAATTTAAAGTGACCCTACAGAAATGTTTCTAGGGGAGAGCAAACTTTGGATGAATGGATGAAATGTAATGCTTTTCCCATGTAAAGAGCTTAAAAGTTATAAATTAAACAAAAAAGAAAACTCTAATCACTGTTTTGTTTTTATAATATAGAAGACGAAAAAAAAATACAAGTCAGTATTCAACTTTGTAAAAAGCCATCAAAATTGAGAGGGCAAAAAAACCCCAAATATCATTTGTACACTAAAACCTGTCAAATAAAAGGCACTGCCAAATTCCTAAGTGTCAAATATATATAACAAAAATATATCCTTGCCTTTTTGTTCTTTAACATAGCTCTCCTTACAGTTGTGCATGAGCTGCAGAATCCACTGATGTTGAGCACCAATGCACTGCCAAGCAGGGTCCCCAGGCGCATGAAGATCAGAAAGATATCTGTAAAACCCAATCCAAAAATCACAGCTCTGACTTGACATATTGAAGGCCTCATTAAAACAGACGAGAGATGCACCAAAAAATACCTCCTTTTTACATTGTTTTAAAAATTCAAGAACGCTTGCTGAGACGCATTCATACTCAATGCAAACACAAGCTTTGCATTCTCCCTTCCTACTTTAGCGAAGGAAAGTTCCATCTAAAAACACCTTGCAGAAACAAACAAAAATACATATACTTAATATGATGTTAATATGTATTTTCAGTTATGTCTCTAGTTAAGTACTTGAGAAATCAAGTTCTTATCTGCCAAGGTTCAGTGCTTCACATTTCACTTGGAATCAGTGATAACATCTCAAGCACATAAAAGATGATATTTTTCTTCCAACTTTATACGTCCTGATTGTATCATCATGTAACTGCAACAGGCAAGTATAGAAGCAATTAATTTTTCAATGATCATTCATTTTAGCACATACATGCACAAACAAATGTAAACGAAGCTCCTATTTGGTTTCTGCGTTAGGACATAAACACATATGGATTTGGGGCTTTTCTTTTTAACAGATTTTCTAACAAGTGCAAGCAAAACAGCCACAATCTTTGGGGAGAGAAGTGTGTGCAGAAGTTATCTGTTGTAATTGTGAAAAACAATACAGAGAATACAGAAGTAGTATAGTCCAACATATGGTATTCAAGACTATGAGACAACAGTACTTTCAAAATAATGCTTTTAAATAGTCGAGCAGCTACTTCTTTTTAACGTGTTCCATTTCTTTCTGCAGTAACTAGACACAACATAGATTCAAAAATTCAAGATGACCAGGATGAAGTGCATTGGTTTATGATCTTAAGCAGTGCAATGAGTGTATAACCTCTTCTAAAAAGCTGTACTACTACAGTACTGACTAATGTTAATTAGGACTGTATTGCAAAATTCTGACTTTTTTGAGAACTGTCTACAGCACTTAAACATGCAAAATAAACTGTTTGTCAAAGTATGATCAGTTGGATGGATGAGGAGATTACACAACCAACCATTCTGAAAGAGTGATATTTATAAGTTACGAGCTCAAGTCCTTCATCAGTGTTCAGGAGGACTTTAGTCTTTGTTTAGACACAAAATAAAAAAAAAAAAATACTGCTGGCCTTGGAAAAAATGCATCCCCTTAGCTGTTAAGTGATATGATAAACTTGTTTCTGAACAGTATAATATAATTATCAGTGTAAACAGTATAATAAAAAAAATGGAAGAATATGGATTGAAGCTTAATCATAAAGACATATACTGAATTTTTGAGACGGAAAATGCATGGCATTTCAGGTCTCGATCAGTCTTAGACACTGTAGACATACAAAAAAACATACCGAGCAAAACCCCACAACTTATACATGTAGGAGTATTTATGGAAGTTATTTTACAAGGAGGATTTTGTTAATTTGTTTTTAACTAAAGTGCTCTGCAGAAAGCTTTCGTCACACCTTGCCTCCTGGAAATTTACACAAGTATATTACACACATTAGCGTAGCTACAGTAGTATACACTTTGTATGCAGGGCTTCTGTTAATTCATTAGCATCAATTTACTCAAGATTTGTGCCTGCCTTGCTCTCTTTTGTTATAGTGCTCTAGATGTCGAATACACTAAGGAGATACATTAGCACTAACTGCTTTAACGTAGGCTGGGATATTCTTAAAGATTCAGTGCTTTTCCAGGTATGGAGCTGGAGGAAAACTAAAAACTCAAGATCCTAAGCAGATACAGCTCCAATTCGTCCAAAGAATTCTTAGAAGAGCTGCTAAGACTTGGCTCAAATAAAGAAGCTTTTCTTTAAGGTTTTCAAGATTGATATAGAAAAATGAAAACAGTAATACACTCTTCCGAAGCGAAAAATGCTTAACTACTTATCTCAAAACACAGTTCTAATAATTATGTGATATTTATATGGCACCCAAAAGAACGTGAGGCACTCTATGTGCATATATGCTGGTTATCGTCTAGGCGCATAAGTAATGGGACCTGAGTCTCCAATACTGCAGTTTATCCTGTGCAGATGAGCCTAGCTAGCATACAAAACAAAGACTTCACACAGGTGTCCAAGAGTTTTAAGAATGCCTCACAAAGTAATGAATTTGCTCTATACTTTTCAAGATAATTGAAGAAAACACTGGGAATCCTGAAACAGTACAGGATTCCTACTTAATATCTAAGACTCAATGGCTTTGCAAGTAAAGCCATTGAAACTTCCAAAGCATTTCAAGTCAGGTGCCAGGGATCACAACTACCGGTAGGCTTAAGGTCTGCTGGTATAAGGAGATTCAACTGACTCATGTTAGTGTGCCTAAAACGGACTTTGACATCAGCTTTAAAGATGACAGAAAAATGGGAAATTTCAACGAAAACTGGGGAAAAGGTTCATGCTCCAGAAATATAAAGGAACTATATTATTTAGAATGAGTAGTAAAAGAGTCAAACCCAAATTTACACAAAAGTCTGGATTAAAACCTTTCTAATATTGCTTGACTCACGATGATTCCATTTCAATACCAAGTCAAGATGAAATATAACACACATTACTAAGGAATCTATTTTGAGATTGTAACTTGTGAGTGATCGCTTCAGACTAGACTTGCGATATACTGCTTAGAGGAAGCATCAGAATCTAAACATGAGTTTAAGACTAAAAAAATTAAACTAAATCCCAGTTACCTTTCATTAAATTGTTCTCGTTTTAAAAGTGTTCTTTATTATTCAATAAAGCATAAAGTACTACCTATTGCCATTATTTATATACTCATAAAATCTTAAAATACTATATTTACAGCTTCAAAACATTTGTGTTTAAGTCACAGTAAGAATACTCACTACACTATTAGGAAACAGATTTAGACATACATCCAACATCCTATGTCTGAGAAGATATTAGTCAAATGATTACCTTATATAACGTTTCTGATCATGCAGTGTCGACGGAGTTTCAAGCAGCTTATCCAAGAGAAGTTCTCTTAAAGCTTCAATTCTCGTTTCAACTTCAGCATAATCTAGGAGTGGGGAGAGGAAATAAAACCAGTGTGTGCCATCAGCAGTAGTGGGAATTGAAAATTAAGTTATTTTTCTAGAGCATTGGATCCTTCTGCACTTAATGCAGAAATTGATATAACTCATTTTATAGCAAGTTACGTCTGAAAATTTTGAATACAATAGTATTACAAAAAGGAAAATTTGACTTTGAAGTCTTTCCAAAATATGCCAGTGAGAGAGACACTGTCATATCCTTTAGTTTCTGAAAACTGTTACATGTCCAGTAATACAAAGCTTCAATAAATAAATAAATAAAATTAGCTGCCATCTCCTATTATACTTATTATCTTCCAGTACATATCTCAGGCAGAACCCTGCCAGAAATATTGTTTAGAGTAACTGTTCAGAATCTAAAGAGATCTCCATATAAACAGAAGCTGAAACCCACATAAAGCTCCTTAGACTATTGTGTTTTTAGACTTTCAGTTAAAAAAACTGTAAGTAAATAACAGAACTCTTATCTTACATTTTTTGAACACTTGAACCTCTGTCTTTCCGAAGAGCGACTTGGCTTTTTCATAGTCGTTAATAACCACGTCATAATCACCCTTAAAAACAAACAAACAAAATTTGGATCTGTCATGAAAAAGGTAAACGTAGACTAATTTCAGGAAGGAGAAAAATATTCTTAAAGGATTATACCTTCTGGATATTCCTTTCGATATTTAAGGGAAGGTTGAAAAGAAATTTAAAACGCTGAAGGACATTAAGTGCATTTCTTGTTGAATCAGCTTTGTCCTTGCGACCCAGCACTTCTTGGAATAAGGTATCTGCTGTGTTACTGGCTCCTGTTTTAAAAAGGATGAAAATAAGAAAAGTAAAGTAGGTAATCAGTACAAATTAGATACAGATTTTCCCGATTTTAATGACTGGCACATTCATTCAATTTTTTTCAGAGTAAGTGAAAAACTATTGCTAACATTTTATTCTTTTTTTGTTTTAATATTTTGCAATTTATGAAATACTATTTCAAAGTGAACCACTTAACATTTTAATGTCATAAGATCCCTGTGCAATTAAAAATAATCACTCTCCCCTATTTCAAATGCTTAACTTCATTTCAGATATTTTATAGTTTGCTTTGGCTCCTGATCTACATTTTACAGCGAAATTATGCATCTCAGGATATAGAAAAGTCATACAAAGTTTTCCTTTTAGAATAGTATAATTTCATTATGTTAATTAATGTCATAGGTTCAAGAGTTATCATTGTGGGTTTTGTAAACATTTTTTTTTGTGTTTTCAAATTAAGTCTAAAAAATGATTAATACTATTTGATATTTAAATGAGTCATTATTTAAAGTACCAAAGATTAAATCATAGACAATAAAGTTACTGAGACTCTTAACTAACTGGTCACTGTAACAGAATAAACACAAATTGTCTTCATATTACTTTACAATTCTTACTGGCTTCATTGCATACAGGATCAAGCTCTTGGTCAACAATTTCATGCAACAAACTCTACATTGTGTCTGAATATTCTTCCACAAATACATTCTTAAAACCTTTTTTATTCAGACTACAAAGTAAACTATCTTGTACTACAGATTTCCCCATAATTTCCTTTCACAGAATAACGGAATTTCATTTATAGTAGGGAAGATTTACATCGCATGCGAATATTTGCATTTTTCAACTTGTGACTTCTTTTTAATTAGCCAAAGAAATAAAAAAGTGGAACTGTTTTAGCCTTTATGATCGCTGCCTGTAAAAGTTTCTACATTATCTGGTCTAGTGACTATACTTTAAGCAAAGATGAAAAAAATTACATCAGTCTCACTGGGTGGCGTGCATGCCGTTTTCTCTAGTCAACACTGTGGGTGGCCTGCTCATGTTAAAAGTAGTCTTTGTGAAATAATTGTTATATCTAAATAATGTTTAAACTTCGTTGAAATTTTGAAGCCCTGATGTAAAAAATGTTTTGTGAGGACAGCTATTTCTACTACATATTATTTAGTGTAAAATACTTTAATCCATTAAGCAGAAAACCACAATGAAACAGCTAGCTGGACATTTAAACGCAGACCACAAAAAAGTTGGATTTTCTTCTTCTTGACATTATAATAGATGCTTGTTTCATAAATCCTTCTAGTAAACAACATTTATTTTGTTTGAATTCATATGTTTATTGTCCATTCTTTTAACAGCCAAATAATAAGCAATGTACTGCTTTTGGTGATTACATTTATATTTACAAAGCATTTTTCTTTACTCAATACAAAACAAAACTTTTTGAAAGGTAATTGAGAACCGCAGAAATTGCACAGTGATATTCATCTTTACTTTAAAACAACACACGTCCTCAATTCTTTAAGACATAATTTGCTGTAGAAATTGTCAATTCAAGTAAACGATTTTACATTTTTTTCTACGGACTCTATTTTACTTAAATGATTTAATGTTTTAATCTCTAAATATCTTAATCAAATTAATTACTCTGTGCAGAAAAGGTCTTTCAATTTGAATTAAAAGAAACAAAACACAACTGTAAAATGTCCTCCCTTCTTCCCTCTCAAATCCTTTCTATATTAACAACCTTTATCTCTTGATCACTGATGAATAATCTAGATCTAAATAATAGAGTTCATAAAGATGCAAGTCTTCTGTTGATCAACTGTGTTTTCAAAATAGATGATTCACCTACTGTGCACACATTTTCTTTTTACCTCAACATAAAGGTCTAATTATCCAACAGCTGTCTTTCACAGAGCCTGACAAACACCACATAATGGAGAGAATCAGACTGACCTCCTTTAAGATACAATTCTTTGTGAAATTAATTATACCACATAATACGTTTTTATAAATAAATATACATATATATCTATTTAATATCTTATTTAAGATACTTAATTGTACCTCCAAACAATTATAATTACACCTGTAACACCAGATTCTGCTTCTACTATCTAATGCAGCTTCAATCCAACAATTTGGCAAACTATTTTAATGTATTCAGATGCTGTAGAAAACATCCTTAGTCTTACAACTCCCTAATCAAGCTCACAGTATCGTCTCTCAAAATGTGCACCTACAGGAAATAAAATGCAAAACTTGACTAACGATTTGAGGACACTGTTGAAAACATTCCCTGTAACTCACAGATTACAGAAGCACTTGAAAGTCAAATTCTTTATAGAATAGTAACTAAGGACACTTTTGAATGGTCAGAAAAGAAATAAGGCTTTCATCCTCAACTACTTTGCATAATATTGTTTACTCTTTTTAAATCCCTGTATTCCTACCCCCCTGCCTCCCACCCATCATGACTTGCAAAGTATCAAGAGGAAAAGCAGCCAATTCTTCTCACAGCAGAGCTAAACCTAATACCACTCTGAAGTGGCTGGCACAAGTTCCTCTAAAGGGACAGCTTGAAAAAGACAATCCTAATCATTTGCATACAGATTTCAGCCAGCATTTATCAAAGAAAAAATGACTGTATACTATAGGAAGGTCTGTTGCATGTCGAAAATAAAGCCATGACCCTGCAAGATTTTACGGTTTCATTCATTTATGTTAAAATCTGTTACGTATTTTTGTCAAAGGGAAATGCTCTCCAAAGGATCTGTGCTCGGTGCATGGCATGGTATTGATACAGAGAATTGGGGACTACATCTACAAATGTCATTAATTGCTTTTTCCCCCTACCTTATTTGTATCAAACAGATTTTGGCACACAAGCCATTCAGATAGCAAAGATATGTATGCCAGGTTTTGCATTCCAGGCAACAACAGGAAGACTACACCTTTGCTGCAAACGTTAACGTATTACTAATGAGCAGAACTAAGGCTGTTCACAAAAAGCAAACAAATAAACCAAAAAGACCTGCTTTCCTTCTGCTCCACACATGAGCAGCCACTGCTTTATTCAAACAAGAGAAACCGCAGTGAACTTCCATGTCACTTTCCCTTTTTCATAAAAATACTCTCTGACTGTCCAACAGAGTCAGCTATCTGGATGTCATTCCTGCTTATTGATACAGCACTAAGGGAAACATCCCTTCCTCTGTGAAAAAAATCACAATGAAACACAGTAAAATTATCTTGGCAAAATTCCCAGAATTAAAAAAGTAACTTTTTGATCTGATGAAACACATACCAAACTGCAGTAAATGCAAGTAATCTCTCAACAAAATCTTACAACTAATACACAGAAACACAGAAAAGAGGGCACTGAGAGCTCTTCAAAAGTTTCTAAAAGAATACTAATTCCAAGCAGTCTGAATGACAGCACAGTAAGCGAGAAATATCCTGTTAATAGACCTTGTTACTTTGTGTTTTTCTCCTTTGCTAAAAGTTTTTACAGTCTTGGTATTTAGTTTTGCTCATCCTTCCACAGCTCTATTTCTCTCTTTTCTTTGTACGCTGAAAATTGACATGCCACCGAAATTAATTTAAATTAAAAGCTATAGGCTGCTTTTATTTTGATTTTTATTCTTTGTTATCACAAACTCAATCCTTTGTCCACCGAAATTCAGGGCAAAAGTTGCCACTTTTTTCAAGAGGTGTAGTATTGCACCCTAAAACCACTACCATCAAAAGGGAAACAGGCAAGAGAGAGTGTACTGTTTTCTACTTTCTACCATATTCCAAGAAATATATTAAAGTTTGTTACAAAGTCCAAAGTCCATAAATAGTTGCTGGTAGATGGAGAAAACTTACTGTTCAGTACATTCTCCAGTTTTTGCGTCATGGATCCTTCTACTTTTTCCGTTCCATCCGCTTCCAGTTTTTGATGGATTGCTGGAATAAAGTGTCCAGTTAAAATGCAGAACATTTTAATAGGTGGGAATACGCTACATCAAAGTGACACTTTTAAACATTTTTCAAAATTTAAAATAACACTTTATTTTTCTTGTTAGACATAAAAAAAAAAAAAATACAAACATGTTTCATGGCAGCATAGTCTAGCTAAGCACAGGGCTGAGAGCCAGATGCTGCAGAATTTTAACCATTACTTTAACACAGACTTCCTGAATGTTCTTGAACAAGACAACCCTTAAGGAAAAAAAAAAAAACCTGAGGAGAATAATCCTGATTAGCTATCTTGTCATACAGGTATTAATTCTATTTAGTATTTTGAAAAGTAAGCATCGTTCAAATACAAAATACTTTTGCTTTCTAGGGCAAAACTGACCTTTTATACTGATTTCACAGAAAACGCATTACTAATAATTAAAGGGTAGAAAAAGAGTCATAGGGCATCTGAATGACCTCAAAATCAAGTTTTAGAAACCTCCCCAAAAATCAGTTGTTTCCATCTGTAACAACGCAATCACAAAGAACTTGCACAATTTCAGTGTACCTTATAGCAACACCCTGCATTAACCACTATACAAAAGCACTGTGGTGCTTTGCTCAAAATCACATGAAAATGGAGGGGGGGGAGTTGCTTTGTTTTTTAGAATATGCTGTTTTTTCCTGCCCTAAAATGCCCAGAGCCCAAATTCTTGTTTTCACATAGTATTACTAATGAACCTGGAAAACTTTAGTATCAGCATTAATTTGCTGCTTTCATCGTAATTTCTTTGTAAGGAAGGGACAGATTTACCAACCAGCACACTCTCAGTACACTATACCAACTCTGGAAACATGGGCAACAAATGGAGTGTAGATATTGCTTTCTTCTACTTCCTATCTCTTATTCAGTCCCCTTTTCCTCCTCCTCCCTGTTGAGCACAACTGGCATAAATCATTGTTTTTTGTTTTTTTTTTTTTAAAATAAGATTACTAGTAATCTTGCATACAATCATCCTATATATATATATATAATTATTTTAAAATCACATAATTTCCCCTTAAAATTTTTAATCTATTAATATACATAAAATTTCTCTATCGAATAGCCATCAGCTCCTGTTGCTTAACAAAAAAAAAAAAAACACAGAGAGAGAAAAAAAACCCCATAAGTTTCCCATCACCTTCATCTGAGAAGCCTTCTAAAAAATTGCTGCTCCTTCTCACTACTCTCAGAAAACTGAAGTGAGGCTACCTGTGAAGACAGTGCTGCTCTGTGCTTTTAAGAGCATGAATAATGATACATTTTAGATGAGAACACAAATACACTTTTGAAACCAATCTCCAAATTGTCCCCAATTATCTGGTTTGGTTTGCAAGACAGAGCACTCGGAGTGCTTCAGCTGTATTCTTTTAAGATTAAGCCAAACTAGAAGATGCATGCTTAAGATACATACTCCAGGAGCACACTTAATGTGCTCCAACAGATAGTTAGCATTCAGTCCACAGGGTGATACTCAAGCTGGTCGGAAGAAGCACCTCGAAGGGCAGATAACACGTATATCAAGTTCTCATCATCAACCGTTTTCCTATACGAATCTATTCCTGCTTGTCCATGCTACGTAGGCACAGCCTAAGAAGAACAAGTGAACAAGCTACCTTTAGTAAGGCAAACCTGTAGCCTCAGTCCTACTGTAAAGAGTGAGAAAGGGTGGCTATTCGGAAACAGGCTGGCGCTTTCTAACAATACTCAGCCTCTTTCAGAGGACGAGTTTCCATTTAAAAAGAACACAGTGACAAAAAAGGGAGGGCAAAAGGAAAGAGAGAAACTTCCATTATCCTCAGACAAATACAATTCTTCAAATGGAGCCTAAATACAAAATTTCAAAAGCTTTGTCTTCTTGAAAATGCAAGAGAACCTCTTTATTTTTGTTGTTAAAATCACTACAGGAAAAAAAAATCTGATTTAGGACATCATATTTCTTCAGACAATCCACACTTAAATTTTTGTATACATTCAGGAATAGAAAACTATCCAAAAGATTGTAGATTCTTGAATCACAGCATATATTTTATAGATAACATGCACGATTACTTTTGAGAATGTATTTTCATAATATTGTAACAAAACCACTGCAAGTTCAAGGATATGACTAAAAATAATATGATATATGTACTATATCATATCATATATGTAATGATATGATATAAAAGGTTATACGCATGAGTTCTGGTCATGTGTAGTACAATTACAGTACAGCAATCTAAGTTACATACTGAACAGCAAGTTCATTAAAACAGCAACCAAAATATAAGCAGGCTTTTTTAAACCAAGTGTTGTAAATATTATTGAAACACTATCAACCAGTAATAGTTTGAATTTAAAGATATTCAAACCATTTTCTCAAGTGAATTTTCAAAAGATATTTTCTATACGGCTGTAGATAAAAAATAAGTTATATCTTGTCTCAAGGATTTTTAGAATGCAAGACTTTGGAAGTTATTAATTACATAGCATTAATTGCTGATCAAATAATTAAAATGTTATTCCTGAGGGGGACACAACTCAAAAGTTTCCACAATTGAACTATAACATCTAAACCTGCATGAGAAACAGTTTTTATTGCAAAATATATGCAAAATAGGATCAAGATTTCTTTTAATGGACAGAACAGTAAATTCTGAAAGACTGTGATTTAACATGTTACCAGTCTAAATAACATTAAGACATGAAGAGTAGTTCTTTTTTTTTTTATTTTGAAAGCAGTTTGTTTGGAAATGGTAGCATGATCATGAATCAGTTCCTGAAATTTTTAAAAAGCGTCTTCTCCAAAGCAGTTCTCTTTATCATCTCTGTTGGATAAGAAGATACAATAGCCACACTATTCCCTCCTCTTCCTTTTAGGAAATGGAACATAACATTTTTCACACTGGCAGCATTTAAAGTTAGTGGTTTGGCATAAAGCATTTGAGATTCTCTGCTTGAAAATAGTGCTGTTGTAAACCCAGGAAGAGTTATCACATTAAGCCAGTGCACAGGTGTTCCAGCAGAGAACAAGATGTCTACAAGGTGAAAAATATTTATGCATGTATTTTTTTTTTTTCCAATAAGGTAGCAAGTTCCAGGAAGGAGGAAAGCACTGTATGGTGTAAGTAAAGGAATATTAAACATATATAACAGGTAGAATAAGCCAAAAGGGATTTTTGGACCAGTGTCTCAATTAAGCTCCCTTAGGACATAGTGAAGAAGTGTAGACCTACCTAAATTACTCTTGCTACACATAAGGGGACTTGTTGTATTCCTTACTACATAGTTAACAGGATACTTTCTTCATGTACTGAAGCTATTTTCACCCATTAAATTCAAACATAGCAATAAGAGCATTCATACGTATGCCAAAGCTGGGCTACGAAAAAAAGATTAAGTTTTCAGAGTGAAAAATGTCATGAAAAATTCTTTATTAGAAAGTCTAAGCTTTGTTCGCATCAAATAATTTTTAGAAAGTTAAGCAAGTGTTCCTTCCATAGGGAACCCTCTGACTTAGAAGTTTAGGCAAGCAAAACTATATGCAGTCAAGAAAAATACCTGTTGACCTAATCTGGTGGGAAGGAACTCATACATACTCAAGTTATTCTTTCATCTTAGACTAAAACTATGTAATGGTGGGCTGTTGTTGTTTGGAATGATTCCCCTTCTCCTCACCGTTTCCACCTGCGTGCTTCCTTGTGCTGCATCTAGCAATCACACAGCTGCAGGGCAGAAGCAGTGAGCTGATCTATTGGAAAATCCACTCAGCAAAATAAAAGTTTTTTTATTCATCTGTGAGCTTGTCTAAACCAAGCCACAGTTGCACCATTGCAATGCAAGGGAAGAGAAGGAGCATGTGGCCAAGGACAGGTGGAAAGCAAACCTGCACCTCTCTCAGCAGTCAGTAGTTAGATTAACTTCAGCTGCAGCTTCATACTGCAGCCACTAATGAGGTGAGGGTAGGAAGAGCAAGGAGAAAGTTTTAAGATTCTCTCTGAAAGCCTGAAGAAGAGAGAGATGGACAAGATTTTATTCTTGAACTGTGAACTGTCACCTGGACTTACCTGATATGAACTGTATAAGTTAGAACAGCAGTTGAGATTGCTTCTCAAGAGTTTCCAAACCTAGCAGAGTCCATTTCCCATTATCAAGAAGCGTTATGGTAAGAAGCATACAACAAATAAGGTGAGGAGGGTCTGGGTCTACGCGTTTCAACCATGCCAGAAAACTAACTGCTTTTTGTACTATCCTTGCCACTAAGTGTTCAAGTTTGCAAGCTTCAAATACTCCGACTTAGAAGGAAAATCTCATAGTTGCAGTGCAATACTAACTTTTAATAGGGAAGAGATTAAGCTTAGAGCTCCTAAGATCTACACTGTGACCAAATACTTCAGAATTGGTTATTTTTGTCAAAACACAAGCAATAGTGTAATCTGGCAAATAAACCGTAGTACAGGCCTGTAGTAAAATAAACTGCAATTAAATCCATTGCTGCTTGTGTTGAAAACAATTTGATTTCTTCTAAGGAAGGATATGGTTTCTACTTGGGCAACTGTATATCTGAAACAAACCAGGCTTGTCAGGGTCATGCAATTTTTGACTTGCAAATTTCATTTTTGATTTACTCATCAGGTTTTGGTTTTTTTTTTAGACACACTTTGAGATAAGCACCAAGGAGTGGTATTCTCAAAAATTCCTCTGCCTAACTCTGCAAAGCAAAACAGACGCAGGTTTTCTACCATTTTCTAATAAGAGGCATAGACATGCATTTAGCATATCTGAAAATCTTATTCATTTGCTCAGAAACACAGTTAAAGAAAAAATTTACGTGAAACATACCAAACGTGTTTAGTTGGACACAGAAAATAAGAAGAAACAGAATGACAAAAAGGAAAGACTGATTCAGCAAAGTAGTTCTGAAGATGTTAATGTGGTAACCATAAAGAACTTGGCACTGAAATACAGTAGTGGAAGGAAGAACAACACATGTCAACATGCTTCCAAGATTCAAGCAAATGTATGAAGGAAAATGCCTTTGTCTTCCTTGTGAGAAAGATTAAATATTTTCTGTAATTTGAAGAGAATTCTTCTGAATTTGAGCATTCTTCCTGAATTCCACAGGCGTGCCTAACGAAGATAGCTAGTCATGATCAGAGCTGATAATACATTACGTTATAAAAACCTAAAGGACCTAAAAGTTTGTTGCTATGGCCAATAAATAGTACTGCTAAGTACTGCTAAGTATTAATTTTTCAGCAATTTCTGGACATTTTTGTGAACTGCAGGGTAAAGGCGGCTTTACTCTGTGAAACACTGCCAAGCTACGCAAAAATTATAAACTATCGAGGTGATTGTTGTATTCTCTTTAATCACCATTTTGTGTTTTGTTTCTCTAGCATTTACTTTTTCAAGTTTGTTTCCCCAACACAGTGGCAAAAATCTAATAAAATGGACAGACTTAAAATTATATTAAAAAAATTAAAGTACAATGCTAGGAGGGGTGGTTTTATGGAAATAGACCAAACATCATAGTCTAATAAATTTGTGAGGCCTTAAAAGCTTTGCTCTCATGAAGCACTGTACTTAAAGCAAGTGTGACATTTCTAGGGAAATATCTCAGAAAAAAGACAATAAGAATTGCGAATCCACTTATGGATCCACTAAAAATTTCATGGACTGAGGCCATGCCAGGGTACTTGAGAATTTTAGAGAACAGGAAATGCTATTCCCTTATTACCTACACACTGCTAACCTCTTAGATCTGTGAAAGCTAAGGGTAGGAATAAAAGCAGCTTTTAAACGTTGCATGTAATGTAAAAATGGTATTGAAATCAAAATACAAAATGGAATGATGCAACACGAAATCAAGCTGTTCAGATGGTGTGCAGGTCAAGCCTAGGTCAAGTTTAATCTTCGGCGTTTTTTTGCACACTTGCCATCAACTGCCCCATTTGCTATTGATGTTTTAATATTTTTCAAATAAAATACCAATAAAATTTATCTGAAAAACATTAAGTCACAAAACATGACAGGCACGCAGTAGCTAAAAGCAGCTAGTAATTACAGTCACCAGCTAACATCTGTAAAGATGCTTATTGATTTAGAAGAAGCTATATGAGAAGCTAGCGTTAGGAGAGGTACAGGCTTGGGCACAGAAATTTTACCATGGACCAAGACAATTTCTACTGAGATGTTTTCCATTTTTCAAATTAGACCATCTCTTGTTTGAGACACAGCAAAAAACCCCTAGAAACTGGGACCTAGGACCTGTATGACAGAAAAGTTTGAGACTTTTGCTGATCACAGTAGCATAAATTTTACTTATTGCATTACAGTTGCATTACAGTAGCAACTGGTCTGCTATGGAGACTGATTCTGGGCATTGCATGAAGAAGCAGCACCCACCTGAGAGCACACCACTTACCACCCAGTTACATACTTCACTGGTGATTCTTTATCAGGGCATCTCTCTTTCAGCATGTATTACTCACAGCAAACTTTTTTTCTCCTTGTCATCTAGCAGTGCAATATCAGAATACACATTTTCTATTAGCAAACGTAAAAGAGCATGGCTATTCTTTCTTCACTGCGCATATGTGAGAAGGCCAACGTACACAAGGACAAAATACGTATCTACAACAGGGCAGCTGCTTATTATTCAACTTCTTTCTATAATATAGCACAAGGATATCTTGAGCCTTCAGATATGAGCATCCACTTGGAAAGCTAGACACTGAGCTTTGAGTAAAGTCCTTCATGACAGCTTAGGGGCATGATCTTAGTTCATAAACTGAAGTAAGCTACCTTGCATCTACTGTGGGGCACATACATGCATACAAACTGTTACCTTAAGGTGACTAACTTGCTGTAAGATACATCTGATACATGCTGTATCCTAATTTATCTTGGGGCAACTTGCTTCCGTGGCCCTGTTCTTTCTGACCTCTCTGAATTACAGTAATGAAAGTTACTGGCAATAAAAATGCACTATTTTTACCCCAAGAAGACTATTTTCTGCTGCCTGAAGCAGGATGAGGAAGACAACATTAACAGACACACCACTGAGAGCACTCGAGAAAGAACTACTCTAGCTATTTCAGTCAGCTAGATAACATGTAAGTAATAATCATATGTTAGAATTTGATTTACTCAAATCCATACAATTCATGAAAATTCATACTACTTGGGAAAATACATTTGAGACTGTAGAGTAAGGTGAACATGAAACGAGCAATAAAATGCAAGTTAGATTTGTTAAAAAACAAAACTGTGACAAAAACAAAACCTGACATAACTTTCTGACACCTTAGTACCTAGCAGAAACAGTCATGTACTAGCATTTCACTGGACAAATAAACAAAAAGCTAAAAGAGACTGTGAACTGAGGTAAGAGCTAACAATGCAAAAATCACTTTAAAATTAGTTAGTCATCACTCGACTAATTTATTTGCAAATGGAACTACTAATGAAAAATGAGTTGCATGCATTCTCTTTGAATTCAAACGTAACTCCTCATCCCTCTCGGCACCCCAGAGTTCAGAAAAACATTACGTCTAATCAAACACTGCTTTTGAAGTATACTTAAGAAACAGAAGCAAAGGAACGTTTATATGACAGACAAACATCAGCTTTTAGCTTCCCAAATCCTTAATCTGACTCAGATTTGAATAAAGACAGTGGTTTCTTTTGTTTTAGTTTTAGAGAAAATGCATTAAACAAATGTAATGCCATCACAACATGTTTACTCATACTGAGCCGGATCCTGGTTCATTGACATGCTCATCCTAGAGCTGGCTTTACGGATGGCATGCAGAAATATTCTATAGGAAGCAGCAGCATGCATTGGCCACATAGAGCATCATTCCACCCAGGCAAATGTTACCCTACCTTATCTATTAGGAAAGATACTGGACAAAGGCTAATTATGGCCAAAGTACTCCATCATACTGTCTTTCCTGAAGGCCACATAGTCAAGCGGAAAGAAGAAAAGGAATAGAGCTATGATAACTAGCAGTCTGTTTCCCATAGAGTTTTTCTGGCAATTATTTAAAACGTGTTTGTAGTTGCACTGCATCAGAAGAACTGCTGCCACGACAAACCGGAACATCAAATATAAACCTCAAATTTGTTCAACATATCCATGTTTCCAAAACAAGGTAGCATCTTCCCTCCTTCTCAAATACTTATATGTTTTCACATAACTGAGCAAGTGAAGTGGCCATTTCCCTATTTCTTTTCCTTTTTCTTAAACAAAAAGAAACTCCGTAGCCTAACGCTTCACAAAAAAGTATATTCAAAAAGTACATAGTAGAAGTATAATAAAAGAAAAAGTATAAGTATATTCAAAGTAAATTCATTTCCTAGCTTTCCAGAGACTTCTGGGTGGGACATCATTTGCTAATGACAATAAAACATTACATCTCTACAATTATAGAAACAGCAGATTTTTGGGAATGCTACTTTCTAGGTTGCAATTAGAATTATGGGAAATAAATCAGCTTAAGTCCCTGATGTTGACAAGCGGGTCAAGTTGAGGTGAGCCCAGTTCCCCTCAGCTCAGTTTACAGCTCCCTTCAGCTGATGAAACAAACTTCCTGTTGAACATCTCCTCCGCAGCAAAGTCACCATCAAAACTGTCAGCCAAGCTAACAGACAAAGAGACATGAGGATCTGATAAGGCAATTCTGTTTTTCAAGAGATTAAACCAAATGGCAAGGGTTCTGGCCTATTTGATCTCTTATTTTCTTAGTAAGCACTTTCTAAATCACATAATACAATAAGCATCTTGGTATAACTTTTTATGGTTTTAGTTGCTTACTTGCGAAAAGATTATAACTAATTTAAATGTGCGATACAGTCTGATAGCACACTCAAAATAAGACTGATCTTACTGATCCCTGCTAATGAGAGAAGCTACACTCAAAATGAGCAATTAAGGGTATCCCAGACCAAGTTCATATATTTGAAAGAAACCTTTTTAAAAGTGTACGAGTT
This sequence comes from Struthio camelus, assembly GCF_040807025.1. NCBI lineage: Eukaryota > Metazoa > Chordata > Aves > Struthioniformes > Struthionidae > Struthio > Struthio camelus. Next base: position 104,947,015 of record NC_090943.1, read on the forward strand.
GAAAAAGCAGGTACAAATATATGTTAAACAAAGAGCTGCAAAATACCTGGTAAATAGTTATACCTCTTAACGTCCTACAAAAAATAACATCCTGCACCAATTTAGGGAGAGCTAGGAGAAATGGCCATACATAGATAGCTCTGCTCTACAACAACAAAAGATAGCAACATGGAAATGCAACAGACCTATGATTTGCAAAGAAGAATCATCAGGATTGGAGGAAGTGTTCTAGGATATCTGGAGGGAAAAATTGGCAGCCTAAGTTTTTCTCTACCAACAAAAATGTGACTTTGGAGACCATAGTAGATTTCAGAACACCTTCCTAGATGAAGTGGGCAAAAAAAATTCAACAAGCTCGGGACATTTAAACTGTACCAAAAGATTAACAAACTAGATGTGATCAGTTACGATTTTCTTGAGTTGCTTCTTGTCTGTGACAACTTGTGCTTAGCAGCTATAAATGAAACAGTTTGCAGAACCAATCCGTCGTCCCTAAGAATTTGTGCTGAAACCACATTTCAGCTTTCAAATATAAACTGTTTTTGATGTGACTTTGTTTAAACACAAACAAATTCTGGTTGAACCTTTCTAAAGGAGAAAGTAAGACGCACAAATTCCCTTTTACTTGTGTATGAATAGAAAAGGAGCATTATATCACCTTGTACAAGCATGGTATAACCACGGTGTAATAAGATTTTTAATTTAATGAGAGCTCTTCTGTTAGAGAGTTTAAATTTCCTAACTGGATGCCTAGATTTCATGTGTTGGGTAGTGGGTTGTTTGTTTGTTTTTGTTTTGTTTTGTTTCCCCCCAAGTTTTGACGTCTGAGCCATTTCTCTAGAACAACGCTAATAACGCTTATACTGAATACTTGTCAGCTTTCTTTGGAGGAAACTGTAGCAATCAAATATTTTGGAGAAAAAATTTGACTTGCTCGATATGCTTTTTGCTGCTGCTACTGGAACTCTCTCCACATCTATCTAAGCTGTTCCTTGTAACTGTCATAGCTACCAGTCTTTCAAAAGATAAGCACTTTTTTCCAGCTAGATTCCTTTAAAAACGTTCTGCATATATGGGAAGACAGGACAAATGAGAAGTTCTGCATTATGTATGTACGTATGGAGTGAAAAGAATCAAAAAAACACTTCTCTATATGCAATTAACAAAAAACTTCATCAGGAGAAAGGAAAATTTAAATGCTACAGAAGGCAGCTGTGATCTGCACTAAATCCTCATTAAGAGTGTGGCTTCAGAAGTTAAAAATAAATACTGTATTAAATATTGTAAACTACTTTATTGATTTTACAAGTCCCTTGAACTCCAGTCTTACTGATTTATATGTATAAGAGATTAAGTCTTAAAGTCTTTAGTTTTCTTCTACAACAACATCAAGGCCATTCTTTCTTAGTAATATTTTAATTCACTGTTTAGAATGGCACAAGCTACACATTTTTTTCCTTTTGAAAACTTACAGAGGATCTCTGAGAGAAAAAGACAAACATGCCATTTTGATTGCAGACATGAAGCGGCACTAAGATCCACATCATTCATCCCAAATTTTAAGTTCATAATTCAGCTAAAGAACAGCACAAATGATCTCTGATTTTACACAAAATCAACACTCTTACAAATAAGAAATGCAAAACCCTGTTATTGCTCTTACCCGTTTTCTTACATACAGAACAGAACATTTGGTTAAATAAATGAGTTAGTTCTTCCTATCATTACTTTACTAATATTTCTTACATTCTGACTAGTTCTCCAGCCTCTCCCTTTACCAGGAAATTAGTCTTTAAAGGCAAGAAGCTTACACTTCAAAAGAAGGGACAAAGAAATCCAACCATCTGTGTTTGGTCTTTCTAAAAGGCCACAACAGTTATGATTTGCATTAGCTTTCTATAAATCCTAGTAAGCCTTTGCTAGTCCAAAAAAAAAAAAAAACAAAAAAAAACGTTACAAGATAACACATATGCCCACCAGCAGTACTTTTTATCCATAACGGTAATGATTTAGGAACAGAACTACAAATCTTTGGGAGTATTTAATAGCTCTACATGCAAAGCAGATTTGGATGTGAAAAATAAGTCACATTTTCAATATTTGTTCAGAAGTACCGAAGATTTCAAACTATTTATAAAATAAGGATAAGGATTTCAAACTATTTATAAATAAGGATAAGGATTTCAATATTTTCAGGATATTTAAGACTATTGTGGAAAAATAGCCTACCATTTTGCATTCTTGGCATGTAATAAAAACTTAGTTACAAAGATAACAAGATACTGATTCTTTGTACTGTCTTTTCATATGACTAAAACCACTTTCTTCAATATCTTTCGCTTTGGGTATTGTAGTCCTATCCAAATTTAGGCTAAGGTTTTCAAAATTGATCAGTAATAGGTCAACTATGGGTGGGGAAATAAAGCTAGAAGTTCAAATTCTTTCTGCGATGAACTTCAGGTCTTTAAGAGGTCTCCCCTATCAAAGCATATATGTCCACGCTTCTGGAAAATAAGTTCTCTAAACTAAAAATGAGCAAATTAAGTAACCAAAACCACTTTTGAAAATGCTGTCACAGCAGCAGAGGGCAGGTCACAGGTTCATCTGCCTGGGCCAGGAGTACAGGTGGACCACCGGGTGAGACAACACTACTTTCTGTTCTCCCTGCCACATGGAAGGGACTAGCAGAAGGTTAGTGATTGCCTTGTAAATGGTTCAACAGCAAACTTCCCTTTGACTCATCCATTTGGTACTTATCCAAGGCTGTGTTCCCAAAAACAACAGAAGTGCTAGCTTGGCTAAGGCTATGAGTAGATATGTTCATTTACTCCATGGTACCTATAACACAGAAACCGTGATCAGGAGTGGCTATCCTGCAATATACAGCAGTTACGGAGTGCAGCACAGAAGTAAATGCCAAAGCTATTAGGAAACGCCTAACACAGTCACCTTCTGATCTAGCACAGTCCCTAACCAGGCAGGACCTTGATGGCTCATAAGCTTCTACCTGAGAGACGTATTATGCTTTGCGTATGTGTATAAATGGTACAGACAATCAATGTAATCTCACTACAAACTGTGTTTGCATGTTCCCTTTGGTAAGGGGAATAAAAAAATTTGCCTGATTACTTAAGTAAGAGTAGTAGTGAATATATATACATAAGTATTATAGATTGATTATAGGATAAGGTATCATAACATAGGAGTTTTTATGTTGCTATAGTTTGTAGATCATCTTGACATCACCTCCAGCTCAACATTTCCTCTCCTTACTGGATTTGTGGGCTACACAGTTTCATCAAATGCCTTCAACTCCCATCAGATACTTTTGATGCCATCTCTTGCAGACAGACCACAACAATCAGCTAGGCAGTCCTAGCTTGTGACCAACATAATATGGATTTTTTCATCGCATTCTTTCAGAAAATATTACACAGAACAATAATACAATGTTTTTAATATTGCAGTCAACTACACATGCAAATAGCATTTCTTCTTTCATACTGTATTTAATAAGTCTAATTTACCTGATAGAGCATCTTGTGCTTCAAAAAAAGTGCTGAGACCCCCTTTCACGTAAGCTAGACTCCCTTCATTTTTCTTATTGGCTTGTTTCTTCAGATTCACAACTGCCGTTTTGAGCTGATCAAAACTGAAAATAAACAAAAAAATACCACTGACATTCTTACAATAAATAGGGTCAACCAATGAATAAACAAAACCCAATATTTGCAAAATAAAGCTGGTTACTGTCACAGAAACTATTAAAGAGAGAGAGATTGCTATCCAGTTTGCTTCCTGATAATGACAATTTTCTCTTAGCATTACATGTCTGGAGAATTAAAGTTTTGTGGGTTTTTTTAAATCCTATATGGAGAGTTGTGTTGGGAGAGACTTTGTTATAGTTTAAATCAATCAAGACATTTCTTCTCAATATGTAATATTATTCTTCGCTAACTGTTTGCACTACACTAAATGGGCAATGCTAAATCCCTACATTTGATACACTAGATTAAACAAACGTCAGTATTAAAGGGACTTCTCCCATTCCAATATTTAACTCTTCAGCTTAGTCGACAATCCTTTTCCACTTTCAGTTTCTAAGTTCTTTCAATACTTTTATGTTAGTTGGGACATAAGGTTCAGAATTAAACAGAGTATTACAGCAAAAACAAAGAGCGGCTGAACGGATTCCCACTTTATGAAAGTATGTCTTTTTATATGCAGTCCATTGAATTTTTTTTATTTTTGAGGAAGTGGAATATTCATATCCAACTTATCATTGCTATGCCTAAGACGGGTTTCTTTCTGTGTTAGTTTCCTAATATTTCTAGATCACTGCCAGTTTATATTTGATTTCATATTTTTATTTTTTGCAATCAGCTGCAATTATTTTAAAAGTGATCTGATTACTGTATTCATGATTGACTCATTATTTATACACCATTTTTTGTTGATGATGAACATGGCCTCACTAATTATGTTACTGGATCCACTGTAAAGTCACCACCATACAGCAGCTCAGAAATATCAAATATAACACAGGATTTTTATCCTTAGGAAAATCCTTTTTCCCACCTACAGGCCAATCCCCATCCCCCTTATACAGAAGAAAAAAAAAAACAAAAAAAACCCCACCCACAAATGAAACCCTCTACCACACCTCAGAGTGAAAAGGGAAAACAGTTAAACAAGGAAATTAAGACAATTCCACCGAAGGCCTTTGTTAGTTTTAATCAGTTGTAGAAAACTATTTATTACAAGAACGAACCAAACTTTATATCAGGCAGTAGGAAGGCTATCACCACCTGCTGGGAGATAAAAATACTGGTGCTTTTACAGACAGCTCCTTTGTTATGGACATGATGTTTTATTTCCTCTTTCTATTTGCTGGTCGAAAATCACGTTATTTACTGGCTGAACTGGCCTGCTTGGGTGTACAAGAAGTACTTACCAGCAGCACTTTCAAACTAATAAAAATCTGTACTGTTCTCTTTTTAAGCACTGTTTCTTTTTATCTGATGAACTAATAGCATGTCTAAATAGTTTATTTATATTTGTCATGCTGTTGTCAGGACAAAAAAAGACATTATTTTGATTGCTTAAAAAGAATTTCCCCTCAAGGAAAAAACATACATAAGCTAACCAAAACATCAGCACACCACATATTTAGCACTCCTAATACCTGAGGTTACACAAAGGACAAGAGCCGAACAGTTGTTGTATGCTTCTGGAAAAAGAGCTTCAATGACATGGCCAAGATAATTCCGCAATTAATAGCGATTCTAGAATATTTCCAAAAGTAAACATTGCCAGTGCAAAAAAGGAATCAACTTTGCTTTTTTAAAAACCTATTTATAAGTAGATTCCAAACATGATCAGATTCATCTTATTCTTTGAGCCATTCTTGTTATTGACAGTTTTACACAACTTTTACACCTTCAACGCTTTAAGATTTAGTTTTTCTAAATCAATATGAACATGCAAAAAGAGAAGTAGTTTCCACTTAAAAACAAAAATCAATTCTTCTTATTCCACTGAACTGAGGGGACCATTACTTCAATATGTTGATGCACAGGGACACAAATTGATGGAACTTTTCCTTTCCAAGCTTAGAAAAAGAACGCGAGCTGATCCTGGAAGGAAAATATTCAAAGTGTGTCTTCTTAATAGGAAGCTTCAAATTTACAGAACTGACTTTCAGGCACTGATCCAATGACATAGTACTGGCATGGTACAAGTTAAAAAGTGGCTGTACAAGCTAATATAGTTACTTAGGTTACCAACTGCTTGGTAGCGTTGATGACCACTATTTTTACTGCCACCTTGTCATATTAGAGATGTAAGATAGCCCCGGTCACATCATGCTGTTGCTCATAATTTGCTGTAATTTTGATAAACAAGTTAGCGTTATCAGCTTTAAGAAGTCATTTAATCTACTTTTTGGATCCAAGGTACCGTCAAATGTACCTAAGTAACCTATGATGGATACCTGTCAAAGCAATTCTCAATAGCCTCCAGTGATCGTGATTCTGGAGTTTTTCAATTTACTTGGTTCCAGGGCTTAGGAAATCTCATGTCATTTTTTATCTGTATCTAATCTAAATCTTTCTTGTCGCAAAATGAACTAGTTATTAAAATACTCCTGTTTTTGTGGCTCAGCTCTCAATACCTTTCTTCGAGCATGGTAGCCAGAACTAGGCAGAGCGCTTCAGCTGCAGCTTTAATAATGACAAGCAGAACAATTTTCCCCTTATCTTACATAATACAGTTCTGGTGATACACCTCAGAAGATGCTTTGTACTAGAGTGTGAACTGAAATTTATGGCATGTTACGAGCACCAGATCCTCCTCTGTACTACCGCTGCCTAACCCAGGGTCTGTACTCTGCTGCTTGCCTTCCTCACTCCCCTTAGGACCTTGTATTCCTCTATTTCATGACTGCTACAGCCAAGGCTGCCGCTGATTATCACATCCCTGATCTTGCTTGCAAGTAGACCTGGGAAAGCATCACCCCTGGTGGCCTGTCTAGCACCTCTATTAATAAATCATTCCTAACACCCTCCAGAAGCCTTCTGGATTGCTTGCATCCTGCTCTGTTGCCCTTCTAGCAATTATCAGGGAGGTTAAAGTCTCAAAGAAGCAGGGTCTGTGATCTGGAAACTTCCTCAAGTTCCTTGAAGGAGACTTTGTCCACTTCCTCATCCCACTGCAATGTCATCCTTTTTGGCCTCTTCTGATCCTGACCCACAAACTCCCAACCATCCTGCTACCCATTCCATAAGAGAGCTCCAAACATTCAAGCTGCTCCTTCACACAAAGGGCAACTCCCTCTTCTCTTCCTGCTTGTCCTTCCCAAAAAGCCTGTTCCCATTCATTACAGAATTCCAGCACATGAGCATGAGCTGTCCTACCATATCCCAGTTTATTCCAGTAGTGCTATATTCTAAATCCACATGCAGAACAGATTATAATATGCTCCCCTTATCCATTTCCAAGGGTGTGTGCATGTGTGTACAGGCGCTTGAGATAGCACCCCTTTCGACTGGTTTGGTCTTTCCCAAGGGCTCTCTCAATCCCATCACTAGATCATATACTTAGCACTTTGACCTCAACTCCTTCACTTAACTGCAAGCTGTTATCACAGTCCTGACGTTCTTAATTTAAAGTCCTTGCCACCAGGTTGCAAGTCTGCTGGCAAGGATGCTCTTGCACAGCTTTTCCAGTGGTCCCATTTCTCACTGACAGTTCTCATTCTTCAATCAAGGATCCACCATTATAAAAGTAAAAAGCACTGCCCATGAAACCAGCCATATAGCCAGCTGTGAACTCACAGGATGCATCCACAACTACCCGAACCTTTACCTGTAGGTCAAAGAGAACACCATGTGGACTCCCACCTGGGATTCACCTTGTCTCCAGGGCTCTCCAGTTACCCTTGATTTATTCTACATCTCTCGTGGCAGTGTCACCGATGCCCACGCGCATGAGCGACAAAAGGGTAACAGTCCAACAGCCAAACTTGAACTTCTTAAAAAGCAAAAGTTGTCTGTTCCCTCTCACTTTATCATCTTCTAGACTTTTAAAAAAACCTGCTGGTCCCTGAAGTAGCTGTCAGGTGTGATAAGGACAATTATTTTTAAATCACTTCTCTTCTCTCACTTTATTTCAAAAGATGCTGTCATCATGCGTGTATTAGGTAATAATGTTGTTTTGCTGTTGTTCTGGCTCCTCAGTCCACCATCACCTTGAGATTAAATCAAAGTATTTCCCAGGCAGATTAATGTTTATGTTCTGGTGTGCTCAAAAAAACCCCAGAGACCCAAAGTGCTGTTTCTACTATTAGATAATGAAAAATATTACATAAATTGGCAAAATGGCATTTCTCTTCAAACTGATATCAGAACATCCAGACAAAAGAAGACTTATTCTCTCCACTAAAATGATGTCCAGTATTATCCAAACACAAGCACACAGACTTTTCAGAACTGAGCATGCTCAATTATCACGTAAATAGGTATTTCTATAATGCATCTATGAAAGTACACATTATTATGAACCAGACTTAAAAGTGAAGAAGTTAATGGTCAAGATTTTAAGAGATTTAACCCAAAGATCTTACTCACAGGTCCAACTTTTTTCTACTATAACATCTTCCACAACTGCTGGCTAAAAGCTAACTGTTACCACTAACTGTTTTACTCTTAGTCTGTTCGGTGCCCTTTGCTTGAGGCTATAGTCGTAACTTAACACCTGGAGTTCCTGTTTAAGGCCATGCTGTCTAACTTCTCAGTTCATGGTGGGCTTTAACCTAAAGTAAGACAACTGCCTCCTCGCATAGGAAAATCGATCTATTATTATAACACCAACACCTCTAGCCTGTAATGAAAATGCAAGTATATTTGATGTTATTAAAACAATTATTTACACAACATAACAGCAACAAACCTTGTTGTTGAATGATTCTCAATCAGGTACCAGGCAGCAGAAAAGTTTTCACTAGTGAAATCAGCACTCATCCCAGGAAACAGTGCCTCTAAATCTTTCTGAGGAAATCTGCCTCTGAAAAATGAATATTCATTTCTTCAGTGAGACATAATTTTAACCTGTTTACTAGAGTAAGTGTTGCATAGCAGAACAGCTCACATTCCAACAAAATGTAAATATATACTTGTAACTTGTCATTAACCTAAATCTGCTATTATAGACACACCTAGTATATCTGAGAAAGAAAAGATTGAAATCTAATCTAAATAAAAATAATTTTAGCATTTTGATTTCAGTACTACACAGCAAAGTATAATAAAATGACAAAACATGTTAGCACTAATTTTAAATCAACAGTGTCACTGTGAATGTTTCCATAAGAGTTAAATCTTTCAATAATTTTTACATTGTGCTTGAATCGTAACATTTCAGCTTAATAATACTCCGTCAGAAGATGTATACAGATGGATCTCTTTCTTTGAAATACTGCATTATTAAACATATAGTCTTTAAAACTATTATTTAATTTGCATTAGTAATTAATATATTAATTGAATAACTAAGAGGCGGGCACTCAATTTCTTATTTCTGTTGGCATAAGAGTTGTAAAGTTCCTAAAGTTGTATTGGCTACAGCTGAGCCAATACAAACAAGAGCAAAGGTGCTGTTGCTTTAAGCCTTCTTTGCCAAATCTGTCATTTAGAGATGCGCTGCCAGGCACTCTCACAGGGTCTGCTACTATTCAGTAATGACTGGGGAAATATCGTCATCTCATTCTTATGCATTGTATGTACTTACACAGAGCTCAGATAATGCTGACTGAGTACATACAGCACATGCTACATGTTGCTACAGCATTTCACATATGCAAACAAGGTGGAAAAAATAACTGCACACTGCTATTATAAAACAGATTCTAGCTTATTTCCCCAGCAGTACGGAAAATTCACATTTAAAATTAAAATCTCAAGAAATTGATCTGAGTATCGTTACAAAGAGGAAGTGCGATGACTTATACTTTTAAGCCTAAAGAGACTTCTATAAACTTCTATACTTAAGTTTACAGTCTTAAGAGTTCTGTATGTTTGTGCACAGATCACCAATATCATTTTATATAAAGTATCTTCTCATTTCATCAGCAGAGCAAATGTGTTTGAAATGCTCTATTCAAAAGTAGTAACATGGAGGCTTAAAAAAAAAAAAATTATGAAACAGGCCTTGTGTTTCAAAGCTTTATCCGGGGAAAAATAAAAAGTTAAAAAGAAGTTTCAGTGACGGTATAAAAACATGGACACACAGAGGAAGACACATAGATAGACACAGAAATAAATCCTGAGTTAAAAATTATCTTCCTGCTAAACAGAATACACTGACCTGTCTGTCAATAGTAATACAAAACACAAAGGAAAAGGAGGCATATCCCAAGGGAGAAACAGCATGTTGTGTTTATTTTTATTCAGTCTTACGCTGCAGAAAGATAGCATGTCAGTGAATTTCTTGTGCAAGCAGATTCTCTGCTACAATGTTTCTTAAAACTAAAAAGTATTTTCTAATATACTCATATAGAAAATGTATTCCATTTATTTTAAATCAGCATGCTAAAAACAGTTAAATTCACTTTTTAAAGAAAACATGACAATATTCTTCTCTCAGTCCAGATATGAATTTCACACTTGGCCATACTCATTCCGCCACGCTTCTCCAGTACATCACCAGGTCCACTCACTACTCAGTTCAATAGTCCCAGTCCCATCCCATTTTCAAAAACTAATCTCAATAAAGAAATTTTTAAAACTATTTCTTCATTTTTTGGGCCACAAAGTCAGATTCAGAACGCAAAATAAAATCCCTCTGTGACGCTCACCCATTAGACAAACCACTGCTATACAAAATGTACTATACGCACGTGCAAAGCTGCAGTACCTTGCATTTAAGATCAAGCGGGGGGGGACAGACAATCTAGAACCAGCTAATGGAGATCATATTTAAAACTGTATGAAATGAAAAGTCGTTTGAATGGACTTGAAAGTGACAGTTTGTTAGAAAGATTTTTTTTTAAATCTAAAAACGTTTCAAGGAGGCTAAAGCTGTTTTTATTACACTTTTTTTAAAATAAAATGTGGAAAAGAAAACAGTAGATTAAATGAAATAAATCTAAAGGCAGGCATATTAAAAAAAAGCAATTACTCGGAAACAAAAGTTGCCTTCTCTAAGTTTCTGCTCATATTCAAAGGACTGTTAACACAAGCAGGTACAAACGACCACATACATAATGACATGGCACAGAAGCCATTCATCAGTAGCACCTGATTACAGCAGGGGTATATAACAATACTTTTTAAAAATCAGTGCCCCCCCCCCCCAAAAAAAAAAAAGAAAGAAAAAAAGAGATGCAAACGAAAGCGATGATAGTGATATGTGAAAGGAGATATGAAAGGAGAGGGACAAGGAAAATAGTGCAAGAAACAAATGTAGCAGTTAGCAGTGAAGGTCGCAATATTTCTCTATGCTTGATGAAAAAAGTGATAATGCAATATAAAAATTTATAAACGTCAGTAGTGATACTCAAAGTTACCAGTGACCTTGAATTTTGCAAATGCCAGCTAGTGAGCAGAAAATGCTGACAGTTCGAAAAGCATAGATGCAGTCCCATTTTATCCCTCTTTAAAGATATTTTAAGATGATATTTTGTTTTTCTTTTGAAGTATTCAGAAGTGCCTAGTAGGCACAAAGAATTTACCAGACAGTATCTCACATGTGATAAATACTATGGTTATCCAGAAAAGTTCATATTAAATCCACACATGGTGGCACCTTTGTGGTCAATCACATTTGTTTAATGCTTAAAAAAAGAAAAATTAAAAAGAAAAATCTTTCCGTTACCTCAAAACAGGCTCAAACTTTTAGTACAAGCGCTATGGAAGTGCATGTACACAATACAAAAAACAGAATTTATTCATATTTGTCAGAACTTCAACATATCTTCTGAAGAAGCCAGCATATACAGACATAAAAACATGAAAAGCACACACAGTCAAAGATACTGTTACCAAGATGCTACTTATTACTACAAGACTGTAAGGCATACGTGTGACTGTTTATCTTATGTATGAGCTTTACAACTCCTAGAAGAAAAATGCTGAGATAAAGATCAATCATTTAGCTAGGGATGTAATAAATTCCTGCAAATGAGTTTTGCTCATGGGCAGTTTGACAGAAATGAAGGGTTTTTTTTTTTTTTTTTTTTTAATTCAGTGTTTGGCTGCTTTGAAAAATTCTTGGGAGCCAAATTCTTTGCCTGCTTTGAAAAATTCTTGTATTTGTGTACAAATTCTTTGTACACAAATACAAAGAGATGTATTTGTGTAAACTATAAGCTAGCAATGCATTTACGGATCTTCTTATCTGCATGGCTATATTTCAGACACAGTCACAACAGAACAAAAACACAAAGGTGAGTCTGTGTGGAACATTAAAAATATGGTGTACTCTGTGGTGTAGCATCCTCATTTTTATCATGAATTTTACCCATCCTTTTTCCACTAAAGTAGATATGGGTAGTTACTGCTTACTACAACCACCTGCACAACAAGCTGCTCACTAAAAAGTTCAAATTGAAAGCAACTGCATTTCTAAAATGTCTGGCCAGGTGCACCTAAAGAGAGACTGAGTCCACATCCATATAAGCTTGTGTTTCATCAGCTTCTACTATTGAATTAGTAAATAAGTCCTTAGAAGTTGTTACAAAGAAAACTGACTTACAGTTTACCTATCAACAGGCACATATGTGATTTGAGAATGTATTTCTGTTTTACTTATTTGAATATTATAGGCTGAACATGAACTAGTAGCAAAAGCGGAGATCATGTAATGAAATTGTTAATCTTCATTCTTCTGCTGCTTTGCCGGTTATGTATGAGTCACTGCAGGAAGTAAACTCTTAATACTCTGTCATTGATTAAAAAGCCATCATTGTAAAAGAAATTAGGAGCCAGAAGCAGAATCCAGAAAACCTCAGAAAAAGAGACAGGTTTACCATCTTTGAGGACTCTCTGCATTTCTCTGCCCTTACAGCCAAAGCAAAGTAAATGTATTGGATTGATAAAGTAGTACTTTCTGCTAGGCAAGACTATTTTATTAAAACAAAAACGGATCTGGTACTGGAGCTCTGGTTAACTACTAAAAATAGTCTTACTCATTCATCAAAACTATCACAAACAATTTTAAATATAAAAATAATTAAGATCTCGCATATTGTAAATGAATTTGGTTTCACACCATCACAGACTTTCACCTCTCTCAAACATTTCACTTCCCTCAAACATATTTTAACTATATCTAATACAGTCATGCAGTACCACAGTAGTACTTGCACTCACATAAAGGACACGCACATCTGCTTTAGATCCAAAATGCATAATGTACAACCAATTCACTTGCGGCACATGCGCCCAGCAACGCAAGTCCTTCCTGCACCAGTCCACCACCCCAAACCTTAGGTACAGCATAACCTAGTACTCAATAACTCTAATTTAACATTACAGCATATATCAACTCATATAAATTCTAGTACAGAACTTGTTCATACACAGAGTGTTTACATTCACCAGAGATTTAAGATTAGCCTATGATCTCCATGGGTTAATCACAGCCTCCAAGGAGTTACAATTTAATATTAGACAAAATTCTAGAGTAACAGCAACAGAATGCAGCTGATACTAATGAACAGAGCTTGGCTATGAAAGCAACTTAGCAATTTATAATTTTTCTGTAAAGATTATTTTCCCCCCCTAAGTTTCAGAATCTCATAGTATGATTTTCAGCATATGTCACAGTAATTACAGATTAAAGCCAGCTCCCAAAACTGGATACAGCCACCAAAAGGTAACTTGAACCTCAATTCCACAGGAGTTTATAGGTCAAAAGGAACAACTTTAAATAAACACAGATTCTGAATGGCAACCAGCATAAACAAGCGAAACCTAGAGCTGCTGTACACTCTCCCTCTGTCTGGTACCAGTCAGACTTTTAGAAGCAGGCTTTGTACCAGCTGTACTTTGTTAATCATGCATGCAAGAAGACCAGCATAAAGGACACTGGAGTAGACTAAACAAGACAAATCAGAAGGTGTTAACAAAGCTCTCTGCAACAGCAAAGAGACAAGGATGCACGCTGGCAATTATTCTCTAGTAGCACTGGGCTAATGAAAGATATGCCAACAAAACAATTATCTAGCATTGATTAACAGGAAAATGTGATAAGAGAAATCTACTAAGGGATTATAAGCAAGAAGCTGAAACTGATGCATCAGTCTTACAAGCAGTAACTGTTAGTATATTTTTAAACATCACAATACTAGGTCAGAGATACTGGATGTCACTCTTGCAGGTTTCACAATTTTTTCTCTGGTGTCCCTATGACAGAAGTTTCCATGAAGTGTCTGCTGCTGTCAGTTCTACAGGAGTTTATCTTATTCAAGGATGCAATTATCCAATGAATTTCTATACAAGCCATTAAAAAAAAAAAAAAACCCCAAACCCACAACCTCAAGAAAGCCTTACTCATGGTAGCAAGCTGACAGTTACCATTAGGTGCATTAGGTGGCAGTGTAAGATCAGTCTGTTACATCTTCACAGCTGAAATGTTTTGGAAGCTGGCGTGGGAAGCAGCCAGCATCTGTATTGAGTGGGCGGATACAGAACTATGTGGAATGTACTTAGTATGGCAACATTTGCTTTCATGTACGAGACTGATTCACCATACTGACCTCTGCTACATGCAAAACAACAAACACTACTAAAAAATTTTTCTAACTACCACTAGGTCTGACTACAGCAACTGCTTTGCAGCGAAGAGATGTTCTTAGTGTGACAGAGTAGATAGGGGAGGCAGAGTACATTTGATGTAAACACTGACTTGTTGCATGGGAGGGAGAAAGGATACGTGAAACATCTGAACAAGCAATTAATTCACAAGTTCGGTTGATGAAAATTTAGATCCACATAGATTTTGTCCAGTGCTCTCATGAAACAAGAATAACAGTTTCCTCTCCTTGAACTGTTCAAAATTCTGGTTACTACCTCACTTACCAACCTGTTCTTGTAACAATTCTAAAATGTGAAAATAAACAGAAGTACTATAACATTACTGTTAGTATTTTCATATCAACTTTCCACACTTCTATTTGGTGACCATTTGGACATCCTTTTCCTCCTAAAAGCTATATAAGCCTCTTGTAATGGTTTCTGCCTACAGCTCCGTAATACCACAGCCAGGAATAGTCCTTCTCCTCCCTCCTCCCCAGTGGGGAAGGGACACTGGACCTGCTTTGCACTTAAAGCCTTTATGAAGATGGCAATAGAAAACTAAACACCTGTCTCGATCTCTATTCTTTCCTGGAAATTAATAAACAAGAATTCAGAAAGATTATGTATTTCTAATGCCTGAGTTCCTGTGCGAAGGAAACATTTTGTTGCTCACACACAAGACGAGCTAGGTTTTAACAATGTAACAAGTCTCATCTAATTGGAAGCAGTTCCCTTTCAAACTATGAAAACACAACTACCAGCAAGACAGAAAAATAGCACATATAAACATTTGTCTATGAATAGATTTGTGACTTCACTATGCTTCAACAGTGATTCTTAGCCAACATATTCTAGTTTCATTATAGAATGATGATTGATTTTATTTTTTTCGCAATTGGGACTCTACTATAAAAAAGTTGAGTGATACAAGAACAGCAATTAAGTCTCGGAAAATATGAAGCATTTATCAGCCAGAAGTTACCAATAAGTATTACTTGTTAAACTTCCAGGCTGAAAGACGATGGCTTGCACGTATACCTGTAACACTTAACTAGTCTTGACTCACAAAAAGCAATCGTGAAGAACAGTGAATATCCATAGTTCTTACTTTTACATCCTTGTAACATCTAAATATGAAAAGAAAATTCCAGTTTCTAAATGCACATTTTGAGTATATATATTAAGTATATATATAAAGTCAAACTACATGCGGTATTCTAATTATTATTAGAATGCATCAGAATCATTAGAATTATTAGAATGCATCAGACCTACCACTAGTTACCTTATTTACCTTTTTTATTTTATTTTACCTTATTTATCTTTCTATTTTATTTACCTTACTTCACAGTTCAAGGGCTTTACTCACTTAAATCAGGCCATTCCCAATCTTACAAACTCCCATTTTACGTCTACTGAGTCAGAATAAACAAAAATTTAGTCTCTACGTGTATAAATAGTTTAATGAAATATTGTACTAAAATATTTCTATTCATTATGGAAAGTTTTTTTTAAGTGTTTAAATATCCCATTTTAAAATGTGTTTTAATTGGACAAAGTATCCTAAACAATATCTTTAAAATCCACAAATGCAACTTTTTAGAACTAAGCATAACCTATATTAAAAAGAAAAAATATCACAAGGGATAGGCGATCTAACTCCTTCCCATGTTCCAGACCGTCTTTCTGTATCAGTTGTTGATGCCTGACAACCACTTTCTAGAAGGATGACCTTTCCTCTCTCCTTCTGTCCCTAGTCTACCCATTTCCTGTTTTCTTCACAGTGTGCTCCCCTTTAGCTTTTTTCTATCCTGACTCCTATTTTCTCAAATCTGTTTTCCTCTCCGATTTTCTCCCTGGTCCTCTCCACATCATCCCTCTTTAAATGCTTCTTTTGCTTACCACTGTCAGCGTGCTCAATGCACAACATTCCTTTCCTCATCTGCCACCAGGCTGCTGCAAGGCACCCAGCAAAGGTTCGAAATCCCAACAAGCTTATGGCCTATTTCTTCAGCTTTGGCATTCAAATACGTCCCAATTTGTACATTTAAAAACTGTTTAAACAAGTCAAAGGTGTTAAAAGATCAATTATGCTACAGAGTCCACCCACCTTGTAACATGTGACTGTTCTTTATTGCACTAGGCTTTCTTTTAAATTTAAAACATCCCAGAATTCCAGCATTTTTTAATCACTTCTAGTGGGAAATCATTCCAGTACCTAGTATTGGTTAATGTTTGCTTACATGCTCGCTTTCTTAATTTACAATTGCCATTTTTCTTCACTCCCATATACAATTTTTTTCCTTATTCATCCACGCCATACTTCAAGTATTTGCAAACCTGTGTGTTTACAGGTGTACAAAACACCTAGGCTTGAAAGACAATTCCTCAAATATTTCCCTATTTTTCCCTTCACAAAAGGGTTCTTCTTTCCTAACTGTATTTACATACTTTTAACTTCCTTTGTATTTCTTTTTCACACAAAATCTGAGTTTATTAACATGCTACTTACTTATGCTTCAAGATAAAAATACTTTAAAAACACAAATACATTAAAATAAATTTAAAAATGTAACCTTATTGGTTTCCTATTTAACAAAACATTCAAACAGATGTCATCAAATTAAACTAATCCTACTGTTTAGGCTTCCAAAAGGTAATTCTTAATCTATCAAATTCAAGCTGCCTTGACTGTAAGAACTATCAGTTTTGGTTATGAAGTTGAGACCCTGTATTAAAAGTTCTCTTAAAATAAGACCAATTTAAAAGTACCTGTGTCATAGCTAACACACTTACTGAATGAAGCCTTGTGAGAAATACACAGATGTCCGATGTAATTGCAGTGGTTATTCTGACTTAAATTCCAAAGAAAATAATGGAAAAGCTTTTACAGGGTTCAATTCATACAAAATTAGAAAAAAATAGTTTTAATGTCAGTTTTAACAGTTTCATAAAATATTTGAAAACATATTATATGGGTTTTGAGATTAAGTGCTTCATTGAAAAAGGTAACCCAACACATTCAATATTTTGTCATTTTAATGGAAACTTGGTACGCAAGACTGATCAAAAACTTAGTGCTATGCAGTGCCAATAGTATGTATCACAAGACTAACTGCAAAAACAACAACAAAAAAAAAAATCAAAAAACAAAACCAAAAAAACACACGCATACAACACAGTGGGGAATTCTCTTCAGCGGAGATTATCTTTAGGTAGGGTTTTACTAAAGCCCACAATACTGTTTCATCAGTAATTGAATCATCTACTAGTTTTATCACTAATAATTTTAATAAAGAGTTGGAGAAAATATTAAGTAAAAGATTCTTTCATCTGGACTGAGAAGACCAACTTTTCAAGGAAGCAATAACTAGCTGAACACTGTCAAATGCAAAATGACACAGCTAGGATAAAGCAATCCAGGTCATCCCTGCAGAGTAATAGGTGACCATGTCAGAAGCAAAAGTAGCAACCGATGAATAAGTGACTCATTGCTAGCTCCCTGTGCAATGCTGGGGTAATAAGGATTACCATCTTTTTTGAATGTACAGACTGGGCAGGGAGAAGAGCAGAGACAGGAAGCCTTCTGGTATGACTCTGGGATATCATCCACAGTTCTAGAGTCCACATTTTTACAAGGCTGGAAAACTGGAGACGATGGAAGAGTATCAGAAGTTATTTCAAGGGCTAGAGAAAAATACTTACAAGAACAGATACAGATCAGTCAAAAATCTCAGCTTATTAAAAAAAAAAAAAGCGCATAACTAGAAGCTGGAAATTGATGCCAGATCCACTGCAAATCACATAGATTTTGGAAAATGTGCATTTACCCATCAGAACGAGCTAACAACGGACACTGGATTTTCTACAACATGACTTCCTCAAATCAAGACTGGATACCTTCTGGGAAAATATATACTAAAAACAATCACAAATCATTGTACTAAATGCAGAAATAATAATTATTTTTTAAATCTAGTTAACAGTCTGAGCCGACCAGACTTTAGATCAAATATTCCAGTGACTCATTCTGGCCTTCACTTCAATGAATCTTTTCACATGACTCTTGCCACTGGATACAAACAAACAGATGAATGGAAAGTAAGGACTTCATATTTTTAAGAATTTCTTGAAGTCTGAATCCTTCTGACAAAATATAAAGACTCCAAGCTGTTAATTGCCAGGGTTTCAAAAGGCTGATAATTCAGGAAATCATAGAAAACTGGAGATAATTAAGCTCAGAAAAAAATGATTTAACAGAAGATTTTGTCTATTGTGCTAAGCAGTAAGAGATAATATTTAAATTAAATCCCAAAAAATAATTAACAGTTGGCCTTAAGGCCAACTTGCAACATCAACAACTAGACCAAGAAGCTTCTTACTATATAGAAGTGCACAACCACATTACCCCATCCTTGTGAAAAAGGAATAATACTGAAATCATTCACAGCCTCCACTATTCCAAAAAGCCAATGAAATCATGCATGTACTCTTGTTCACAGAGTATTCAGACGACAAGACCGCTAGTGAAACATTCTAATTTTAAACAGCCTTTGTTTCTGACCGAGCTAATATCTCAGTCAAGAGAAACATTGTCTCTGACACTATTTCTAGGAGTTGGTGAGGTCTGGAGCCCTAAAAATATCTCCTCTAAAGCCTTGTAATAAGCAATTAACAGAATTAGAAAGTTCCTATTTCAGAAAAAAATGTTACAAAGTCTACCTATTTACGAACAAAAATAAAGGATTCTGTGGGTTGGAAAGCAGTATTTATATTTCAATAAATAAACTAGTTGCTGTCTATAATAAATCATATTTTACAGTGCAATTTTAGCAACAGATAGCTATCTAAACAACCTTAAAAGCTCCACGAAACTCAAATGCAACACTAAGTATTCCATAGCTACAATGTATCAAATCAAAGCCTTAGGTTATTTATCAGTCCTCAAAATCTAAACATCACAGGAGTTCAATATATCAGGCTTTTAGATTATCTACAGTCCTAATTGAGGCTCCAAAAATAAGGATTAGGAAAGCAGGACAGAGCGTGCACCAACAACTCTTTTAAGCACCAAACATTATACCATCCGCTAATATATGTATTTATTTTCAACTCTTTCCCTGCCCTATAAACTGTTAAACTTTCCTGGAATTCACAGAGGCATATATTGAGAAAACCACTAAAAAAGTGGATTAAAGGCATTTGGTACTCACTTGTCTATCTCAATACCAAGTGGATTAGCTGGACGTAGAGACAAGGGGGGAATCCCTTTGTTCCTATCAGTGCGCATGTCATAATAGTTCATTTCATCCACCCAGACAGCAGACTGATCCAAGATACCTAGAGAAAATAAAGGACATATCCTTAAAACAACAAGGGCTGTCCAGCACTATCAACTTCTAACATACTGAATTAATTTGAAAAATCCTGATAAAAATAAAATGCATGCCTAGGTAATATTTTGAAAGATATATGGCAAAACAACCTGGATACCATTATATTAAATTATTTCATTCTAGCTGCTGAAAATGTATTAATGCCTGGGCATCAAACACTGCCTCTTAAAGAGTGCATCATTCCATGTAAATTAAGAGCATATTCCTCTTGCTTATGATCACAGTATAACAGTATTTTTCATTCTCCCAAGTACTTTGATATCTGTCCATCACTTAGTCATCCATTACTTTCAAAATCACCAGTTACTTGGAGGTCTCCCTCTCGGCAGACTTTAAAAAAGATTCCTTTCTCTATAGCACTTACTAAGCACAAAGTCAGTCAACTTTGGCCACATGCCAAAAGCATGATGCCTTCAAGATCTCCGTGATGATAGGACCGGCTTTGTTTCCAAAGCCTTAGCACAGACAACATGGAAAGGTAAGGCACAATGGTTCTTGGGCCCCCAGAAGAAATCATGACCAGATACTTTAACATCCCCAATTTTATAGCTTGGGAGAAATTATGCATTATTTAACTGTCACTGAACGGCAGAGAGAGAACAAAAGCCTAAAACAGTTCCTTTTGTGGGAAGCCTTACGTTAAAAAAAAGATGTCTATCCAACTGTATCAATGACTTATTGAGAGAGGCATTTTAAATCCAGAGAGTATTTAGACTGGATTCTAGATTAAGCAGAGGTCCTAGACTGCTTGGCAACATCATTTTAATGATTAAGCACCACATGAAAAATACTTCAGACTTTGTCTGGCAGGATGGTTTGAATTACAAGTAAGAAATGGCACTCATGACTCAGCTTGCTTTAAAAGATTAACTGTCAGCTCTGGATTTAGGTATAAAGCTCATGAGTTTTTTTATATTTTGTATTTATCTAGTACAGTTAGAAGTAAGGTGAATAATGCCTGGATCTGTCATCAATTTTTTGAAAATTTTAAAATTTTAATGCTTTTGCCCAACAATAAAAGGGGCTACTTTTCATTACTTATTGAGGGTTTATCAGGATATTGAGAAAGAGGAATTTAATTCACATGAATCTATATATGTATATATTAACACATTTTATTGATATATTCTACTTTTTTAGACAACTGAAGACTGTCCCCAGGTGGATTGCTTTTAAATATACATTTTAGTTAAAGAAGCATTCAGTCATATACTTGTTTAGCAAAAAATAGATACGAGTTTGAACAATACCTATTTTTTCAGGTTTCAGTAGTTTGAAGGAAACAGTTGAAGTTCCTTTGCCACCAGACTTTGTAGTGACAATAATGTCCCCCTTATCATTTTTAGCTTGTCCCACTCGACACACAATTTTACTGGCAGACATCCATTCAGCAGTTAGCAGACAGTTGTGCCCACAGATTGTTAAACCTGAAAAAAAGAATGACTGTGAATAAAAATATTTTTGAAGTGCTGTAAGGCAAATATGCTCATGGTGCTTCATACACTTCACATATGACTCTTTTCCAGTCCTTAACAGCCAAGATGGAGTGAGAGTCACAAATACATTTTTCAGATATTCCCTAGGTGACTTCAGCTCTAATGCCCTATTGCCATTTCATGAGACACATGCAGTGTTGCTTGAAGCTTATTGTAACCTCTCCCATCAGTAATGGGGCTAGTGCAACTTTTACTTCATTTTGTAGTCAAGGTCCTCTGCAAGATGTACTTACGTGAAACTTCCGTCAAAACTGCAAGCAGAATCTTTGATAAATTCACCACATGTGACTTTACATAGCAAAAAAATAAGAAAGCCTGCAAGATATTCACAAGAAACAATGTTTCTTCAAGCTTATTTGTTTAATTATACTTTTAGGGAAACAGAAGAGACTTCTGGCCAAAGTACTCCTTCACAAATATTCTGCCCCCTTCTCCTGTATCAAAATTGTTATGTAACGACTGCTTCTGCTCAACAAACCCCCCTTGTTGTACGAAAGAATAGTTTCCTGTTTCTTCCGCTAAACTTTCACACAACAGAAGAACAAGTGACATACTATGATATAAAAATAAAACGTATATTTTGGTCACGAAGCTCCCTCGCAGAATAAGACCATGGCATATTAAATTATGTCAAGCTTTAATGCTTAAGAACACCTTCTTACATTTAGAATCAAGGTACACCTAAACATGAGGTCTGAGGCTTCCTGAGTCTTCATACATCTTTCTACAGGACCTAACCGTAGTCAGATCAGGACTCTGGATGCTGGAATAGATGGGCAGATCTAGAAGGGTAGTTCTCACACTCCCAATTTGAGTTTTGCTGTCCTAAAGAATTAGCAAGATTCTAATTTCCATATTACTAATAGAGAATAGTCCCTAGCAGACTTGATTTCTAGAACTTCATTAGGTTCTTAATTTAGGTAAAATTAGGTGCTTTCACCCTTACCTAGAAACATAAGGCATATTATCCAAAAACAACTAAGGCCATACTAGTGTGTTGGCTGAACTGGAATATAAATTAGGCAGGCACAATAGTTCTTCCCCCACCGGCTTGGCTTTTGTTTTCAATTTCTAGAAAGCTCTGACCAACCTAACAAAAACTTAAGAGACCGAAAAAGGTCAGCACACGTGGCTCAGTACCTGAGCTTCACGCTTACTTTTTCCTCACAATTTAAGTCTCTGACATTACACAGCAGACAAATTTGGCAGTTTTCATGGTTTTGTCAGACATTAGAATGCCTCAATCCCCGCCAAAACCTATTTTGAAAATGAACCTCTCCCCACCCCCCAAAAAATAGAAAGGCCTTGAATCTTACTATAACTGAAGAGAATTTTATGTGAGCACGGATAGTAGGTAGGGTTCTTAAAAGACACCTGAAGAAAACGACAGGACCCCCCCAAAAAAAGAGTTTTAAATCAAGAATATCTGTGTTGGCTTTTTTTTTTGGTTGTTGTTTCTTTACAACACTTTAACCAGAACAAGAGTTTTTCTTTATCTGGGGGTGAGGGAAGGATATGCATTTATGATGCATGGGTCTTAACCTTAGACTTCAGTATCAAGTCTCTTCAGTTTTCTGCCACCAAGTTCTCTGAAGGAAAAAAAAGATTGCAGTAGAAATTTTCAAGACTAACTGAAGAAGGAGATTGTCTGAACCATCATAAAAATCAACCAGATTTTCACTCTAGAATTTAAGAAGTCTGATTTCAAGCTTAAATCAAGTCACATTTAAAATTAAGATTTGAGCTTAAGCAATTTGGTAGGGAAGAAGTTATTGAACAACCATTTCAAAGAACCTTGTATCAATCATTTTCTATTTATTAGAAGGTTCCTAAAGCTCTCAAAAAAACAAGTTAACAAGATCTGACACTTCTTAAATGAAGGGAACAACCTTTGTCTGTATCTTAAAAAATGCAGAAGAAAGTGTGGTATGTAAGATGTTCATGGAGGCTATCCATGGTAATGGGATAGGCCAATTTTTGAAACAAATAAAGGCATGTTGGGGAAGATCCTCTGATACTACAAATACAGTATTTTTTCCCCCACAAAATGAGAAAACTTCCCTTTAAATAAAGCTTTATTTTCATCTGTTGTATCATATAAGGATCTTTGAAAATGTCATACCGGAGGTCTAGTTTTTAAAGGGTATTTTGGAGGGTTCAGTCCCCTGCCTAGTTCAACAAGTAGGCACAAGACATTCTCATGAAACTTCATAATTTTTGTCAAGCTTATATACTGACAATTTTACAATGCCTACAAAATAAAGCTGCAGATGTCTTAAAAGACGAAATAAACCTTGGGAGAACAGATTTTGCATGCATCTCCTGGATTTGCCTTTTTGTACCACAAGCTATAGTCACAAATAAAAATAATTAATTTAGTTTCAAAGGCACACGGGTTACAAGAAAGCTCTCTCTTAACAAGATGAAATGAAAAGGCATATTCTTCTACTATATGATATTCTACTTATATAAAAAAATGGTTTTTTGCTTTTCATTTTATTCTAATGTATCTCAATAGCAGATCATAAACTTCACAAAACCCTTGCTCAGACTTGCTTAAGTCTCTTGCCTGCAAAGAGTTACTTTTTCAAGTATTTCCACTCAAGGCACAGGGACTATTTACATGCCTAATTTAACCATGAAAAGAAATCTTTGCATGTCTGAGGCCTTACACACTTACTAGAAAAAGCCAAGAACTTGGTGAGCTCAGGAAAAAAAATATGGCTATGAATTTATACTTGTATTTATTTATTTATGTTTACTGCAAAACACTAGATTAGCAGCCACAGGTATAAGCTTTACTCTGAAAAATATATATAATGAGAAAAAAATATTAGTAGTCATCCAGCTATAATACTGAGACACAGTTCAGGAGATGCCCTCCTTCCAAGAACCTACTTCACCGCTTCTGGAAAGATCGTACCAATGAACTAATGAAGATATTAAGGCACATCAAATATTCAGGTATTTAGAAATATACTTACCTGTAACATCATCAGATTTTCAAATATTTCTAAATAAAGGTTCATTAGTCTACAGCAATCTTGTCTGGCAGATGAGAAAAATATTATTTCCTCTTTCTAGAGTCAGCAAACTGAAATGAAGTGAAAAGTTACAGTAGCTTGTCCTTGGCCATGAAGTTCATTGTGATGGCTAAGAATGGAATTCAGGAATCTTGGTTTACAGTCATGAGGTGAAATGTTGTTTCTAGCAAAGCCAAATAAAATTCCAGTAGACTCTCCAGGGGAGAGACTACACATGACTCCACAACAAATTAGACAAATTGTCTCTAACACGAATATACATATGCTTAACTTAGAAAAGGAATATGGGAAATTCCAGCTGTTACAGTTAACTTGGATTTCAAAAGGTTTTGCAAAGTCCTTCTTGAATGGCTTAAGAAAATTAAGCAGCAGCTATTGGACACAATCCTCAAATAGATAAATAACTGTTTAGAAGATAGGAAACAGACAGAATAAATGGTGTGTTTTCACACAGGAACGTTTCTACAGGACACGTGCTAGGAATTCTGCCATTCAATACATTCATAAATGATTAGAAATGAGGGTGAACAAAGAGGTTACAAAGCTTGATGCTATTAATCTATTCAGGCTACTTAAGATAGTAAAGCTGGAAAAAACTCCATGCACTCAGTCTCATAAGATCTGTTTTGCACTACAAAATAGTAGCTGAAATAGTGCTACAAAATAGTAGCTGAAATTCAGTGAACAACAACAAAAACATCCTAAAAGATGCACACAGAATACACAGAAAAAAATAAGTAAGCTAGGATTCTTCCGCCTGGAAAAGAGGCAACTGAGAGCAGTGGTGATCAAGATCTAAGGCCATGAGAATCTTTTAGAGACTAAATAGGGGAGAACTGCTTGTTCCCCCTTCCAATGCAAGAACTATGATGATTCAAATTAAGCTACCCAGTTAAAAATACAAAGTGATGAGACTGTTCTTCACACAGTCTGTAGCTAAATTTTGTTACTCTCCTTGTCCGAGACTGCTGCAGATACTTGAATTAGTGTAAAATTCAATTAGTGTACCAGCAATGCTGAGTGACTTTCTCAATACACTGAAAACACTTCTGACTGGAAAGTTGCCAAGCTGCAAATTCTCAATGCCCGAAAAAGTAATCAAGGAGCACATCCCTACATCTACCCTCTTCTTATATGCTCACATAGGCATTTGTTCTTAGCTAGTGTTCGGTAAAGGATGTTGAGTCAGATAAGTCCATTTAACAAATTATGGCCATTTTAATTTGTTATGCTTTGGGGAGCATCCTTGAATTTAGAGAT
The DNA here is from genome assembly GCF_040807025.1 of Struthio camelus. Lineage (NCBI taxonomy): Eukaryota > Metazoa > Chordata > Aves > Struthioniformes > Struthionidae > Struthio > Struthio camelus. The sequence continues at coordinate 104,972,505 of NC_090943.1, forward strand.
TCAAGTGCAAAACATTCTAAAATGTCAAATGCAGCACACACTTTTTTTTTCCCCCTCCTCTCTCCAACTTACCTATAAGGTCTGTAGGCCCAGTTCCCAAGTTTTCTCCTCTAATTGTCACTTTTGTCCATGAGATGCCCTCGTTGGGAGAGATGCCAGTTACAAGCGGGGGCTGCCGTGCTCGAGACATGATGTCTCTCTTCAGTTAGTTCACCTGTTCAGTAAGAAGTAATCACTTAAAAACAATAATTATATTATATAAAAATTATAAAAAATGTTAAGCTGCTCTTATAAAATGAAAGAAAAAACATGAATGTAAATACAAACAGATACTCTCAAAACCCTTTTTGCCACATATTCACCAAACAATGCAGAATAACTACACTTTCTTTTCATTTAATTTTTTAAATTATGTATATCTCCAGTTCTGAACTGTAAAACTAAAAAAAAAATCCTAAACTTTCACAATACTCAATGAAACAATATACATATCCCAAAACACTGATACTACATTTAAAATGGGTCTGTTGCTCAGTCACAGAACGGTTGAGGTTAGAAGGAGATCATCTAGTCCAACCTCCCTGCTCAAGCAGGGTCCTCTAGAGCACATTACCCAGGATCCCGTCCAGGCAGCTTTTGAATATCTCCAGCGAAGGAGACTCCACTCCCTCTCTGGGCAACCTGTGCCAGCACTCACTCACCCTCACAGTCGAGAAGTTTTTTCTCAGGTTTAGGTGGAACTTCCTGTGCTTCAGTTTGTGCCCGTTGCCTCTTGTCCTGTCACTGGGTACTACGGAGAAGAGACTGGCCCCATCCTCTCGACACCCTCCCTTCAGATACTTGTACACACTGATGAGATCGCCTCTCAGTCTTCTCTTCTCCAGGCTGAACAGGTCCAGCTCTCTCAGCCTTTCTTCATAGGAGAGATCTTCCAGTCCCCTCATCATCTTAGTAGTCCTTTGCTGAACTCACTCCAGGAGCTCTATGTCTCTCTTGTCCTGGGGAGCCCAGAAGTGGACACAGTACTCCAGGTGAGGCCTCCCCAGGGCTGAGGAGAGGGGCAGGATCACCTCCCTCCACCTGCTGGCAACACTCTGCCTCATGCACCCCAGGAGACCATTGGCCTTCTTGGCCACAAGGGCACACTGCTGGCTCAGTGCTGGCACACTACTGGCCAGCTTCTTGTCCACCAGGACTCCCAGGTTCTTCTCTGCAGAGCTGCTTTCCAGCAGGTCAACCCCCAGCCTGTCCTGGTGCCTGGGGTTATTCCTCCCGAGGTGCAGGACCCTACAACTTGCCTGTGTTGAACTTCAGGAGGTTCCTCTCCGCCCAGCTCTCCAGCCTGTCCAGGTCCCCCTGAATGGCAGTACAGTCTTCTGGTGTATCAGCCACTCCCCCCAGTTTAGTCTCATCAGCAAACTTGCTGCAGGTGCACTCTGTGCCTTCCTCCAGGTCATCGATGAATACATTGAACAAGACTGGACCCAGGACTGACCCCTGGGGGACACCGCTAGCTACAGGCCTCCAATTAGACTCTGCGCCACTGACCACAACCCTCTGAGCTCTGCCATCCAGCCAGTTCTCAATCCACCTCAGCCTCCACTTATCCAACCCACACTTCCTGAGTTTCCCTAGGAGGATGTGATGGGAGACAGTGTCAAAAGCCTTGCTCCTCTATTAGAAAGTTATTATTGTATTGCTAAACTAAGTTCACACATTTGGACTACCATCCCATCAAAAGGGGACTGACTGGCGCACACACACTCCCAAGGGAGGGAATCCCCAGCACTAGTTTGTATAATGCATCGATGTTTATATAAGCTGAAAGAAGTAAAACATACTGAGAGACACTATACTAACAGAGAACATCAATAAAATAAATAATAGCCCAACTGATCAACGTAAATGTACACAAAATTATTGGAGAAGCATTTCCAGATGAGTTTCTTTTTGTATATGAAGCTAGAAGGCAACTCAAACCAGTTTAACTATCTCTACAATAGAAACACCAACCTAGTACCCATGTCCTGCAGTCTGCATTCAATTCACTATGCAACCGATTATGAATTCTAGTTGCCTGTTAGCAGTCTCCTTTGCACAGCTCTGCAAACACACGGAACAGATGAGTATGGCCTGAAGCACATTAGCTCCCACCAATTTCTCCACATTTAAAATTCTTCTGGCACACACAGCCTGCCCATAGGGACACCAGTACTACAGAAGTCATAAGACAGGCACAAGATAAAATTTCTTTTAAGGACTCCCACGGTAATTCTGTATCATCTATTCCATTTCATGATGGCTGAATTCTTTTACTGAGACACAACAGCATATTTAAAATTCCAAGTAAAAATCTCATTCGGAACCCTGTAAAGCAATCTACAACTAGTTTCTAATAGGAATTTATCCGCCATAGAAAGGTAACACTCAGACATAACCCATGGGAAAAAAAAGCATTTCTTAACCCCCCAAAACCCCATAAAGTATGATGAAAGACTTGAGTATTCAGAAATCATAGATGCATAAATAGAACACTTCAGTATCTACAACTTTAAAAGCTGGTCAGAAACATGTGGAATGTCAGCCAAGCACCATAGGTGTCTCCAATATATTTTAATTTTCTACCTTTGGATCAAGGTATATTTTCTATTTCTACTTGCAAATAACCAAGTCCATGAAACTCTGTAAAGTACCCTGAACAAAATGCTACAGTAAAATTGCAGTTTTCAAGCACTTGCATTTGGAAATGCCAGAATTAAGAGAGTAAGTTATCTTTGTTTCAGTCTCTTCTGCATTTACAAAACACAGCAGTTGTAGAATCAAACACTATGCTTCTAGAGAACCTCTCCACCTTTTTCAGCGTATGACAACCTGCCAGAAAGATGACAGAGGCTGTTACCAACAAAACTCCCGATTCATTTTCTTAAGTTAGAAAGCACACTGAAAATGAAGATGGAAACTGGAAAGGCAGGAGATCTCCACACTGCCCCTGAACAGGGTTGTCCTTCAACAGGATTCTATTGCTGTCTGTACCACAGATGTATAGGAGGTCCTCTATGACAAAACTCTCCAGTAACAATTTTATCTTCTCAGTTTCCGGGTGTCCAACTTCAGATCTGAGGAGCTGAGAGTTCACAGCCACAACTAAAGTCAATGGGAAATGTTCTCTGAACATAGGAAGTGCTATACAATGCTCTGAAACACTTTGGTCCTAAATAATAATCTCAAATCTAAAAATACAGTTGATCTTAATAGTCTTTTTCAGTTTCACATGTTTAAAATAGGAATGCAACAACACATCTCAAAAGGTATTTTGAAGTTATACTCACTAATACAGAAAAGGCATTCAGATACTATGAACACCACAGAACTATTAATTTCTTCAGAGACATTTTTGAGATTACCTCTGAAAAGTGTGCCATTAATAAGAGATGTGGATTCCTGCTGAAGTAGCAAAAACTGGGAAAGTTGTAGTATGTGAGCAATGCCCTGGACACGAAGGAAATCTAGTAAGAACCTATGATAACACTCATGATATGCGTTTGGATCTCAGATTTTTTTTTTTTTTTAGACTGCCTTAACTTCACAACATTATAAAGTACATTATGTTTTTAGTATAATATTGATTTCCCAGGCTTTCGCAAACAACAAACTGCTGAAAAAAGTATTTTACAATGTAGTATCATATAGATGTTCTTATAAGTAAGTATGTAAAACGCTGGAACTTTTCACGTCTACCGTAACGCTGGAGGAGTAATCTACAGATGTAATCTACAGCCTTGCAGAACAACACCGAAGGAGAGTAGGACAATATCAGCAGATTACGAAGACATGAGCTGGCAGTAGTACCCAGATACAGAAAAGAAGGTTGTACTCTGGTAGGCAGAGCACCCTATCTCCTGCTTCCTTATGCCCTAGTTCTATTTCTTTCCCAGCACCATTTTCTTCCTCGCACAGAGAGAGCCTGTCTCTGCCTCATTTCAAATCTGAGACTAAGACCTACTTTTGCAGCTGAACTATTTCCTGCTCCTATCCTGTCAGATTTTCCTTCTGCCTTCTTATCCATAAGGTCAAGGGGGTTTGTTTTGTTTTCCAATACATTCCAATACGCTCTTCAAATCCTGACACCTTGATAATTCCTTTTCCTTATCTCCTGTTTCTTACCCCCAATCACCTTGTTCAGACAGACGACCTGAACTCCTATTGCTCCACTTCCTCTCTGTAGGCAAAATCTACAGAGCCAGTCTTCCCTTAAGATTCCCAGTCTGGGAACTACGTGGCTTGCCTAGCTCATCTGCCCTGTACTGGACCGAGATGGCTTCCTTTGCTGTGTTATCTCACCTGATGAAACAATGGGCACCTCAATACAAACAAATGTTCCAACTCCCTTTTCTAAACCTAATGTTGCCTGGAGCAACCAAAAGTCAGGGAAAGTCTTGTTTATTCCTATACATTACAAGGTGCATACAGATAGAAGTTCAGACCTTCCAGAATTCAAGGTTTCCTCTCTAGTTGTGTGCAAAGAAGATCAGCAGAAAAGAATCATCAGTTGCATAATTTGCCTAAGAAAAGAAAGCTAAATCACATATATCCCTCACAGGCTTAACTACATAGTCTTTCCAGCTTTCCTCACATACCCTCAGCAGAGCTGGAAGATGTGCAACAGCTGTAAAGACCCAGTGGGGTTACCTCCTCATATCCACACGTAGCCAACCTCTGCAGGAAGCAGCAAATGTTGTCTCAGTGAGATGACTCTGAACACCATTTTTACTTCTGAGCAATATTTTAATAGAGGTTTATATAGACTATTAATCTCTAACACGGATGAAAAAAGGCAAACTTTAGGAACTCATCAGTAATATTGAGAGGAAAGAATCCTGATGAAAAGTAGTAGAATAGAAGCTATGTTGGTATTACTTGGTTGCCTCCCCTCCTCCCCAAATATTATGATTTCCTTGCATTGCAGCTATTGTTTCTTTTAAAATGTCTAGGCATACAGGTAATTGGTTTGAATTAATACCAAAACTCAGAAGTAATATTACAACATATTTTTCTGGATTTGAGAAATGGGCACCAGATCGCTCTTCACGATGAGCTGAATAAACTCAATAAAAACACTGAGCCTCCTCAAGTCTAATATTCCTTCTGAAGTATTCCCATATTTATTGCAGAATTGCTTTAAAATACCTCACTGGACTGAGAAGACCATAGTAAATCTCAACACATCACAAAAGCACTATGGGACTGAGATGTTCTGTTACCTTTTTTTTTTTTTTTTTTTAAATAGCAATTGGTTTCATTTATTTAAAAGAGTACGTAAGGTACTCCATGGATTCTACCCTGCCCACAAAGATCAAACAAATGCTTGGGGGCCTTCCATTCATCTATAGTATTTCCACTCCTTCTTCTCTTTGACAAATATGTCAAGAGCCAAAATGACTGGACTGCTTATTGGGAAGCAGATCCTATATGCGAAGATTGCTGAGTGTGGTTTGAATATCTTACACGGAAAACAGGTCCACTATAAGTTACACAGAGACCATCCACTTGCATTACAGACAAGCATTTGTGAACTGATTTTATTCTGATGCTAACCTTAAGTGCTACAAAGAAGATAAAACAGCATGTTTCTATGCCCCCAAATCAAGTTTCTAATTCTTTTAAAATCTTTAAGGTAAAGTTGAAAAAAATTATTTGGATTATGAAAAAGTACACTAACTAGTCCAATTATGAACTTTAGTTGCAATTCTATACACTGCCCTAAACTGAAAACCTATTACACAGTTCATTGTTCATCAGCTTTATAAATGCTACTTGGAAAAGAAAAATGTCTTGTTAATAAGTATTCCCAAAACTATGCTGCCAGACAGTGGAAAGTATTTTCTGCTTATGTTGTCTTCAGAGCATCAATTTTTTCCTCCTCTCCGCAAGAATCCCAAGTTTTAAAACCCTGAAAAATACAGTGTCCTAGAGAATGTGTATTATGGTAAGTGTCCAGAGAGGCTTCCTCCTACATATATATTCATAATGTTCAATTTTTTACATATATATCTATATCTATCTATATCTATATAGATATAGATAAAAATATAAAATTCACCCTTCTTGGTGAATGACTGCTTTTTATATGGTCTAGGGGAAGCTGCATAAAGACAGTCTTTCTACACAAGACATTTCTTCTGAGGAGACAGGCTTACTGAAGAAGTGTTCACAAGAGTCCGCTCTCGCAGTAGACAATATTCTTTACACTAACAGAGGCCTCTTTCTTTCTTCACTCCCCCCTCCCCACATTTTTTTTCCCTTAAACTTCATTTCCTCACAGTATCTCCTCAATAGTTTAACACGGATGACATCTGTTTGACTGCTCCCATGATCTTGACCATATTATTCTATTATTCTGTCACAATTCTTGTTATGAAGTGCAAGGAGTTAGAAAGCCTCCGTGAAGACCACCTACAACAAAGCCATCTTGAAAAATGTCTTTAATAAACATAATTCTTGTCTTTACATGAGCTTCTCAAATAAACCGTCCTATCGCAAAAGTTTGGTTCCAGAAAGTCACACAGACAGTTTCGAACATTACAAGCTTGCAAAAGAGGGCATGTCTTCACTCTATCCCAAGAAAAGCCACTTTAAGAAAGAGTAATGAAGAAACAAAATAGGGCCCAACATGAGGAAAAAATATAAGCCAAGTTGCTCTTCTGACTTTTGTAAATCTTCACCTGGTTTGAGAATTTTTAAATAGGTTTCCACATTCAACTTTCAATGACAAGCAGAGAGGAAACGCAAAGACAAAGGAAATCACCACTACCTACTAGAACAGTTCTGTAAAGCATAGTACTGCTTACTACTCTGGAAGAAATAGCAAAATATGAAATAAGTGAACAGTTCAGGATTCAGGGATATTACATTGGCAAGTAATTTCATATCACAAAGTAAAACTACAAGCATGACCTTTAGAAGCGAATTAACAACCAGATGCATCTCACAAGTTTCATCAATGGAAAAATTCGCAGTTGAGATGTTTTAAAAAGGAGTTCCTAGCTTCTAAAAGAGGACAGTAAGTTGGTTGCAACGACTGAAAACTGAGCTAAGTTAAAGTTTTCAGAGGTGCTTTGTCACAGACACTGAACTTAAAATATTTTCTCAGACAAGGGAGAATCAAGGTCAACGTAAGCGCCACGGTCATCTGGCAGAGGGAATTGCAAGTTGTAAAGAAGGAAGTGAAGAACAAGCCTATTTGTCATCTCTGAGAAAATCTAAGCTAAAAGCAATCTAAAAACAACATACATAGAGAATGAAAGTCTTCAGGTATCAAAGAATTTTCTGTTCTCTCTCATATATGAACTATATGACAGAACATATGATTTATAAAATTTTGATGCAGGTACAGCTGGAATGACCAAAGCATCTTCAATGTTCAAATCACAATATGCCTCAGATGTTGTTGTTTCCTTTAAAAAAGCAAACAAACCAGAAATCAGTACATTATATACCCTTATCACACCAACATCAGAGCATTAAACCTTCTCTGAATGAACAGATCTATGAAATACCCTTTTTTTAAACAAACAATAAATACTCAGATTCCAGAACCTAGGTGATGGCCTTTTCTCCTTAAACTACACAAACTAGTGCTTCTACTAAATAAATCTAATAATTTGTTTTCACTAGAAACCCAAAGAGTCCCCCCAAGTACAACACTACAACAGTCAGTGAAGCAACACGGCAAATGACCTTGAGAAGGACAACAAAGCAAAAAGTTTCCTACATGTTTGTATTCAAAACCATTACAAAAATGATGAAAAACACTATTGCAACCTTTTCTGTGCTTCATCTTCCCAATAATATAAATTCAGACAGACAATCTACATAAACTAAGATTTAAAAGTATCCAAAAAGCAGCACTGTGAAAATAACTGACATTTATTAACCCCTCTGGAGATCTTCAGTGCCCTAGAATTTCCACAGCCTTCAACACTGCATTAATAATACAAAGCCCATTCCTGCAAGCCTGCCAGAAAAGACTGGGAAGTGAATAAGCCAAACAATGCTGAAATTCCAAGTGATATTAAGAATCTATGCATGTTTATTTAAATAATAAAAGAAGACTTGTCAATTTAAACAAGAAATGGTCATGAATCTTACATTTAGGGGAAAAAAAAACTCTTCAAAACATCACTAAGCTACTTATAATGAAAAGATGTAGAAACACAAAAAAGGCGGTAATTTCACTGTTGCACAGAAAAAACAAAGCCTCATTTGTCTTAGTCTGTCATATCCGGCATGTTGATTCAAGCCAATATTAACACTGACAAACATGTTAACCTACAGAACAATGTTACATGCCAAAATCAATTTCAAATTCAAAAGGTGTACAAGTTTTGAGATGAAGGGGGCAAATTACAGAGGGGGAAAAAAATAAAGACCGAGTATTAAATGACATGATGTCCTTCTCTATTTAAAAGGGCCACTGAATATTCCAATCGGCCGTGAAGTCTGCACTAGAGATTTTTGTTTTAGAGCAGACAAGGAGTAAGTTTTTTTTCCCAATGGCTATACTTGCATATTTCATCAATATCTTAGATGTCCTGCTTTACTTAAATCCAGCAAGGTACATCTTCATGGCCATATATCTTGACATAGTGAAAGCAAAATAATCACAGCACTCAGCAATACCATTAACATTTCTGAGTCACAAGGGATTAAAAGGCTGGACCCGAAGCAGATGCTGTGAAAGCACTCGCTAGAGGAGTTCAGTGCATATTTCAGACTGCACTGCAGCTGTGAGGGATTGACACCGCTAACTGTGGAATCAAGCTCAGGAGAAACTCTGGGCACAGTTCCGGCATCCGAAATAAATTAAAGTAAACAGTGTTGCTCTCTCTCATCCACCCTGTTAGCAGCCTCTCGGTTGAGCTGGAGACCACACACCCAGACCACACAGCACCAGCTGAACTCACTCGCACGCAACATCTAGAAGCTGTCACTCTGCTGGGGTATGAGGAGGAAAAGGGGGGGCAGAGGGGACACATGCACGCACGTGTGTATGTGTGTGTGTGTGTGTGTGTGTGCGCGCGCGCGCACGCACATGTATCTGGAGAAAAACTGCTTGCTCTCTCTCCTCCTATCATTACAGCTGGCTATGTTTTGTGTGGTTAAGAAGGAGGAAAAGAAAGAAGGGATAACAAAAAGACCTATAAAACCTCACTAAGAAAACATACTGGTCTTGGCCTTTTGTAGTAATGATTTGCACTCCTTCTGTACTAGTTTAGTAGCTGACGAAGGGCTAACAAAGCATCCATTTAACATCAATTAACCTTCTATCACATGTCAAAAAAAAAAAAAAGACCAGTATAAATCCATTTCATTGCATATATTAAATGACAGCATCATATCAGATATGACACATCTCACCAACCTGTATATTTAAATGATTTTAATTCAGGAATTTTGATACGTTATTTATCTGGGGAAGAGAAAAGATTCCCAAATAACAATTAACTACAGATGAGATTATGACATTCAAATGCTGAATTTTTCCAAAAATGTTCTATTGTAAAATGAAGTTTTGTTCATTAATACCTTACACTATAAATAAGTTCAATGAAATTAATGAGATCATGTATAATACTGAGTTTGGGACTCACCAGCAAGAACTAAAAACAGTAAACCCTAAAAACAAATTTAAGAGGTGATTTATCTATTGTATAGATTAACAGAACCTTTTAAAGGGCTAGGTTTAGGGTGTCTCTTTGTTTCTTTTGTGTGGAAAAATAATTTCATCTGCTGATTGTATCACCTGTTCAAACAGAAAAAGCAGAAGCACTTTAATAAAATCTATTTTAGGTATAGTCTACTTTAAAAATAAGTGTTCCCTTCCCTTCTCGCCGCTCTGCCACCACCAACACACACACCTCCTCCATCAAACTCACCAGCACGTACACACATTCAACTCAATACACATACATAATCAAATAGTCCAGAACCAAACAGTCACATCTTCACCATCTCTCAAAATTTATTTACCTAAATAATAATCCCCATGTGCCAACTATCCATATTCAACAAGATCATCCACACTGCAATAATCCAAGTGTCAATACTAGCCCTATAAGCTTGGATTAGGATATTTTTGCTGCAGAAAATCTGATGAAAAATTTAAGAAATTGTCCATTTTACAAAAGACAACATTTTCAAAAAGTTAGCTTAGAAGTTCCATAACTTTATACTGAAAATAAATTATTTCCCCAATTTGTTAACTAAACCTACATACTGTTCTATACCAGTTTGTGGATTAGCAAACACTTTTGCTAACATATTCAATGTTACAGCACCTTCTCGATTACCAGCTCTTAAGTCAGACCAATTTAAGTTTTTTTGAAGGTCTGTTCTGGTAACACTGAGTTGGCTAGAGAAGAGCAATAGCTCAGAAGAAAATGTAAACAAAGAAAGTCTGAACATAGATGTTTCTTCCAAAAGTTTTCCCTATTTTGATTATAAATTGCATTGTAACTCTCCAGAAATTGTCACCTACTTGATTAAGAGCTTTTACATTTATTAGGTGAAGCATCACTATCATCTAATAACACTTTGAAGAAAAATCTTAAGCAAATGAACATATATAAATATAAAAAGAACCCCCAGCTTTACACAAAAACATACTGCAGATGGCCATAAATCTTACATTATTTTCTAAATTCTCACAAAACTAATGTTTTCCTACACCTACTTCTACCTCTAACAGCCAGTAAAAGTTTGCTTCACCTAGAAGCCATGCCCCTCACTATCATCCACTTAAACCATTCATCTCTCCTCTGTTCTGAGCTTCTAAATAATTTATAACTTTCTGTAGATTTTTTTTTGTCATTAGGACAACGGTAAAGAACCTTAATACTCTCATCATCCCTCCTCTCTATCTGATCTGATTCACAGGCAGAAATTAGAGACCAGTACTTCTAGCCTCAAAAATTTTCAAATATGCTTATGCAAATACATTCAGAAAGATCCAGAAGGTCAAAAAATAAAAATAAAATAAATAAATCTCAATGGATTGGCATCCCCCCCCAAAAAAAAAACAAAACAAAACAAGACACCATAGATTTTTCCTAAGCCCTATAACCATACAAATTATTCTTTATAAAAACACTATTAGACACTATATAATCACTGTAATTACACAGCATGCATGGTTGGAGTTTTAACTTTTGTTCTTGTAGGTAGGACTGCAATACTACATTTAATCTCTGCAGTGTGAGTTTTTTGGCAGCTTCTTTTGTTTCAACAATATTTAGAAGGAGAAGAAATGCACTCGTGTTACTGAGACTCCTGTATTTTCCACGCTCTCTCTCACATGCCCCTTTCTCAGCTCAGGAAAGCACTCAAGCCTTACACTATAGTATCTTTTCCCGTTCGTATTATCAAAAACATGTGCAAGTATTTCATTGTCTGACAGCCTGGGTGCACAGGTATTTTTCTACCATACTTCAGACTGCTTATAGCTTGCATAGTCTCAATCTTTATTTGCAGTCACCCACCTAAAATCCCATCTCCTGTATGGAATTACTGTGTTTCCAGAGTACTGAAGTTGTCTTGTGAGGAATGGAAGTTCCATAGCCTTCCATACTGATGAAAGGGAAACATGACAAAAATACATCATCTTTCTGTGTAGCTCCTTAGATTTTTGCCAAAAACACTTGTGTTCACTTTTCCAACAAGATGCAAGGGGTATATGTTGAAAACACGAGATTTGAAGTGTTACAAAATATAAAGTGTTCTAAAATATAAAATTTAAGGTTACTGCTTTTTTAATTGAGAATTCTGGGGATTATCTTTAAAAATTATATTTATCTGCAATACACATTTGAACAAGTGAACATTTAAAAAGGAACTTTTGCTTAACCTAACACTAAACATATAACTGCTAAAGACTTTTCAAAGCATATGGGGAACTTTCAAATACAGAGTACATTACTTTACACCGATGCACAAAGTGAAAGAAAAATTACAAAGTATAACAATATAAATGTTGGTATATTTAGACTTAGCTGATTCACAGAGACTTTTGCATTGCCAGAATCTCCTCCACTGGCTTCTGTGGAATACAGTCTAAAGTCTGCTTTTGAGAATTAAACTGGAAATCTGTAGTTCCCTTAAGGTCAAGGGAAAAATAGATCCATTAAGGGCTTGTTGTCTTAGAAGTTTTGTTTTCCTTAAAAACAAAACAAACAAACATGGAAAGGAAACACAGGATTTCACACCCATCTGTGAGTGCAATCCGAGTATTTTCTACTGAAAATGTCGAACTTAATGTCTGCATTGATTAGTTAACATTTCTTTTTTTAAAAAAGGCTACTGATCAATTTCCTTTTAAAGAAAAGGCACTAAATACTTTCTAAATAATATAAAAAGTAAACATAAAAATAATTTCTCCCTATACTCAAAATACACTGGAGAGAGAGAGATCTTCAGTTTAGTTTTCCTTAAAACATTAAATATTTAAGATTATTTTTCCTATTCCAAACTGCAACATACCAATCATGCAATTAATCCTTTTTTTACACGTTTATATAATTACTCAATTTTTTTTTTTGAAAAATCGCTTCAGGTTTCTTTTCTTAGAAGATCACAGAATGAGATTCTCCCTCCTGTCCTTTCCTCTTCCTCTAGAGTTTTGACACCAGGAGAACAAGTTGCAAACCAATTGCTTTTGAACTGAAGTACAGACACATAAGCAATAGGGAATAAATTCCAGATTAAGGTATAAAGACAATTTAGATCAGTTTTATCTCTGAATTGATACTTTGTGAGCTGTAAACACAGATTGTTGTGCATGCACTATCTAGTCATCCTTCATCCTACAAGCACCTTTGCAAACAAAATCTCCTTCACTGCCAAGCACCCTTTCCCTATTCTTAGAAAAAGCGATTTGAAACACAATGTTACACACCACAGATTTACAGAAAGTAGACAGTCTAAGACAAATCAAAGAAAAGCTGAAGAGTGAATGTCTTATTACTGCTGAAATATATTTACTTAGCTGTTCTTTCAGAAGATTTTGAACCTTCAGCTGACTTTTAAGTACACCAGCAGGTTCCACTCTTACTGAGAAGCTCTCAGAAATAAATGCAGCATTACACATGCATTCTTCTAAATGCTATTTTCGAGTCCTTCATTTTGAAATGAAGTACTACAAACTTCTTGTGTGGAATTTTTTTTTTTTTTTAAATGTACCTTTGTTTACATAACTAAGTAGTGACATACAGCCATTCAAAATACAAGCAGGTAATGTCCCTCAGACTTTCATAGGCCTGTTTTGTGCTGGAATACAAAACTGGACATTGTTTCATGTATTCTTTGAATAGCTGTCAGCATCCATGCTTTTAAAAACACCTTTTACATTCAGCTTTCTGTCACCATCCTATTGCAATTTCTATTTATTTATTTTTAATGAAGTAGATTCAGGGGTAAAGACCAGAAGGAATAGAATTAAAGTAACTCAAAATTGACGTTTATTTCCAAGTGTAGTGCTTAAGACGTACTGAATTTACAGCTAAATGAATAAATACATTGAAATAAATTAAAGTAAGGTTTAACACAACATACCTTAAAATTTTCACCACTAAGAGGCCGTGGACTCTGTGTTTCTAGTCTACCCACTTAATTGCTTTAGTTCAACTTCATTGGGAGGAGCAGCATAAGAACAAACTGCATTAATTATCAGTGGATACAGATCCTTTCTAATGGGACCTTGGGCAAACTATCAGTAGATTACATGTTATATCTTTATTGTCTGTTTTTGCCTCAAGAACTCTCAACAGCTACCAAAAAAAAAAAATGCTTCAGAATTGCAAGAAATCCTGCTACTCAAAATACTAAGATCTGAATGCTACAGATTCAAAATTATTCTGTGAACATTAGTTACCTCTTTTACTGAAAATGAACCAGTTTCCCCACGCGCACACAAAAACACTGCTCAAAGGACAAGGTGTTGAATTAGTTATTAAAGTTATTTCTTGCTGTTTAAGTTAATGACTTAGACTTAAAAGGAGTTTTTGATTGATTTTGAAAAATGTCCATTGCTTAGGCTATTTACTACGAATTTCTGATAAAGCAAATATAAAAGAATTAAGTGTCTGAACTAAGTCTCTGAAAAAGTGTGATTTACTGAACCAAGACCATGAAAACCCAAGACAACTCTACCTTACTGTATCAAAAAAAAAAAAAACACACACGTTTGATTGGTAACATGCTTTAATTAAATAGCTTCACCTCTGACACATACTAAAAAGACTAAATTTCCCATACAGAGGAAAAAAAACTTGGCATTACAATGTAAATTAGTGGCATTTTTACTGACATAAGTCACACTAGCATAAAGAAAGTAATCGCATCCTGTTTCATATGAATATTAAGACAACAAAAATCCCATATGAGTAAAAGCATCATTTTCCGAGGGCGGGCATAAACCACAAAAACTGTAAACTAAGCTATCCATGGGAAAGAACGCAGCAGCAGGGCACGCCTTTTGCTGCTTCTTGCTGGGTCAGTGCAAGTTGTGACAGATAGCAAGAATCAAACAGCTATTTTCTTCTTCACCTGAAGAAGAAAATAGACCTTTTTCCTAAGTCACAAAGTTGTTCATCTGCACTTTAGAGAAAAAAAAAAAAAAAAGAAGCCCTTTAACTATTCTGATGACTTTATCAAAAGCAAATTCAAACCAAAAGGTTTATAGTACTGAAACACACACAAATCATTACAGGAAGAAAAAAGTTTACTTATTTTAAGAATGATCAGAAAGTCAGGGAAGTTATAATAAGACTACTATTTTAAACTAAAATTTAAAGTGTGGATATTCATACTTTAGATTTAATATGATGGTCTGTCAGAGCTAAGATTGCTTAATACTTTATTGGCTTTCACTTCAAAGCTTTCTAGTATATAGTTAAAAACTGTTAATCTAACAAAGAGCAAGCAGTGAACCTGGAGAGAATGACAAGCTCTCCTTTGGAAACAGGGTCATTCCCGTGCTCAGACATCCATTCCCCCTGAAAAAATATCCTATTCAGCTTCCCAGTTAAAATATTGGAGAAGCAGGGAGGGAAGACGTTTGGTCACCAGCTCATAGACCCTTCTGGACTGCAATGCTGTCCAAGTGAGGGAGAAATTTACATCTGGGCAGAAAGGACAAAAAAAGAAAAAAAAAGGTCACAAAAAAATGTATCATGTGGAGGCAATGTATCACTACCAGTTAGTTATCAATGATAGTAATCATCTCTTAATCATTATATGCTATTTTGGTTTGTTCCAAACAAACTACATTATACTGTCTTCTTATTATATTTGCCTAATTGTGCATTTATTTCGGTAAGCAGTTTCTGAAAACTTGCCGTACCACTGAATGTGGATTTAAGAAATCAGACCCTCGAGTAACCAGCTCTTCAGGAGTCAGACCGTGCCCTCCCCTGCTTATTTCCTCTACTGCCCGTGCCCAACACGGTCACAATAATAATTTAAGGTCGTTCTAGACAAGTCTCAGTTCAGGGTATAACCAAGGCGGAACAGAAGCAACTTTACAGTGTTCCCGAGAGACCATTGTGAGGAATGAAACGGGTAAAACCCTCTACATGACACTCTGTCCGCAGGCTTTCAGGGCCTGTCCCACAAGCCCCCGAAAAGAGCTCCCTCACAAGCTCCCTCTCGGTATAGAGCCGAGACAGAGCACTACCTGGCTCGAGTGTAACCTCTCCCGGGCACCGTCCCCCACACAAACACCCAGCTGGGAGCAAGACACCGCGGGCGCACCCTCCCCTCCCGGAGGGGCCGCAAACGAGCCCGCATCTCCTTGCCCTGTCAGCGGTGCCCTGCCTCCCGTCAGCTGGCTGGGGGCAGGGCAGGGCAGGCGGGCTGCTGAAGCCGGGCAGTCACAGTTTCCCTCCCCCGCCAGGCGGCCCGGCCGTCCCCCTTCCCCCCGCCCAGGGCCGAGTCTCAGGCAGACAAGCCGGGGCGGACAGGTAGCGGCGGACCCCTGGGGCGGGGCGGAGCCAGCAGGTGCCTCGAGGGAGGCCTCAAAGCGCGAGACGGCAGAGAACAAACGACTCCTTCCACCTCCCCCCGCCCCGGCCCCAACGGCCGTTAACGGCACCTCCGTCCCCGCTCCCGAGGCAGGGGCGGGGCTTGGAACGCGGCACTCAACCCCGCCCGGCGGGCGCCAGCCCGACCCCCCCCCCTTTCCCCCGGGAGGGGAGGAAGGAGACGGGGCTGCCGACGGCAGGGCAACGGTCTCCGCCCCAGCGGGGGGAAGAAGCCGGAGCTGCCCCGCTGAGAGCCGGCTCCGCAGAGCCCAGCGGAAGCACAGGGGGGCGGGAGGCCACAGATTGTCACTCACCGGCCGCCGCCGCCGCTGCCGCCGAGTTTGTATCCGGCACCTGGGGCAGCTCCGCTCCCAGCAGCGCCTCCGCGTCCGGCAGACACAGGCACCTGCAGCCGCTGCCCGATAAAATCGATGGAACCCGGAGCAATCGAGGAGAAGCGGCCGCTCCCAACGGCCGTCGTGCTCCCAAGCCCCGCCCCCTTAAAGGCGCAGACCGTGGCGTCTGGCGGAGTCGGGCTGGTGGAGGGAGCCTTGGCTGCGGCCCCCCCCACATCCACCCACGCACCCCACACCGGCCCCCCGCACACCCCAAGCCCCCCACATCCACCCACGCACCCCACGCCGGCCCCCTACGCACCGCTTCACACCCCACACCTGCCCCCCCCACACCACTTCACACCCCACAGTTTCACAGCCCACACCTGCCGTCCTGCACACCCCAAACCCACCCCCCGCCGTGCTCCGCTTCACACCCCACACCTCCCTTCCCCTCACCCCCCCGCACACACTGGAAACAAGCAGCCAGCAAATAAAGGTGCCGTCGAGCACCAAGAGTTGGTCCTCTTGTGGAAAAGGAGGTGAAACAGAGTAATGAAAAAGCACAAAACGTAATAGAAGTAACAATAATAAAGATTTGGTTTTCCCCGAGCGCTGTATCGAGGTTGCAGCAAGCAGAAATTCTTCCAGAAGTGTGTGGAATTTGGGGACCTCCGTGTTTTTGGCATGAGATTCCGGGCCTGGGACTTTGGGGGCTGTTTGACTGTGTGCGGGAGGAAGGTGGGGAAGAAGAAACATGCGTGGGGGTGGAGAGCAGGGCAGTTGGTTGGTGGGGCGGTTGGTTTTCTTGCTTCTCTTGGTCGCCTCATGCCTGAGTTTTGTCTGTAAACTGCAGGTGTGGTCACGGCACGGAAAGGGATGGCCATGGTGCCTCCAGGGCTGGGGACCACTTGTGCCTGTGTCCAGATAAAAACGTCGGTATCAATTGCCTTTGGAGGCAAGTCCAGAGTCGAGGTGTAGCCGCGGGGTGACTTTTTGGTTTGCAAATATTCTTCTTCAGAAAATCACTTTAAAATTTATTAATAAAACAAAAAAAACCCCAAAGGATCTATCCCAGCCAGACCTAAAGTGGGCATTTCTGGCCTAACCTTGCTGTGTCTGACCCTTCTCCCATTACTCCCCAGATGAGTAGAGTCAGGCATACAGCTCTGTCAGACTTTGCGTATAGTTAAGTGCATAGCAGATCTAGCCCTGAGCTTATTTACAGCAACACTGCACTGCCTGCATGGTTCTTCTGAGTATAGTTTAAGTTGCTCAGTCTCTAAAATGCTGAATGGCCTGAGCTGGACAACAAGCTGGAATTTCCCTCCCCTTTAAATTTTATTTTGAGGTCAGGAGCGATAACAAGATTTTTCATCCGATCTGTCAGAAATATATATATATCCTCAGAACTGAAGGGGGGAAACCTGTAAAATTCTGCTTTAGGAGACTTATGGAAGCTTTTTTTCAGGTTATTCCTCTAATGGGCTGACCCCACCCCAGGCAGCGACTTTCTGGAACTACCGCAGTCTCCGCAGAGCTGGTCAGAAACAGGATACAGCTGCCGTGGATGCTGGGGAAGCCTGGGCTGTCTGGCAGCCAAGTGAGCAGGCAGGCAATGCTATCTGTTAGAGCTAAGTAATGCAAAAGAATCTTCATTTTGCAATGAAAAAAATTAGAATATTTTTAACTAAACCTGCTGTCTCCCCAAGACACCTCTGAACAGAGGCTCTTTTCCTTTTTGGGAAGGGACAGGAGGATTGTCCTTTTTCCATTTTTGCTAGGATTGTTTGGAATTCATCTGTAAAAACCCAGTTCAGATGGAGTCTAAGTGGAAAGGAGAGGGAAAACAGAAAGCAAACACAGAAGGAATAATCAGTTGCTCAGTTTCACTGACCTTGACCTAACATATACTTTGTGGGAAAATAAATTAACTTTCATAAAACCTCAAAGAACTTTCAAGAAGCATTATGGCCAAGAAAAGTTATTTCTCTGACTTTTTTTTCCAGAGGTGAGAGTTGCCCAAGCTACGTTACTAGGCTGTAATATCTCAGCACATGAACAAACAGTGCTTTTCTGACTCTTTCTTCTTGCTCGTTTAAGTCAGCACATAGCATCCATCTGGGGAACAATGAGAGTGTTTGGTACCTGTCCCTAATAATTTCCAAAGTTATTATTTGTGACTCAGCAGTTTTTTTGCAAATATGAGGTTAAGAAAAGTTGGCACAAAAAGTAAAGTTGGCATGACATTAAAAAAAAAAATCTATTTGCCACCCGTTTCAAAATGATGCTTTTCTTTCATGACATTCTGTTAGCATCATCTCATTAGAAGCTTGTCAGCAGATGTGCCAAATAAAACCACTAAATTGAAAGGTTTGGTTGATACAGAAGGCACCGTCTCATACTGTACACACTTGGGTCCTAGCCCTGCCAAATGCTTTCTGTGAGTGGATACCTGTGCCCAAAAAAGCCTGTTGACTTTAGTGGGGGTCCATAAAGGAGCTATCTGCGGAGAAGATTTTGCAATAAACAGCCCAGAATTTAGTAGCTCTCTTCCCTTCATTTTTAGAGGTTTAAACAAGCTTTTTCTCAGCTGCTGCTTGGCCATATTTTTGTTCAGATCTTTGTCCTGGTGAACCTGTCAGAACAGCACAACCCGAGTAAACTCAGCAACAACAGAAACCTTACCTATAGTATATGTAGGTTCATCTCAGGCATACACATACGCAAATTCTCCTACTGCCAACAGTGGCATCTAGGACTTTTATGATCTCCAGGGGGCCTGGATAAGGCAGCCGATGAGGAGCGCTCCTGTGTGCAGCGCTTCACTGAATCTACAGTGGGTATTTTTTTCCAGCTGATGTACAATGACCATGTGGTTACCATCACCTCCCCATTCAGTGTCTCCAAAACAAAGGTGACAGTAACTGACTATGGATTGGACCCAGTGGAGAAAATAAACCCTGCCTCACATATCTTCAGGACAAATGGAGGAAAATTAGTGCTCTTATTATATCCATTCATCCATCCATCCATATATGTATATATCTCATAAATATGAGAGATCATAATATGTAGTATATATATATGCTGTCGTGTATAATGCTGTTAATATAAATATATTACTCCATGGAACTCCAGGCACCATTAAAGAGATTAATCTATGCTATTAAAATTGAGGAAAGAAATGACAAGTTGTAACATAATGTCCTGGTAAATAGTAAGTGTATTATACCTCAAAGAGGTCAGAAAAGTAATTGCTCATCCATGCCTTTTGCTAATCCATTTATGCAGATTTGACAGTGATCTGCAAACAATACATCTCTTTACAAAGTTGGATAAACAGATTTGAAAGCCAAGAGGCATTATTGTGATCATCTTGTCTAACCTGAATATTAAAAGCTGTAGACATTCCTGCAGCCATTCCCAAACCAAGCTCTTCGTGTGGTTGTTTCTTAGACATCTACGTTTGATTTTAAAGAGTGGGAGAAATGGGAAATGCATCGCTGTATTTCCTGAGATTTAACAGTGATTAGTCACCCTAACATGAAAAAAATAATGGACACAAATATAAATTTTATTTGAAAGCTAAATTTGTCTAGCTTCAGCATCTGATTGTTGCATTTTTCTGCTCCTAGATTGCTTTTTGTTATCGGAAATGTCTTCCTTTTGAAGATACTTGTAAAATATAGTGGATTCACTCCTTCATCTTCTCTTGATAAACTATATGGATTCAATTTTGATTCCTTACTGTGTAACAGCCATTCCAGAGAAATGTTGTTTTCCTTCCCGTAGGCTTTCAAACTTACAGCTGTCACCCTTCTTTTCTTGACGTGGGAACATCAAAAACAGAACTCTCCATGCTTGTATTTGCTTTTGTGAGTTTAATATTATTAGTGAATTAGTGAAATCTAAGGAACAGAAAAAAGCTAAGGCTCATAAGGCTGAAAATGATATCGAGAAATCATCTTTTCTCGTCCTTTTCCTTACCGCAAGATAGGATCAACTATTCCTTTGTTATAGCATAAATGTTTTTTCAGTCTTGTTCTTAGAGACTTCTCAGTATGGTGCTTTTATCATCTCCTCAGGCAATATATTCCATTGCTTTACTACCCTTATCATTACGGGCATTTTTCCTAATGTGTAACCTGAATATTCCTTATTGCAATTTCAGTCTGTTGCTGATAGTTCTGTCTTCACTGGACTCAGACTGACTGTTTGCTTCCTCCCTGAACCAGCCTCTTACGTGTTTAAAGACTCTGTCCCCTCTACATTCTTTTCCTCTTTAGGCCAAACAGTCCCATTAGTCTCCTCATGTTTTATATTTTCTAGATTGGTAATCGAGCTTGATCTCTTCTGGACTCTTCTCCAATCATTCAATGTCATTCTGTAAATGCAATGCCCAAAGCCAAGTGTGCTCCAGGTGAAAAACATTTAAAAGAGAATTAGTTCCAGCTGAAGTCTCACCATTGGTGAGCAGAGCAAAACAATTGCTTTGCACATTTGGCAGGCTATCTTCCTGTTCCTACATGCTTTTACGGCATTTGCCTTTTGACAACAGCATAACAATGTTGACTCGTGTTTGGCCTGTGATTCACTCTACATCTTTTTCTATGCAACTGTAACCATGTTTACTTTTTCCCTTCCTGTTTCTGGGGAATGGATGATTCTGTGTGCAATATACTACGCTTGCACCTATCGAGTACTGTCTTCTTTGGCTTTATTTAAACAAATTCTCTAGTTTGTCAAAATCACTCTTAATTCTAATTCTCTTCTCTAATACACTATTAGCTGCTCTCTTCTTCATGTCCTCTGCAACTGTAACAAGCTTAATTTCTTCTATTATTCAGATGTTTAATAAGCAGCATCAGATTCAGGATAGACCCTGCAGGAAAATCTTTCACTATCTCTTTCCATTTTGATAGTGTACCGTTTTGCTAACTCTTCCCCAACTATTCTTTTTCCAATCCTGTCGGATTTTCAACCCAGAACATACATGTCTTTTCTTACATTTGGGAAACATTCACAAATGCCTTACTAGAATGAAGATACCTGACATTTTCCTACTTCTTCCCTGTGTACAACACCTATTACCTTATTGTAAAAGGAAATCCGATTGGTTTGACAGAAGTTGTTTGTGACAAATCCATGTCACGTTTTCTTCTAACACTAACAGATTGTTTGCGCGATTATTTCTGCAGACTGAGGTTATACGATCTATAATTCTCTAGCTCCTCCTTTTTTTCTATGTGTACGTAATTTTAAACCTGATTGAAATCAACAGGGCTAGTTCCACGCCAACGAGTGGTGTCTTCTGAACCAGAGGTCAGTAACTTGCCAAAGTTATGGTAGTAGAACCAGGAGCAGAGCCAAGAAGCCCAACCCTTCTTTACCTGCTGTAGGAAATCTATAATCATTGCACAAGGTTTCTTCACTTTGCTGTTTCTACTTTGCTTTTTTTTCCCCCTTGATCCATAGACGGAACATTCTTGCAGATGTTGGCTTTTAGCAGTTGCCGTATATTTTATGCAAAATTCATACAAATATTCCCAAGTCCAGGCATATTTCCTGTGTTGCATTTAATACCCAAGGCCAGCTGCTTTCTGCTTCCTCCTAATTGAAAATCACCTGGATATATGTTCTGAAACCAACATCCAGGAAGTGAGCTACTTAAATTTTATGCTTTTATTTCTTTTTTAAATAAATAGGTCCAGAAGTAAATTCTTTTTGGCATTTTAACCTTGGCAGCATTTTGACCATTATCTAGGATTTTAAGCCAGAAGTCCTCATTATGAAGTGAAATATATTTATCTTAGCTGGAAGGCGAGAGAGAGAGAAACAACTTACTGATCAGTGTTTGCCCCCAGATGATTTCTGGCATGCTTTAAGAGAAACAAAATATAAATTAATGCACATAACATTTTGAGTTTTCCTCCAGAACACATACAGTCAGATTTTCCACATCAAACAAAAAATATAGTCTTTTACATTTTAAACCGTCTCCAACAGTACACAAAATTCTCTCTCTGTTTTACTTTCTTGGCTAACACCACCCTAATTCTTCCCTTTCAAGGCCTATCCAAGGAATCTGTGCACTACTGACCCAGAGGCACTGTTTCTCTAAACAGCACCAATGAAATAAATTATTAATTTACTTTGTGCAGCTAAAAATACTGAATGCTGTATACTACAGCTCTGTCAAGGATGTCAGTAGTAAGTTGCATCCGTTTAAATACTTCTTGGAACTAACCTTCATCACTTATGTGTATTTTAAAAAAGTAGATCCAAAAAAAAAATTGAAAGCTAAAACTACTTAAAATTATGGCACATTTCTTTCTCAAAGGAAAAAAATACCAGTTCAATAGACCATTTTACATTTTCTGTCGTTGCAATCTCAGGCGAAATTCTGTCCCAAAGTCTGGCACGACTGCTTTTGTTTTCATATTTTAAGGAATAAACATGGAAAAGCTTCTCCTCAGAGTTTTTCACTGACTTCTGAAATTATTTTGAGTCAGGGCAGTGATTATATCTCCTATGTGGAACGGAAGTGTACATTTAGGACAGTTCAGTATCTCCCACATGCCCCTGCTGCTCCTCCACTAGAAGTGACCATACCTCTCCTGTTGTTTAAATGGCTCTGTGGACACTTGAGGTGGCAGCGTTTCTGTGGAGAGAGGAGGTGACAAGCAGCCCAAGGCTGGCCAGGAGTTTGCCGCTACGAGTGTTTGCTTGCCGGAGTGGCTACCAGTCTGCAGTTCCACGTGCCTGTGTAATTCCTTGCAGGAACACAGTTTTATTTTTCAAGCACTTTGGGGCCAGATGCATTTTGCTGTTACAATTGTGTAATATGTAGTACAATGGGGACAGTTTTTTTGACAACTGATGTATAACAGTAAATAATCAAGGCTGATCAGATTACGGTAGGTGTATCACATATACACATATTTGCAAAACCACATTTATTTTACAGGAAATGATATGGGGTTTTTTTGTTTAATGGTATAAATAAACACATTCCATCTATGCCTAAACCCCTTCTTCACTGTTCTGTCTTTTAACTCCTAAGTTTCCCTGTCTCCCTCTCTTATCCTTCTTCTTTCCTCTCTCGTTCCTCCCACCCTTCTGACCTCCAGTTCTCCCACAGTGGAAAAGGGAAGAAAGATTGAAAAAGTAGATCTGGAGAAAAGGGAACAAGAATAGCAAAAAGTGGTTAACTAAAGTATGCAATCTGGGCCAAGTATAACTGTTCTTTCAAAAATCGACTTTTTAGATCATTTACATTCAAATTAATGTTACAACTATATACTATTAGCAGGAGGTTACATTTTCCATTGGTTAGATATAATTATGTTTCTTTTAGAGACAAAAATTATTTTAAAATACCAGACAAGCAATTAACATTAAAATGTGAATTTTGATCTATGTCTCAAATGTATGATCAAAGGTACCAGATTGGACAGCTTAATCTGAAGTCCATTACATACAGGGCAATATTTGATTTTAATGAATTACAGCTCAAATCTTTAATGTTTCTCATTGTCATCTATTCTTAGACATAGAAGACTATGAAGAGAAGTACATTTATGCGAGAGAAATGTTTGGCCTTGACTTCAGATCTACAGCAATTTCCACAGAAATTTGTGAAAAGAATGTTGGTCAGTGTTTTAAAACTTCGAGGCCTAATTTTAGCCTGTTAAATCTGTAGTTAGCCCTGCAATGTGCTGAGCATTCTGGCTGTGATCCAAGAAAGCACTTACACGTTCCCATTAACTTTAAAACACATTTAGTTCTATTATTCACTTTACCAGAAGAACTGAACTCGGATACTTAAAATTAAGCATGCACTTCTGTGATCTGTTGGATTGAGGCCTTATATAACCCCCCATTCCCATTCTGCCGATAGTTAAGACCCCGACTCACTTTATTCACATGACTTCTTCTGTTATAATAGTGGGATTACTCACACCAGTAAGATTACTCAAGTATGTAACAGATTTCAGGGCTGTTTTTTCAAAAGGAGCACGTGCTTATCATACACAGTTTCAGAACCTAATTTGAGATACAAGTTTTAAAACACACATTCTGGTCAATACAGTTATAACAAATATTGTGTCTATTTGTTATGAATATTTATTGTGTGCTGCAAATCCAAATCCAGCTTTTAGGCAATATTTGTGCAATTCGGAAGGCCTGGTAAAAGTTGCATTGCAGGAGAGGAAGAGTCAGTTTTCCATACGTAGTAGGGACGGGACAATAAGTAAGACATTTGTGCTTTGGCAAAGAGCATTCAGGTCAAGCATTAGGAAGAACTCTAACACTGAGGACCATGAAGCACTGGCATAGATTGCTTAGGAACCAAACTGAACCTCCTTCATGAAAAGTCTTTAAGAACTGGCTAAGTAAACACCTACTAGGAAAGATGTTATAGTCAGTCCTTCCTTCAGGAGGCATGATGCACTAGATGAGTTCATAAGGTGCCTTGTAGCCCTTTGCAACTATTAATTTCAATGAGACTTGTACCAGGTTCTTGCTGTTTACTGCCTCCCCTTTTACTCTGATACCTTTGCAACTGGCTGCTTAGGAATGGTGTCATGATTCAGTTATGAGCAAACAGCAGGATTAGAGGAACCATAAGAAAAAGTATTTTTGGTTTTTGCAAGTGTTTTTAACGTTAGCAAAATGATAGTATGCAAAAGAGTGGCTAGAATCATTCCTGTTAGAGTCAGCTGCAGTTAAAGGCAACATCAATCACAATCAAACAAAAGTCCTGGTATTTTCTTTTTTACATTTACAGAAAAATATGATATCATAAGTACGCTAATGATCGTTTGTGAAGGTGATAATCACTTGTTACTGTCTGGGATTTGTAGAAGTTCAACCTGCCACTGGGGTTTCTACTCTCTCTTCCAGAGCATAACTCCCCAAACCCAACACCCTTTGGTGTTGCCTTCACCAGGGGTAAGAATCAAGCCTAGATGAAAGATCCTCTAAAGCAGATTGTGCCCTGGTGATTATATAACTCAAATTTTCTCTATGGGCAGCAAACCCACTTTTGAAAGTGCTCATTGTCAGCCCCCTGCCACACATTCCCTCCCATCCAGGGTGGTGCCAGATGCCAATGGGACAGTGTGGTTGTATCCTTGGCAAAGGGACAGAACCAAACCATCAGTGAGGAGAGACGAGGTGGGGGACAACACTGATCTTCCATTTTAACTCTTTTTTCCTAATCCATTACTGCTCACGTTTACAAGGCAAAATTAGGCAGCCATAAATACGAAGGGAAGTGATAAAATGAACACTTCTATTACACTTCAGGGCATCTGTAACATCCAGCTGAACCAGAAGTCACTGTTAATTGTAACAAGACACAATATGCACACATGAGGTACAAGAATGTAAAACAAGATGCAGTTTGATAGGTTGCTTCGCTGCCCCTAGCTTGGGGCATTTTTAACTGGCAAAATCAGCCTGCTGTCTGGGAAATGGATAGCAAGGCAGTTTGGAATAGCCTGGGGAGGTTAACTCCAAATCCACACTTCTCCAGTACAGAGATTTAGACTTTTCAAAGAAGGAGATCGAAATGAGGGGGAGGAGGGAGAGGACAATGTTAGTGCTGAAGGTTTGGTTCAAGACTGTCTCCATTAAAAAAAGAGAGAAAGAAAAAACCTCCTACTTATTCTGTTTTGTTCTTACTCATGTTACAGAAAAATAATGTTTGATGCTTGACTGAAGAAACTCCAGATTTCAGAGTTATAGATGAAACTCCAAAATGGTACCTCACAAATTGAGAGGAAGGAACAGACATTTCCTTTTTCAAAACTGCTTTTCTTTTTGGTCTCCAGTTTTGTCTCTGTTCTGAAACATCTCATCTGGAAATTCAAATATTTGGGTAATCTTTGAGATGTGTGCCTATAGGTAATTTTATCTTCACTTCACTCTTTCTCCAAATAATTTCTCAGATGTAAATCAGCAGCTTAAGGGCATATTTGTTATTAAACATTTATTTATGTCTCTATTTCAGGGAAGAAAGCGTGATTCCAAAAAGACCTCAACAATTCTATTTAGTGTATTAGGAAAAAAACAAACAAGACATTATTAGTTAACGTTAACCTGATTGAACCAACTTTAAATTTTGGCGTGTAAGTTAAAGATGCAATAAAACAAAACAACTGAAAAAAGGATGCAGATCTGAAATTTTGGGGAGAGATTGGGGAAACTATCTGAACAAACTTGGAATCTAACACAGGCACACATACCTCCCCCGGCCCCCAACACACACATGCACCTACAGGCATGAAGGTAACAATGACACGCCGAACCCGGCCGATGTGGAACTACAGGAACTCCTGCAGGAGTCCCAAGAGGCACCACACAGTGCTAGTGCCAATGGCACATATAGGCAGAGCTGGAATTGTCCTAGAGGGTGCAGGGGCAGCGGGGAGGGTTTCTTCTCTCTTCCCTCTACATACATTATGTAGCTATTGAGCTCCGCAAGACTTGCAAAGAATACACATTATATTATCTTTTCTCTCCCACAGCATCTGTACATTTAAACTTTTATGCCTCGTTGTGTCTGCATGTGATCATCTTGTACATACATTTAAATTACGGCTCCTGCCTCTGATCTTGAGAATCAAAAGCAACGCTAAATTCTTTTTCCATTATATATTTTACAAAAGAACTACTGTAAAAATTAATCAAAGGTATGCTGGCTTTTATTGTTATTTTTTTAATTTCGGGGGGTACTTTTCCTCATATTGCAGTGGTTTTGAAATTGAAACGTTGCACTGCTGAGAAAGTGCCATGAAAATATAACCCACTACATTCCATGAAAATAAATAAGCAAGGCCACCCAAATTTTCAATTAGTGCTAGTGCAGTATGCAGGAAATGGCTAGAGAACCGTCAAAGGCAGCCTTAGGCTGGGTCGTGGATACGGAACAGTGACAGGAAGGTTTGAAGCAGGAATACAGGCTCAGTGTGAAGATGGCTCTTCTCCAAGGAAAACTGCATGCTAATAGGTTAATACTGATTTCCTGAAACATACAGCCTGGGTATTACATGCTGGAATTTACATTCTGACAAAGGCAATTGCTGAGCCTCAAGACTTTGCTTTTTTGGTGATGAAATAACACTAGAAAATTCAAGCCGCATTATATATTTCATGTTTTAAGCTTATTAAACATTCAAAGTACAAACTGTGCACATATTTTTAAGCCACCTGAAATAGCAACAGCTTCACTAGTTTGGGAAACTACTATGGGAAACATTACATCTCAACAGGTCAGGCTTGCCTGGAGTAGTACCATCATCCACAGGTATTGACCAAGATGGAGTTATGCCACTTTCAGAGTAAATGTGTGCTGAATCCAGAAATGCTGCTCAAACAAGCAGACATGCACAGAATCAGGAGTGAAACTGATTTTAGCGCAGCCTTAGACAGGTTTACATGCTCATTTTTTAACGCTATCTAAGGGCTGAGTTGGACAAAGCACGTTAGAAATTGCAAGACTAAAAAAGCCCGTAAGAAGACACTACATCTCTTTCTGCAGGTCAGAGGAAGCACTCCTGTTGCTCACAGAAGGAGCTGGATCAGACCTTAATTCTGAAAGGAAGTAGCTAAAACTAGAAGAACAAAATGAAAAAGGAAAGGAAGCTAAAAAGAGAGAAAGAACTAGCTGGCTAAAGGATCCAGCCAGTCTTTCTCTGTGGTACTTCCCCCTGTTTTACGCTATCCAACTGATTTTGTGACTGTTAGCTCAGGGTGGCACTGCAGCATCACAGGAGGCTCCCATCCTTCCTGCAGGGTCCTGTGTGCTGCCTCTGCAGGCATGGCAGAGGGGCACCGAAGAAGGAACAGACGAAACAAGTACAACTACGAGGGGAAGGCAGGGAAGAGACAGTGAGGCTTTCACCAACCCCCCGGGGCCAAGATTTCACTCAGCGTATCCATGTTAATATTAGCAGGCAGTGGTAAAAGTGTTTTTACTCACTGCTAGTGCCAGCCAGTATGGGCATGATCCCATGTCACAGTAAGCAATCAGTGGTGTGTGGCTGTGCTGCCCTGGCCCCCAGGCTCTCATTTAAATCACAGCTGTGCCTGTACCTGATTAATCATATTTACTTTATGAGGTTTATAACATTTTCATCGTCTTTTGTCCTTCAGATAATTGGAAGCTCTCCTGTAAGTCTTTTTAATAGTCCTAATAGCACTAAAGTCACTGGGAATTCTGCCCGGATAGGACCTGGAAAAACCAGGCTACAAAAAGGGACCCTAATTATATGCATTACAAAGCAGAAACAATCTCTTTTTCAGTTCCAGCCCCTCCTCTAGGAAAAGTTGGATGGGATTGTACGTACCGAAAATGACTTTGGGTCCAAAATACTTCGACTGCTGAGTGATACACTCTCCACCTCTTCTAGAGCAATCTGTTTTAAATAAGCTTAATAAAAATTTTAATCAGCACTAAATATTTTAAATTTCAAGGACCTCACCTACCCTGGAACCTTTTTAGTTTGAAGTCAGTAATTGTCTCACTGCCTATGAAAGACCAATTAACAGAACAAGGAAGGAAGTGGAGGGAATTTGGGGAGTTTTAATTTGTTTTCACACATAATGATACATTTTTTGGTCATATGTGATAGTTATTTAATCAAGTGGAATTTGCCTGGTGGTATTTCACATGACACCACTGCCAATCACTGCAAAGCAAACAAATACATTAGATGGGGAAGAGATAGTTCACTCATCAGTCTTCTGGGGAACTGCAAGCTGTGAAGTCTGAATGGCACATCTAGTATCACTCAAGTGATCCACAGGCAATGAAGTGTAATAGGCACCAAGTTAGGGCAACATTTATGTATTTAGATGAGTCTGGACAACTTTTACAGAACCTGGACATGTGTGTAAGGCTAGGTACATGCTCAAGCACTGTCCTGAATCAAGATGTTCTGCTGAACTGAGGCCACAGCTTTTATGAAAAGGTACTTCTTCCCCATAGGAACAGAAATCCTCATTTCCGTTCCACGTGAACACTTGATCCATGATAAATGTTTATAAAGTTCCCCTTCACCAGGTTTCTTAACTGCTGAAGAATAAATATTTAAAGAATCACAAATACTATAATCAAAACCATGTAAGATGCTACAGGAGTGTTCCCTATTGTACGATAAAAGAAAGGAGCTGAAGCTCACAGAAAACTTCATTTTTTTGGTTTGAAAACTGATCTACTGTACAATACAGTATGTATTATCTTTGTGCAATATTTTTAAAACAATACCTTAAATGCCATTGGCTTAATTCTTACCATATTACTATAACAGAACTAGGGAAGCTCAGCAGAAGACCAGCGAAGAAGAGGTTTGGGGGTCCCATCTGCAGGGTGCTGAGCACTTTAGCCTCTATTCAGTAAAGGCTGTGTTTAAGATTAAGGACATGCCTAAGTACTTTGCTGGACGCGAGCCAGAATGTTCAGCACCTGACAGGACTGAGCCCTTTGCTGGCACTCAGAGGTTACAGACTTTGACTATTGAACAAATTTTTTAGGTGCTGTAGAAGTTATTATTTTGGGGGGGAGGGGGGGAGAAGAAGAAGGGTATGCGTTCCTCATTTACAGTCTGCAAATAATAGCTGTATACTCATCCCCAGAAGTAGTGGGCCATCTAACGGAAACTACAATCAGATTTTAGAAATGAAATTGTACATGTAAAATTGAGCAACAGAGCATTCGTTAAGTCATTAGGGTAAAAATGATGGTCCTGTGGAACAAAATGGAAGTATTGCCGGGTTTGTAATGCGGCCAGGATTTTGCTCATCTCTTGTCACATAGCATAGTCTGATCGGGAGGCTTCCTCTAAGTCCAAATTTGACTCCAATATTAAATTAAATGGCAATTTCCTATGGCTAGTGACCAAATTATCCAATAATATCTCCTTAATACAATCAAAATAGAAAAGGTGGAAGTCATGTTATTTTAATGCAACTGATTTGTTTCCTGAATTTTAATCAAATGTGACTGAAGGATCAAATTAATCAGATACAAAATTACGGTAATTCAGAGGTATTTTGAGAACAACCATACACCCTTTCTGCACAGGTAAAACTTTTTTTCAGTCCTAAATCTCCTCCCCTTCCTTCCCTCCCTACAATTATTGTTTATCCTAAATACAACGGAAACAAAGCCTTTCTATTTTGGAAGGTAAGAAAATCTATAGGAAGTTTAATCATGACATCTCTGGACTCCTGCAGATGAAAGATAGTTTCGTATTTTCCTCTCTAGGCCAGCATGCAACAGTTCTGGGAAAAAAATGGGATGTGATCACAGTAAAAGGGGAGGGGGCTGTTCCACAGACGTTTCTGGGCTCGGATCGTCACCTGGCTGCCCCAGCACTCTGGCAGCACCACAGAGCAAATGTGCATCAGCAAAGCGAGTGCCATTGACTGTGGAGTTCGGGCTTTGGGCCCCCATATGTACACCTCAACTGAAATTTCAGCCAGCTGCCAGTCTGCCTGCAAGCTAGCCCTGACTTCCACAGAAGCAGAACATGATTAGAGAGCAATTTTCACCTTGCGTGTTCTGTATGTTTGTAATTAGCTGTGAATTAATGTGCGACATTCCTTTACAAGTTCTCTTTTCAGCAGCAAAAGGCATATTGAGGTGTATTGAGCAAAAGGCATATTTCATTCTGGGGAGAAACTCGTTGACATCAATGTTTTCTTTTTGAGTTCCCTGCAGTCTCCATATATAAATGCTACAGTGAGAAAAATGGCCATTTTAAGAGAGGACTCTGACTCTCCATTTATGTTATCATTAATTTTCATAGTAGCTACCATGAAAAAAATAATTCAACGATATTTTTCTGCAGTAAATAGCTACAGAATCATTTCAAATCTGATGCAGTATTATTAAGGAGATCAAGAACTCCTAGAAGAATGAGATGAAAAACCGGTAGACAAATTCAGATTTTGCTGGTGAAACTGTTAATGAAAACACAGCCCCTTAGCAGAATTAGCTACCTCATTGCTCTGTGATAATCAACATGCATTTCTCCACTCTCAGGATAGCGCCATCACAGTAAAATGGCATGATAAAAAACTAGCTTAACTGGAAAGCAAGTGTGGAGACAGATGGAGAATGAATTAAGCATGCAGCCTTCTGTACAAATTTAAACAATTTCTTATACACAAAGATATTAGATTTTTTTATTTTATGGTACATATATCTCTGTATGCAGACATACTTTCCCTCTCTACTAGTTTTCTGTTTTTAAAAAAAAACCGCCAGAGGGAGCCCATAACCTCTCATAAATGTAAGTAAAGGCATGTTGAGGTTGACAATGAAAAAATGGAATCAGAATAAGCTGCCTCTGGGTTTCAAAAGAATGATACGCCAATTCATGATTCACCAAGATCCACATAGATGCAAAAGTCCTGGACAGTGACGCTTTGCATTATCCAGTTGAAACAATGAGAAGAGAGAGAAGGAATACAAGCTTTTGTGCTTTGTAGCTGTTTTCCTGCATTTTACACACCTTTACAAGTTCTGTACATAGTACATTTGATCCAGAAAATGACATTCAAGCAAATAGATCTTCACAGGAAAACAAATCTGTCTGCAATTACTTCAGGTATTTTGCAGTAACACATAGAACTATTTTAGAATAACCTTTGAAATTTTGGCTCTGATGTACATCAATACAACTAACAATAGTTTCGGTATGCCAGAAGAGAAACTTCAGCAATGAAAATGAAATGACATATGCAGCCATATGCCATATGATACATAATCATTCAAGAACATATTCTAGAGCTGTACTATTGCACCTGCGTAATGCCATGAAGTGCATAAAACCATAAATTCTGTCATTTACGACATAGCATCAGGGGGTGCTTTATACAATTGCCAGTGTCTACTTCCTTGCAAGTGCTGATGCTGTATTACAGCAGTCATTGGAGAAAGGGTGATTCTTTGGATGAGAGCATTGAGGAGCATAGTGCCATGAAGCACTGAGGTGATCCTACAAGTGTCTACACCTCAAATGTTAGCGATTGCAGTGACTATCATGGAGAAATACTTCAAAATCTGGACTGATATACTGCATGGCTTGCTACCAATTTGGCTTTCCATTGGTCATTGATTAATTTAACTAACTGTCATACAAGAAAAATAAGGAACTGTGCAGATGGCCCACATGGACTTGCCACGGGCCAAACGATTAGGCACTTTTACCAGAAAAGGCTAAAAATACCAAGTATAAGTCACAATTCCTTACCACAGTTACCTGACAAAAAGCTTCTTCCAGAAGTTCGCTAGGGCTCTGACTACCTTTACATCGAACAAAAGCAGATTGTAGGAAAAACCCAAGAAGTTTGGCATGACGATACAGCACACTACATATTTCTTTTTTGCTCTCACTTAGGTCAATATATTTTGGATCCAAGTTTTAGTTTTACGGATCTGGGCAAAACTGAAAAGCTTAAGGTGAAGAAAAGCCTAAAAGGAACACAAACAAAAGGTAAGATTAGATAGCAGAACCTGGTACATAACAACACTGCTTTTAAATAACCAAGTAAAATTAATCAAGAATAGATGAGCTCCAAGTTGCTGTAGCCAAGAACTGAATCTTGACCTTTATTAACTCTTCAGAAAGGCTCCACAGTACACCACTTTTTCTGAGCATAGAAGAAAAGACATCTTGCATATATCTTGCCCTTGCTGAATAGTCACAGGTGTTAACTGCAACATTATTCAAATCAAGCTTCAGTTAATAGCTAGCTAAGGCTGTCTGTAAGAAGCTGTGTGTCTTTGTGACACTTTGGTTCTGGAGGTGGACATTGAAAGTAATTACCTACAGCTTTTGCAGATGTAATCACAGAGCTTTATTTTCAGCTTTTACATCAATCTCTTACCATTTGTTTTAATTCCACTGCTGTGACCTCAGCAATGGAGGAAATAGTTCTTTCCCAGTTCTAGCTCTGTTATTCTCTCTGGGGAAGAAGATGCTTTAAACAATGCCTAAAGTGCTTAACTAATATATAAATCTGTGTACACACACCAACTCACATATTACAAATAGCCCAGTCAATGCCACAAAGTAAAAGTCTGTAGTACTTGAGCTGGGAACATTCTTGCAGCGCACATCTCAGCTATAGCGGTGAGCGAATGCTGTCACACTACTGATTTCAGCAGGAAAGGGTCTAATTCAGCATCACTGCCATCTGATCTAGCTTATTTGGTCCGTGGGGTGAATGGGGTGACTCAATAAAAAAAAAAAAAAAAGGAACAAAAGAACAAAAGGTAACATCATGTTATTTCTGTCCTCACTTCCTTTCTGGGAGACATAGTACAGAATTGCAGCCAGTTTATTATTAGAGTACTCCTCACATGAAGGATCAAGTAGAGATCAGTTAATTAAAAATATGATATTATTAGAACATCATAATTATGGGGGAAGTCGTTTGAAAGCCAGGAAATTCCTCGTTTAGTTTTTACAAAGCCCTGACCATTAGGACTTCCTCATTAGGAGAGAAAACTAATTCTTCCAGGGACTACACAGATTATATTCCCAGTTTACAAGGATCTAGGTGCAGAAGATGAGGCAGGACAAGAGCTCATGCCTCAAAAGTGCATCCCATTTGTAAGGTAATGTCCAGCTTTGCAGAGAAGCTCTGCAAGGGGCCAGTGCAAAAGTCCCAAACGCGTGTCTCACAAACCCTCATAAAACCCAACCCACGTCTGTTTTCTGCACTTCAACCTTCCCTGCGCCTTGCTTTAAAGTGCCAGAAGACCGCAATTTGCAAAATGTAAAACGAGGACAAAAATCTTGCGTTCTTCACCCAAATGCCAGTCAAGCTTCCCTTCTCTCAGCCACCCTTTTCCCCCCTCAGACCCGACTGTCCCGCAGAAGGTGCCGCCGGTGCCCGAGCGCTGCGACCAGTGATGGTGCCCCCAGGCATCTGCCCGCCGGCAGACGCGGACTCTCTCCCTACCCCCTGGACCGGCTGGCCACGTGCCAGCCCCACTGGGAAAGCAGAGCTGCTGGGCCAGACATGCCAGGCTCCTGGCACCATTTGGGGCCAACGGGCACCTTGCTGGCTTGGGAGGCAGGTAGGGCCATCTCCGCCTGCCTGTGCAAACGCACACGCCTGGTGCATCCGTGCACGTCGGAAAGCGTCGGAGCTGGCTACAGGGGGATGCATTCAAAAGCCTCTGTCTCGGAGGTGAACGTGGGGCTGTAGCTGTTTCTGAAGTACAGCTCCTCCGGCCTCGGACTCTCTCCTCACCCCCATTCCCACGACATCGCACAGTTGGGGATCACGGCTGCCGCCTCGTTTGGCTCTTACTCCCTGCCCATCTCTCTTTGAGCCCATGAGTCACTTCCTTGCCTCAGATCCCACCTTTCAAAACTTCCTTTTTCCTCTTCGGGGGTATGACCGAGCCTGCCTAAAAGCCTCTTATGAAAGTGGGCATTCGGCTTATCTACTGACAAAAGCGCTTCTGGAAAACAGCACGTTCTCGTATCTGATGACATCCAGTTAGGAACACGCGGCCACGTCCGTGTGGTCTGCGTCATGCTGCTGCTCACTCAGCTAAGTGCGGCACTAAGCCTCCTCCCTGACCCTGCTTCGACATGCCTCTCTACAGCCGTGCAAGCTAGAAATATACTACTTAGAGAATAAACGTGTAATCATTGACAGTGAGGGGCAATACTCTAACAAAACAGCCAAGCTGGGTATGTGAGGAGCTCCTGGCCGTTTGTGGCACTTGTGTGAAACGGCAAATTAATATACTCCTGCCCCTTAGCAGGCGAAGAACATGAGGAAAGAAAAAGGAGGAGGAGTATATGTTTATGGTAGGGAGGTTGGGGGGAAATGCATCAAGATTTGAATGCTGATTCAGGCACAATGTGTTCTCTGGGAGGTTCGTGTGCTATTAGCAAGATAGTTACGTGGGCTAGCAACTTATTCTGCACACCAAGTCTGCCCGTATGTAACTAAATATCCAATTTAAAATGAAGTTATTTATTAAATCTTCTAATTTTCACTGTATTTTAGGGATTATGTTGTTGGACAAACATGCTTTGACTTCTCTACCCACTACCTTGAAACTGCTTGAAAGGCTACGTTTTCTGCTCCTGGAGCCCTGAGACCTTACAGCCTAAAGCTTTGCCTATATTTAAGGTTATTATCACTTCTCTACAAAGCAGCGCTGTCTATTAGGGCAAGAAGTAGAGAATTATTAGGGCCACGTTCTCAGATGCAAAACAACATATAGAAAGTTGGGGCTATACAGATTAACATTAGCTGAGGATTTAGCCTGTAGAAGTTATAGCCTTTCATGCTAATTTCAGGCCACACTAATTACACCATAGGGCAGACAATTGCAGTCCTTAAGTTAAGCATGAAAATCAATGTGGTGTTGAAAGATACCTCTTCATTAGTGTCTTCTATTTTTAAACATTCGAATATTATTTTCATGGATGTATGACCTTTGCATACAGGCTCCCATGTGTCACCACCCAACTGTTACAGAACTGTATTCCTTCCGATCAGTGGGTTGCAACCCTTTCTGCTACTATCACGTCTTTGGATGTACTGACTCTGATACAGTGACATTAGCCCTACTGACACCAGGCTTGCTTTGTTAGTTATTTAGGAACATACTCCACAAATCAGTTGGTTAAAGAATATGATCTGTATCTTCTCCAAAGCATGCCGGTGGCTAACTGTGTCCAGAGAACACAAAACTGTTTTAAAATAATGTTTTACTTTGCTCTCCTCAGCTGATATGAGGGGTGGTTTGGGCCCCATGGTTCCAAACTGAAATGCTATTTAGGCAGTGATGGCCTATTTTCCAACAGCACAAATATAGAAAACAGCTATCAAATGTAAGACACTTCAGGGGTCTTTGGTATATGTTCTTCTGCCACTGCTAAAAGGAAATCTCTGGAAATCAGCTGTATTCCCTTGTCTAAATTATCCCCAGAGGAAAAAGAAGCAGCAGCCAAATGAGGCAGAGAGGAGGAATTAGTGGCACAATATTCCCATGAAAGCCTTGTATCATCTAGAATCTGTTTTTGCCACAACACAAAGCCCTTCTACTGACAGACCACGTTCCCCCAGACCCTAGTGTAGGAAAAATTGGTCATTCTTTTCCCATCTGAGAGCAAGACAGCATTCCAAAATTGCTGAATTTCAGGAGATTACTTGACAGTAACAATACAGTCTTGCCTTGCTGGAAATCTTGTACTGTGCATTTGGATCACTATTTTCAATTTTCTAAGGAAACAAATAAATCAGTTAGGCAGTAGAGGACTGTATGTGCTTTCCTAGGCTAGCAGGAGTAAAAAAGTAGCAATAATCAATGTTTGCTACTAGCATTGGGTGGACAACACTAAATATAAAAAGGAGCAAAATTTTCTGGGGGAAGAAAGTGTTAATCTGCATAGAAAAATAAGCAACCATAAAGTCAAATACCCGTCCCCCCCCCCCCACACACACACTTTTAAGGTATTTTTATATTGACAAAATATTTATACAAAAGACAGAACCCAAAAAGCATTTTACTGCTAAATCTAAAGTAGTATTTATTTTTCAGAGGGAATTTTTTCCAACAATATGTGGCTGTAAATTTCTTATCAAGAAGAAACAAAGAAAGAAATTTCTCTTTTCAGATCAAGAGAGCAGCTTTGGTAATGCCTGTACTCATTCAACTTTTCATTCCAAACATCATCCATCATGCTGTACGTCCCTTATATTGGATGTAAAAAACATACCACAAATTCTACTCAGAATACCAATGCATCTTGAACAAAGCTGACTAAACTCAGAATTAAGATTTCAACAACTGTGTGTTAAAAAGAAAATCAATGAAAGAAAAATAGCAAGCTCTACTGAACAAACATCCTGTAGTTAAAAAAAATATGTTTTGATTGATGAAGGAAAAAGCCATGACATTTTAGGTGGCCCAAAAGAAATTTCGAGGATCATATTAAAAAGAAAGCTGACATTGTATTAAAACATAATTATCCCAAGGGATAGCTAGAATATACTGGAAAACCAACACATAGACTTACTTTACCCTTTTCTCAAGGCAGTTCATTAAATCTTGCTTTCTTTATCTGATGTCCCAAGTAGGGAATTTACCTTCAGGATCAGCAACTTTCTCAATTGTGAAGCAGCTCTAGTCCACTCCCTTGATCCTCATGCAATGGATTAATGCTTTATTAATCCTGTCCCGGCCAGACACAGTGCGGAAAACTATGTATTACATTATCTAGAAGAAAAGTATTCAGAAATCTAGGTCTGAATCCGAGACACACTTACTTCTACAGCAAGTCAACACAAAACACTCAATAAGATTTACTGAGCTGGGATATCGACAAACGGCGAGGTAAACTCTATGGAGGGGTAATATCTTTCGTCAAGTCAACCAATACAGCTAGAAAAAGCAGACTAGCTTCAGTCACAGAGACTCAGTGCAGCTATGGACAGCATCCGAAGTTTAATTTAGATTAGCCCTGCAGTGAAAACAAGCCTTTTGGCATTGAGCATTTACATAATTAACCCTTTCTAAGATAAATTTTATATAGTCTTTACAGAATACATTTTCCTGATATAATTAGAAAAATGTTCCTAGGTTTTATTTTTATGATGACAGCAATGCCCCAGATACTTCCCTAGAGCTCATCTGCTAGAGATAATAATGCAAATGTGTTTTTCAAAATTAGCTGTATTTTTATTATCAGAAACTTCTATCCAGTCTCATAAATTCTTAAATTGAGCACACTGATTCCAGAGAATTTTCATTTCTGATAGCTTTAGTTCTATCTTTACAGGTAATATGCATTGAATATTTTCATTAGAAAGTGTAGATCCATGAAATTACTATGCAAAATGCATCTTCCTATTGAGCCAACTTGCCCATTGAGTGTATGCCCATATATACTTTGATGCTACTCTGAATGTTATCCTTGCAAAGAAATACTGCCTTGGAGAAGGAACCAGCTATTTTTCTTTCCTGGTCATCCCTAGGCTTGTTTATCTACTTCCAGGCAATGAGATGGCACAGGTGTTCCCAAGGGCATAATATCATTTTGTATGTATGTTATCTTTGTGGAGCCAAAACCGCTCTGAGAACAAGGTCCTGATTTCCCATTCCTCCTGTGCATTATCAGTGGGATTCTTGAATGTTTACTCAATTCCTGTTGGCCACAGCTGTGCAAACCCATGGCAAGTTCCTTTTCCATGTATATTAGCTGTCATTACTGTACTCTTTCCTATTTTATGTCTCTTTCAGATATAGAGACAGCAGAATAATGTAAGATCATGGAAAGAAAAACTCTCAAGAAAATAAAAAGCCACCATAAAAAACAAACAGCTCATTGTATTTGTATTTGCTTATTTACATACAGCCTTGCCAGCATGAGGTATACTCACACTGAAAAGAAATGAGCTCTTTTTGTATAGCTGGGGTCCCCTGGGCACTGATACTTGTGGCTTGGGCCCTGGAACCCACTGGGACTACCCGATACCTTCTTGCCTTACTCTCTGGCCTTGGTAAGTGCAACTTCCTCGCCTCTGGGTGGTCTTTCCAGTGACGGAGGTCTTGTCCTTCTTCTGGTGTGACCTAGGGATGAACTGAGCTCATTAAATGTACTTGCCTCTCCTTTGAAGAAAGAGAAAGGGTGGAAGTTGGTAGAATCAGGTTATGATATTACATTTCTATTAAAAAAGGGTAGATGGTGCACTTACCTGTAGAAATCAATAGCATTTTACACAGACAGATGTATCTGTCTTTCTTCCGAGACCACAGCAATTGTTAGCTCAAGCATTTCAAGACAAGTCATTTCCAGAAGAGAGGAGTTAGACACACTCTTGATCGTGTGCTTCTGTTTACTCTGTGTGAGGGGTCTAGGACACCTGTGTTAGTTTTAAAACTACTACATGCACAGCATTGACTGCTATATTTTGGCAAGTTCCAGCTGTTATTTCACATGTGTGAACTAAGAAAATACCCAAGGTAAACACTGACTTAGAAGAAGTACCAAAAACATTTACAATAAAGTGCAAGTACAGCCCAATATGTTAACCTGTTAATATATACAGTATGCTGGCCCTGTTCTGTTTTCCTTTAAAGACACAAAGGGAAATAGACGTAAAAAAAACCTGTATTAAGCATCATGACTGGTTACCAGTTCTCTATCCTAAAGGAGCAGCACCAGTGTGAAAATCACTGTTTTAATATTTGTCTTTATCTACAGTTGTTACCAGCAACGCTCAAGCTTACCCAAATGCAGGCAAGACAGAAGAGAAACTTTTTTTTCTGTTCATTTAGTGCAGCTGACAGCATTTAATGTAAGATCAGTTTAGATCCAGATTACTTACATGTGTGCACACACACACACTCCCCTTCCACACACAAAATGTTAAAAGGACATTACCAATGATCGTTTGTTTTTCTCCACTCTTGCTGCATGTATAATATCCTTTCTCTCTTGAAATACTGCCAGAGAAGATTGTCTTTAATACACTTCAGTGGCATCAAAAAAACCTCAGGAAATGAAGGTTGAGGTGAACCTGAGGTCCACTCTATGCCACCAGTACTCTGACTATGCTGCTTTGTGTAGGAGGTAAAGATCTCCACTCCTGATGCTCTGCCTTCAAAAATCAATATTCAGTCTACTTCCCATTTCTTCTCATTAGAGACAATTACTTTGACCTATTTCATCTCTAGAAAGGATGCTCTACTATTGTGGGAGTCTGCTCACATTCAGTTTTGAGTTATTTCTCAGAAACTCTTAGATTTCACTAGAAATGCATTTTACTAGAAAAACAGGGTTCCTTTATCTCCATGATTTCCTGTATATAGCTCACATCATTTAAAGTATCACCATCAACTCTGTAAATACTACAATGCAAGGTTTCCAGCTGCCACCAGACATATCCTGATGTAAACAGCTATAGGCTGTGAGCCATAGCTTCCATTGGACAAAAATATTTAAAAGTAGCTTTTGATTATAATTCAAGTGACCAAATAAGATGTTTCCAGGCAGCAACAGAGTAATGTTCCCTGAGGTATTATCGATGCGGGAGTCTAGCATGTGTGAGAAGCTGTAGGAAAAAAAAAAGTCACTTCTTGATTAGTAACAAGGTCAACATTTTGTTAGGGGATAGAATCACATGGGATCAGAACAAATTGAAGCCCTGTAGGAACATTTCACAATGTTTTAGCTCTCACTTGCCAAATTCAGCCCTCATGTAAATAAGCACAGTTCTACTGAAACTATAAGATGGGTGAATTAGCTTGCTATATAAGAAGCACACCCCATTTTGTGATTAACTGATTTTTCACTCAAAAGCTCTCAATTTGTAAAGAGGAATATCATCTTTGTCCCATGATATTTGTGGAAATTGACATGAAAATGTTCTGTTGAAGTGTTATGTCCCAGGAATTATAGGTGCTTCAAGCTCAAGAATGTTGCAGGTACCTCAGTCAGAGATCATTCTCTGCTAACATTCATCGTAATCCTGGATTGCTCTAGTTCACTAAGCAGTAATTCTAGCTGGCTTTTATCATTTGCATGGAAACCATATACCAACAATTATATCTCAGTGAAAGGAATCAACCTCATTTGAAGGTTTATAAAAGCACTGACAAAAAGGCACGTGTATATCTATGAGAGCAATAGCACTGAATAAGCATGTGAACCTCTGATATCGGCACAATTCATTCCGTCAGTGATTCAGCGTCAACTGGACAGATTCAGCCATTTTGTCTCTCAGGTGTCAAACAATAACATGCATTGTTTAGTTTTAAAAGATAGGTGTAAAGATTCTTGAGAGCTTCGTGGATAACCTGAAAAGAAGCAGGGTGCAGGGGAGGCGGGGGTAAGGAGGAAAGACAAGGAAAAAGCACAAACATCTATCTACAGAAGTCCATAGAAAGCCACCCATACAGGGTCATCTAGAGAATATGAGATAGTTAGGAGATAGTTAAATATCATCTTGAGAAACAGAGAGTTACATCACATTACTTTAAAGAAAGGACTGTAGCTGCCCTTGGCAGAGAAACTATTGCCACCCCAATTTCTTATCCTTGGAGAATCTGTGTATACTGAATTCTGGGCACCTCTTTCCACTGTCTGTCCAGTTGCATCAGCTCTGATTACTTGTTCAAAGTCCTGCAGGAAATCTGGGTGAGGGCTGGTAATGAAGACAGCTCTTCTGTCTTCTTGCCTGGTGCTATAACCACAAGACCAGTCTTCTACCTAAGAGCCTGAAGATATCGGAATATCAAAAGGTACTTCTACATCTTGCCCTATATTCTAGCCAACAGAGCTTTACAAGGCTACAGGATTAACAATGAGTATAATGGTTTGAGGACTGATGGATCTAGCAAAGAAATATTTACACGGTTTTATTTGGTCTTTACTGGCTGCCATTATGATGATTTATAAGCCCTTCCACATCCTGAAAGAAAGAAATGAGGCTTAACATTAGCTTTCTAAAGACTACAATTATGCTTTTAAAGAGAATGGGCGTAACTGGCAGATAGATGTCTGTGTGCAGAGGATGTTAGCAATGAAGAACTGCAAGTGGTGCTCATTTTG
Source organism: Struthio camelus (assembly GCF_040807025.1). NCBI lineage: Eukaryota > Metazoa > Chordata > Aves > Struthioniformes > Struthionidae > Struthio > Struthio camelus. Next base: position 105,014,523 of record NC_090943.1, read on the forward strand.
TACGTGTATATACAATCTCTAGTAAAAGTAATAAGAGAAAAGTGGAGATGAGAAGCAGCAGAAACAAACAGTCTGAGTTTCAAGACTTAAAAACGACTCTGTACCAGGGAGTATGCACAATAAAATAGCAAAACAGCATTTGATGAAGCTAGTGGTCAGGCCTCGATCCTATAAGCTGCTGATGGAAAACAATCCCTCATGATACAGAATGTTTGTAACTTGGAAATTTTTATAATTCACTGGTACTGCAGAAGGCACTATAGCATAAGGAGTTTGAATTTAGAATCACAGAACGGTTTAGTTTGGAAGGGACCTTTGGAGGTCATCTGGCTCAACTCCCTGCTCAAAGGCAGCTAATGGTAGGTCAGATTTAATGTTCACGCCTGAAATTCATTAACCAGGACAGATTTGTTTGGTTAACATTCTACCCTTAAGTTACCCTCAGTGTTTCAACTAGACCATAAAATTCTAACCCAGAGACTCTGGATATGACACCCCCTTTACTCCCATAGGCTTGGTTTAGACCCACTGTATCCAAACCAGAGAGTGTTTCAGAGATCAATATCTCCTCGTGACCTGCTCTCAATGCACTCTCAAGTCACTCTCTCTTCTTCCTGTTTACATGGAATCCTGTTCCTCAAAGAAACATCCTCCATCTACCTCCTAATACTTCCATCACTGACCAGAACCATTGAACTGCTTTTGCCTCCCCAGCAAATGCTATGTTAAACAAAGAAACTCTTATTTTAAAGCAATGCAAGGATGAACTTTTAGTACGACATTCTCCCAGAACTAGCCTTGGGAGCAGAAAAAATTGTTTCCAATCATATTTTCCTGCGTCATGTCTGTCATGTGTTTATTCCATAGACTTAATTTCATTTTGGATACATACTTGCTATAAGTTCTCTTTTAAAATTTCTCCATCACGGTGCATATATAACAGCTGCAAACGGCTAAAAAACTTGGTTTTCTTTCTTGTCCTTCCAGTGATCTTTGCATTGACTTCAAGGGTTTTGTATCTAACTCGCCTTGTTGTGTATCTATCCGATGCTTCCTCTAATATTGCAATATTAATGCAATTAATATTATGGAGAGAGTGAGTATTCAGGATTTTTAACGCCACCAATACTTACTTGATGTGTGCCTTGGTCTTCCTAGCTTACAGGCTGAGTGTTAAAAAGAAAAGAGGAATTGGCTTTAATCTTTTACTTTGCATGACATGATGAAAGAGATTCTTCCAAGAAGAAGTAGGTACCAAGAGAAAGCCATTCTGGAGGTGCAAAGCCTTATAAGGACCCTTTCAAGGAATCAGACCCATACAGAACTATCAGCAGTGCTATGAGAGATCACGACTATAAGTTAGGAAGAAAAAAGTCACTGCAGCATCTTAAAAGAAACAATCTGTCTTTATTGCCTTTTAAAACAATTAGGGATCAGACCACCAGCATTTCCACCTCCTGCTTTTGCTCACGGATTATAAAAATGTTGACATTTCACTTCAACTTTATAAGAAAATTATGCCTGTCTTCTAATGGATGTGTTATTTTTTAGATGCATTATTTTTTATAAGTAGTGTTGTAGCTATGATGATCTAAAGACATAAGCAAGGCCAGGTTTGTAGAGAGAGGCATTGTCTTTTATTAGACCAACTAAAATAGCTGAAAAAATAGATAAGGTTTACAGCACACAATCCCTCTTCAGGTAAAGAGAATAAAATGTCCTTAGTTGCATTGAGCTAAAATGTGGAAAGAGCTGAACTGCATTTCAAATTTACAATTGCTGGCCCCCTTGCACAGGTTTACTGGAAGAAAGAGGCAAAACACTTGTCTGTCATCTGCACCATACAAGAAGAGCTCCCATTTATGTTTCAATTCTGAAGAAATTTTGGGATTGCTATCCCCAGAGATAAATATCATCCAGAGGGGACAGGAATTTTTTTTCTATCCCTAGTTTTGTGTGCAACAGGCTGCTTTTGACAGTACTTTTACTCCAGCAGCTGGAAGATACAAAGCAGGCAGATTTCTTGTTGGTCAATACACATTTGTATGACAAATTGCAACTTCCTAATGCATCTGTTAGCAAATGATGGCAAACAGGTACTGTTTTTTTCACTGCCACCCCATTCCTGCTATTGAGTATACATTCGCCTAGCATTCTGTTTTAGGTGCTGGAGCTCTATATGGAAGCTATCTATTTTTTGAATGGGTCTGATTGCAGGTTCCTATTTGTCTTATTCTGAGAAATAGTTTGTATATCTGGGAGAGTCTTCAGCTGGTTGTCCAGAATCTTTGTATTAATAATACATTTTGAACACTGAGGCTCTGATCCTAGAAGACTCGTGAACAAGCTTACTTCTTTGACTGGAAGAAGGTAGTATCATCGAAGACAATGGAACCAAACTCAATGTGTAAAATTGAGGATGGATTTAAGAAGAATCGAGACCCAAAAGAACAAAATCATTGTCTTTGGAAAGCCTGCAGATGGCATTGATCAAACAAACTTGTTTGAATTCCGCACAAGAAGAAAAACATATCTGAACAGAAAATACCAAGCAAAAAAGCTTGTAACAGTTGGCGCCTTCTACTTACTAGTATATTTTTCCTTGGATTCAGCTGCCTTTAGGAACCATACATAAAATAAAGCTTTGGGTCCTGAAGCCTAACTATGTATCCTTGCAGAGTAAAAGTAAATAAATAAATAAAAGCACTAATGAAATATTGTTAGAATTTAGATGAGGGAAGAGATCTAGTAAATGCTACTAAAATACAGACTTTTAAAAATAAACGTGCACAGTTTGGAGACTATTCTGTTCCCAATCTAATGCAATTAACAGACCACAGTGCTTAAAGATGTATTCACAAGTATTTCACCAGGCATTCTTGCACGCTAACACAGCAAGGCAACGGAAACATTGCACTCAACTGGCCAGCAACACCTAGCGAAACAGAATGTGAATAACAACATGTCATGCATTTGAAATCAATGTGCAAATATAAAGTGCTATAAAAAGCATTCCAACCATAATCAGCCTGGAAATCTGTGGATGAAAGCGGGGTTAACATTAAAAATAAATCAATCATTTCAAATTATTCTCAAGGACTGCTATACTGCTAATTTTCTGGAATGCTTAACTTCAGGAAAGATGACATTTTACAGATAAGAAAAACAGTAATTATGTTATAGCAATAACTTCTAGCACTTTTTACTATGGATCTCCTGTTAGACTAGTATTAGGCAGGCTATTACAGAATATCCAGCTGCAGGATCAGCTGCAGGATGGGCAATAAGAACAAACACTCCCCTCTAGTGCTTGGACCTGCTGCGTGACTAGCAGAGAGCCACATTTGTTTGACAGTATATGCTTGCACTTTGGTCATATGATAGATGAGTTTCACGGAGGCATGAGAGAAACTAATAAAAGTTTGGGAAAGGGTTCTTTGGAAACTCTGACTGGAAATTCCTCAAATTTGTTTTATATACTGGCAAAGGTCTCACTTCTACTTTGGTTCCCTGGATGGCTGCTCAGCAAAGATTCTCCTGGTTAAAAAGTTCTTGAGAACTTCTTTTTTGCACTCTATATTGTCTCCACAAAGTAATGGATGTCTAAACTTGTTCTGGGCTGGTGAGGAAGGCTCAGAAACAACAAACAGCAAGTTGCATTAAGGATTATACTTGTGGAATTAATTTTTTTGGTACATTTTTAGGTAGACAATATTAGCAAGATTTTTCTTTTTTTCTTTCTTCAAAGTATATATACACACACACATCTATAGTGTGCATGTATGTATGTATCTGTATGTATATATGAATATAATTTGTATGTATATAAATTATATGTGATCTTTCCATATACATGTACAAACCCACAAACAAATTATAGAATTGTGTAAGTTAAACTTAGGCACATGCATTCATGCAGACATACACACATATATAATATATGCCATTAAATTCAGAGCAGTATTTTTAGTGTGGGTTCCTAAGGAAATGAAGCTTCTGGGATGAGCGATCTGGTAGGACTTCATTCTCTCCCCCACTCCAACAACTCCCAGGCCAATTTCAACCCAATTCAAAACCTCACAGTGATATTTTTTATTTTTATGAAAACTGACAGCATGCAGAGGACAGAAATCTACATGAGCAGTGTAACGTGCTCTGCTTTACAGCTATCAGTTGGCATACCACTATCAACCACCCAGTCAGCCTGATTTTACCCACCAGATCCACCACAACCCATCCTTATGCTTGCCCTTTTGGAGGCATCAGACATGAATAGGAACTTCATTGTGCTACTGAATAATCTGTGAAGCTTTAGTATGTCTCAGAGGTTACTCTTATTATTAAGACCATCCAGTTCTAGGTGGCTGTCAAAATCTCTCTGGTTAGCACTCAGCATGACAAATTTCAGTTAGCAAACCACATTTTAAATTCCTATATCGACCCAGGAAAAACATTTTGTAACATCAGTGCTGACAGACACCTACCTGTGGAGAAATGAATGGCATCTTTCCAAGCCACTTACATTCCCATGATGCGTTTAAAGCACTAGAGCCATAGTATATGGTGTTAAATTATATCCAGTGTTTAATTTTTCAGTAAGAAAGAAAAAACTGACAAACAGCCAGCATGTCAGGTTTGTTGTTATTGGTGGTACTGTGAGACCAATTTTGCTATTCCTGGAGCTGAAGCCCTTTCCAGAAGCCAGAGGGAGACTCACAGGGAGCCTAAGAGGGCCAGGCAAGGGCTCTGGTATCTGCTGTGAAAGCTCATCCTCTCGCCTGCTCGGTTCTCTGCAGGGGAACCTGTAACCTCACATGATTCCATATATCCTTCAAATGGGATGGGCACTGACAGACTATGCGATGGAGACAAGGTCTTATCCTCACTGACTGCTTCCTTTTCTATAGCTCCCTTTTCCCTGGCAGATTTATGTTAGCTTTATGTGACGTACATGCAAGTGTTTTTAAATCACTGCAGGTTAAAGTGTGACTACTTAACATCCTGAACTTAAGGACCAGATTTACTCTCCACCCAAACGCACTTAAAATTAACATAGGCCTTTCTGAAATTAAAACAAATGCAAGCTAGGACACAATGAGTCCATTGATCTATAAAATATTCATGTTATTGATACTGCTTTCTCTTACTGTGAGCTACATACATGATACTTAGGTATAGTATTTACCAAGCCCAGGCAGATTTTTATTACGTGCTTACCTGATAAAACAATAAAGCTATGACACGCCATACAGTCATTGACAAGTCTATGCTGGCGGTGGCCAAATAAGGGCTCATGATGTGCTGTCCTCATTGTCTTCTCAAAAGTCTCTCAAATGTGGGCAAGCCACAGGACCACATGGAAAAGGGTAAGCATATATCCAGCCAGGCAAAGGATGAAAGTCTATTCGTATGGCAAAAGTGTGTGCATTCATACTATACCACATGAGGCTGAGAGGGAGTGGTGCCAGACCCTCGAGTCATTCTGCAGTACAACAGGCAGTTTACTCTAATACAAAAAATGTAAACCATGATAAACAAGAGCAGATTTGAACTATGATATTCCATGTAGTCTTCAATGCACGAATTTATTCTTTGATGGGAGTCTGAGCTTTATTCAATGCTGACAGATACATTTCTGTTCATATTGATCGTTTTATGCAGATTGATAATATTATTAAAAAAGGTATGATGAACCTAGACCATCTTTATTTTCTGATTCAGATCCTCCTAAATGAAACATTTCATTTTGATAGGTCAAAATATTGTATTCTGGTTAAAAACACTGAAAAGTTCAGCTGAAAAAAATAGCTCAGATCCAAGATATTTAAAATATCTGAGTTTTATTCCACTTTCTTATTCTTTAAAGACACATAAAGTAAGAGAGAACCCAAGCACTCTCGTTCAGAAAATACTTAAAACCCAGCCAGAAGAAATGAGCCTGTCCACTTTTTAGGGAATTAATATGTTATCCAAAGACCGTAAGCTCTGTACGCAGATAGGTCTTTCTTGTGGTGATTTCAGCTATGCAGCACAGGACCACTTGCAATTACAATGGAGCCACTATAATTACTTTGCACAAATATGGCAGTCTGGGCTGGGTCCTACCGATGTACAAGGAGACTTTTGCTTTCAAAGATGTTCTCGTCCAGCAATACCTTTATCAATATTACTAGTTACAGTTCAAAAACTTGAAATCTGTCTCAAGTCAGTTCAGTGCAAACACACCGTAATTGACAGGTTCTGTTGATTAAATCTACTGCGTGACAGGGAAACCCTGTAAAAGAAAGGCTGTCTTTAAAATTCCAGCTAAATGGTAGAATTTTATACATATCCCTTATTCCAGCCTCCAGTAGAAATCACATTCTTTGAGTTATGGATAGTTCCCAAGGCCAAACAGAGCCAAATTTCTGTCTTCTATTACCCATTGGGAAATGGGAAAAAATAAATGTATGCGCAGTGGTGCAGTTAGCCAACATCACATCTGAGCCCTTCACAGTGATTCAACAGAAAGATTTAGGGGAGGGAATGGTTATGGAAAACACTATGATAAAAAGCATTTTGCAAATGTTTTACAATAGAATCATCCACTGAATGAAGAAAGGAAACTTGATCAGTAGCTGGCAGCAATATAAAGTGTATCAACTGAAACACCTATATACTACTAAAAGGTTCCCCTAAAACAGTTTTTGTTTTTTTTTCCTTACACACCTTACGGTGACAAAGCCACCTTTTTATTAAAAAAAAAAAAAATTAAGTCTATTTCATGCCTTCCAAGATTAGGGGTTTTTTCTGCTTTTTAATATGATTAATAACTCTAACAGGTATTCTCCAAGCCAAACAGCTGGGTTATTGCTTAAGAAACAGCTGTTTCATTGCTAAATATATCCTTATTTCACCAGCCATCAGCTTGCTTAAGCTTTGCTGATTACTTGCCTTTAAACATTTGCTGATAGTGAGAAAGTCCTGATACTTAATCATAGCTAGTGCTACAAAAGCCCAAGCTACTTTGAAAAAATAATACACAGAGAAAAGCACTGGCAGAAGGCTTTTTTCTTTGAGGGTGGGGAGATTTTTTTCTTGTTTCAGTGCCACACATTAGGTTACAACCAGATGTTCGCATTATAGATCCTGCTTGGGTTTAAAAAAAAAAACACCAAAAAACCTTTTTATTCAAAAATGTCAATATCGTTTAACAGCAAATGTAATATAATTACAGTATTCAATAAATATTTAACAAGACACAGACATTTTCTGCAGGAAAATATTACCAGAGTGAGCCTTTTAGCAGTTTAGCAGTTAAATTAGTAATTTCTTTTATAACATCTGGTGAGCAGTCTCTAATTTCTGAAGCTTTGGAACAAGAAAACATCAGGCAGATTTTGAGCTATGAATAATTTGCCAGTTGTTTACCTTTATGCCAATCTAGTTCTCCCCTGCATAGATGCAATCGAATACATTACAAATATGTTTTCCATAAAAATCCCTAAAAGGCAGAATGGGGGAGGTAGAAAAAGAGTTCAAGCGACTCTGGCCACTCAAAGGCATTTCTGTCACTGTCCCCCCAACACACTTGACACCTGATGGAGGCAAAGGGTCCACCTCTGAACTCCTGAAATCCGCAAGTGACTCCGTGCAGTGACTCAGACCAAAGCCATTGACCTTAGTAGGAATCTTTCCATAAACTCTGTGGATCTGGGATGAAATCCAATGAGAAGCAAATTCAGCCTTTGTGGCAAGACGAGTCTCTTTGGAAGTAGGAGCACAGTGAGGAACTGTGTAGGCGGAGGAGGACAGTCCCAGCCACCTGCTAGTATGCCTCTGGCTGACCCAAGGATGTGATCGTTGCTTTCAGTGGGTGGACTTCCTCCACGAGCAGCATCACTAAGGAGGATGCCAAAACACAAACCCTGCTCCTGTGCTGAGAGCTTTTTTGGGGTATGGTTCTTCCCTAATACCCCAATATTCCCTGCTTTGTATTCTATCCAGCTTGGTCAAGGATCTCAAATCTGTTCGTAGTGACTACCTCCTCTGGCGCTTGAACTGGGTACCTCCACTGCAGGCAGAGAGACAGCGGTTACAGTAATAGTCTCCAGGAGGCTTTAGGTCAGTCACACATTTTGCAACTGGAATTAACACTGCAGCCGCTGTAATCCTGTGTATTTAGTGAGGACCACTAATAAATGATTGATGTACAACCTGTTCTCCACAAACCACATATTGGAAACTCTGTGATAAATCTTTCTACAACTTGCTGATTTCCAGAACATAGCTAATTTCTTGCCACTTATCTTGAATGGTGGATAATCTGAATAACATTTACTCTTCATTGTCATATCCTCCATTAGTAAGCTGAAATTACAAAATTTTTGTCCTCCTTAGATGAGACGTTTAATTATTAGCCTATTTTTAAATATGATAATGTTTAATCCTAAAAGTTAAACCTGCAAGATTTTTTGACATATACCTAACAGAATGTGTTCTGAACATGCCTAAAAAACTTCCACAAAAGCGTTCCAAACGTTACAAAAAATATGCTTTCAAAATGTCCCTCCCGGTTGTCAGAGCATCAGTGTTGAAAGCTCTTTTCAATGATCAGAGAGTAATACTTGGTTAAAATCACCATGGGCTCACTGCACAGAAGAGGATCCCTTTATATGGATGCTTTTGTTGTACTCTATAGCACAGTGAGGCCAGATTCTCTGCCTCTCCATTCATTAAAATTATCTGAGATTGATGTAAGTACTGGCAGAATATTATCTGGTGCAAATCGCTGCAATGAGGTTTTGACACACCCCTTTTTCTGCCTGCTTATTTTCAAAAGAAAGTTAAGAGGAGACACAAATGAAGTATGCAGATATTTGTGGGATTTTTGTGCCTTGCTAGATCAGCTATTGCACTTCCATTCCCCCTGCACTTCATGCAAACATAACACAGTTCTAAAAGAGGAAAGAGAGAGAAAAGAAAGAGAGACGGAAACTTAAGCTGAGCTTTGTTTTGCTCTCAGTAGCTCCTTTGTCCACATACGGGGAGTGGGTAAGGTGGATAATTTCTTCTACAGCCTGCAACTCCGGTGCCAACTATATAGCAGAATGAAATAGCGTAACGGGAAATGTCAAACAGTATCAGAAATAAGAGGCAGCACAAACCATTTTCTCTCCCATGGAACTCAAGCAATTTGGATCAGCAGGGAACAGCACCCAGAATCTGAAACCTGCCAAGCCATGATGGGATTGACAGGCTTTACATGCCTTGCCAAAGTAAAGGATCGATTATTTGCAATGCTAAAAATGCATAGCTGATCTAGATTCTCTATTGCCTTCACTTCATGCTCTAGCAATTGTGAATAGGCCTCTGTACACTGCAGTTAGTGGGACTTAGTCTTCTCTTGCCTGCAGGAGTGTACCTCATTGCTGCTTGCTGGACCAAGAAAATGGAATGAGATAGAGTTTAGGATAAATAATTCTGTAAGATGGGAGACATTTTAATGGAGGAGGTGAGGTTTTTGTTTTGGTCTTTTTCGTTTTTAGCATTTCCCTGCTGCTGCTTAAAGCGGAGCGTATCTGGGATGTGACGCTCCATGGTAAGTGCTCCATCCAGCTGCAATATAAACAGAGCTTTTCACTGCACGTTCTAAAGCTGTAACATTAAGGAGAATAATGGACGATGCCTTTTGATATCTTTGTGTAAACGAAGAATTTTATTACAGTGAATTACCATGTTAATTTATGGAAAGTAAACAAAACCAAGTGCAAAACTGATTCAATGTATAACCTAACTTTCCTTGTGCCTAATGAGGTGACAGTGATGAAATCAAAACAAATATCTTTATGTTTCATAAATGCAGGGAAAAATACTTCTGTGTTTAATCACTGCCTGAATCATCGACAATGCTGGCACACCAACAGCACAGGTTTTAAAGTAAACAGAAGTCACTTTATCTAGTGGCTGAGGATATAGGAGAGCTAACTTTGGCCTCTTCAGGGACCTACTTAGGGGAACCTCATGGGACAGGGCCCTAGAAGGAAGAGGGGCCCAAGAAAGCTGGTTAATATTCAAGCATCACCTCCTCCAGGCTCAAGATCGGTGCATCCCTCTGAGGAAGAAGTCGAGCAAAGCGGGCAGGAGACCTGCATGGATGAGCAAGGAACTCCTGGCAAAACTCCAGCAGAAGAAGGAAGTCTACAGAAGGTGGCAAAGGGGACAGGCCACTTGGGAGGAATACAGGGACGTTGTCAGAGTCTGCAGGGATGCGACAAGGAAGGCTAAGGCTCATTTGGAATTAAATCTGGCAAGGGATGTCAAGGACAGCAAGAAGGGCTTCTTCAAATACATCAGTAGCAAAAGGAAGACTAGGGAAAATGTGGGCCCACTGCTGAATGGGGCGGGTGCCCTGGTAACAAAGGATATAGAGAAGGCAGAGTTATTGAATGCTGCCTTTGCTTCAGTCTTTACTGCTAAGGCCAGTCCTCAGGAATTCCAGACCCTGGGGACAAGAGAGGAAGGCTGGAGAAAGGAAGACTCTCCCTTGGTGGAGGAGGATCAGGTTAGAGATCTTTTGTCCAAACTTGACATCCATAAATCCATGGGCCCCGACGGGATGCATCCGCGAGTGCTGAGGGAGCTGGCGGATGTTATCGCTAGGCCACTCTCCATCATCTTGGAAAGGTCCTGGAGATCAGGAGAGGTGCCTGAGGACTGGAAGAAAGCCAATGTCACCCCAGTCTTCAAAAAGGGCAAGAAGGAGGAGCCAGGAAAGTACAGGCCTGTCAGCCTCCCCTCCACCCCGGGAAAGGTGATGGAACAGCTCCTCCTGGAGGTCATCACTAAGCATCTGGAGGACAAGAAGGTGATCAGGAGTAGTCAGCATGGATTCACCAAAGGGAAATCACGCTTGACCAATCTGATAGCCTTCTATGACGGAATGACTGGCTGGGTAGATGAGGGGAGAGCAGTGGCTGTTGTCTACCTGGACTTCAAGCCTTTTGACACTGTCTCCCATCACATCCTCCTAGGGAAACTCAGGAAGTGTGGGTTGGATAAGTGGAGGCTGAGGTGGATTGAGAACTGGCTGGATGGCCGAGCTCAGAGGGTTGTGGTCAGTGGCATGGAGTCTAGTTGGAGGCCTGTAGCTAGTGGTGTCCCCCAGGGGTCAGTCCTGGGTCCAGTCTTGTTCAATGTATTCATCGATGACCTGGAGGAAGGCACAGAGTGCACCTGCAGCAAGTTTGCTGATGATACTAAACTGGGAAGAGTGGCTGATACACCAGAGGGCTGTGCTGCCATTCAGGGGGACCTGGACAGGATGGAGAGCTGGGCAGAGAGGAACCTCAAGAAGTTCAACAAAGGCAAGTGCAAGGTCCTGCACCTAGGGAGAAATAATCCCCTGCACCAGGACAGGCTGGGGGTTGACCTGCTGGAAAGCAGCTCTGCCGAGAAGGACCTGGGAGTCCTGGTGGACAACAAGTTAAACATGAGGCAGCAACGTGCCCTGGTGGCCAAGAAGGCCAATGGGATCCTGGGGTGCATGAGGCAGAGTGTTGCCAGCAGTGTGCCCTTGTGGCCAAGAAGGCCAATGGGATCCTGGGGTGCATGAGGCAGAGTGTTGCCAGCAGGTGGAGGGAGGTGATCCTGCCCCTCTCCTCAGCCCTGGGGAGGCCTCACCTGGAGTACTGTGTCCACTTCTGGGCTCCCCAGGACAAGAGAGACATGGCGCTACTGGAGAGAGTCCAGCAGAGGGCTACCAAGATGATGAGGGGACTGGAAGATCTCTCCTATGAAGAAAGGCTGAGAGAGCTGGGCCTGTTCAGCCTGGAGAAGAGAAGATTCAGAGGTGATCTGATCAACGTGTATAAGTATCTGAAGGGGGAGTGTCAAGAGGATGAGGCCAGTCTCTTCTCCGTGGTGCCCAGTGACAGGACAAGAGGCAACGGGCACAAACTGAAACACAGGAAGTTCCACCTAAACCTGAGAAAAAACTTCTCGACTGTGAGGGTGACCGAGCACTGGCACAGGTTGCCCAGAGAGGTAGTGGAGTCTCCTTCGCTGGAGAGATTCAAAACCCGTCTGGATGTGATCCTGGGCAATATGCTCTAGAGGACCCTGCTTGAGCAGGGAGGTTGGACTAGATGATCTCCAGAGGTCCTTTCCAACCTAAACAATTCTGTGATTCTGTGAAAACCCAGTGTGGACCACCACAGGTTGCATGATAACAAGGAAGCAAGGAAACAGTAGATGAGGTAGTATACCTTCTCCTGTCATTGTTCTGATTCCCCCATTCATCTGTAAACTACCACAGAAACAAAACCAACCAAACCACTTCATACCAAGTTCCTCCCTTGGGCCAAAAATTCCCTTTGGCTTCCAAGGGGGTTTTGCTGGAATAAGACATTAAAGTCTCGGCCCATGAATGATGCTTTGCTACCGCTGCCCATGACGCACATTCTTCCTCTTGAGTTCGCAAATTTCTGTGCATGCTGGTATGAACTAGGTGCAGGTCCCCTGATATGAAAGGCCTCCAGAAAACACTGTGATCACAGCACAGTCTCTAACCAAGGGCTTGTGGAAATGGCTGTGGTCCTCAGAGCCATAAGGTGTATGCACAGCTTGAACAACCAAAGGTATGGGCTGGTCCTGCACAGCCTCAAAGCAGTTCATGCCACAGGGCTTCCTGTGCTATTGAGAGCTGCTGGATGGAGTGTCTGAAAGAGCTGAATTTTCAATGAGAAGGTGAATGATAGTTCAGACCTTTTATTTTACCTTTTGAACGATAGCCCAGAATTTAAATTTATTCTCTCAGACTTTCAAGAGGTGTATGTGTATTGTTTTTCACACAGAGTTGTGGTTTGAGTGTCCGTAATAGTGTAATCCACAAGTTATTGTGGGTTGGTGTATCCTTTCATGAAAGCTTTAGAAAGGTGGAGACTCCACTATAGCTGCTCGTGAGAGAGCCATTCTGCACATGCACACAGGCGGCAGCTAACAAATTCTCTTCTCCAAAACCAGGTCCAGTCCAAGTCATGGCTGATGAATAGTCATGCAATTGGAAAGACAACGTGGTACCACCTTGTAAGCTACAGCTGCATAAGTTTATTACGGGTCTGAGAGACAACATGAAACTGGTTTACTTTTTTTATCTGGGGATTGCACCTTTACATTCCTAAAAACTGTTTGCAGAGAGCTATTTTTGTCTCCTAGCTCTTACAGGCTCTTCCTGAGAAAAATGGATGGGATATACAGTCTTCCTTAGAAACCTTTTTTTCCTCATATTCTTCGATACAAACATCTGCAGTGAAAAAAAGTCTTTATGTAGACGTGTGAAAGAGAAATTTGGGGGGCCCTAGCAGTCTGATGTGGCATTTCTAATATCCCTCTGCATGGCCCAAGATAAATAACCTCCTGAAAACTGTCAGTTGCAGCAGTGGCAAAAATAAAGCTGGAAAAGTGTCCGCTTGTCACTGTCCATATGATTCTTAAACTGATCAGGAATCCAGGGTGCTGGCTAGACATTAACAAACATTCAGGCTCTTGGAATCCATTTGTTTTGGTTCTGCCAAGACATAATCACCCTAACATCCTGTGCAACCTAACCCTGCCTGCTTTTTAATAAGCTCCCACTTAGGAAACCATTTATAGATAAAATAAAGGAAAATTATTGAGCTCACTTTATATTCCTGAAGAAGGAAAAAGCAAAGTAAATTAAGTCCAATTTGCATGGGCTTTTGAACACGCACAGATTTGGATATAAACTATGGAACAGACGTTGAATGCTGTAGCCTTTATAGTCAATATTTTATTAAATTTTTCCTTGTAAATTTTGCTGTGTCTTTATTGCATTCATTCAATAATAGGAGAGCTTTCCTATAGCTAATTCTATCCCTTGAAATTCCCCTTCTTGTTAACCTGTGACTGCAGTCTAATGGCTAGAGTGTCTGCCATACAATACAGTAAGGGTAGATTCAGGTACCAAGGTGATTGTATCTTTTATTAAAATATCTTTTTATATGCTCAGTTTCAAAGTGATAACTGCATTTGCAACACTTAATTGCCACAAATACTTTGCATTTAATGAAAACATCAAACCAAATCCTTTATTTCAGTTGAAGCAGCAGGTTGTATTACACAGTATAATATCTCATTTTATGAAATTTCATAGAAATACACATCTAAGTTTGCACTCCCGATTCTTGTTTGAACTTTATAGTCTTTATATTGCAGGATTTTATTAATTTTTTTCATCGTAAGTCTCAAAATATTTCTGTTGCATCAGGGAACTAGGCAGCCCCGTTGTGGCTAACTTAACACCTGTAAATTGCCATGGCTACCAACCAAATACTTACTAACTTTATAAGCTAAGTATCTATTTCATGTTTTTAAAATAGTGGTGGGTGCAGCTCCAGTGGTTGTATCTTTTATTAAAAATTCTATTAACTTCATTCATCAATAGCATCGGGGATTGCTATGAGCACTCAACTTTTCACGCTTTTTAAGGCCAGGAGAGAATCACCTTAGTCAGCCAAGGCTGATCTCCTTCATACTGTACATCATAGTTCCTTGGCTAATAATATCTTTTTTTTAACTTTTTTTCCTTTTTTTTTTTTTTGTTCCAAAACCCTTTAGCTACTTACAAGCTAGAAAAACACTAGTACTATCTGAAGATCTGCTTAGAACAAAAAAAAGAAAGAACTGGATCATTTCTGGTTCTGTCCTTCATTCTACTTTCCTCAATGCAGTGCTTTAGCAGGCATGATTTTTGGTAAAACCTAACAAGACCTGAAGTTAATCCTACTTATGTGCAGCCACATCCTCTGCTGCTCAAATACCCTGCTAACGTGGCTCTAGACTTACTCAGGATAGAGATGCATTCTACTCTGCTTCAGGTATGAAATGACATGGTATCTACACTAATGAAAGGCATGAATCATGGATTTTAGCTTACCTTACAGACCAAAGTTAAATCATAACAATTCAAATCAAATATTGTAATTCTTTAAACTCAAAGGACAGGCAGATGCTATGAAACAACTATTTTAGTGCCCAGCATTATTTATAGCTGCACAATGTGAATGCAATGTCCCATAAATGATGTCTAAGATAAGAGATTACTTATCTCTTAGTACAGGGACTGAGCTGGGACCCACCAGCTGGGAGACCTCGCAGAGTGGAACCCGAAGGGTCTCAGTTTCATCCTTATTCAGTACAAATTACATCATGAGCAGATCCCATAACTTACAAGAGCTGAGAACCTGCCTCCCTACCTTAAGCAAACAACAAATAACAGCAAGGTCAGGTACAGCTGCCATTAAATAAGCTTTTCTAATTTAGCCATTTAAGTAGTTTTAGGCCAAATTCTTAATTACATCTAGATAACACCACTGATTTAGCTCAGTACTGAAGAGACTTCTATACAGAGTGGAGATAACCAATGAGAAGGTGTGAAGAACGACCAAAGCAGAAGAAGAATTGTATACAAATAAAATTAAGCCCTGTCTGATATTTTGGCTTCTTTCCTTGAACAGTTTACCTCTCTCTCTGTGGGGATGCATACGTAGTCCTGCTTGTCCCCCTTCCAAAGGGGGACAGGCTCACTCTCAAGTCAACTGTAACAGGCAGCTGTACTTAGTGGGGCTTGCAGGGTACATACAAGGCATCCTAGAGAGCTTCTGGCCAGGGAAGAGGAGAGCACCTAAGAAGTGGGTAGCACTTCATACAGGAACATATGCCCAACACTTTAAGTGGAAACCTGATCTGGACTCACACAGGATGAGGAAGTTTGGTTATGGATCAGAGTCTGCAGCTTGAGCCCATTGCTGCTTTAGTATAATCAATTCTCTGCCAGAGAGGTGACTATGGCAGCATGCAAAGTCAGCGCAGAAATCAGCTAACTTCAGTGCCCTGCTTCTAACAAATTAGAAGTTTCTTATGAAAGATGTGGAGATTTTGCAAATAGCCCATGAGGAGAAGGCTGCAACGTAGCCAAATGCGCTCACTTCACCCTCCTGATTTAGTGGGAATTGGTCAGAAAGGTCTCATGAAAAATACACAACACTTCCAGACTAAAAAAAAAACAAAAAAGAGCTTGGAATACATTGAAAGGAGAAATAAGAATGTGGGAATGCAACTGCACTGAGGTCTTTGATCACGAATCCCGTAGGAATGTTACTTATCTTCATATTTGTGACAGGGTTGTGGGACATCCTTTTCAGCAAGATCCTTCAAAAGTAGGAGACTCTGATATCGCAAATTTAATGTTGCTAATTCAGATTAGCAAGGCTTCCTAACACTACTGTATGTATCCTGGCAATCAGAAATGGAAAACACAAAAGGAAAGAGGAAATACTCTTCACAGGACACCCCACATGCTGCTGTTGCATTCACCAATGCAAATCTACCATTACGCCACTGGTTTCAGTTATGTTCTCCAGATTTTCCCTATTAAAAATAAAACTAAACCAAAAATCTAATTCCTCTTTCATCTATACAGACATCACATAAACTGTATGGTAAATTCACTGAAGCTAGCGTATGCTAGACTAAAATCAAGCCTTATACACATAAGATACGTTCAGGTCACGGGTACCAAAACAACACTGGATCTGCACGCATGTTCATAATAGCGGCAGTATATAGCATGCAGGGGAATTCTACTCATACCAGATTTGCACAGGCAAGAAAGGACAGAATCAGATTATGAAATGCTATTTCTTTAGAAAGACTCAGAACACATCTATAGAACAAATCTTAATATTAGTTACTTCCTTTATTTCTTCTTCCTTGCTCTGAATGTCTCTCTTCCTCCTCCTTTCCTGTGCACCAAGTGTCTACTTGACTCAGAGAACTTGCAGTAATTTGGAATCCTCAAAAGATACTCCTTTTTTCTTTTTTTGCCTTGAATAACTGTGAGTTTTCTTTGTTTTTATGTTAAAAAAAAAAAAAAAAGAGTTTGAAAACTTGAAAATCATTTGCTTTGGACAGTCAAAAATGTTAGGTGTGCCAAAAGCAAATATATGTTGAGTTCTGCTTTGTTTTCAAAGAGCATCTGAAAAAGGGCAACTTATATATGGAATTTCTAAGATCAGATGCAGGTCTTGTTGCTACCTTCTCTATGACACAGTTTAGAGACACAAATTCGTTTTTAATGTTACATATTTTTTGTATATATTTAAGCTACCTTTTAAAATAGAAAACTCTGTAAAAATCTTCTTTTTAAGTATTTAAACAATTTTTTTATTTACTTCCATCAGCATAACAAATAGCCGCACAAGTATCCAAAGTCTTCTTTCATGAACTGGGAGCTTGAGATTTCGTATTGTTTAAAATAACGGAGAGAGGCTGTGAAATGCGAGATAAAAAGCAGATGTACGAAACACAGAAAATAACAGGAACGCAAGCATGCCAAAGCGTCTCCCGTAACTCGCCTGCGAGGAAGGTTACGGGCGGCGGCGCATCGTGGCTCACCCGAAGCCCGCGGCAGCGCAGCCAGCAGGGGTCACACGAGAACTCTCTCTAAAAGGAGAACAGGGACCCACGCTTCTCCCCTGGTGCAAGATCAGGCGCCGGGCTTGCTCAGGCTGAAATCCTTTTAACCAGCCACCCCCCAAATTTGAAAACTTGGTAAATGTTTCCAACACATATTTCTCAGACGTTTGTGTACACAGACGCACTGTAACAGAGCACGCATAACTCCTTTTTATTCCTTCTTTACATTTATGCGGTAATTAACGAGGTGAGTGCATCTGCGCCCGGGACAAGGGCTTCAGCGTGCGCTCAACGTAATTACAGCCTGATCCAGAAAGCTATGCAAATTTTACTTTCTTTCTTCAAACTTCCCTGAATGATATGTTTCAGGCTATTTCTTCCCTCAAGCTCTAGCCAGAGACTTGGCCTATTTGAGCGGGTGAAAAGCAGCCCATGGGCTAGTAATGTTGTTGTTTGGGGAAAGTGTTTCTATGTCCAAAAATGTATCCAATAATTACGGATAAAATGTGTCACAAAATGTTTGCTACCAAATTACAAATTTTAGCTTTCTTTTAATTCAATTCACATATAGCTTGTTTTGTTTCAGCTCAAATGTTTCAGTGAACTTAAAAATAAAAAAGAAACACAGCTAGCCAAACAGACCAAGATCACAACCCTACAATAACAACCCAGGACGCTCACACAATAGAAAAGAAAAGCCTTTGCAGCAGCAAGGAAACAGACTTCAGCCTCAAGCTTCCAGGGGGGTTAAAACAACAGTGAGTTAAACGTGCAGCTTTGCATAATATGAAAATATCTTGGTTTTATATCCTCTAAGTGAGGAGCTACAGAGTCAGAACACAGAAAGTGTGCATTGTAGCAGAACCTTCATTATGAATCTTGGGTTTCTTAGCATGTGGAGACAAGATTTATCTAATGCTAACTCAAGGAGAGGATCTGAAATTGGGAAGAATGCTCATGTGCACATGCTAGAACCCAGGAAAGTCCCTGAGACTGAGAAAAATAAATCCACGTGTATTTAAGCACTTTCCTGAGTCAGGGCCAGTGCCTGTGGTAACAATTAGAGTATTTTAAAAATCAGGGTATTTTAATTAATATTCCATTGGTTTTCTTTTTAATATAAAGAAAAATATACGGATATACACAAATATCCATATATACATTTCAATACATTACATAAATAATTTTTAAGAAGGATTAATTTCTAATAATTTTTTAATCAGAAAAATAAATACAGTAATACAGTTAATTTTCTGACCAGCTCTATAACTGTTAGAGTTTGGGAAAACATTTTACATGCTAGTTTTACCATAATTTAGAATATTTATATATTCCCTCCTGCTCTGATGTAGACGGTTCCTATTAGCAAATATAGCAGGACAGTAAATATTATGGGACATTTGTGACATACAGAACTTTTCGGCATTCAACTTTCTTCCCTGCTCTCAGTTATAATAACTACTTACCCCTGAATATAGTATTGTTCACTATACAGCTTGTGTGAATGCTTGGATGAAGCAATATAACATCTATCTAAAACACAGTTACAGCTTCATTCTGTCTCAAGTAGGAAATCTGCCATGTAATTGTTTTAGAACAATTTACTTCAATGCTGGAGATTATCTGGAGGTCATCTTTTATTGTGAGGGTCTATCTGTGTTTGTGAATGCTTATAAAATGACTATAACTCAGAAACATTCCTGCCTCTTCCTTAAGAGTCATGGCTGTGGTCTAAGCCTGAATCAGTTCATGTTATATCTAGAATTTCTCAACATGTAGAAGACTGGAGAAACTTTAGAGAGTCATAATTCTGTCAGTTCCAAAATTGTCATCGTAAAGAGGGGGTTAGTTGTATTAGACACTGACCTGCTGAAATTGGGCATGAGTTCAAAGCTAATGACACTAAGTAAAAAAAGCTAAAAGATTAAAAAATGTGGCTACATCACTTTTAAAAGTTATGTCCAGCTCACTGTAATATTTGTAAATCTATACTTACTTAACAGCCGTTTCCCATTTGACATGTCTATATATGTGCATAAGTGGACATTTACGAACTACATAGCTACTGAAACAAAGGCAGTGAATAACTTCCTTCAAATACTGAGGACAAGAATATGGCCTTCAGGTTTCTTGACCCCTGCAGAAAATGTGAGCATCTCATATGCTACAAGGTAAAACTCTGAAACACTGCTTCTCTCAATTTCCTTGATATCGTTGAAGCACTGCTATAAGTCTTTGCTAAGATTGATGGTAGGGAAGTCCTAGGTTATATTTTCCTAGAAAAGGCTAAGCCAGTTCAGTAGAGTTGGGTCGATTAATCACAGCACTTGGTTTGGTTCAAACGTGTTCCCAGTCAGACCTGTATTTTTTTTATACAACTGTACTCTTTTCCTCTCAAAGACAAGGGAAATGACTACAGTATTTAGAAGGATGTGTTTTATGGAAAGCTTCAGGACTTGACTGGGAATGATTGTTTGCATAAGAAATTGCACAAATTGAGGAACTTTTCAAAAAAAAATCGACTAGCAGAGTCTGTGTTTTGGAAGACTAGAGCCAGGCTAGAAACTTTTGCCAAGAACAAGATTTCAACAAGGCTGCTGTGCACAGGGTTTGTAACAGGGTTCAGAGGTGGCTAAATGGTTGAAGAACAGAGTTTTTTTTCTTATGTTAACTACTTGGTCACAGCAATGCTATGAAGGTAGAGCACATTCTGTCTACTGCACACCATATCCCCACATTTCCAAACACAGTACAAGCGAAGTCAGCCGTTACTGGCAAAAATAAGATTTTTCTTCTACTGGAGACCTCAGTTGGCTCTTCTCCGTGCTGCTGTGCTTCCAAGTCCCTTACACCCTCTTTCACAGACCTGAACTCCATTAACCCTTTCTTCCACACCTAGAACCTCTTCTGTGTCTTGTGTTATCCCCCCTCCCCCTGCTACTACAGCTAGTTGCAACCAGGAGGTGGTGAGGAAAAGGAAGCTCTAAATGCCCCTCTGAAACAGTCAAAGAAAAATCTCAGTCAAGGTCGGAGACACTGAAAATTTCAACAAGTTCTACTCTCCCATTTTTGCTCAAGGCAACAGCATCTGGAAACATGGCTGACCCAAAACCTCCAGGAGGCCGGAGAAAAAGTGCAGAGTTAGTAGACAGCAGTGTATACATGCATACACACACACACACACACATATATATATAAACATATATGAATGTGCATGTATGTACTTTTTTTTTTTATTATATTTTTTTTAAGAAAAGCTGGTGACTCACTTGCCTCCCCTCCTTTGCTACTGTCAATGCTTCTGGTTGTGTTCCTCAGATAAGCCCCTTTCCAGACCTAAAGTCTGCTTCCTGGCATCCAACAAAAAGACCCTGCCTCTGTGACAGCTTCCCAGCACTTTCTGTCTGGGGGTATGGTAAGGAACTGTGCCTTTATCCAAGCAATCCGGACTTTAGAAAGGGGCAGGACTACCTGAAGAGCCCACCTGAGGTGCGAGTTTCCACCAAAGAAGATACAGTAAAGTATACGCACGTGGTGACTGATGGGGTAATTTTTGCCTTAAAACTGCTACCTAAGAATCCCAGCAAGATATCCGTACTACTACAAAGAACTAGAATATGACCAAGAACGGTTATGAAGATCAAAGACAAACAGCATCTGTGTGACCGTGGTTGCTCAGATAGACCAAGAATAGCAAAGCTATGCTGCTACTGGAGCATGAAGCAACTCCAAGGGACTTAATAGCTGTCAGTCCAGCAGACTGGGAGGTTCTGCCAGACAGCCAGATGTTGTTGTTGGGGAAACATACTCAGCACAGTTCAGCATCTGGGACCCATGATTACCACTGAAATGAAGGAAAGCACTAGGATATGGTGGACAAATGGCTGCGGAGCTGTACCCCACCCTTCTCTTCAATTAGTCGAGAAACATTCTTGGAAAGTCCAAGTGCTAAAAAGGGCAAATCTTAAAGCATGACTGAAAAATAACTTTAGCATGTTATTATATATTTACCAAAACATATGTATCCTATGAAAACTTTTTATCTCTATTTCTTATGAGACCATTGTCTGAGAGCTGGGAAATATGTACTGAAATTAAACTAATAACTAATATTAATATCATATTTACAGTATGGTATTTATGTGTATGAGAGAGCGTATAGGTGATATAGGTGATAAGACTGTGCCTGAACCTGCTCCTTTTTAAATCTGGGCGAAACTCCCATTAACATTAATAGGAGAGGAGGAGAACTTGATCTGGTAAGGGTTGGTAAGACTTCCCCTGAGCTAAGCAGGCCCTGAGTCAAGTCCAAATGATGAGTGGGCTGATGGAAACTCATTCAGATCCACTTTATCTGAAGATGGTGGTAAATCACCTATCCTGAGTCACCTTGGTCAGCCTCAAGGAAATTTGTATCCTCCTTATCTGTACCTAGCTGAAATTAGAGATATCATGTTGGTACAATAGGAATGGAGTTTGTCAGATTTATTTTTTCCAGTTTCTGTTTTATACATTAAAGTCAGATGCTTTCAGAAATGCTGACTTTTTTTTGCTGTTCACTGGAAAAGGTCTGATTTCTGAAAGTGCCTTGCATTTGCTGTTCTTACTGAATCTACCTGCAAAGAGGAGCGCTCAGTAGCTCTACAAGGCTCTTAGCTTCAAACCGAGCAAAGCAGGAGGCACCTACATGCTCCTCTTAAAAAGAAGATGAATACATAGAAAGCAACAACCTCATTCAGCAAAGTTCTTAACCACATTTGAAATCTTAATAATTCCTCCCTGTACACTCATGTGTTTCAGCACATGCTGAAGTACTTTGCTGGGAATTGGATGCACTTAACGCCAAGTACGTGTAACAGTGCTTGGATGATGGATGCCCAAGCTGAACTCCAAGAAGTCTCCTAGGTGAGCATGGTACCATGTCTGGACTCCCAATCTGGGTCTCTGAATGACTTTGCAAAGACCACGGTACTTCCAAAAATGTTACCCGGAGCCATATGAACCCAGACAAACTTAAACTGTAGCAGAAAGCCCTCTTCTCCTCTGCTTTGCACTTTCAGTAGCCACCTGTAACAGTGTTAAATGGATGAAAAACTTATTACCAGCAACAGGAGTGAATTCTGGTGTGCTGGCATTTCAGATACCTTTGTACAGGTGGGAAATTATGATACAGAGTTCGACAGTTCATATCAACAGAACCAATATATAAATACATATATACCTGCAAACAATGGCCTGGTGACAAGGAGCAACCATAGATTTACTGGGGGAACAGGAAAGGGCGGGAGGGAAACAAGAGTCTGTAGCCAGAGCCTCTGCCGCAATCAGGTGGTGCCAACCAGAGTAAAGTGCATTCTCACATCGTGTCATGCAACTGCCTGCCCAGCCCCTGTTAAAATGGAAAAGCAGAGCCTGCCAGCGTCACTGCAAGGAGTTCTCCAGAACAAGAGCAAGGCAGAAATTTTTCTGCCTGTAACAGTTTAACTTTGTATTTACTTTAACAAATAGGATTCCACATAGCAAAAAACATATCAGAGTGGGAAAAAAGTCAGATTTTTATTACAATTCCATGCAGAACAGTTTGCATTAATTGAAATGGCCTAGGTCTTTAAAAGCTGTATTGTAGGAACTGAAATAAGACGAGGCATAAGCCTTAAGTATCGTTTCAGAGGGTTACAAGTGCATCACTAAGGCAGTGCTCAGTTGTAGCTATCTTAACTATAGTACAGGAAAGTAGTCCTAAAAATATTGACTAAGTCCTTTTCCATGAATATCTAGACAGTCAGTACCTCATAGTTCATGAGATGTAGGAGTTCTTGATCATAGCTCAAGGAGAGGTGGGAGTCCTTTTAGCTGTTCTTCCAGCTTTTGATTACATTTCCAGACTTTCCAAAATTACTTTTCTGACTCACACCGGTTTCAAGGAAAGCCTGAGTGGTAAGAAGGAGGAAAGTAAAACAGTGCCCCTCAGAGACATCAAAATATTATAGAGTTAAAGAAAAAAAAACAGGGTGGAGGGAATTTTTCCAAGAGGTGTCTCTAGACCTTGCCACTTTTCAGTTTCTCAGATAGTTTCAACATAATATTTAACAAGGTTTTAAAGTGATTAGAATCTGAATTGAAAGTGACTACAAAGTATGATGTATAATAAACTCTGAAAAGTATGCTTGCCTTCTCTTTTTTAACCTGAAAATGTTTTGGCCTTCATAATCTATGCTTGGAAAACACTTTGGGAACGGTGCACTTGGCTCACTTCATAGCTACGTGTTGTACAAGCAGACACGACAGTAACAAACTAGCCGTGTATAACCAGAGCTTGTAATAGCCTTCAGCTTTCAAAACAGTAACCTTGACCCAGGAAGCTAAAAGAGACACTTCGCTTATGCAGTCAAGTAGAGGGAACCTAACATAAACCGTCGGGGATAGTTTTGACACATTCCAGTTTATAGACACCAACAGCACTGATAAAGATGCGTTCGAGTTCCATTCAGGATGGAGCCCTGATTTTTTGGGAACCCTATTAATCGGGTTAGAAGACAGCACATATATATTTTGCTTTGCTTTTTGAAGAAGGTTAATCATCACTAAAGTCTGATTCTGATTACTGTGCGAAAAGTCTAATTATTGGAATTTGCTATTCAGGAGTGGCACTAATACTATAATTTCATAATATTTAAATTCAAAGATGGACTTACTTTTCCACCCATTCTAACTCATAGGGAATCCTGAGTATATGCATTACCAGTTGAACAGCTGGTCTTAATGTACACCTATGATCTCTGTAGACTGGAGATCTGTTTGGGGACAACCCAAAGAAATACTACTTTTTTTCCCTCTTTTCAAACACTTAGGAGGTGCCCAAATATGGTACAACGTGGCCATATGGGTACCAGGATGAATGAATGGGTGGAAGGATAGTAACAAACCATAAAAGCGGGCAATACTTCCAGAAAAAGCTTTCTTCACATATGCAGTAGTCATTATTTCAGAGTTTCTATTTAAAAAACAACAGAAGCAAAGTAAAGGAGTTGATATGGCATTTTTAGTTCAGAGTATCACAGAATATCCCACAAATAATCAGTCCTTGCACTGCTGACAGGCATAAAACTCAAGACGATATGACAACCATTTCTGGCCAAAGGTAGCAAAGGTAGACCTATTACAAAAACACCTACTGCTATAAGATTGTTCCATCAGAAACTCTCTCTGCTTTCACTGAAGCTGATGGGAGCCTTTCGTGGATTTCTGAGTCAGTAGAATAAGGCTAAACTAAGGCTAAACTCTGAAAATCCCATTCATTGTGTCCATGTTTCACAAAAAGAACTTTGCTCCTTATGTAGAGGCATCTTTGCAGAGTTTAGGGAATCTAATACTGGACAAGCTGAAACACATTTATTTTATTTATACTACATCTCCTACATAACATCTGGGCTTAATGTAAAAGCACATCATAGCAGACTAAAACATTGCAATCACAAAATGGCCCCTAATTTAACCTAGCTCCTTCCTTACACATCAATTTACCATTTACAAAAAGGCCAGGTTAGAGAAATGAGTGCAAATGTCTAAGTTGTACTTGTCAAGCTGAAATCCTTCAAGACTTTGAAACTTTGTTGCCAGGAAACAACACTATGATCAGCTTCACTGCCTTGTTGCAAAATGGAAACCCTATTTCACTCCACAGTTTTCCATAGAAGGCCTAATATCTTGTAGTGAAATAGACAGTTTAAGACATTGCACTACTTAATCGTACTGTAAAAAATATATATATATATTTGCCTTGAACTGCAGCTACGGAACAAAAACTTTTGCATTATTGATTCCAAAGAGCCTAAATGTGCTTTCTTTTCTCCTTTCTCCAGTACATCACATTTATGACATTTAGTACTGACCAGATGAAAAATTAAATAGAGAACGTACTGTACCAGACAGCACTGCAAGATCTTTTTGAAACATGCAAATTCCTTCTACTTGCTCTTCTCAAGTGCTCATATTTAAAAGCAAAAAAACAAAACCAGAAATTCTTTGCCATTTTCCTTCTCATTTAAAAATTAGTCTGTCCCTAAGATATTTTGGAGACAAATTAATTTTCCTGTACATTTTCTCTGAGAGGAAAATAAATTCTTTTTGATTCATATTGTCCACAGATGGTAAATTCTGATTGCTAATAGTTCATTATAAAATTAGACTGCTTTTACTCCTTACTGTGCTTTAGCAACCTTGACCAAAGAGTTTCCCTTTATGTGAGACATATTAATGTTAATTCACAGTAAAAAAAAAAAAAAATCCATTGTGCTTTGTTGAACTGAAATGTATCCATATTTGAAATATAACAATACTAAAAAATAGATTAAATTAATTAATTTTGAAACACAATAATAAATAGAGTTAACAACTAAAATTGAATAATAAACAAATAGAATTAATAAAAATATAACTGAAATTCACACACTGATTCGGGTCAAGCAAGTCTGTCTCATTAGTAACTATATTCATATGATTTCAAGCTGCAAAGGCTGAATTCTGTACAACTAAAACCTTTGGTGTTAAGGCCCAAACTTTCCCTTCTTTTATTCCCTTATAAATTGTTAGAATTGATTAGTGTATATTTCAGGCTTCCCAAGTTTTTCCATCAAAAGTTCTTTGTTTCTGTAGAACGTTCTTCATCAAACCCCAAGCCATACCCCAAATCAGCTGGATCAGGCAGCTTTTTAACGTTTCTTTGGACCTGGGTCTCTGAAGTCCTCAGCATTTGTCTGCAACTCGCTCTCTGAGGGCTTCATGAACCAGATGTTGGAGGCACCAAAGGGCCGAACAGAAAGTTAAATCTAATGTATTATTAGTTCTGTCACAGCAGTGAAGCAGAAGGCAGGCTTTAAACCCAAAATGGTGAAAACATGTTTCAGGAAGCTATAGGGTTATTTTGGGCAAAAGGATGAGGAAATTCTATAACACTAGCCTATTTTACAAAATCCTGTTAGATCATGCAACTTTTTTAGCTTCCAAGATCTAACCCACAGGAAAAAATCTCAATTACCTACAGATGCACATGAATAACTTACTGGTTTCAATAAGTACCAAATCTGTGAATGTGCTTCTGAGGGCAGTATTTATGAATATACTACCAGACTAATATTCTAGCTAATTTACATGCTGGATGCAGTTCTAACTTTTGGTACAGGGTAAAGATGAGTATGTGTCTTGGAATCAGCAGCTATTTTGTGAGCACAGAAATAGCTTTTCTCAGGATGCATTCTGGATGATAGGAGAACACCTCAGACCTGTAACATTACTGGTTTTCCATTACGAGATATGCAACCATTGCAACCTATAAATCAAATGGTATGAAAGCTGCTCTTTACCTGGCTGATGAAAGAAGATACTTCTAAATTATACATAAATAGAGTGAAATTGCTATAGTCTTTCTTGATGTTTTAATATATTACTGAACTGAGATCCTAAAGACATGGTGGTAATGCCAAGGGAAAAAACGATAAAGAATCTTACAAAGACTTTGAATATTTTATCATTCCAGCTCAGGAGACATTAAATTTGACTCCTTGTTATTACTTGAATATTAGGAAAACATTAATAAAATATTTAATGTTGAATAAAATATTACAAGCACTTAAAATTGAAAACCTGACACAAATTACACTGCATGGGTGGAAAGAAAGGGAGGGTTAATTTTTTTTTTTTTTTTACATTAAATTTGGTTCATTTTCCCCTAGATTTTACAAAGGTCTGCTGGCATGACACAGAGGGATTTTAAATGTCTAAAGTAGTAGGATAATAAAAGGAGTTACTCCTACTATAGTAAAACTTCAAAGGAGGAAGAACTTATTTGTGCTGGATCTAAGGCTCTGTCAATATTGCTAAATAAAACAGGACCAGGGACTGCTCCTGGCCCAGAGGCCAAGTGGCCAAGCCTGGCTACGTCCACTGTGCTTGACCCTGGTCCTTCCCACTCTCCCACCTTCGTCCTTTTTGTTGTATGAGGTAACCCTAAGACATTGTTACGACTCTGGTGTGCTTTTTACAGTTCAATGAGCCTGAAATAATGTGAGGGTGCACCAGAATTGCATTTTCATTGTATGAATTGGATGCGTATGTTGCATGAGGACAGAGAGGTTTGAAAGTGCAAAGCTGACTGGGATAGCCTTGGAGGTCTGTGCTGGCAAAAGGGAGCCAAACCTGGTTCAGTTTTGTCTATATTCCCATTTGGAAGTGGTTTCTGCCCTATACTTTCCCTGCGCCATGCCTAAGCATTGTCATAGAGAGCGCCATTTGGCACGGGCCAAAACCACCAGGGAAGGTACTCAAAATTAAGCAGCACAGAAGTTCAGCAGGTCAGTGCTAAGAAATACTCTCTTGTCCAGTTTTATTTTGCAGCAGAGACACAGTCCAAGCAATAAGAACAACTACTAAGTCTCCAAGAATTGCTAGTTGTTATAAAGGTACAATTTATACTATGTAAACTTGGCTTTCTTAGCAATATTATTATTATGGCCTACCTTCAAGGAAGACATAAGCAATTGCATGTGAAGGAAGTCATGTGCCCAGAGACAAAGGGAAGGAAAGGGGATGCTGCACAGCTGGGACACGTTCCTAGCTCTGCCCCTGCCCTGTGACTCTCTGTCCTAGTTTCTGCCTCAATTTCTGCACCTGTAAATGCTGACACCTTTTAATGAGATGATCCTGAATGATGATCCTTTTTAAAGGGATCTCAAAAGAGGTATGGGATTTTAAGTAGCTCCCCATAAAATACTCAGAGGAAAATATTTCTCTCTTCTCTTCTTCCTTCCCTCTACAGCTTTCCTAACTCTCTGTGAAAAGACATGGCTAGGGAACCCCCTGCCTGAGCGATCTTCAGGGGCCCTTCCACTATCCCTGCCTGGAGCAGAGCAAGCCTGGATCAGAAACACTGTGTGGTTAAGAACATATAAAGCCTGCTTTACTCATTGATGCTTATAACCATACTATTCCTAAACAGGTAATCTCTGTCTCCTTGCCTTCCTCAGCCATTGACTCTGATCCTTCTACGATGGCAAAACTGGCTAAATAGATGAGCCTCTCTAAAGTATTTCTCGCTATTGTAAGAAATAGTGTCTGAGCACACCAAACACTAAGCGAATGCCATCCATTTAAAAATCTCATGGGCCTGCAGGACTCTTGCGGCCCTCAGGACATCTCCATGGCTAGACGATGTGGAAGAACCTGTCAGAAGAAGCACTGTTTGTGCTCAGCTCCTGTAAGGCTTTTCTTGGAGACAGAGTTTGCTGATTCTAATGACTGTGAAATGAATACTCAAGTAGATGTCGTAGTGGAGAGTGGTCAAGGTGGAGATGAAGTTAATGCTCTCCTGCTTTGGACTCTTTAGGCAAATTACTGCATTGGAGTGCATTTGGATGGAAAGCCATCATGCCCAGCTCTTCTGTAGACACTTTAAAGTCATCAGGGATAAATGAGGCCCTGGACAACAGAGAAATATGCCTCTCTGAAGTTTCACACCGATTTGCTTTACAAGATCAGAGACCTCAACTAATGGGTTCTTTATTACAAATGCTATCTGACAGAAAAGCATAAGACAGTGATGGCAGAGCTCATAACATCCCTAAATTCTCCCCTTACTTCTCTGTACCAATACCTAACATCTATACACAGAGTTCTGAAAAAAGTTAATCAAAAAGGAGACAGCTAGAAGAAGCTTTATATGTCCTGTTCTCTTAGAAAGCCATACCTACATCATCACTGAGACCTGGACAGAACGTTTCTGAGAAGGTAAAGAAAAGAAAACTGACGTTGTAAAACTAGAAAACGCAGCTGACATTACGCCCTATCACTTCGTGACATTTAAAATATTAGGGCTAAAACTGAGAAGTATTTTAAGCAGTCTCTCTTAGAGTGTTACAATACCTAATTTAAGACCCTCCATCCCAAAAGCAGGGTCTGGATCGAGGCTGCACACCTACACGGGAGGAGTATTAGATACCTTGGAGAGGATCCCAAAATTACCAGTGAAACAAGTGCATGAGATGGCTTGAAGGCTCAGGCAGAGTATCCCAGGACTATACGACCCCCTATCCCTGGTGACACCTGAGATGGAGACGGGGGCTCCAGTTCTCTTCCTCCCTGCACACTTCAGATGAGTTTACATTAGTGGTTTAGCTTTTGCAACAAGTTCTCTTTAAAGAGTGAAACCACCTTGCACACAGATGCACACCCTTGGCAGTGTCTCTCTCAAACTCATCTTGTGAATCTTTTCGTTGCAGCATTATCAGCTCAGTCATGGAGCATGTACTTGTTTTCAAGAGAGCAGCAAGGCCAGCTGGGCATCAGGCCGGGGCCGGCACCCACTCGCAGCGGCATTGTTGCTTCATTCTCACCAGCCATCTATCTGCCACTATTCTGCCCAGGTATCCAGAAATATGCCAGATGCCAGGCAACAAAAAACCCCAAGTTCATTGTGACTCTGAAAGGCCTTTGCATGCTGGCTGTTTCATGATGCAAAGAATAACACGGAAAATAAGGAAGCTGTAGCTGCTTTGACATTAAAAGGGTAGCTGTTATCAAGGATAGCATTAAAACAGATGCGAATTCATTTTCCCCACAAGCACTGCAATTAAGGAGCATCTTGGCTTTTGCATTCACACATGGAGCAGCTTTTGATCTCCTGAGGGAGAGAGAGAAAAGGTGCACTTTCTAATTTTTTTTATATATATCTTTATATCTTGTAACATTCAAATCTCATTTCATTTTTGAATACCTGGTGAGCCATTAGTGCTTCACCTAGCTAAATTTCTACCCAACTAAACTTAGATCCCAAATCCAGACCTAGGTTCTAAAATAGGTATCTTAATTTTTTTCCACATTAACTGAGCTGAGTATGAGTTATGCCACTGTAAACAAGGGAAGAATTTAACACAAAATTTCTGTATGTTGTGGTTAAATTCATAGTTATTCCCTAAAATTAAGGGTAATTCTTCACAATGATTAACACCTACAAGGAAATAGAAAGGCAGAAGCTTCATAAAAGAAGTCAGAGGTGAATTATACTTAGCCCTGTTGAAGTATAATGTTAGGAGTCCTTTATTCCATTGATAAATATAGCTTTTCAACTTAAAATAAATAATAAAACAGAGAGGAACTGTTATACTGAAAAAAAATCCCCTAAGACAGAAATGATTTTGCTATCATTCAAATATGGTCTGTAAAGAAAGTAGTAAAAAGTACATCTTTGGCTACTATTACTTCTTTTCATTTCATTTTAAAATATCTTTCACTCCAGTCTGTTACAAAGGCTTGTTTGCCCTGTCTGTTTTTTTTCCCTAGCAACATTTGAGAAGACTGAGATGAAGCTTATCATCCCTGAACTGAAAAGAGCTGAAAAGAGCTACAACATCCTTTTCTCTCAAATGTGGATAAGGGAGCACCTCTTCTTTCCAGCTAGTGGGCATCCCTATCTGTCCAGGGCAATTTGACCTCCAGCTTTCTGGGACTCCAAATGCTGGATTTCCTGAGCTGCTTCTGTGGAAGGAGAAAAGTCCATGCAGGTAACATGAACTGCACAAACCACCTCTTGTGGGAGCTTTCCCCACAGAACAGCCCTCCAAGGGGATACAGACACACCTCTGTGTGGGCAGAAAGAGGACTCGAAGAACTGAGGAGTCTGGCCGAGCTGCCAGCAGAGCTATTCCTTTTTTTCTGGCTTGCTGATTTGTAGTTTCCAAAAGCAGCGTTCTGACCGTCCCAGATTCCACCAGCGTGAGCCAAACTAGCCTCTTTGCATGGTTTTGTAAGGGTATCTGTGACCATGACCCCCACTGCCCTCGGCTTGCCCCTTGGTGCAATGTGATCACACCTACCAAAGTACAGGCTGGTATGGACATATATACATATGGCAAGCACTAAGATATGCCATGCTGTAGCCTATTCCCTGTCCTGCCTGGGGCCATGGAGGCGAGCCTCACCCATTGCCTGTTCCACCCACCTCAATGGTGCAACATTCTCCTTCATCCATCCGGTTTATTGAGACAAAACAGGGGCTGTTTTCTAAGAAATTATTGAAGCCCTTTGCCACTGTCCAATCGACTCAATAGATAGTATCTGACTCATAACTTACCCCACCCATTAATTTTTCTTTTAAGTGGTGTAACCAGCTCTAAAAGCATTATAACTAATCTGTCTCATGGTTCAACGGTAAGACAAATTATTTGGATTTTATTTTCAATATATCACTTTTGTACTTTATTAAAAACAGTCTCCTAGCAGTTCAAATTTCTTGCCTTTCAATCTTGTGAATTGTTCTCTTGTTCTTCCATTATGAGTGATCAAACACAAATACTAGGTTTGGTTTCTTTGTACCACTTATTTTATACACCTTAGCAGTTCTCTTTTCAACTTAAGAGGTAATCTCATTATCCCTTTTCACATGGAAGGTAAACCACGTCTCAGAACGTTTCAGAATGATCAGAGGTTGCCCACATAAAGAAATTCGCTGGAAGAGATATGGCAGAATTTGTATTGACCATACAGCGGAAAATTTTTGAACATGTATTGAAGTAAACCAGAAAGAAAAAAATCTCATTTCATAACTGTGTGTCACAGGTCAGCTACTCCAAAAACCTGTTGCACTTTAACATCCTATTTTATTCTGGAATAACATCTCTATTCAGTCAACTTCTATTTCTCACTTACATCTTCACTGTCTTTTACTACATAGAATGACAAAGTATTCCTTTGTCAGCATGCTGCTTACCTATGGCATTATGGTACTGACGGTATGCCTTTTGTGGCATGTTTTTAACCTCTCAGACAGCCGGCAATTTTTAAAGCATACACTGTACTATTATTAAACCTTCCTGCTTCAGTACATGAATAGACCTATGGGTATTAACAGAGAATTCAAGTCTATGCGTCTGATTTTTTACAACCACATTTAAGACAACATTAGTTTTATTAATTTCTGCACAAATTTCTGTATGTTTCTCTGGGTAACTGAGGTCTCTGGGTGTCCTGAGGTCACCTTTTCCTCTCGGGGAAGAGGAGGATGCAGTGGCGCCTCCACTTCTCAGTTTCATGGAAAGTGAGGGAACCAGCAGCTTCTGGAGGCTGCAGGTCACTTCTTTGACCTCCTCTCGGGCTGCAGGCTGTCCTGGGTGGGGGTGCTCAGTATCTGAGTGAGAAGGGCTCTTCAGCCTCCTTTGCTAACTGTAACTAATAGCATGCTAACTCATAGCATCTAGAGGGTCAGCACTCTTGGGGTCAGAGAGACCATATAAGAGGAAACCTGGCTTGGTAGACTGGCAACCATGGTAGTACCTGCGGGGGCAGAGGAGAAACTCTTAGGTCCTTGCAGGGTGATGGAGGAGCAATACTGAATTAGTATTTTAAAACATCAATACAAATCCAAAAACCCTATGGAAACAAAAGGAAGTAGCCATTCTGAGGAATGTCTTTTGTCTCAGCACAGGTAACAAGTCTTAGTGAAAAACATCCAGAAAGCAAAGATCGGTAGCTTTACCAAAAGCAGAACAAACTATGAAACTATGAAAACTTATTTTTAGAACACAAGAAGCATTGCTAAGTGATAAAAGCAGCATAAGTGGTAGTAGGAAATGAATATATGCTCAAAATCTTTGGTTTTTGGATAGTTGGATGTCAAGAGCAAGAGATGACATAAAGCAACTTAAATTCTAAAACAGTGAAATAATATCTTCTTGAAGCCAAAGTCGATTATCCACCAAAGCATCAGCATTGCTTATAACTTCCAAAGCAGAGAAATTGCTTGTAGATCAGTACCGAATCAGTAATCAATTGCTCCAAGATAGATGCCAAACAATTCATGAAAATTACATTTGTACAATTAAACAAATGAGTTAAACAATTAAACAATGAGTTAAAAAACCTATTCTGTTCGACCTATGACCTCTGGATAGCAAAGCTAAAACACAAGTCCTGCTGAAACATGGAGAGTATCAGTGCTGAAGTCGGAGGCAAAATGAGTTAATTGAGAGAAAGTCAAAGACAGGCACAACCTTGATTTCCCATGTCAGAGTCTGGAAGAGCTGGTGGAACTGAGCCAGTGCCCTGGTTCATAGTTAGAAGAACAATTTTTCCAAACAACAATACGCACAAGAGAACATGGAATTCCCCAGGCAGATTCATGAAGAGCTAGATTAATCAATCTGTCCTTTAGAAGAAATTTGAATCAGCTTTCCAGGGTATTCGAGTTTATAGAGAAACTGAGAAATGACTGCAATTGACATGTGGCAAAACTGAAGCTCAAACTTAAAAAACAACAACCAGTCCATGAAGTACAGAGAAAATTAATAGCAAAAAGCTAGTGCACAAGACATTAAAGCAGTTATTTCAAATAGATCAGATTAACAAATCTGAGTCACTGCAGTTAGATTCACCACCAGTAGTCAGCATTGATGTGTCATAGCTCTTTCTACATGACAGCATTGTGTATTTGGCTAAAACTATAATTGTTCTCAGATGAGCAAACCTAAAGTGAAGATGAATGAAATAAAAAAAAAAAAATTGAACTATGAAGTCTGCTGAACACTTTCAAGAGACGCCAAACAGATCAATGTCATAAGAAATGATTTATTTAGACAAGATTAACACACAGAACTAAGAACCACTGAATTTTGCATCCAGATGAAGAAATGGAAGATTCAGTAAAACAAATAACCAGAGAAATCTGCACTTACTGACCAAGTTAGTGTATACATTCAAAAATAATTAATATGAACAAAGTGTTGAACAAAGTGTTATATCACGATGCAACTTAGCAACTAAAGAAACACGGCACAGACCCTACTGTCAAACAAGGACTCCTTTTCTCATTTCTCTGGTTTGGCTTTGCCATCAATGCTACCATGAGGACAAAGCGCAAATGAAGGCAACATAAGTATTCCGCAGTTTGATAGTATTACACCAGAAGACTCAAGGAAATAGTATAGCAATACAATTCATGAGCTTGACAAGCTCATGTATATGCAAGTACAGACAAAGATTTCAGCCAGAGCTGCAAAAAAGAATCAAGCATATTTTTGTAGAAGAAATGATCTGCTAAAATCTCCACACATCCCACTTCCTAAAAAAAGAATCTAACAAGAACCTTGGCAGATCCTAACTCCAGCCTAAATAAGAAGATAGAGCAGGTGAAATTCATCTAGAAACACAGAAGGAATTAGTGTCACAAACTGTTAAGGTAACAACTGTATTTTCCAAGGTAAACTAGATTTGTTCATCAAAAGACTATATCTTAAGAACTAAACTATAGGTTTTAACTTGAATATCATTTCCATGTTGGCATACGGATGTGAAGGCTGGAAATCCATCAGAGATAAAAACAGATATCAGTCTTCTCCTGAAAGACAGAGAAGCTCTCTAGCTGGAGCATTTAATGGAATAAACCTCTGACAAGTGTCAAGATGAATCTGATAGCTCCACAACCCAAAGTTATCCAGAAAAGGAGGAGGAAACTTCCATGATAACCGTTAAGACTGAAGATACAGCATCTGTTGTGAGAGGGATATCTAGGCCAAAAACACTATTCAGTACAGGAAATTGCATGGGCCTTCATTACCCAGAGGGCAGGCAGAGAGCAGCCTGAGACAGATGGGAATGACAGAGGGCTTGTTCTTGCCTGTAGCACATTTAATAGGAAAAACATGGAAAATCCTCACCTTGGAACATAAACAGGGCCTTAAGGTTAAGCACCAGGCATGGTCTCCTGCCCTAAACTCCAGTAATTCACAACTCTTCTGTTGGCATATTTGTTCCTGGAAGGAAGAATAGAGGAAAAGGGAGGTGATGGGGCTGTGGCAGTAATTGTGGCCCTTATGACTTTGGTGACAAGTGTTGCTAATTTCTTCCTCTACCGTAACTCATAGCCTGGCATAACTCTAGAGCTGGATACCAACACCTTTGTTTAATCAAGAACTGTAGCTCTCACCTTTGTCTAGTCATTTATACATAGCTCTTGACCTTGCTGCTTCCATGCTTGTGCTATGCACAGTCAAATCCAGCAACGGGCAGCGCAAAAGCTCATCTTTGTCTCCTTCCTTAGAGGGAATGTGAAGGCATGTGAACAAGTAATAGGCAAAACACTTCTATCACTCATTAACCACACTGTCCATTAGCAATATCTCCTTCCAGTGCACCAGCTTATTTGCATGCAAATCACCACTGATTAAGGAGAGGATATTTCCAGCCAAAAATGATTGCTGTAATCTGACCATTCGTGGCATTTATTCTTGCAGGACTTTTATTATGAAGCAGGAAGGAAGAGGGTGTTAGTTTGCAAATCGCTTTGAAAAAGTACACTCCAGCTTTACTTCCAAGTAGCATAATAAAACGAGCAAACTGCTCTGGTCTTATGAAAAACATTCCCAGGCTGTGCTTGTCCATGCACTGACCACTGCTGTTCAGGAGCATCCTACTTTTATGACTCCTGACCTCAGTTTCATTCTAACCATCTATCATAATATTGTGGTGTGATTACACAAAACGTAACCTGGCATTCCCCAAGGCAACACGAATGACAAATCTGCTCTCTTCTACCCATTTGGAAGTGTGTGAGTGCATCAGATGAAGTAATTAGATGTTCTAGCTATTCCTTAAAACTATGCCTAGAGATTTAATTTTTTTTTTTTTTTTTAGTGACTACTTCCTCGTTTACACGGAAATTGAGGCCAACTGAATGCAAATGAGTTTGTAAAACGTTCTAACAGTTTAGCTCCTTGCTACTAGAGGGATTAGCCAGCAGGGTAGCAAAACAATAACCTGCCTTAATTTGTCTATCAGAGTCTTACACACTCTCAGTATAGCCTGAAAATTGAGATAACCAAGCAGCACTGTTCGTCCATCAGTTTGAAGTGACAGCCCCCCCCGGCCCCCACGCCCGTTTGGGAGCATAATAGAGAAAAAGTCTCTCTCTATGGATGGGTACAATATAGAATCATGCCCGTGTTCTTTAGATGCTAAACTGGGATTATCACTTCCACACTTAAATGTTGAGGGACCAAGTAAATCCCTCAACTATCTTATTTTTACTGGGACTGACCTCCAAACAGAACAGGAAATCTCTTTGTAAGCAAATTCCCATAACCAGTCCCCATGCTGTTTAGTCTGCATTGGATTAAGCAGCGACTTGCTTGCTTCTTTGATTGGCAACTGTAGTACTGTAAAAACAAATGTACAGAGCAAGTCTCACCAGAGAAGTCTCTCAATCTGCAGACCCTTTCAGGTTTATTTGGACTGAAACTTGATGATAGCTTCACTAGACAGGAAACATTCACCCCTCCTTTCTAATATGGCACTACCAGAAGGACACATTTTCTCACAGATCAAGCAGCAGAGCAAGGGAGGGGGAAAAAGAGAGCAAGAACACAAGAGAGCTTCTATAATACATGTCTCAGAAATGCAAACTGTTATAAGAGGCAGAAACTATCAACAGGATTTATTTATCCTAAAGCTGATTGTTTGATTGATTAAAAAATATGGTTGATATAATACATGAAATTGGTGAGATATGAAAAACGTAAAGCATCCCAGAGATTTTTAGCCCACCATAATGTGGCATCTGGAAGTAGTCACTTGAACAGGAGAGTATTTTGTTTGTTTTCATGCGGGATATAACACTGCTTGTTCATAGCCATTTGCAACACTTTCGAACAGGGAAACCCCACTGGAGGCTGGGATCCTGTCTTTGCAGGTGCTGTACAAGCTCAAAGATCTGGGCTGTCCAGCATCCAGCATTGACAGAAAAAAACTTTAGGTCAGCTTAGATGAGACAGGAAAAGAGTTAGAATACAAACTAATTATCCTGCTGTTATGTAGCATATCTATTGAGGCATATATCATGTTAATTTATATATAGGGAGCTGAGGCCTGACTATGCTGTGTCATTCACTCAATGTCAAATCAAAAACAGGAGGGTACAGACCTAAGTTGCCTGGAGCTGCAGGTCAGCACTTCATCTGCAAAACAACCTTCCTAGAAGCTATTCCATATGAATCTAAACTCTAGCTAACACCAGTGAAGTATTTGCTTGCCATTAGGACACCCACCTTAGGATGCAGCTCCAAGTACCTAGCTGACTATATGGGTTGTATCTGTGAGCAAGGATTAACAAGCTGTCCATCAAGTGGAAGATCTCCTTATTAAAGGAGGAGATTTATACGAAGAAATTTCATGACACCTCTGTGAAAAACTCTTCCAAATATAACTTTCATTTACTTCGGCATCTCCATGCCCTTTCTGATAAGGGTTTTCTGATAAAGGATTCTGGAGCAGCTAGGTGATTACTGCAAGAGGTTTTTTTCTTTTTTTTTTTAAATGCATCCTTGCTGTCATTGTAAATCCTAGTGCAGCTAATGCCTTTTTAATTCCATTGTAACATTTGTTCGAGGCATTTGTTCGAGGTGTAACATTGAAGAGCTCTATCCAGCAGCAATTAAATTCACATTACTAATTTGAAAAGAGTTAGGCTACATATAGCATATCAGGCTTTGTTAGGGCAAAGCAAGGGCCAGCTTTTCCCAAAGGGACAGGAAGCCAAGGGTGACCCCAGCAAAGGCAATTCCCTCACGACAGGGCACCACCCCGCAGGGCCTGAACACAGCAGGCAGACCAAGGGGCTGGTAACAAGGTCCATCAATAACCCCCACCACAGCAAATGACAAACGTGGGCTAGCATCTATCCAGCCAAGGGCAAAACAAGATGGAGCCAGAGACAAGCTACAGTCACATAGGAAGGGTGCTTTCAGAAGACAAACTACCTACAGCATGGATTTAATGTCTATCCCATAGACGGTACCACAGAGGCAGACCAGAGACCAACATACCTACAGCACAGCTAGACAGGAAGTGGGGGCCCAGGGCTTAGCTTAAGTAGAGCCCCTGTGCCATGGGTGGGAGAGGCCCCCCGATGAGGCTGCTCAGGGCCATTAAGGCCTATTAGTGCACTCAGGGCCCTGACAGGTTTTTTTCACTAGCTATTCAGTTTGTGAGGTCTGAGGACCAGAGGAAAATAAGTTTCCTTAGCATTTAAACCTGGTTCCTAGGGGGGAAAAAAAACCACACACACACATTCTTAATTACCTTAATAAGCTTGCTTAATTAGCAGTCTTGGCAGAAGGGACCACAGACTGAAGAGTTATAAAAATGAAATATTTCTCTTGAGGATTGAATAAGAGAAGTCATGCAGTAGAGCTGGGATTCACAGGCAGATATAAAGCATGCACCCTGACTTTGCTATAGCCACATCATGGGAGATTGGCAGTGCTGTCCAGCTTAAACCTTATCTGCCATTCCAGCCAATTGCCTTGGCTCCTCCTCACCTTATTATATAGTTAATATTGGGCTTTCTGTTGAGAGGGTGTGGATTGTCTTAGAGCTGAAAACTGTACAGATAGCCACACATACGTGCACAATTTGGCCAAGCGTAGACAAAACAAGATTTCTCCTGCTGTTTGTCACTGAGATTAAAGATGGATCGCTAATAGATTTGAAAGTGTGCTGCCACCTACCTGTGTATGACAATGTGAATTCAAACAGCCCTGGAGCTCTGAGAAAAGTCAATCTCCATGTTTGCATCAGCTAGGCATTTGAATGCATTTCTAGTGTGCTAGCTTCTAGCGTACGCTGCTGCCCCGCTGTATCCAAGAAGTCTAGATGAGGTCCAGACTGAGGCCTCCCACCAAAAAGTCCAACAGGAAGGACACGAATAAAACTTCAGTAGGATTCTGAGTTCTTTTGCTGCAGGGGCTGGAGGTGGCCACCTACTGCAAAATAGTAGAGTGTTAAATCCAGGAAGCTGCTGAAAACGTGGCCATGTGGAGGGTCATGCGTTCTTCCTTCTCCCTTCTAGTCCTAGCTACATTCTGACTCTTTATCTACTTTCCTCCTGCTAGGTCTCCTCCTTCTATTTGTTATATTCGGCATTTGCTGTGTATCTATCTCCAAGGTTTCATCCAATAGAGTGAAAAGCAAGAAGAGGAAAATGCCTCCATCACATTTAGGTGACTCATATTACCTTGAAGTGTAACTGCAGTACTTATTTTCATGCAATTCAGCTGAAGACAGTTAAAAGGTACTAGAAGAAGTAATATATGTTTCTGAAAGAAAGCAACCTCCCTCTTCCTTTTGCTGGCAAGGAAGCATCTGTCTCCAGTCAGCCTGCACCTTCTTTTGGAGCAATCTAAGTTAGCCCCTTCTCATGAACATCAGCTCCTATACAAGATGGCCAAAGGCTGATTTTGCAGGTCAGTCCTTGAACTGCTTTTGCAAAAAAAGAAAAAAAGAATAATTTAATTCAAAATAAGAGCCCTCCAGAAAAATTTCCTGTAGTACACTGGATTAGAATAGGTGTCTGCTGCCCAGCCTATGTAAGGCTGTGCCCTGTGCCACACTCAAGAGGAAGGGTGATCTGATTGCTTGGTGTTTAAAGAAAACCTTTCTCTGAGCTGAACAACAGCTCATCACTGCCAGCAGGGCTGCTCAAGCTGCTCGCTTTGAGCCAGCTCTGGGCATTGCCGGATCCAGGATGACATAACTCCCTAAACTAGTAGAAAGTTATACCTGCCAAAGGGGGAAAAAAATGTCTTTCTGGCATTTTAGGAAATTGAATTGCCTCAACAGAGTCTGACGAGTGCCAGAAGCGCCATAAGAGGAGGCAGGGCCTCGTGACCGAGAGGTGTGAGGAGAGGGAGCAAGGCCTCCCCTTTGTGGCAGCTGGGAGCTATCGAGTCGGCTCAGCTGCCCTTGAAAGCGCAGCACGAGGCTCCTGCCAAGTGCTCTAATCACCAAGCTGGCTGGGATTCAAGGCCACGGCGCTCCCAGGCCTTCCCTGCTGACGCTGGTAGGCTTTGCGTGGCACCCGGGGCTGGTCCCTGGGGAGGGAGCACGCCAGGCAAGCGGAACCGCCAGCCAGGGACTGGGGCATGCAGGCACACATGGCTGGGGTGGAAACCACGCTCCAGGGCTTTCTCCTCAGATCAAAGCAATGCAGCCAGCTCTCCCCTCCTTTGCGCAGGCAGGCCTTGAGTGTGGGTCTCCTGCCTCAGTGGGGGTGTGGGGGGGTTTAACTGAGGCTAAACCAGCTATTTCCACCAGCTATGCTATTTTTTTGTCATCAGGGCAGCAATTGGAAGGGGCTTCTTCAAGGAGGTTTGTCAGAGATCTCATTCGTGGATGTCATCAGGGGTTAAATACGAGATCAATGTCTACTTACTGAGCACAGTAAAAGAGAAGGAAAAAAAAAAGGAGGCAGTTCCAGGCGTGCCTAGGAGCAGACCTTTGGGCACCTCAGGAATTTTATTGGCAAAAATGTAGGCACTTGCAGACTTCAGACGCCTCCAGGGTTAGGCAGTAGCTGAATGGGGGTTCGAGTGTCTAAATTTTGGCCACAAATGCCTGCGGAGGCAGCTAGGCAGAGCTTACATGCCTAAACCTTTTTTGTGGCTGTAGCCCTAAACTAATATTATGGAAAATACCAGCAATTATTACGGACTTCTTATCAGATTGGAAATGTATTCTCTTTGCATAACTTTACAGTGGCCTCATTCATGTGGTGCTTAAAGAGGATGAATACCTGTTCTGCATGAGTAATTATTCCAAAGGCTCATGTGAGAGAGGTAGTTTATGACTGCTGAACAAGGCCAGCTATGTTTACCTATGAAGCTTCATGAGTTAAGCTAAAAATTGGTCTTACCACTCTCTTGCTGCTTCATTTGTCTGATTGCAAACAGATCCCAGAATACTAGATGCTTTTAGATGATTGATGCCAAGATGCTGCACTGAAAGAGAAATATTCTCTTTTTAGTGTTATCACATCCATGAGTATAAGCAAAGCCATGTCACGTGATGAAATGTAAATAGAGCATTTCTTAGAAAAACCATTTATTTACCTACCTGATTTATTATTCAGTGACATGTAGGCTATTTTTTCTTTGTTATTGGCACTCATGTTCATAATAACAAGGTACTTGACTTGAAGGTATTTGGCCAACCTTTCCAAAGTGCTATGTAAGCAGTAATCAGAGAGAGCTACGTTCGTGAGTCAACAAATTGCTCTCCCATGTTGATCAAACAGTCTTGGCATCTCTGTAAAAAAATATAAAAACAGATTTTGGACTAGCCTACCCAGCTTTCTCTCTCTGAATTTATTGTATTTGCATTTGGCAGAGTTCAGGCTTAAAATAACCAAAGGTGCCAGCTGTTTTATTAATAATATTTTACATATGATTTTCATTTACATTTAGAAGGATAAATGAGATATCCAGTTAGCCTCCGCTGTTTTTGTTGCGATAAATGCTATTTCATTTATTCTACCTAGGGACAGATGCTTCTTTCACTTTACACCGTAGTAACTCCTCTGCCTGCAGTGGAAAGCAGTCTACTACTTGGGTCAGAGCTAGTCAAGTCGTCAGAGCTGAGGCTTACGTGGAAAGCTTTCATTCCAACCCACGCAGGGTTGTTACTGAAGCAAGCAACGATCAGATATAATGCACAAGCTGCAGGCTTTAACAGGAGAAAGAACTCAAATAAATCTAAGTGGAATTTATACTCTATTTCTATCATCTATGTCCATCATATGCACTCACAAATCCAAGCCCTAAATCTGAAACACGTCGCTGTGGTTCATCTTGCTGAAGACTTTGCTGCTTCACTGTGTAAGTGAATCCCTTAAAATGAAATATATGTATTTGTGTAACTCACTGCTACTGTATGTGAAGTGTGTAGGGCTGCATGAATAATTACATTTCTTTTCAACTTGACTGCTGAACAGGCAACATTTTGGAAGCTTGGATTACACTGAAGTAACTCCCCCCCCCCCCCCAACCCCCACAGTCCTTACATGAAGTGAAAAACTGGAAAATGTCATTTTGCACTGAAAAGCTCCTTCTGACCCCCAAAATGAAACACTTCATTTTTGGACACATGTAGTAAAAGCAAAGGAAATGAAAAGGCCAGATTTCACAGAGCAAGGAATGGTGTTCTACCCCCACTTTCTATTCGGTAGCGTCATTTCAGGAGATGATTCTTCTGGCTTCCTGAGGTATCTGGAGCAGCCCTCTCCCCGCTGGGGACACAGCTCCCCATCCCATAAGGGATAACCGCACTGTGCCTTTTCAAGCAGCTCTCTTGGCCACACAGATTTCCTCCCTGCTGCCTTTTTCGTGCTGCCCCAAAAAGGAAGCGACACGAGGGGGAAAAAGGAGCAAAGTCACCCTTGCCTTGGCCAGGATGCAGGGGCGCATCATGCCGTGCCCGACGCGAGGGCTCGGCCACTGTGGGGATGCGCGCTTCAACCCGGGGCTGCGGCAGCAGTGGAGCAGGGTGCCTCAGGGAGCACGAGGGCCGGGGCATCAGTTCAACACCCTTGAAAGCTTCAGGAAGCAGTCCGTGGCACCAGGAAGGGCAGCCTACCCCGAAGTATGGTGCTGCGGAGTGGAAGGGCTTCCAAGCACCCTCCTGTTGGCGCCGTTTCGTTTTGTCTAAGTAATTAAATGTTCCCTGAACCCCGGTGCTGCTTTTTCCTCTGGGAGGCAGTCCTTGCCATAAGGCTGCACGGTTATGCTGCTTTTTAACCAAAGGGTTACTTCAGCGTTTGGTTTCTACCAAAATGTTGTTAAAATAGTTTCACTTATTGCAGGACCACAAACATCTGTTAATTATGGGTACAGGGTTTTATTTATTTTTTTATTTAATGTGTATATCTTATTGACCTTCACTTAAGCACTCTTGAAAATTTTACCCCATATAGAGACTGCTGTGTTGAAAAGTGCTAACAATTACCATCATGGGAGTCTTGGATTCAAAGACAGTTTGCAGATCTCATTAAGCCAATGAGCTTGCCAAGTCCCCTCTTTTCAGTTCAGTAGAAGGAATGGTTAAGCCCCTCCATACAGAAAAACAGCTGCTAACAAGGAAGGCTGCCTGACAAGGCACCAAAGTCCTGGGTGAGCCAAACTCACCCAGGTAGATTTATCTGCTTTGATATCAGAAGATCATGTCTCACACTGGAAAATTCAGCAAGTTGCAAGCAGTACCCCGAAAAGCAGCAGAGCCTCCTCAACACGAGGCTCATGAGCAAAGCAGAGTCAGCATCTTGGAGCCAGAAAAAAAGTCTCCTAACTGTTTCTCTTGTGTCCCAGAAAATATGACTGCTGCATATTCTCTGTCAAGAAGCATGGTTACAATGCAAAACAAGACTGGCAAGGCCTTACTAGTGTAGAATGATGGGCTACCATGCCAGAAGTCAGTAGGGCTGCATTATGCCATGGGGGAGTCTTGTCACACGTGCAGCAGAAAAACACTTTTTTGAGAAGTTTCAAGAAAATTAAGAAGCACAGAACCAACTCTTTGGAGAGTAGTAAGATGCTCCAGCTGTTCAACAGATCTGAAAGCCAGGCTACTTATTTATATACAAAATATAGATAGGGGAAAATGCCTAGGGTTAGACAGCAATGTTTCTGTACATATAATGCATTTGAGCTGTTTGTGTTGGGGACACAATACAGGCACCCAGCTGCATCAGGTTGAGTGGAGTAGATTGATGTTCCATGATCCCAGTAACATTTACAGAGCAAGGTTAATTTAAATAGCTTCTAGTCTAAATAGGCAAGACATAGATTATAATAGTGGCATTAGTATTTTAGCAGGGAACTCAAAAAATAAGAAGGCAGATTCTCAAAGGTGTTGAGGCTACTGAATTCAGCAGTATGGAGGAACTTCATACCTGTGAGGGCCAGGGCTCTGAAAATTCATGACAGGTGTCCCG
Organism: Struthio camelus; assembly: GCF_040807025.1. Classification (NCBI taxonomy): domain Eukaryota; kingdom Metazoa; phylum Chordata; class Aves; order Struthioniformes; family Struthionidae; genus Struthio; species Struthio camelus. The sequence goes on from NC_090943.1 coordinate 105,058,798, forward strand.
GTTCCTAGCCCAGTGCTGTCTCTAGAAGCCATCCCTCCTCTTAGTTGTATTATGGTCAGTGCAGGACATTTTCAAAAACAAGAGTACTTTCAAAGGGCAAGTTCCATTTCTGCTCTATTTGCAGTGAAGTTACAAGGACAAAACCTCATTTTAACTCGGCCCAATCCCATCAGGCGGTATTTGGCTCACACCACTCCATTAGATTTAGGAGTCTCCCTACATTTTTATTCAGCCATACACCCTTGCAGGCACCAATGCAGTATAAGAAGCAGAAGCAGCCAAACATGATCACAAGAAGTGTGATGCAACTGAATACCCCACAGTGGCATGGCCATTAAGGAGTGTTATAGAAAAAAAGGAAACAAACAAAAAAGAAAAAAGATTTGTCCTGGAATACAAATGAATGATAAAATCCATGAATGAACATCTTTGAGATGTTGGTTTTACATTTAATTTACAGTTTCCAAGTGTTTATCTCTTGAGGTGGGATTTTACATATTGACCATAGGTAGAACACACCCCATTTCATAATTCCCTTATCTTACTTAAATAGGAAACAGATAGTGACTGCTCACACCTTGCTAATAGAAAACAGTGATGTATAGAAAATCTCCTTATCACCTTCAGTTCCCACACAGGTGTTCTTGGTGATAAACCACTGAATGATATAAACTGTGATTGCAGCTAAGGAGTTAAAATTGGTCAATACGAAAGGAACAGAAAAATAAATTAAACCACGTTTCCTGAGTGGGAGTTTGAACTGAAATTCTCAAATATAGGGGCATATGTGAATTCTGTCACTGTGACTGTGAAGGACAGAATCTGTTGGACCTCTCTTTAATAAAACTTGACCTCACTTACAACCTGCAAACATTTACTCTCATATTTTGCATTTATCTTGATGAGATACTCATAGATATAATAAGGACTAGACAACAGCTCTGTATCATATCACCTCTGTTTTTAGCCAATGATATGAAAGTTGAAAGAAAATATTGAGCTGTTCGCTGATGGGTTTATCTCCGAGTGAGAGTCATCACAGAACAGCCGTTCTACAACAATTCCTGAACAACAATAATAGGATAGCAATTCCAGAATAAGAAACCTTTGTTCTGACTTATTTTTATCAACTTCCAACTAAACTCTGAGTTTTTCCAGCGATTGTTCTCTGACACGTACTAGAAAGCATTTAAATGTATTTAACCAGCTTTTCTTGGTGAAGGAGAATGAACTTAAAGTCTTTAAGGTCTTATCTTGATCTTACAGCCTTACCTGTGTTTCTGCAGTCCTGCAACGAGTATTTTGAATATGAAGATGATTGTAAAGGTATTAGTTCTATGCCTTCTTTGAGTATTTTCATTTCTGTACTCTAAGAAAAATTTATATTCTCTAATACCCATTTTTTTTCCAAATAGGCCACTGGAGGTCTAAAAAAAAGCAAATGCATGACTCCTATTCTAAAAACAAATGGATCAAGTCTTTGCTCCTCTGAAAGCCATAGCTTTCATATCCAGAGTCATTAGGGACAAAACCGGAAACTGCAGCATGTGATTATGTTTTTGAAAACGCAGCCTCTGGCACATTTCCATCAACTGCATTTATTATCTAATAATGGGATCAACTAAGATTAGTTATACACAAAAACTTTCATGAAATGTAGGGGAATAGAGTATCAGTTTAAAAGAAGCAGGAATTCAAAGGTATATTTAACTTTACAAGAATTATTCCAATATTGTCTCAAGGGCTTTCGCTAGAGCGACACAGCCTAATGCTCTCTGCCAGGGCACAACTCTTGCTTTGTATTTATTCATGTGGCATTAACAGGCTGTAGTGGCTGCACTGAGCCAGGCAGACATCATCACTGCTAGACAGGAATACCACACTTACCTATCTAAAGAATAGCATTGCCATCCTGTTATCAATTCTCTACAAAGTTTCTGCTAACTTGTCAGGAATAAAAGGTACTTCCAAAGAGTGGTTATTTTGTTTGAGGAAAAAAAGAATTTTTTTCTCAGTGGAGTATAGATTATTGCTCTTGGACTGTCTGGTAATTGAACCCTGTTGCACAAGCAAGTCTCACTTTTTTAAACTTTGGAGGTATCATTTTCATTAGAATACGTTAACAGTATCAGACCTATCAGATTTTTCTCTTATGTCTGCCTCACATATTTTCTGTAATTGTTTTATGCCTCAATCTGCCTCCAAGCAGAAAATGTCTTGGCAGGCCTTTCCATAATATAGTCATCTGACCTTCCATATCTAGGTGTTTACCCACACTCTGAAACCTGAAGTGAAACAATTGCTTAATAGTTGATTTTACTACTGAGAGGATAGCTAAAGGAAGAGATACTTTCTACCTTCCTTCTATCAAAGCCAGAGTTTTTAGTTAACTTGCAAAAAATAACCTTGGACTACCTTCCACAAGGCCAAGTGTTTTCTGAGTGGGATTTTTTGGGCATCTACGAGAGCAATCAAGTGAGAGATAGAGATTTCAAACTGCAGTGTGTACTTTATTGATGACAGCATTCAGTGGATCTGCACCTCCCAATGCTTCCAGTTTCTCTATATGTTACACACCATACCAGTATCTAGGTGTAGCATGCCATACTTTAGCAAGTATTGCTTTCTCCAACCCTCTACTAGAGAATTCTTTACTCAGGTTGGATGGGATTAGAAGTTTAGATCAACAGCACAGCTAGAAGAGGAGTTATTCCAGGAGCAATTGTAGAGCGTCCTAAATATCCCTAATTACTCCTAGGCATTCTTGATGAGCATCAGAGATGCTTAGCACTCCTCAAGATATCTTGTCACAGGATAAGACCCTCATAGTATGATTTAATACCGATTAGTCAAAATGCACTAAATCTCTTGAAGTGTCTTTTCATGCTTGAGACTTATTACACTAATTTTATCTGGAGCAGACAAAAGCAATTATGTACATACATTTTTTCTTGCTGCAGTTCTTGCAACACAAGTGTTGGTTGTGGATTAGACCTCACACACTAGCACCATCAGTATGGCTTCATGCCATTGGCTCTTCCTCACTTCACTCAGTCAGGGACAGTTGGATGCCACCATCTGTCACAGCCTACAGGGAGGCACAGGGTTCAAGAGTGGATTCTCATGAGAAAGACTGCAATGTGAACAGGAAATGGCCCACCAGGAATCCTTTCTTGGGACAGGCTCCTGTGGAAAAGAACAAACCCTTATTGTCATTATTGCAGTTTTAACTTTATATTCTTGTGCTCATCCTTTGACTCATTCTCTCTCCCCCCACTCCATTCCCATCCTAGGGGTGGGAAACAGGATATTTTGTGAAATTCTTTCCTTCCTGTGTGAGTCTACAAGATATCTTTAATTAGCAACTCTGCAATGGGAGTGAAGAAATAAGAAGCAAAACTGTGTTGCTCAGGAGGTCATAATAAAGGTGCTTTTTGAACAGGTATTTAAGGCACCACTTCCTGTCGTTTATGAAGATTATTACTGTTCATATTTTAAAATATTACCAAAAAAAAGTAAACATACTTCCCTGCAGAACGAGCGGCCTGGAAGAGCTTTACAGGAGAAACTGGAACTCAATGTTTGATGTAAGGGAGACCTCTGCCTGCTTCCCCAGGAAGAGTTCCAGGCAACAGGCATTTCACCTAGCATGTAGGACCGTTTCTTTCATTAATTCTACTCTGGAAGCTAACCAAACTGGTGCGGCTTTCTACAGATCACCATTATGGTTCCAAGACCTTTTCTGATGTAGGTATTTGACGTTATGGAAGCACGGGCAGCAATGCTGGCTTGGAACAAAATCAAAATAGAGACAAGCCTGGCAAGCTTGGAGCAGGTGATCCTTCCCTGCCCTGCTCTGTGTGATGGTAGGTGCAAAATGCTATGAAGTCTTACCTAGCAGGACTGTCCTTAGACACAAGCAGTCCAAGTGATTGACCCCAGCTGCTGGGTGTCCTACAGGTTTGACTTATTCGGCTCCCTCACACCCACAGTGGGTTGGAACTTCCTTTTCTAAAGACTTCTAGGCTGCGGGCACTGTTACAAAGCCCTAGGTGACATTAGGATGACTCTGGTTTCTGTTTTTTTGTTTTGTTTGGCACTCTGATTTTTTTTACCTGACATCTGGCAGGTAAACTCATTTACGCCAGTGCAGAGTAGCAGGCACTCAGTTTGTGGAAACAAACAGTAATTGCACAAGAAGCCAGACTAGGGGAAAAACAAGCTCTTTGTGCTAATATGGCATTCCTTCAGCTCTAAAAGTGCAGGAGTCTGAATCAAAAAAATTGCAGAATGAAGTACAAAGTTGTGCTATTGGCAGAGTATTTGTCATACCCCAGCCGCATGTAAAGCGCAGTGTGCAAAATAATGGAGAATATCATCAGATTATACATCAGATCTGAAAAGTCTCGCACAAACAAATGAAGTGAAACTTTCTTCATCCTGAGCTTGTCCACCAGATCTCTCGATTGCGCTATCATGTTGACTCATTTGTTCACAGCTGCTTCAGAATATAACTGGAGGCAATTCCTCCTGATTTTCATACAGACCTAAACATGAAACAAGAATATGCTTGGTCATATTCTTGCTTTAACTGCATGCACAGAGTCAAATTTGCATGCCTCGATAAACCGGCTTGCAGCAAAAAATAGAAACTGCTACTGGTAATAACTGAACCTATAACTTTGAGAAAAGATTACTAGTGTGGGAATATTACTAATGGCATTTAGTGTCTTTATCACATCTTGTAAAGTGTTATCAATCAAACTACAGGTGTTGAGCATGTAGAAGCTGTAGCTTGGGGCAATAGATAAGAACTTTTCCTTTAGATCTTAAGCACTGTTCCCTACTAGAGAAGTTTTCCAAGTTTTCCTTAGAGAAAGTGTCAGAGTATCAAGTGAAAAAAGAAAGATTTTTTTGAGGGTTTGGGGGAGAAGAGGGAGAGGATTTTGTAGAAAGTTTTAGGACCAGCATTATAAACCTCTCAGAATGACTTCCAGTACCAATCTCCTCCCCAATCACAACCAGATGTTGATTATATTTACCAAAGAATCTACCTTTTTTTAAACAAGAATTTGTTAGTATTATTAACAACTACAGCTCATGAACTTATGAAATATATGCGGAAGCAGGGGTAAGCATATTTGAGCCATGTGAGCTTGACATGTAGTCACCTGAAATAAATGTGTGGCAACATTATGCTGAGACTTATTTGCTGTACTGGGATCTAATGCACACCACTTGGGTTGCTCTGGTCCTGTACCACAGCGAGTGTTACACATAATACACAGAAGGTAAAGAAATCAATTTCAATGCTACAATTGAAAGCCACTATAAAATTCCACTATTACTGCTATGCTGTAAATCACATGTGTTCTTGATTCCTCTGACCTCTTTTATGAGTGAGGTGACTTGGTGGGTTGGGGCCTCAGTCTTTCATCTGCATTCAGATCCTGCTTGAGGTTGGGAGTGAAAATGAATTTGGTGGCCTTACTTTAAGCCTCCATTCAGGTACATTATAAAACCACCAGCAGGCTCAGGGCTTCTGTGAGAGTGGGCTCTGCATAATAAGGCTGAAGAGCCTCCTGAAGAGCTGAAGAGCTGCACAAAGAAACTCTCATAACTAGGTCTGCATTCCCTTTTAAAATGCATGTATTCCTCTCTCCAAAGTCAGAAATAGTTGCATATTAAGCAAGGAGAGAGAATATGCCTATGCTTAGCTCTAGTTTGAACCACTGTTTTCTGTTTTTGGGAGACGTAAATCTGTAATTCTGAGCAAGCTATACTTTTTTTAAGGCAGATGAAATTACTTCCTTCCTACTTTCTTCTTACTCTGAAATGATGGAATTACTGAAAGAAAAGATTGGCATATAACATACAAGTCCTAAACAGGCTAAAAGCAGATAAGACCCCACGGCCTCATGTGGTTAGAGAGACAACAGTTATGGGCCCAGCACTGCTGTGCCTGACACACTCTTTATTTTGTGCCTTCTCACCTTAGCTAACAGGAAGCTCCTGCTTTGAAGCATTACTAGAGGCTGTCAGAGCAGATAAAAATCCTCCCTGAAGCTCCAAAATAAAAACCCTTTTCACTTCTGCAGTCAGTCAAAGCCCTCAACTCATTTTTAAGGCAGATAAAAATTCTGACAGTCATTTCACAGACTTGGAACAGAGGTAGAGATGTACTGAGGGACTTTGCTTAAAGGCAGGCACCAGAAAGTGGTAATTGGAAATTTGTCTCCAGTTTTTCAATCCTGAGTTCTAACTACTGAAGTAAAGCCATGGGAAGTGCAAGCCAAAACCAGTCATGAAAAGAGAAAAAAAATGCTCTGCTAGAAAAAAGCTCTACAAGAATTTCTGACACAAAAACTGATATTGGAACTCTCCTAACATGAACCATTGCAGCTGAAACAAAATGAACTTCTTCATCCATAGCTGTATTTTTAAATGAGGTGATTTTCTCAGGACTTCAGTCAGCCCCTGAGTGTACTGCGCGTTTAGTTAAAACATTTTTAATAACTATCTCGTTTCACATTGAACATCTCCTATAGCCTCTGAGCTATCACAAAGAGTGTTCAAGTATTTGTTTATCTAATAACGTCACTGCCCTTGAAAGGTAATAATTTTTCATATCCAAATTTATGATGGGTCAAAACTCAGACCCTGACTCTGAAGGCAACAGCCTTGAACTCAGGACCTGAGGTTATAGCTACACTATGGTGCAGTCCAGATATGAGGAGCTAGCTTTGAAAGCACCTAACCACAGCAATAAGAAATAAATGCAAGTTAATTTAACTCATTTACTACCTTAATCTAATAGTAGTAGACTAGCCCCAATCTGAATAGCCCAATCTCAGTGGCCCAGATTGGCTAATTTGCATACTTCAAGTTATCTTTCTTACTCACAGAATCACAGAAAATCAGAATGGTTTAGGTTGGAAGGGACCTCTGGAGATCATCTAGTCCAACCTCCCTGCTCAAGCAGGGTCCTCTAGAGCATATTGCCCAGGATCACATCCAGACGGGTTTTGCATCTCTCCAGCGAAGGAGACTCCACTACCTCTCTGGGCAACCTGTGCCAGTGCTCTGTCACCCTCACAGTCGAGAAGTTTTTTCTCAGGTTTAGGTGGAACTTCCTGTGTTTCAGTTTGTGCCCGTTGCCTCTTGTCCTGTCACTGGGTACTACGGAGAAGAGACTGGCCCCATCCTCTCGACACCTTCCCTTCAGATACTTGTACACACTGATGAGATCGCCTCTCAGTCTTCTCTTCTCCAGGCTGAACAGGCCCAGCTCTCTCAGCCTTTCTTCATAGGAGAGATCTTCCAGTCCCCTCATCATCTTAGTAGTCCTTTGCTGAACTCACTCCAGGAGCTCTATGTCTCTCTTGTCCTGGGGAGCCCAGAAGTGGACACAGTACTCCAGGTGAGGCCTCCCCAGGGCTGAGGAGAGGGGCAGGATCACCTCCCTCCACCTGCTGGCAACACTCTGCCTCATGCACCCCAGGATCCCATTGGCCTTCTTCGCCACAAGGGCACACTGCTGGCTCATGCTTGACTTGTTGTCCACCAGGACTCCCAGGTCCTTCTCTGCAGAGCTACTTTCCAGCAGGTCAACCCCCAGCCTGTCCTGGTGCAGGGGATTATTTCTCCCTAGGTGCAGGACCTTGCACTTGTCTTTGTTGAATTTCATGAGGTTCCTCTCTGCCCAGCTCCCCAGCCTGTCCAGGTCCCTCTGAATGGCAGCACAGCCCTCTGGTGTATCAGCCACTCCTCCCTGTTTCGTGTCATCAGCAAACTTGCTGAGGAGGCACTCTATCCCTTCCTCTAAGTCGCTGAGTAATATTGGACCTCCAGACTGACCTCTGGAGGACACCGCTAGATACAGGCCTCCAACTAAACTCTGTGCCACTGCTCACAACCTTCTCAGCCTTAAATAATCTGGCTGGCTGATTCTGATAACATTTCAAACAGTTGTTGGTTGTGATTTCCAATTTGCTTCAAAACTAGTCAGACTTGGTTCAGACAGAGTTCAAAATCTCTGAGTATATCCTACAGAGTAACCATGCCCCAACTCTCTCCTTCGTTCCAGCAGCTTAGCTAGTTCTCATCCCCACCTGGAACGTCCCTAGCTCATCTCTGCTGCAAAGAGGCTCCAGAGATGATCTGAATGGCAGAAGGACAATGCTGGAAAGCTGAGCGGAGCAGCAACACAGCAGCACTTCTAAAAACTCCTGCAGTTGAAAAGTGGAGGAAGGAAGGAGACAGAACTTTCTACCTATGCCTTTTAAATGCTGTGACTTCATGAATGCTTTCTTATCTCTCTGAAATACAAAGAAAAGTGCCTGTGAGCAATAGATCAAGAGCCAACATGTCCTTTCAGCACAAATGACACTAAATTAATTTATACAAGACACCAGGCAAAAAGCTTTTTCTACAAGTGAGAGCTCAAAGCAAGTCCAAGCCTTTACGGAGTTTTCCTTATGCCTTACGTTCACTTCACAGGACAGCTTCAGATAGAAAAACATTTTTTAAAAAAGTTGTTTTTTTAAATATGTATTTGCTTTTAAACAACTCCATTTCATTGGGCACTCTTTTACCAGGCACAGCAGAGATGATTCAGAACAGAATCTTGAGATAATATTTTCAACAGTGACTTAGGAGTCTAACCAACAAGCATAAAGTCCTTAGGGACAAGGTTTTCTAAATACCTCACCAGCTAAATGCATGAACAGATGCCTGCTGGACAGTTAAATTACTTCTTAGCAACTCTCCCAGGCACCTTACTCACAACCCAGGTCATCAACATACCTTTGAAAGTTGTTTTTTAAGGTGCTTTCAGCTCACATTTCTGTTTTTGTATATAAAGGTTTTGTGGTGCTATTTCCCATTTTTAAAAGTGAGGGAGGCATCTAAGCTCAGATTTTTTAAATTACATAGGTGTGAATGGCTGCACATGTGCACCTAGGCATCTCAGGCCCATTGAAATCAGTACAGATAATTTAGAGCTTTCTCTTTATCATTTACACTTTGCTACTGTTGAGAGCAGCAATGCATAAATGCTTTTGAAAATATGGTCCTAATGGCTAAGTTACTTTTGAAGGTAAGGTTGAGGCTCTTAATTCACTTAGAAGTGCTACATCTTCTTTATCTCAGGTCTACAGAAGTGTTTGTCTGTCGCCTAAAACCACAAAGCCTGTTTTTGATTAGGCTGTGGGTACCACTATTAGGTTATTATTCTGAGATAGCATCATGGACAAACTTCAGGTGTAACTTAATTAATTTAAACACTATCATTATTTTGAATGGAAACATTTTATCCAAGCAAAGGATCACCGCTGAATAACTATATTTGTACTGTGGAATAAATATGGCTCTAGGGTTCAGCTAAGGTCTGCAGTCATAGTTATTGTATTAATACTTATGTTATACTGCTGCCTACAGGTCCGTATTTAAAATTAGGGTGTTACACCAGCACATGTTTAAACAAGGCTTCTGTCCCAAAGGTTATAAAACTGGCAAGATAAGAAAGGAGTGGGGAAAGGTTACACTTAACTGAACCCATTTTTACTTTTCGTGGCTTTATTTGTGGATGTAACTGAATGCGCCTCTTGCACTGCCCTGAAGCAATTATAACGTGGCTGGTTTCACAGCAGAGTTGTATCTGGGAGAGCAATTTAAAAAGAAGAGGATGATAGTGGTGGCTGTAGTAGAGGTGCTGTGGAAGAAAGCGCAGAAATATCTTGAATGATAGCCTTTTACACACCAGGTGGATATCCTGATCTTTGCTACAGTGTTTGTGTCATACTGAAATTTCCACATGCGGACAAGTGCAGATTTTCCAAAGAAAACAAAGGTATTTTTGGAAACTTCCACAGGTTTTGCAGAGAATATATTAACTTTCTCCTCCTAAAAGGTCCTTTACAAGTAGCCCATGGACCCTAAGGACTTCTCATGTTGAATATCACTGGTATATTGAAAAAAACAGTGTGGTACATGCCTTTCTGCATCTCCAAAAATGACTCTTGAGTAATGCTGCAGTGGAAAGCTGGAAAGTCTCTCTGTCTCCTTATATTTCATCAAAATAGAACATCTTTCTTGGGGAGGCTGGAGTGGAGAGGGTGTAGTTTTCCTCTTCAGCTCATGAATTCTTTGAGTACTGACTCTAATTTCCACAGAAATATTCTGGATTTTAAAATGTTTTCCAAATAGAAGGAGAAGAGATTTCAATTTACTGTTTTTTACAATTTGTTCTTCTTCTCCTCCTTACAGAACTGATTTTGGCAACTCCGGGTGCCATTGACGGCAGTTAAAACTAACGGCAAGTGAAATAGTGTTTCCCCTTGTGCCACATATTAGGTCTTTTTTGCAAAAAGAGATGCCTTTTTTGGGCAAGTAACAAACTGCCATTCCTTAAGATCATGTGAGCTAGTAGACATATTAACATTTAACACTCAACATCCTTAGCACCCTGGAAGCTGGATAAGATATTAGTCACCTTTAACTAAATTGGCTGATGCTATGAAGTTTCCAGTGACTGCTGCAGTACAGTTTCCTATATAATGGTTGGTCTATTTGTTGCAATATGACATCAGGATTACTGAATTACTACTTACAATTGCAACTGCAGAGTCAAAAGCAGTGTCACAGCTAGGGTAAGTAAACACTACAAATTATAACGGATGGAAATACCTTTCTAACAGCTACAGTGTATTAGTAGTCCAAAGACCACCCACCGTAACAGCTAGTCACATTGACAAATTCCTGCTTTCAGAAGGCAGTTGGGTATTTTCCCTTTAATGGACTGCAGTCGTCTTGGTGATATCCTGTACAGGCTCCTCTCTGATGGTCTGTCCATGGGCTGTGGACCATGCATATTAGGCTGTTTGAATTAAGTGAAAACCAACGGCTGTCCGTGCAAGAAGGCTCAGCCTGCCAGACTCAAATTTTAACAGCCACTGTTGTGAACCCACTCACACAGAGTATCCCTGAGGAGTCCCGCTGCACTGTTCTTACTCTCAAAGGTCTGCAGCATAGTCTCCTGCAGCACTTCAGTCACATCAAGTCCCATTTTCGAAAGTGGGGTGAAGGATCAGGACCCCACATCGCACAGACTGCCAGACAGACACAGATTCTTCATTCTTCAATGCCCAGCTCCTCAAGCAGTATACAGACATTTGATTCCCAATTTTCCCAGTGGGTTATGGAATCTCTTGGAGAATGTAGGCTATATGTTTGTTTGAGAATGGCACCCCAAGGTCCTCCGTGGAAGAAAAGTTGGGTAGAAGTGTTTACAAGTTCTCATTATACTTTTCAGGGGAGAAATTGGTGTTTTCTCATAATACTTCAACTAATAGGAGAGCCAATTTTCAAAAATACTCACAATTTTGAAGAAGGCTTAACTTTTGAAAAAATATTAATAAAACAAAAATCTTTCCTGATGAAGTCTAGCACTTTCAGGGAATCCACAGAAAAACTGCTTTAGATAAGATATTTCAGGTTTTACGCTAAGTTCAAGGTATGTTGGAAAATGGCCTCAGTTCAGTGAGTGGAAACATGACCAGTAAAGTTCACTGTATACTGCAAGAATCAAAGTCTAATTAGGGGAGTTGGTCAGATTTTTAGATTATCTAGCTAATATCCAACCACGGCATCAAAGGTTGAAAATGTGACTCCATCTCTTTAGAGCAAGAAACACTTCACTAAAATTCAGTCTGTACAACTAACACTAAAGTCATTTAACGAAACAATTGTTCAAAACAAAAAAAAAGTTTAACTCCACTATGAACTGCAAACTTAACTACATATCTTCCTTCCATAGACTTTCAGACGAAACAGGCACAACGGCTTTCTTTAACGCAACCCAATCCTGTTCAACCGGGTATGGGTTTCAACTAAGTCACCTTTGTGGAGGAATTCAAAATCAGACATTTAAAAACTTTTTTTTAAGGCTGCCACAAAAAGAAAAAATTCTGGATAGGTCACAGCAGTCACACTGCTGAAACTAGCACGTACTGGTGCAAGAGCAAGCCAGCGCCAGTTAACCACACCACAGCCCCTGGCTGTGTGCATGCTTGTGATCTGCTCCGATAGCTCTTAGCCTGCCTTGATGGCAAAGAAAAAAGAGTGCTTACGCTTAAGGAACAACAAAAGTGACCGGCAACTTCTTAAGAAAAAAACTACGTCTGTAGTTCTAGCCGTTTTTCAGAAATCTGGCCCCAGTTTGTGGGAGAGGAGGTCTCAAACAGAGCTGGCTGGGCAACAGTAGAATTAGTCCATTTCAGAACTTTGCAGGTTTTCAAATCTTTTCACACAGTCTTGAAATGAAAACAAAAACTTTTCAAATGGAAGGGTGTGGAATTGTGTTGAAACGTCTATTTCTGGGTTAGAGAGATCAAGCTTTCAGTCAGACTTTCACATTGGACAGGACCAGAAACCTCATCCTGGTCTACAGAAACCTCCCCTCTGAAAGATTCATCAACACCAATCTCTCTGCAAAATGTTTTGGCTTCCAAGAAGCAGCATATTTCAGTTAAAATATATTTCATCAAACATGTTCTGACCAATTCTAATCTTGAGATGACAGTGTGTCACCAGTTTGTGGAAAGATCAGTATTAAAAAAAACCTCATAAAAATAGAGGACTGGAAAAGAAGCTGAGGAACAACCAGTCACTCAAAAGTCATTTGTCAGCAAAATTAAATATAAGTTCAGGCATATTTTGTTTCATTACATACTGTTCCTTTTAGGGGTGAGGCACTTACAGTCATTTCTCTATTTTGGAATAAGACTTTAAGACAAACAGTTTATCTTCAGCTTGGCAAAAGAAAGTTACATTAATGTCCATCAAGATGAAAGCTTCATGAAACAGAAAATTTTACATTTTAAATAGTGTCTCTGTTCTTCAGCTGTGTGTAAACTGTTCCTCTTCAGGATGAATTGCACTGTTCACAATCAAATGTCTGTGTCTTGATATAAGAGTTTCCAGTAATCTGGAAAACACATAACCACATATTTTATATATATTTACATATGTGTATACATACGAACGCACACACACACACCCCACACATCTGGAGTTCCATTAAAATATTGCTCCTGCCTCCTTAATAACCACAGTTACAGCAATCAGTGTCCCTGGAGTTGAACAGGACTGGGATAAACTCAGTAATCTCTGATCATCAGCATTTGTACAAATAAATTTTATGTTTCATGTGCACGAGGGATGAATATCAACTTAGATTTTTTTTCCTCATAATAATTTTTACAGAAAAAAAAGTTTGGAAATTTTCCAGATGGAGAAAAAAATGATTTTCCCGAAAGAAAGGTTTGGGAGCAAAATGGGCACTTCTTTGTCTTTTTCAAGATTTTTGCAAGTTGGAAAAGAAATAGAAAGTATGAACTTTAATCCTTACACCATCATGTTATCAAGCTACAAAAGAGTCTGTACTACATTCTTTCTGATAAAGTGAAAATTAAAGTGAATTACACAAAAGGTAGTTTTTAAAAGCAAAGCAAAACCGCTTTTAAATGAAAACATTACCATTTCATTATCATTTGTCTTTTTAACAGCCTTCCCAGCTTTTAGAGGAAGAATTAAAATATGATGTATATTTCTCATCACATTTGAAATAATATGTTAAAAAGGTCGAATTTCCTTTCTTTCCAGGAGATTTCCTAGATTTTTAATATTTTTTTCCACAAAATTTGTTTATTGAAATAAATTTCAGCTTATTCTAGTTTACATTTTGGATTCTCTCAAAATTCAAGTTCAGAACTTCAAAGCAAGCCATGTCCAGAACCATTACTTTTGTATAATTTTGATCAAAGCCATGGAAATTCCTGGTTCCACCCTGGAATAATGAACTGGTCCAGGTTTCATCTGAAATTCAGCTCTGAGGAGCTGACTTACCCATCTGGTTTGCAAGAATCCCTCTGTCTTCACCGCACCCGAGAGCATCCCCTCATAGCAAAGCTCTCCTCCAACTGGCACGTGTCCATGCAACGCAGTCCCCATCCCCACTATGTGGGGGGGCACCAGTGTTTCACAGTCAACCTCCAGTTTACCAATCTTCTCCAAGTTCAGAAAGCTCCTTCTTTCTGTGTCTTGAAGATCAAGGTTTTTTAGCAATTCACTCACTAGCTGTTTGCCTGAAGAGACCCTCCCACTGCTCTTTTATCCTCTGAAGGTAGGCCAATTTTCAATAACAGCTTGATGGTTGCCTGGGTTAACCTCCGCCTTGTTTCATGAGGCTTATAAACCCCAATGCACCTTTCAAATAGCATGTCTGATCAGACTCCTCTGGCAGATAAGCAGAAAATTAGAATGAGCTTCTCTAGGAAAGTGCCAACACGAATCTACTGTCATCTTCCAGAGATGCCCAGCAGGCAGGTGGGCAATCCTGCCTTCAGATAAGGAGGTTATTTACAGCAGGGACATGGAAAAGGTGGCTCTGTACTAACAAGAAAAAAACACTACTTATCTGCAAGGCAAGGCTGTGATGTCACATAAACACAGCATTTATTCCTATAAGGACTTCAAGGCAAGCATCCGGATGGCATTTCAAAGCCATTAAGTGTAATATGTATGAGATTTACATGGCTATTCAAAATGAAGACTATGCATGACCAAAGTTTTTTATATTGTAAATATAAAGACAAAAACCTCCCCAACTTCCCCCACCCTAGAAATCTTAACTGGTCAGATGCACCCTTACATTATTCTACTTAGTTTGTATTCAAATCTTCAGATTTTAATTCAAGGACTTTTGTCTTGTAGATCATCCTAACATTTGTAGGATTTTTCCCCCTCACACTAGTAACCTCTTCTTCTTCCATTACCAATAATGACTGCATGATGAAGCCCTATGTAAAAATCAGGCAACAAAACATTATTTACTTTAGCCTTTTTTGAGATTCCATCCTTCGTTTGGGGATGTTGGGTGGGGGGAGCTTGTAAGGAGTTCCAGGCTCAAATGTAAAATTCTCTGTGCAGGAAAAATCAGGTCTCACAGCTGATCTAAACTATGGTTAACAGCTATATTGTCCATTGAATGCTCAGTGGTAATTCAGAACAGCCCTCCAGGCTTCTCTGACTGACTCTGGGGATCTAATCAGTCCCCTGGGGACCTGGGATTCCTGGCGCACAAGTTATCCTTCCTAAACCTGGAAATTTCCAAAATGAGTGGAATTTAAAAAAAATATTTTTTACTTCAATGTTTTAAGTGATTTCTTTTTAATTAGAAAAATCAAGGAGTTCAGAATTCACCACAAAATCCCCCCTCCTTAGAGCTCCATTCTCTCCTACGCATTGCACTCCTTTCCCCCAAATCCTAAACATACATCTAACCACCTCCTACTGCGGTCAATGGGATTTACTCAGATTCCTGTCCCCCCTGAAATATATAGGAACTCAGTTCCTCTGCACTTAGAGCATCTAAGCTCATTAGATTCATTGCACAGCACGACCTGGGAAAGAAATTGCTTCAAGGTGTGCAAAGCATTTGCTGCCTACTGCTGTCAACAGAGTAAAACCACCGAGAATCTGTTATGAGGGTAAAAAAGAAAAAGAAAAAAAAAAAGGAAGAAGGAAAAAGGCCCACAGGGCAAAAAGGAACACACAGAAAGAGAAAAGGGAAAAGGGCAGGAAATGCAGGGTCCCCCCACTGATACAACCCTCACTTCAAAGTAAGCTGAGTTTGCTATGGTTGCACAGTTTGAGCTTGCACAAGTGTCTCTGCCTGTCTCTGTACGTGGGCTATTTTTGCATGCTGATGACTTTCTGAGCCTTCAGTTTGAGACTTCATGAAAGTCTTTAAAAATAGCGGCTCTTACTCTGCTTTCTGATGATTAGCTGCCTAGTGGTGTGTCAAATGAGGGCAACCAAAACCACTTGTTGTTTGGAAATGCTGGTGCCTGTGCAGAAACACAGTCCTCCTGAAGACACCTGGATGGCTGAGGGGAGGAGGGGGAAAGAGGTGAAAGTGTGCCACTTACAACTTGAAACACACTGGAAATGTTTTCTCATCCCCGTTGCTTTGTTGTTATCCATTTACGGTGCAAGAACTTGAACGATAAACCTTGAGGCAACAATGTTAAAATCTATAAAAAACATTACCTTCCCCCATGCAGTCAAATCTCCCTGGAATGAACTAGAAGAAGTTGGGAGGGCTGAAGCAAGTCACTGGTGGGGAACTGTGAGATGGTGGGCAAAGGCTAAGGGAAAGGCATGAAGTCTGTCAGTCCTGCCCTCAACCTTGAGTCTTACATTTTCTGTCTTATCCACTGCTTCCCCATAACAGTTTTCTCAGCTTAACACATCAGGTATGCCCATGCTTATGCTGAGAAAACCATACTAATGCGAATCAAATCAGAATCCAACATTCAAAGCTTTAAAGGCTAAAGCGGTAAAATGTTCAGATCCTTTCCCTGTCATAATTTCTTTCACAGTGTCCAGCAGAAATCCCCCCTAGACAACCTCACTGATAACAAAGCTATTTTGTCATCACTGAATGACAGCACCAGTTTTGGTCAGTCCTTTTAGTGGGTGCCTAAAACGGACTTTTTTTTCTCCTAAGGCAACTTTTTTTCCGTCACTCTTTGAAAATACATTGCACTCTCTGAAGGAGAGAACTGAATATCAGAAAGGGACATTCCTTAACAGCAGTTTTACGATTCACTTCAGCATGAAATGGATAACAAATGGTAGTCTTTTTTATCCAACTGATTTTGTTCAGACTTTAGTCACACAAACTGTTTTGATGGAGATTTTGCCCCAGAAAAACTGTTTGATCCAAACCTCAGCTTCATGTAACAAAGTTCACTAGAAGCCAGAAGAAATGATGTTAAAGCTACAGTTGGATTATACACTAAACATATTTTCCAACTAAGTTGGAAAAAAGAATCAGAAGTCATCAAATAATTCAATGCTTTGCTTTGAAGCAAGTTCTACTACTACTACTTAAAAATGTTGTTTCCTAATGTCACGGAGAGAATGAATTTTTCAAATATTAATGCAGAACATTTATTTTAAGGACATGTTTATAGAGGCTGGAAGGAAGTTCAGATAAAGTTGCTGCATTGTGGCAACATATAAAACGAATTGTTTTAATAGGGAAAAAGTTTAAGATAATCTCTCAGCTCTGTTTCCTTTACTGGTTAAACCCCTTTGGTTATGTCTATGAGAGTAATACTGGCCACTTTTGTTTATTTTTCTTTAATTAAAAGTTTTTAACCCCAAAAGTAAAGTTGAAAACAAAAAAGCTAGTCTAAGGGCTATGCCATGCTGTACCAGCATGTATCCTCGTTCTCAGTTCCACATGCCTCAGTAAGGAAATGAAGTGATGATTTTTGCCTTTCCATTCGGAGTTTCTGCGTTCCATTTGTTGTAGCCACCACCTGCAAAGAGCAGGTTGGCCTTGCCATTTGACAACTCCAGATACGCTAGGGAGATGGATAAAAAAGAGTGCTGCTTGTGGAAATCAGATAAACAGAGAGAAAGTCCAAACTGGCACTTACTATTTTTTATGTCTTATTTTCAGATAGATAACTGGACTTGAAGAAATACAAATACAAATACAGTAGGAAATTGTTTAGCCATAGTATAAAGCTTAGGATTTTGCCACTGAAGTCTGAATAGAGCTCTGAAATCTAGAGGCTCCTCTCAACCGACATTTCTATGGCCCTATGGTCGTATTCAGATAAGCAGAGATTTCCCATTGCTGGCTGACTGCCACGGCTGTCCTCCTCCTGTGGTTTCTTCTTCCAGCAGAGAGGGCTAGACAATTAGATATAAAATTAATTATGATTTTTTTCAAATATTTTAGGTTGAAAAAATGATAGGAACTAGGTACACAAAATTTGTCCCTATTGCTCCTTTCTTCAACAGACCAGAAAGCAAGGGTTTTTCCAGCAATGCTGGGTATGTTTGTCTAGATCTTACCTCTCTCAGATTCAGAGCAAAGATCTGGATTAAAGGTCTTTGCATCCCATGCAAATGTTCAAGAAAAAGAACAGATGAGTTCAGGAGCAAGCCTTGCTGATGCAGCTAAACTGTATCTAGCATCTGGGTTAGCGCTTTGCTTTGCCAGGTGGCTACACCAGCATGCTTGAGGCCATGCTTGGCAGTCAATGCTTGGTGTAGACGCATCACTACTATGCCCTATATTCAGCACTACAGAAAGCCAATGGTAACACATGCAGAACTCTCTTGAGAGGTACAAGAGGTTGCTCTCCAATCAGTGAGAGACTACTGCATCATCTAAGGCCTTCTGCAAGGCACTTAGAGTACGTGCAGGCTGATTGTTAAGTGTCTACCTTTCCTCACAGACTCTTATCTCAGATGTAACAAAATATTATTTGTTCAGCTGCAGGTAAACAAATCTGACCTCAAGGCTTTCTGCTAGTTTTCTGTACTAGGCAGCTTCTGCCAGACAGATTGCAGTCGCACCCAATCAACCACAATGCACACAATTCATGATGCACTTGAGCATAACAAAGGTATTACAACGTTGATTTAATTATGTCCATCAGACTTTCAAGAAACCTTTGCAGACTTCAATGATCTCTTGATGGTTTAGGATAGTACTAAGCAACAAACAAAAAAATTCCACAGCTTTATCTCCCAAAATCAAAGGAAGAACTTGCCAAGAGCATTGAATCAAGCGCCACACTGACTGTAATTGAGCATACTCATTTCCACATTGTTTGTAAATGGGGTAACTTTTACTGAGGTGTGTTAGGTGCCTAACTCTGATCATTCATGAATGGAAATGTTGGCTAGCAGCTGCTTTTTATATTGCTCCTGGAAAGGCTGCACACTGTTGAAAATTTGATGAGTGGTAGAGCTGGCCTGACTGATGCAGTTACAAATGTTGAAATTTAACTCACAGTTACTACAGAGATATAACTCCAATTATTTTTCCTAAGATTACAGTCGTGCCCGGTTCTGCAATTTGATTTATTTTAACCTAAGTTGAAAACATTTTGGTGTTAAGATAGGACAGAGAAACAGACATACTCTTTTTCTAAGCAAAAGGATAGTTTACGTCTCCAATCCTGAAATTAACTGCTCTGTGGTGCCCATCATCAAAATATCTAAATGCCAAATAAGACACCTCAACTGTGCTAGCATGCTCAATAAGGGAGCTGTCAGGGACACAGCATATCTATACTGCTAGTTCATTCCTTAGCACCTTTCTAGTTCATTTTATAAAGTGTTAAAGAAGCAAAGTGAGAGAAATAGATTTTCCATTCAAGTGGACAATGTTGCAACGGTACAACTTCCTTGTTTAAATTATCTGAAGGGTAGGAGGGTGGAGCACACTAATAATTTGCTTTTGTCTTTTATTACTGACATAAAATATTTAAAATATCTGAGGGTGTTGGAAGAGAGATTGCTCTTATTACATTCCTTTGCAGGCGGCATTGCTTTTGCAGGGACACCTGTCTGCATGAAACTCTGTAAACGCTTTATAACAGGTCCCTAGGTAGCAAAAAGAACACAGCTGCTAAAGAGCGTTAATGGCAGGACAGCTGCTTGGCTGACAGAATTGGAACCAGCATGGTGCATGTGCTGGGATTGTAAACAGGAATGAATTTTCCTAAAAGCTTTATAAGTAAAAATATTTATTTTTGGAATATTAACAAAATAAAAGAAGTTACAATGTTCCTTTAATTTTAAGTCAAAACATAACGACATGCAGCTTTTAAGAAGGTTTATTTTATAGCTAAATCTTAAATTGGAACAAGGTGGCTTAGAAACAACTTCAGAAATACCAGGGATTTCTGCTAGATGTATATAAAACACACTTGGGCAATTTTTTGCCCTTAATGTGTAGCAAAATTGGTCATGAAATCCTTCTTTCCATAAACCACACATCAGGTACTGGGGATCACTTTTCTGGCTGCCAAGCCTGCCATTGATGGAAAACGCTTAGTGTGTGGTGTATGAAGGTATTACAGGGTACATGGAACAGGTTATTTACATGTTAAAAAGATGAAATACAGTCTTAAGTTTCAAGGGCAGGCACTGAAATGCAGAGACCTGATTCCTAGTCTGCACTCAGACACAGTCTTCTTCTCTGAGCCAGAGTAAGTCATTCAGTGCCAAAAATGTTGCTGTCTTTTGGTGGACACATCCTGGGCACACATTCACAACTGGAATTTCGAACCCAAACAAAAACCCAGCATCAGACTGATTGGAAACAACTGACATCCTTTTGAGACTTTTCAGACCTTTCACGTGAATCAGCGTTGCCCTCTGTGCTTTAGCTTTCACACCTATAAAATGGAGATAGCAACTATTTACAAAGTTTACATCACCAGCTGCTGCCATGATTCAACCAGAAATGTTTAGAAATCTTCACGGTCCTTTGTCAGAGCCAGAGCACAATGTGTGTTGGTAGGAACCCTTTTCGCTTTGGAAAGTTTATCTCAGGATAGCAGGATGCAAACTCCTTGCTATTCTCCCTGTAGCATTTGCAGACCAGTTCTTCAGCTTTTATGATGTGAGCCTTACTTCCTCGCCTTATCTTCTTGAAATGCCATCATTTTCAGGTTCGACAGAGATCTTTCAAAATCTACACAGACTTAATCGTGTTTCTCAGTTTCTTAAAGGCACTTCCCCCCATCCCTACTACAACACCACGAAAAGATCAGTGTGCTGCACAAAGGGATGAAAACAGCAGGTCTGTTACCTGCACATAGCTCTTCACAGCTTCTTGTCCTCAGCCTGAAGCTGGGCTTAGTTTAAAGTTATTAATTGCCTTTTTCACAGCTGGCACCAGAAGCCTTGCGTGTTGACTCAAAGAATGATGCGATAATTAGACAGGCTGCGGAATCTTTATAAGTTTCGTTCTTTGGCAGTATTTTGTCTTTGATCTTCTCTGCTCTCCTTTCCAGAAGAGTTATAGCATTCCAGCAGGAGCCAGGGATGGGCCTTTCATCAACCTGGGGGGAAAACAGAGTCCTGTGCCCCACAACACTTCTCCCTCAGTCTTAAACTTCATATTCAATTGACTGCTATACTCTAGCTGGAGCACCTGTGAGGTACATAAAGTCAGAAAACCATGTGTGGTGTACTTTCCACCAAAACGCAGAGCAAATCAACACACTAAAAAAGAAGCAAGAACAAAGTTCAGTAACAAAATACATAAACAAGCAGTCTTTTAGGAATGCCTTTCTGCATTAGCTTGATTGAAACATTGTCTTTCGCTCTGCAGTTTAGGAAGGGTGGAGGCACAGGAAACAACATTCTGCAAAAACCATGAACTTTTCTCACTTGGGTTCCAAAGCTGTCAATACACCAAAGTAATACATACAGTTAACTTACTCATTTTGCTGATATCTATTGGCAAATTACAAACCACTTAACAGATGGTGCACAAATAGCTATTCAAACTAAGGTATAAGTGGTAAAGTGTGTGTACTTTTCTGAAATAATCATTTTTCCAAGATTTTCATTTTCAGGCTTTTGTCACTTATCACTTCTTCCACATCTGGACTTTCCATTTGTCACACCCGCTCCCTCTCTAGACCTGAGCCAACATGAAATACAGAGACAGGAGGCAGGTCTGAATTTTATGAATCGTATCCCTGCCATGTTGTTGAACGCATTGGACTTTTAGCAGCACAGCAGTGCAAGTAGAAGAAAAGTCCCTGGGCCCTGGGAGGCCTACTGGGTGCGAGTTTTGCAGTGACCAGGCATTAAATGACTGAAAGATGACTTTATGCAGGAATTTTATTTTTCTACTCAGCAAGGGAAATATAGCTTTATGTTAATTAGGAAATAGAGCGTAAAGATACAATTTCTTGCTACACTGGGATACGTGTTGAATTAAGTCCCAGGGCAGTTTTGGTACTATAAATTAGGCATGGATAACACACCTGCAAGACAGATATGTAATTAGGGACTGACGATAAAGTTAATATCAAAATGATAAAAATAACCAAATGCTAAAACCAACAGAATGTGAGATCTGTGAATGTATGTAGGTTAAGAAATGTATATAGTGGCATAGTATGGCATGTATAAGAAATAGCTCTTTCAAACTGCTTCCCTAAAATGACATTCTCACAGTCTCATCTTGTCCTTCCAAACTGGGGAGTCTGTGAGCATGACAACCTGTTAGCAGGTTTTGCTTGCTGCCATGACTGGCTTGGTCTAAGTAATGAACAGAGCTATTGCACAGCTCTCTCGGTTTCTTCTGGGCAAATGTACAAAAATTCTAGTAAAAGTTTTCATATGACTACTCAGAAGATGAAGCTAATACAGCAACAGCATATCAGCATATCTGATTGCTCTTATCTGATGGCTAACATGTTGCTACTTTTACCCCAGAGGTAGTTCAAAGGAGTAATCCCCTCCAGGGATACTAGACCTTCCTTTCATACACCAGAGAGTGAGCTGTGGCACTTTTTGCCCTCTCATACTGGTATGCTTCCCGCCTCGACCAGCTTCAACGGTGCTCCCCAGGCACCAGCTGGCGAAGGCTGAACCAGGCATCTTGGAGAGCAGATGTGAGGAGGTAGCAAGTCACAGGCTGCTGTTAAACAGCCGTAGCAATGGAAGTAGACAGGTGGAAAAGGGGCAAAGAGAATTACTTTCTTCTCCTCAGTGCCTAAGAATTACATAGGAAACATAGTTCATAGGGGTTTTTTCTTGGATTGGATCAAAGACATGGCGCAGTTCTGAGATCCAAAGAAGGCAACACAGTGCTCCGTCACACTAGACTGTTAAGGACTGTAACAAATCAGTCCTTCCTGTTCTTTAGTGGGTTAAAATATAGCAGGAATTTTTAAAATTGACATATAGACCTAAGGACACTTCTTATAGAGTCTCCCTCACACAGGCAGGAAGCAATCACAGGAGTAAGACAAGCACTAAACAGCACTAGGTAACATCCCCACACCCTGTATTGATTACACGCATAGTTTCCTGATGAAATTAAATACGTTATCCTAAAATGTGTTTCTGTCATAACCGAAATACCATACACCCCAACTAACTGCACAGCTTCCTGGCTCACCACTGCGAGTTTTCTTTGTGATATCTCCAAATTACTTCTAGTCCACAAGTGCCGTCAATGGTTGGATTGATTTTCATGCCTTCGGTTAGTGGAGCTTAACTCAGACCTTTTGCTACTGGAGTTTTTGTCTTTATGCTGTGAGTTTTCTGGGCCGAATCCGTTTAGGCTTCTGTTAAACTCTTGTTAGGGGCAGCCAGATGGAACCAGGTGTAGAATATAAGGCTCGTCTCTTCCATGTACTAATTTAAGCACCTAATCACTGTCCTTGAAGCGTACAAAAGACATAAGACAATTTTTTGGGTGGGAAAATGGCATGCCTAGAAGCTCCATTGGAGCTGAATCTCTCTTCAATTATGCTAAACTGGAAAACATATAAAAAGTTCTGTGTTTTGAATCTGAGAGCCCAGGTATCAGGAGAAAAAAAACATAATCAGAATATCATCTTTTTTCCAACAGCAGTGGGTTCTGAAGTAGTTGATAGATTTTTACAGTCTTCAGTTAACGCAGACAGTGAGAACTGAAAGTGAAATCACATTACAAAAATTTGAAGCATGCTCTACTCCAGGGAGAGAGTGAAATGTGAGAGATGGCGGTTCTTGACTGGAGAACACAAACAGGAAAATAAAGTCTGTGACTCATCTCAGGTTGCACAGCCACTGTGAAGGAAAAATTTGATGCTGAATGAGAGACCCACTCACACCTGGAGTCTAGAACAAACAGCTCCAAGACAGGACACTAGAAGACACACAAACAGATCATGACAAAGTAGTCAGAATTTGCCAAACGAGGGAACCCTGTAGATCTACCAGAAAAAATCCTGTAGGTAGCAAAAGATTGGAAACAAAAAGTCATTAAAGAGCTTAAAGTTGAAATCCTGCACAGGTGACACATGTAACTCATGTTTTTTTTGCTAGTTAATGCTTACCATGGCAATGCCCAACAAGTCTGAGCAGATGCAGCACTTCATCTGACAATATTTCCTCAGATTGCATTTTGGTTAATTTCAGGACACAAGAGTTGCATCAGAAAATGCAACAGTTGAGATTGCATAGATCTGCAATAGATAACATTTGTTTGACCACGGGAAAAAACAGTGGAAGAACATGATTAGAACCTCAGGGAAATTTTGGAAAAGACAGCAGAGGTGCTGCGCTGTAGCTAGACTGACAACAAGAAAAAGTCCATGTAAGGGGGGAAACATATATGAGAAGAAAGATAACACAGCAAGGGGTACTTAAGCTGAGTTCTGCCCCTGACAGTCAAAGAGGGCATATACAGATTGCTCAGCATAGCATACTACATGTTGGGAAAATTGTGGCTTATTGGTCTAAAGGAGAAGTGACACAATTCTGTGTAAAAAGTTGGAGTACTGAAGGAATTAAAGATGTTCCAGGACTGTTCGTATATCGGGAAGCATAACATATAAATTGTCCAAGGAAGCTACTAGTTCTGACAGCAAAGTACAGCCACAGCTGACAACTGATGGCTTGAGATATCATGGGCACTAGCAGTTAGGGAGGACAGCTGTCATTTTAAGCCATGGGTAGAGAAGGTTTAGTATCTTTACTGATGGGAGTTTCTGTTTGTTTCAAATTGATTATAAACCCTTTATTATCTTTGCCAAAAGGGTCCTGGCAAACTTATCCCAAAAAAAGATTATATTTATTTTTTCCCAGCTACCAAATTTATGATCTGCAAGTCAAATTTAAATGTGGCTGATGCTGCAGGCATACACATTTCAGCCTTCAAGGAAAGTCTAAGATAACAAACTAAATTTGAAAGGTGTCAATCTAATTTTAAAAACCTTGTCTAGATGAAATATGGACCATGAAATATGCCATTCGTGCAACAACTGCCCAGGATGTGGCCAATGCGAGAATATAATTATCTGTAGTTTGCGTTACCTGTAGTTATTGGTTGCTGCTTTTTTAAGCACTACCTCTCAATTGAAAAGAAATTATGGTACAGAGAACTGTACCTTAAAGCCTTAAGCGACTGAGACAGAGAATTTGGGGTTGGGTGGAAACTATGGAGATGCTGTTAGCATTAGAGATAGCCAGTTGGAACTGCACACAGGAAAAACTAGCTCTTCTCTAAGTGCCTTTCAAAGCACTGCATGATGCTTGGTTGACCTGCTGCTCCCTCGGAAGCAGCACTTTATTATTTAGCTCGAGCGGCTCCCCCCTAAAAGCAGCAGGCGTGAGCGCTGCACAAAACTTTTAATGAACTGTGCATCCACTTGCACTGAACATGTTCTAGACTCTTACTCACCACTAGAACCACTTATGAATGAAATTCTTAAACACTAAGATTATTGCTGCTGTCCACGTCTATCTTTCCTATGCTGTGAAGGCCCAAGTCTAGCTCTGAGATGCTGCTGCTGCTCAAGCTCCCACTACTGACTCAGTGAATATCCTTGAGCGAGTCTCTTCACCTTCTGGGTGCTTCGGTTTCGACATTTGGAATACTGAGAAAAATTCACTGAGCTCCACAGAGATGCCTCGTGAAGCTACTAATATCTGTCAAGTGCTTTGAATCTCTCAGGTATAAAGTCAATTGAATGCAAAGAGTGGCTGACTGCAGTAAGTTCTGGATCAGGCTTTAGGAAAAAATCTATTACTACTGACTGAGTAATGAAATTATAGAATTTAAAGCAGCTCTCTAATGTGTCACTATGCTAAATTGATAAGCCTCTAGAGGAGCCACTTGGGAATTTTTTCATGCGACATTCCTAGTCAGAAAACACCCATTTGTTAAAACAAACACTTTCTTGCAGGAAACGATCGCTTTTATTTTTAATAAATTTCCCAATTTGAAAAATTTTAACAAAGAAAGAAGTTTTCAAAACAATAAATATTTTGTTTGGATATTTAAAAAATGAACACAGTGCCATTTTCAGTTGAAGGTGTTTTTTGTTTAAAAAAATCTTCCTAGCTACCTCATAGTTATAGCGAAAAAGAAAGACCATAATCCAAGTGAAACATTTCAAAATGATCACAACTGGGATGAAAGTCACACTTTCAAAACCAAATTGTGAGACAGGAAAGCTGTTTCTTGTCCAGCTCTAGCCATTGTAATATCAGGCACCCTGCTGCACAAGCACAGAAGGACCACTCTCAACTCTTAACCTTCTGTGGTCAGAGAGAGTATGAGTATTTATTCATGTTAAGAAACCAAAGATGTGTATTGAGCACCTGTGGTATGGCACAGATAAACAGAGGAGAAGTGTTTATTCTCACAACGTTAAAGAGTCTGCTCTGGAGAGCAAGTTAAAGAAAAAGAAGGAAATAGGAAAATTTAGAAATCATGAACCCATAACTGCTTTCTGAATTGATTCTTTTTTTAAGAATTTGAATAGGACAAAGGAAGGAAAGTTACATACTGCTGTGGGTAACAAAGAAAGCAGGAAATATGGCTTAAGAGTCAAAAGAACACACACGATAAAGCTTACCCAGGTTCACACACAAGAACAATATTTATCTCCTCTTCCCACCGCTATTAGAAAAATATAGAGTCCAATAAAGAGTGTCTACATGACCAAAGTGTTCACATAGGAAGGGATTAGAAGAAGTAAGACAGGAAATAAAATTCTGAAGGAACAGAGGCAGAGGAATGTGGTGCCATAAGTCAAGAAATGACCAGCGCGAACTTGAGATGAAAAAGAAAAGGAAGGCAGATCTACCCTGGAATTTTCAGATCGATAACCCTGTGCAAGCCCCAGACCCCAGATCCAGGCACCTACACTGAACTACAGGTTCAGCTCAGCAATAAAGACAGAGGTGAGGCCATATTCTTAGTGCTGCGTATTTATATCTAAGGACAGGCAGTCTCTGAGTTCCTTTCTTGCTATAAAGATGCTCTCTTGTGGTGCCTTTCTCAGGTAACCTTGCTTTTGTGCTTTCAAACTGTGGCGTACGCTTACTCCCTTTTGAGTTTAGATTACCATTTACTCTCATCATAGGGAAAATATAATGCAGATGGAGATTTCAAACAAACATCCTCAAAACTTAAAAATATTTAGGGGAAGGAATCTGCTCTGGGCCCATGGCTGCCATTTATATATATTAACTGAAGAGGAACAATGAGTTGCAGTGGAAGAGTCGCAGCCTGAATGTTCATCTCTATCATGGAAGGAAGAAAACCCACATTACTGTGTTTCAGATAAAATGTCTGTTTGCTTATCCTATTTCTAGTGTGTCAGTTACTGTAGCTTTTCAACAAGGTTTCTTTCTTTTTTTAAATTATTATCCTTGAGCTTCCTGGCTTTGATTGGATGAAGAAATGTTGAAATAGCATTAAAAATATTCCTTTCAAAATGTCTCCAACTCAGCCAAAAGCTGCCTGTACCAGAAATCTTGCAAGAAAGTCCGTTCTCACCTTATTTCCAGCTGGGCTACATCCAATTCAAAAAGTACTTGCTTATGGTGTGACAGAAGTGTCTGAATGTTACATATTTATTGGAACTGAACCTCTGAATTTTGCATTCTGAATTCAACCATGTTAGAAACACCAGAGATTTGTGTTAAGAAGCCCCTCCGAGGACAATGGGAGAAGGGAGATGTGAATTTGGAAAGCTTTCTTTCCTAAGAAAAGGCTATCCATTTTCACTGATCCTCCTGTTTCTACTGCTTCTCATTCACAATCCCTTCCCTGCACTTTCCAGGCTTATTTTTACCCCACCTGTGTTCTTTCCTTTAGTATCAAAAGCAGCAGCTCTGGCTTCTCTTACCTGCTTTCTAAACGTTTCACACACATACCTTTCTCTTCTCTTTCTGACTGAAAAAAACATCCAGAAAGCTCTTGCCTATATTCCTCAAAATCTGTCTCTAACGTTTTCCTCTATCATGACACCTAGAAAAACCTGGGAAAAGGCCCCGACGGTGCCAATACACTGCCTAAGCTGGGCCAATGCACATCCTAACGTACAGCTCAGTAGAGTCCTAGTGTCTTCCCATGTTCCCTCATCTTTCGGTAAGTGCTTACTTGGCAAGCTCTAAGGAGGCCGACCTTTCACTCTCTGTTTATATAACAATGAGGTTCTTATCTGTGGCTAGGACTGCTTGATCCTATCATCACACAAATAACAACAGGTAATGGTTTAAAAGAAAACAGTGTCTTGTATTATCATTAACCTTTGAATTGTATTTTGAGATATAAATATTTTTTCTTCAAAATATTTCCTAATAATATAGCAGAGTGTGAAAGTGGTTCACTTCTGGCTCACATATCCAGGACAACAGCTGCACTATATTATTGTGATATGAGGGCCTGTCTTTGTCTCCTTTCTCATTCATGTGAACACTCCCCCTCATAGTCTAGAGCTCTCCAAATAGTATAAGAGAAAGATGGCTAGACCTTAAAACAGTTTATGCTATGACTGGATAACTTTCATACTGTAGTTGCATGTACATTGTCCATTGTACATTTTATGCTAGTTTTTATACTTTTAATAATGTTTTTAATTTCCCTTTCCAGAAAGAAAGCTGTTCTCTTTTTTCTCCTCTCCTTGACCAGACTGAAGAAAACTCCAATATTGACATTTTTTATTTTAATATAAGGAAAAAAAATGAATAATGAAATGGAATAATGAAATTAGAGATTGTGGAAATCACTTCCCTTTTCTCCTTCCTTGTGGTCCTTTTTTATCTTCACACTGCAGCTGTTCTTGATTCAGACCTGCATTATATGACATGCTTAACTGACATCCTGGTAGCAATGCCAACAGAGGCAGCGAACAGACGCAGCAGTTTGCGCAGCAGTGTCTGGGCTCTGCCTGGGCCTTTTGTGGGCCTTGTTGGAAGTTGTGGAGACTTTCTGGGGACCCCCGAGGAACTAGACGGTGCTTGCTGCTAGCAGGAAGGGAGAGCGAGGCAAGGACTACTGCAGGGGACCTTGACTTAACTTCTCCTGGGAAGTTCTAGCTAGGTGGGGCTGCTGCTAACGAGCTCTCTGGGCTGCCCTGGTCAGAGGGAGTTGGGGCTTTTGTTTCAGGTGGCTCCTGATTGGGTGGGTCAAGCACCCTTGTGAGTCACTGCTAGGCAGAGGCCTATATAAGAGCCAGGCCTAGAGCGCAGCTCCCAGAGCGCAGCCAACAGAGGCAGTGAACAGACGCAGCAGTTTGCGCAACAGAGGCAGCGAACAGACGCAGCAGTTTGCGCAACAGAGGCAGCGAACAGACGCAGCAGTTTGCGCAGCAGTTCGCGCAGAAGGGCGCCAGAAGGCAAAGAAGGCATCTCTCCATTTTACACAGTGGTGTGTCCTTCCCCAGGCATGGTCATGACACGCCGCAGAGCACGTTCCCCAGTGGCTGCGGGAGGTGCTGCATTGGCTGTGTCTGAGGCCTCAACCCAGACAGACCCTCAGACAGCAGATGCAGCTCTGCAGGTGTCAGGCTGCAGGCAGTGCCTGGGGCCTCTCCGCGAGGCCTGGGCTGACAGTCAGCTCTCCTGTGTGAGGTGTGCTGTGGTTGACCAATTGCGTCACCAGATAAAGGAGTTACAGGAGGAGGTTAGTAGGCTGCGTAGCATCCGAGAGGATGAGCGGGAGATTGACAGGGTGTTCTCGGAGATTGTTCAGCTCCGGGAGTCCCCTGCCCCGACTGCAGCGGAGGTGTCAGAGGGCTCAGCACCGTGTGTAAAGGTGCATCATAACGCTGTTGAAGAGGGCTGGAAGCTGGTGACCTCTCGCAGAAGGAGAAAGGCTCTTGCTCCTCCTCAAGACTTACCCTTGAAGAACAAGTTTAGCGCCCTCCAAGCCGAGGAGGAGCTGGGCATGGCTCCAAGGGAGGCAACTGGCCTGGCAGACCCTGTGCCGTGCAGGAACCCCCGGAAGAAACGGCGAGTGATTGTTGTGGGTGACTCCCTGCTGCAGGGGACAGAGGCACCTATCTGCCGACCTGATCTCTTGTCCAGAGAGGTTTGCTGCCTGCCAGGGGCTCGAATAAGAGATGTCATGGAAAGACTGCCAAGGCTTGTCCATGCATCAGACTACTACCCTCTGCTGATCTTCCATGTGGGTGCTAATGACATGAAAGGCAAACTGGAAACCATCAAACGGGACTTCAGAGCTCTGGGAATGGTGGTGAAGGGTCTGGGAGCCCAGGTCGTTTTCTCCTCAATCTTGCCTGTGAGGGGAAAGGACAGGAGGAGGAGTAGACGAATTTTCCAAGTTAACAGCTGGCTGCGCTGCTGGTGTTGGCAACAGGGCTTTGGTTTCTATGACCATGGGACCCTGTTTGAAGATCAACAGCTGATGGGGAGAGACGGGATCCACCTTACCAAGCGGGGCACGCGCGTCTTTGCCAACAGATTGGCCAGCCTGGTAAGGAGGGCTTTAAACTAGGCAAGATGGGGGAAGGGGAGTGGTATAGTGGCAGGGGAGTCAGTAAAACACCGTTCAAGTCAGGATGCCTCCAGCGGGTGCATACAACCAGGGGAGACAGCATGCAACATGGCTATGGAGGATCCTCTTGCACCTCTTCTGGGAAGCCTGTGTGCTTGACTGGCTCTCTCAAATGCCTGTATACCAATGCACGCAGCATGGGGAATAAGCAGGAAGAGTTAGAGATCTGTGTGCGGTCGCAGGGCCATGATCTCATTGCAGTGACAGAGACATGGTGGGATAGTTCACATGACTGGGATGCTGTCATGGATGGCTATGTGCTTTTTAGGAAAGACAGGCCAGGAAGGCGAGGGGGTGGAGTTGCTCTTTATGTGAGGGAGCAACTAGAATGTATGGAGCTCTGCCTCGGGGTGGATGAAGAGCAAGTTGAGAGCCTATGGGTAAGGATTAAAGGGCAAGGTAACATGGGTGACACTGTTGTGGGGGTTTACTACAGGCCACCTGATCAGGAGGAAGTCGTCGATGAGGCCTTCTACAGACAGCTGGAAGAAGCCTCACGATCACAGGCCCTGGTTCTCATGGGAGACTTCAACCACCCTGACATCTGTTGGGAAGACAGCACAGCTAGGCACAAACAGTCAAAGAGGTTCCTGCAGAGCATTGATGATAATTTCTTGACCCAGGTGGTGGAGACGCCAACGAGGAGAGGTGCAATGCTAGACCTTGTACTAACGAACAAAGAAGGTCTAGTTGGAGATGTGAAGGTTGGGGGCAGCCTTGGCTGCAGTGACCATGAGATGGTGGAGTTCAGGATCCTGCGAGGAGGGAGCAGGGCAATGAGTAGGATTGCAACGCTGGACTTCAGGAGAGCTGACTTTGGCCTCTTCAGGGACCTACTTAGGGGAATCTCCTGGGGTAGGGCCCTAGAAGGAAGAGGGGTCCAAGAGAGCTGGTTAATATTCAAGCGTCACTTCCTCCAGGCTCAGGATCAGTGCATATCTCTGAGGAAGAAGTTCAGCAAAGCGGGCAGGAGACCTGCATGGATGAGCAAGGAACTCCTGGCCAAACTCCAGCAGAAGAAGGAAGTGTACAGAATGTGGAAAAGGGGACAGGCCACTTGGGAGGAATACAGGGACGTTGTCAGAGCGTGCAGGGATGCGACAAGGAAGGCTAAGGCTCATTTGGAATTAAATCTGGCAAGGGATGTCAAGGACAACAAGAAGGCCTTCTTCAAATACATCAATAGCAAAAGGAAGACTAGGGAAAACGTGGGCCCGCTGCTGAAAGGGGCGGGTGCCCTGGTGACAAAGGATACAGAGAAGGCAGAGTTATTGAATGCCTTCTTTGCTTCTGTCTTCACTGCTAAGGCCAGTCCTGAGGAATTCCAGACCTTGGAGACAAGAGAGGAAGGCTGGAGAAAGGAAGACTCTCCCTTGGTTGAGGAGGATCGGGTTAGAGATCTTTTGTCCAAACTTGACATCCACAAATCCATGGGCCCCGATGGGATGCACCCACGAGTGCTGAGGGAGCTGGCGGATGTTATCGCTAGGCCTCTCTCCATCATCTTTGAAAGGTCCTGGAGATCAGGAGAGGTGCCTGAGGACTGGAAGAAAGCCAATGTCATGCCAGTCTTCAAAAAGGGCAAGAAGGAGGAGCCAGGAAACTACAGGCCTGTCAGCCTCACCTCCATCCCGGGAAAGGTGATGGAACAGCTCATCCTGGAGGTCATCACTAAGCATCTGGAGGACAAGAAGGTGATCAGGAGTAGTCAGCATGGATTCACCAAAGGGAAATCATGCTTGACCAATCTGATAGCCTTCTATGACAGAATGACTGGCTGGGTAGATGAGGGCAGAGCAGTGGATGTTGTCTTTCTGGACTTCAGCAAGGCTTTTGACACTGTCTCCCATCACATCCTCCTAGGTAAGCTCAGGAAGTGTGGGCTAGATGAGTGGACGGTGAGGTGGCTTGAGAACTGGCTGGATGGCCGAGCTCAGAGGGTTGTGGTGAATGGCGCAGAGTCAAGTTGGAGGCCTGTGGCTAGTGGTGTCCCCCAGGGGTCAGTCCTGGGCCCAGTCTTGTTCAATATATTCATCAATGACCTGGAGGAAGGGACAGAGTGCACCCTCAGCAAGTTTGCTGATGATACTAAACTGGGGGGAGTGGCTGACACACCAGAAGACTGTGCTGCCATTCAGAGGGACCTGGACAGGCTGGAGAGGTGGGCGGAGAGGAACCTCATGAAGTTCAACAAAGGCAAGTGCAAGGTCCTGCACCTAGGCAGGAATAATCCCATGCACCAG
Source organism: Struthio camelus (assembly GCF_040807025.1). NCBI lineage: Eukaryota > Metazoa > Chordata > Aves > Struthioniformes > Struthionidae > Struthio > Struthio camelus. Next base: position 105,091,462 of record NC_090943.1, read on the forward strand.
GACAGGCTGGGGACTGACCTGTTGGAAAGCAGCTCTGCCGAGAAGGACCTGGGAGTGCTGGTGGACAACAAGTTAAACATGAGCCAGCAGTGTGCCCTTGTGGCCAAGAAGGCCAATGGGATCCTAGGGTGCATTAGGCAGAGTGTTGCCAGCAGGTTGAGGGAGGTGATCCTGCCCCTCTATTCAGCCCTGGTGAGGCCTCACCTGGAGTACTGTGTCCAGTTCTGGGCTCCCCAGTACAAGAGAGACATGGCACTCCTGGAGAGAGTCCAGCGGAGGGCTACCAAGATGATTAGAGGGCTGGAGCATCTCTCCTGTGAAGAAAGATTGCAAGAGCTGGGCCTGTTCAGCCTGGAGAAGAGAAGATTGAGAGGGGATCTCATCAACGTGTACAAGTATCTGAAGGGGGAGTGTCAAGAGGATGAGGCCAGCCTCTTCTCCGTGGTGCCCAGCAACAGGACAAGAGGCAATGGGCAGAAACTGAACCACAGGAAGTTCCATCTGAACCTGAGAAAAAACTTCTTCACTGTGAGGGTGACAGAGCATTGGAACAGGTTGCCCAGAGGGGTGGTGGAGTCTCCTTCCCTGGAGATATTCAAAACCCGTCTGGATGTGATCCTGGGCAATATGCTCTAGGTGACCCTGCTTGAGCAGGGAGGTTGGACTAGATGATCTCCAGAGGTCCTTTCCAACCTAAACGATTCTGTGATTCTGTAATGAGGGTTGGGAAGTAATACTTCCAGTGACAAAAACAGCTTCACTACCAGCTCTGTGACACAGGAGTAGCTTTTTTGCCAGTTGGAATTTTTGCCTTCATTTATTTTCTTACAAGGAACAGAAGTAGGAAATAATTATGCAGGTAAAAATGCCACTTTGCTACTATGTAGCATAATCATATTCGTAGTGAGAGCTCCACTGGCGATGAGCTTCTAGGAGTTGCTTCACACTAGTCAAGGCAGCAGGATGATCTTAGATAGCAAATGTAATTTATTTTTATTAACAACACCTGTTGCTAATTTTCTACCTAAAAATTCAATGCCAAGCATTAGCTATAATGCTCACAGCAGAGGGAGGGCTGTAATCAAGAGTTAGTACCACAAGCGGAAATGTAAGCACATGCTCCCATCTTCTAGATTACTATTCCACAATATATGCAATGGGCAGCTATGTTATCATCTAAAAAGAACACTAAAACTAAACTGGGCTCTCACAGTACTGATCTATGTTACAGTCATTGAACATTGCAACACTAGCTTTTACTGTAATGAGTAAAGACAAAAGAATACATTAGAACTCGAAGACAGAACCAACAGAGGCAGAAGTGAATTATTTCTGCACCAATAAACCTCATCGTGTTGATATACTTCAGCAACTTCTGCCTTCAGTGTAAAACCAGTGCAGTTCCTGGGCACAAGCAAGTTGTTTGAGAAATCATGCCAGATCTGTGGTAGAAACAAGACATAAGTCAAAATAGCTTTGTTGAAGCAAACAATGTACATCGTACAAGTGTGTAAAGGCAGATGTGACTTTGCAGGTCTATAAAACACAACAAAGAAGCACAGAATAGTGGGTCCAATGATTAGAAAGCAGATGTCTCACAGACCAGAGCTTTTCTTCTAGTTGAAGGAGAGAGAAGAATGAAAACATTTTCAATCTGGAGGGCCTCACTACACAACATAATGGACACTCAGCTACAGAAATAAATTATTCCAATGAGCAGAATATAGGGGGGAAACATAAAGGAACTGTGAGCTAATGGGGAATAGCTGAGTTAAAAAAATAGCAGTTCAAAAAACTATAATAATCTAACATAGGAAGAAATATACTGTTTCAAGCTGTTTCTACTCATTTCTCATTCATTATCTGCTTAGATATTTTGCCTTCAGTTTAGATGTTTTCTTTTCCTCTGTTCTTCCTTAGGGAGCAATGAAAGGATATCCGTGACTATTGATTTTTGGGCAGGATAAATAGATGAGTAAAGCTGTTCCCTAAGCATCCTTTCTATAAGTTTTCACAGATACTGTTCCTGAGAAATTTCATTTACAACAACAGAGACCAAGTGTCAAGAAAATAAAGACTTTCTTACATTACCGCTCCTTATGTCAATCTCCTAGCCCTATGTATACTGTCAAAACTTCTATAATCATCACTCTAGCTATTTTAATTTATATGTTGGCTACTTAAGCTTACATATCAGCAAAACAGAATAAAGTTGTAAGATGGAGTAATTTAGAATTCCTTCCACACAGGAAGAACTGGGTCGGACGAGGTCTACCAAAGTCTAACTGTGTACAAATTCTGTGTTACATAAAAGATAAGAAATTATCTTAAACTAACACACCATTCTTGAACTAAGCTTGGTAAGTGTGTTAAAAATACACCAAGTAGTATTCTCCAAGGACCTCGGTAAATTTAAAAAAGGTGAGTCATTTTCAACAGTGACCATGTCATGATTGCACACACAGAATGGAGCATAAAAATAAGGTGTATGAATCTTGAACATACAAGATAATAGAAACACAGATGGCTGCTGACCAAACAGTACTCTGAGAACATTTTTTGGTATTAGATAAAATAATCATGGCAAGTTAACAATATATGAGGAGAAGACAGCTAATGTCTTAGATGCATCAGTATTTTGTTATGCCATAGATTAGATAACAGCTTTTTCTCATTTGATTTGTTATTGAGACCTGCCTTGTCCCCAGCATCGCTACCTGCAAGCCATGGCAGAGGAAACACAAAGACCTTGTAAAGAACTTGGTTACCCAAACATTCTATTACTCTGTTCCAAGCAATGCTCTCTGCTGACGTTGGTTTTTTTTTTTCACTTTTCATAAAGATGCCACATAGCAACATGGGTATGACTGAACTTTTAAAGGAATCAGGAGTCTTTTTCATGGCCTTCTTTGTGGTATTCCTTTGATATTAGGAGACAGGATTACTTGGCAGCACATCCCAAATTCTACCCAGATTCAGGGTCATCCCTCACCTGTACAAGGCTGAGAAAAAATGAGAAGAGTAAAAATAGAAATAGAAATATAAGAGAAGTCTTCTTATTAAATATGTTGGAAAAAAATTCTATGGCTAGCACAAACAAATGCCAAAGCCTCAACTGCAGTTGATATTATATTTCATAGGCATGTTAGAAATTCACCTCATATAATGACATGAAGAGAAAGGATGCTCATTTTGCAAATAAAAGTGGGAAAGAAGCCTAAACTCCTCACTTTTGCCTTTACTCTACAGAGCACAGAGCTGCAAATATCCCTGTGTCATCTTGTCAAAACCGCTGCCAGTGTGCACACAAACGCATCTGTCTTTATTTATTCAGTCATCAAAATTCCAAGTCTGCAAGCTACTCATAATTATGGCTTCCGAAGAGGCAGGCACCTGCCATTTACTCCACCTTTTTCAATTACGTCTAATTGAAGACTTGAGCTCAAATGGAGGAAGGGAGACAAGAGTTCTTCAGATTGCCTAAACGCTTTCTGCTGAATAGAAAAAAAAGAGGTCTCCTGCAACAGCTCAAAATAAGCCCTCCAACATGGCTGGCATAGTAAAAAACTGCAATATGAGATGCATTTCAGTCCTCTAAACACACTGCAATTCAGAAGGATGCTCTTTACATGGATGATGGCTCACGACCAGAAGAAAGGGTCTCCGCACATGGTCACTGCCACAGCTAAGCTGTGGGTGCATTTATCGGGCATGAGCTGTTGTCCTGGGTGCCTCAGTAACTTCCTTCTTTCAAGACCATCCAAATCACAGAGGGCAGCATGTAAGAGAGGGCAAAAAAAGCCCGTAATCCTGAAGAAACAGAGTTTACATGTGATCATACAGATGAGATGACTGACAGTAGATTATCCTCTCTAAGTACAGCTGTAAACTCCTTGGCAACAGTAACCTGATAGGCCTGGAGCTAGAGTAACCTTCTAGGAACTGAAGAAGCTGGGGGGAGGGGGGGAAACAGCTGGCTCCACTTATACAAGGGATGTAATTAGGCCTAAAAAAGAAGTTGATTTTAACCTATGTGATCTGCATTAAGAATAAGTCCCTTTCTGAGAGCATCTTTGAAAAAGTACTTCTGGAACTCTCTCTATATACATATGGGGATTTTCCCTTTCCTCGGACAGTGTTGCACAAGTTCCCATTTGAACACAGTAGGAGTCTATAACTTGGAGAGGAGACGTGGGGAGTTGAAGAAAGGGATTCTTTTATCAAGTGGTAGGATAGGAGAAGATGACTGCATTGGCTGGTCACCAAAAATCATAGGCAGGAAACAGCAGCTACCATATTATTAGCAAATTAGGCTGATTATGCCAAAAAGAAATATGGCCACAAAGAAAAAATAACTAATTGCTATTAAAATTCATTTTCTATAACCCATTTTCTGTAAAAACTCTTTTGTGTTACACAATTCTGTAGACTGTGTAACATATGCCTAAGAAAATTGGAGTAGTTAAAAATACAGTAAACCACCACATTCGTGATACATCTGAAAAGATGGACCAGTGTAATCCTTCATTTCCTTTACAATCAAAGCTAAGATGATATTTGCAGTCTGAACAGAGGATATTACTGGATCAGCACTTCCTAGCACCATTACAAGCTTCCCAAGTGCAGAGGAAACCTGTAGTGATTATAGGGCTAATTTTAAGATAAGGGGTGATGAGTGTTAAATAACACTCATTGTGAATTTTGTTCATACATAAAAATCTAAGCTAGAGGTACGAAATGTAAATACTATAATGGAGATGTCCTTTCTTGCAACTGATAAAGAGGCTAAAAAGAACATGATTTGTCAGTCTGTATCACTGGATAGCTCTACTTTGATCCATTCCTTTAGATTTTTTGTAGCACTCCGTGTTTCTGACGCTCGTTTACTTTTGCTGCTGTCTCAGTTTTTCAGTAGAATTTTCGAACCATTCCTGAACAGATGACATTGACTTTCAGACAAGAAGGCTCATATTCAGCTGATTAGCTCATTTTTTTTTCAAATGTAATATGTTTTTCTGCAAGTATACACATTGGCAGTGATGGAGAACTTTAAGTATGCAAAGAATCATGCTGAATTCCTGAAGATTACTTACATGTTTGACCAGAAGCAGGTGTGCTAATCTTTGCAAGACCAAAGTCTTGGTTTTTAAAATAGAATAGTAGGTCAAATTCACTTCAGAGATCACTCCACTGGTCAAAAAATGTAAAGTTGCTGACCTCGGCGGAGTGGCTTGAAAAAGATTCATATGACTAACTGGCTTCCCTGCCTACTCATTCATTCACTCAGCAATACTCCTGGGAAGCTGTAGTGGGATTTCATTAAATACATTTCACAGAATGCATGCATATTTTAAGTAGTTGTATGCATATATGCACATCATTCTTTCATTTACCCTGGTAGCATCATCCTCCCTTTCCTTTGCAGTTTATAAGCCTGATGAAAAAGGCATTTACTTCTTTTCTCTTTCACTGACATTAGCAAAAAGCCACCTTATCTGATAGCACAGATTAACCAGGTTCACAATGACGTCTGAGTTCAGAGAGAGATGAAGAAACTACCGCTCAAGTCTTTCCTTCTCCGTCAAAGACCTGAGCACTAATCCAGTTTAAGATTTGGAGAGGAGGAGCCAAAACAAGCCTTAGTGTGCTTAGGTAGATGACATGTTATCCAGGTGTGGAAATTGACAGAAAGTGACGCATCATTAGTCCACTGGCTGAGAAATATGAGACTCCTGTAACAATGTTCAGAGCTCTGTAGGTGTATGTCTCATGACACTGAAAGCAGATTTCAGAATTGTCTGTGCAGATACTGTACGAAGCAAGTTCTTGCAGTGGTGATGAGAAACATCAGAAGGTAAATTTCCTATTATTGATCCTGTCCATTATTAGACCCTCTTCATCCATTCACAGCAAATGCAGTGCCTAACAAAACGCACTGAGCAGTAATGGAAACTAGAACTCTTTCTATTCCTTTTTTATTACCGTAGTGCACTGCTACTTACTGCACCTTATCCTAAACTGGCATTCCATGCTTCACTATTCCTTTTATTTCATAGTCACTGTTATTTCAATGTCCATGTAGTTGCTTGTTCATGCACTTCAAATAATGAGGAGAATGAACATTTGTCGTTTGCCTTCTGTACTGCAAGGCTTTTCCGTTGCTTATTCCCAAGAGCGCTACCCTATTAAGTATTTATACATATATATATGATCGATAGCTCCAATTTCATTATTCAGTATAACACAATTAACAGAGTTTTTTTTTTTTAAGGCCTTAAGGCCTGGCAGATTTTCTAAATGGAGTTAGCTGTGGGTGAGGCTTCATTTACTGTGGTGCAAACAGAATAAACAAAAGGTAGGCAGGGGAAATTGAACTTTAGCATCCAAAGCATGCTTTCATTCCCAGAGCTGAACAACCCCTCTCCATAGTATGAAGTGAGGGAAGAAAAGCTGGGCATATTTCTGAGTGCAACATGATGGGGCTGAGGAGCTGCAGGCTGCCCTTGAGCCTAGCAGGGGATGAGCTTGGCAGGGACTCCTGCTGAGGCCGCCCTGGGAGAGAGTGGGAGAGGAGGCAGCTGCTTCTCCCTGACATGAGTCTGATTTCACAAGGAGCCTGAATGCCTCCCTCCCTATCAAAAATAATATTGACCTGTCCTAAAAGAAAGAAGTGGCAGGATAACACTGGTGCAAGCGCCCTGCAAGAAGGATAGAACTGCTCTAACAGTACCGAGCTGCACTATCGCCCAGCTCTGACAAGCAAGCACTGGTGGTACAGAGGTAGTAAAAGATGTTGCCTAATGTAGCTGTGTCCAGCTGTTCAGTGCGGCTCAGAAATATTGGCTGGCTCTGCTCAGCATTGTACTCTGTTGACATACCCTCAGGTTTCCCTTGCTAGATGTGTTCTCTCCCCTGTAGCCTTTCCTCACATTGTTTCTGATTTAATTTGTTTCCTGAGCATTTGCTTCAAGGTTCACATGAATCACAAACTTTCCCGAGCCAGTATGGATGTTCCAAGTTTGGTGAAATGGTGCAATACGTAAGAGAAAAGACTGAAGATATTCACTAAAGCAAAAGGCAGGTTTGTTTTTTCTAGAAATGTTTCGTTTGTTCTAGCAGGTGTGTCTGGTGCCTTTTGCATAAAGATAAACCCACACGCATTCTTCATGCAAATAGTGACCCAACAGTTGCTCCTAGTTGCTTTAGGTAGGTAGTGCATGTAACAACCTGTACTTACATATACACGTATGATTACAGCGCATTCATACTGGGCAAGATAAACAGAGACCATTGTGCTAAGGGAGGGACACAAAGCACTGCTGGAACAGAAGTGCCATACCACGGCCAGCATGGTCAGAATCAGCTAAAATTGTCAGAAAAACTCTTTGGAGATACGGGGATAGTCTGATAAATCTTATCTTTCTTCTTGTGTCTGCAACCAGATATTTTTCCCCTCCTGTGTGTGTTATTTGAAATGCCTCACCTACTACTACTCCTGTTCCACAAATGCTTTTGAGAAGCATACAGGAGCTACTCCAAATGCAAAATGTGAGCATTTCTGACTGGCTGCACATCACTAGTCTTTCACTGGAGGAATACACCTCATAGTGTTTGGTGCAGCAGTCAAAGCTTACAAATTCAGACCCTGCCTTCTGAAGGACTGTAGCTACTGCTCACAAGTTCTGTTTCCCTGGCCTGGAAACAGCTCATTTGGCCAGCAGGGAGCTTCTCTTATCATGTATCACATCTTCTGCTACCTTTCTCTTTCCTTGAATCTTCCAAGAGCCTCAAAGGCTCTTATATCAGCACTTACTATTAACTAGATCAGATTATTACTAAGAGCTCCTTGTTCTTAGTAATACCTTTCCCTTCTCAACTGAACCTAACCTTGATAGATTGCTGAGCATTTTCTCAATAGAAAAAAATAAATAAGGATATTTAGTCAAAACGGTTGCTCTAGTAAACATGTCTATGATTTAGCTTCTTGACCATTCTTGAAGATTATGTATTTTAAAAAATGAGGAAAAAAAGATATATGTGATAATGTCTGTATTTGCCCAAATCTGTTTTCTTAGGACAGATTTACATCTCTAGCATGCAATTCTGCTATATTAACAGAATATCCATACAGTTAAGGTACCAGAACTTTCTACCCAGAGCCAGTAGGTCAAACCAGCATTCATGTTTGATGTACAACACTCACAACATTGTTGTACTTGTCCCTGAGCTTAGAGGTGGTTATCTGTGACAGATGCAAGGCAGACCAGCTGGTATAAGCACTCTCAGGCGTCTTCAAACTGCGTTCAGGAATAAATAGTTTAACTTCACCCATTTGATTTTGCACTGAAATGAACTTAAGTGCCCACACCATCCACCACTGAATGTTAATTAGAGCACTGTAAGGACCAAATTCCTGAATTGCCTCTCAGACATAGCAACCTGTCTGAGCTTTTTTAATGCTTTCAGGACAGTCAGACATGTAACTTTAAACCATGTAAGCCACCTACAGTAGCAGTTTACATTGCCAGGTTTGACTTTGCAGTGAAACATACTGGGAGTGCCCTATCAACAGAAATGCAGTTGCAGAAGCTGGCGCCTCTGCATGGAGACATGGTGCCTGAGTAAACACCCAACTGAACCGCAACAGCCCTGGTCCTCTCTTTCAGCCATGCTCATTAATTCACAACGGTTTTACCTGACATGAGCAACACAGTGATTTATTTGGCAATGGAAGGGAAAGTAGGATCTGACTAGTATTGAGACTGCACTAGCTACTCATGTAGCTATAGTTTAAGTCATGGTAAAAGATGTTTTATGCTGCCAGAAGCCGGTTTGAGTATCGGCAACAAGCTGCAACTTGAACGTTTCAGGAGGCTGTAAATGAAAGGGAGTCTTTGATTTCAGTGGGGTCAGGATTTCAGTTCATAATATATTTACCATTCTTAACATTGCAAAACCATATAGACATTGATAATCAGACAACTAATTGTTGTCCATCTAGAGAGATCCTGTGAAACATCTAACCAGTACTTTAAGATAGAGAACATTTTATGCCCATATTGGTACAATCACTGCAACATGCCATAGTAAGCTGACATGAAAAGTCAGATAGATAGGGTTTTGGTGCTGCCCGGGACAGAGTCTAATCTCCACATCTTCTAATCTCACTAATGTATGATTAATTTTATCTTTCCCTATGAGTAGTTTCATTTATTTCATATTATTTGGTCTAAGAAAGAGCGCTAGAATATGTCTCAATGTGACTAAGAAAATAGCTAATAATTGTCATAGTGCTTATCTGATTGGCATTTTAGCTTGAGTTCCTACTAATAAAAAACTATTTGAGATTTTTAACAGAAATGTAAATGTTGAAGTTTCACAGGTCATTGAGTTTTATAATATTGAGTCATTGGCCTATTATGCATTGATCGAGTAAACAGCAAATGGCGTGACTTGCCAAAGAGCATTACACAAATATTGACTAGGAATTGATGACAGTCGGCTACTCTCCAAGGACTGCAAAAGTTAACAGGAAATTTTTACCTGGGGAAACTGCAAGCTTCTGCCTTAAAACAGACAGTTTTGTTGGTTCCTTTTTGTTACCATCTTTTCTGGTCTGCTCTCCTAAACCCAGGCGATTTTATAATAAACAGATATGTGCTTGCAGCAAATGTTTCCATTTATGTCAGTTTGCTAGCTTCTCTCTTACTGATCTGATGATTCCAACAATCTGTATTGTTATCTTTAATTGATAATACATATTATCCAAATAGGAAAGAGAATATATGCAAAAATATAGTGCAGTGTAATGCTCTATTTTAAAATTTGATCTGAATACATGGGAACGCATTTGTCTTGAACAAAGAATATCAAATTACAAGCTTCTAACACAGCCGTTCTACATTATACTTCACTACCGCAGTCCTGCGTTTGTTCTCAGCGTTCATTTGCACAGGACATCATTTCAGTTCAGAAAGGAGAAAAAGGCATTCCCCTCAAGCAGACCTTCTCAGGGCAGCTCCTGAAGCTCCTGGCCTTTTCCGGTTTAAGGTGAGATTGCCCAAACATTCTTTTCACAGACTAGGGTTTCTACAGAACAGCAAAGGCTGTTGAGAAGACCACGTCTGAAATCCTATCCTTTCCTAGGGCTTTTGACACCCTACATGAGCTTCAAAACCCTATGCTATACAGTCAGACTCCATTAAAACCTGAGGTAGGACTACATTCCATTTTTCTCAAAGCACAGATGGAGGAAGTTACTCTTGTTTTATCTGCCTGGCTCAGCACCAGAGACCTCACCCACATCCATAGGAGAATGGGCTTCATTTTTCTCCTCATAACAAAAGAATTTGAATCAATTTTCCTTAAAGAGCAGTTTGGGATTAATGTGTTCCTTTCCTGTGGAAGCTATTCCACACCACTTGGAATAATCAGGTATTTTCCGTGCCAGAGAGAGTTTAGTCTCTAGGACGCTCAGTTAAATGGAGGAAACTAGAGTGTCAGACCTTGTCTACTGCCTATTTCCCAGTTTCATATTGCCTGTTTAGTCAATCAGGTACTGACACCAAAGCGTCTTCTTCCTATGCAAGTGCCTAAACATTAGATGGCAGAAGCACACCCAGATTCTCTATCTTCCTTTCTCATCTAATGTATGTTGAACTAATCCCTGCAAATCAGCACAGTTCCAGCAGAAGAACAATAAGTCACACCACTGCTGACAGAACAACGTGCAACTTCAGTGTTCCTTGTGGCAACGGAGAAAACTGAGCCCAAACACCCACTTTTGTATCATGGGTTACTGCACTAAACACATGGCTACAAGGATACCTTGCCACACCAAGCTGTGTGTAGACTGTGGCACATTAGGCATTTTCACAGTAAATTTTTCATAGCAAACCCACTGGACCAGGTCCTGCAGATAATGAAACAGAAAAAGCAGGTTGCTCATGAACCCACATGAGGCTTAGGCGTAAGGCAAGTGCTAAGGTGCTAACTACTCTGACTATGCCAGAGGCCTTCAGACCATGCCTGCCTGATCTGTAGCTTCATAGCTCCATCTTTATGTCCGCACTACAACTGAACATACAACCGCAGCACAACACATCTACCTAGCTCTCTCTCAGCAGCCTTGCATAGGAACCAGCAGCAACTGTGGGGGGATAGCATGATCTTCAGCACAGGCTTGCAACCCGGAAAAGTCTCTGGACTTCTCATGAAACTAAAAGAGGGCAGCCAGGCCATGCTGTGTCTGTACTGCTGCTCTTCTGGCCATTGTTACACCACCTGCTAAACAAAGTGGAGCATCTCCCCAGCGAGCTACATCAATATACCTCAAGAGGCTTTCAGTCACCACCTAGCATACAGTGTCATAGAGTAATTGCAAGCAATACATGTCAACACCAGAGCTGTGAAAATTGCATTAGTGTCTTCTATACAACATGAAAAAAGCCTTGGTTTGGATTTCCAGGGTGGAGACTTGCATTCGCTTCATCATTTTCCAGCCTCCCTTTCAGTTCTAAGCTACTAGTTGGAAGGGGGTAATGCTCCACTCCTGAGTTAAGAGCAGACGTGTTTCAGGAACAGCTTTTGCAGTTTTCTGTCAGCAGATGATACCCAGGATCAAACCTTCCCATAGCCTTGAATCTAAATTCAGCTTTACTTGAGGATGCAAGCACTCCCGCTCTCTGTCTGTGCAATAGGAATGGACACCACCTGACCACTTCAATTCAGTCATTTCCTTAGTTTGGGATAAAGCTTTTTTTGAAACTTTAAAGTTTTTGTTCAGGCTTGACAAGTTTTCCAGCAGTAGGAATTTCTGCGCTGCTCTTTGAGCAGCAATGGTTTCTAAAATGTTAAAACGGAAGTGCTGCATCTTGCCAAGAGCATTTCTCATGACACAAGCTTATGATGGATGAGATCAATAGCTTCTTGAATCCTCATATCCTTTTCAAATTACTGCCCCAGATATATACCTGAGTAGGCCATCTTATCTGATAACTTAAACAAGCAACCTGTCTGCACATTAATTGTTATTGAGGATTAATGTTGTTTATAAAATGAAATCAATGCAATCTCTATTGCTTATTAACTGAAACATTCTAGGCTCTGCTCTGTTTGCTTTGCTTTTCAATTAGTTTCTATTATTTTCCTTATTAGCTTTTAACAAATAGTTGTAGAAATAAACTTAATGGTTGTGAAACTGTTATCAGAGTCAACAAAGCCCCTTAATGGAAAGTCTTGTATATTTAAATGTAAAAAAGAATCCACTGTTTAATCATTTGACATTATGAGATAAGTTTATTACTATACATCTGTTCTGTGCTGGGCCTTGATTTTTTTTTAAGCTGTGCAATTAAGAGTTCTTAAGGGTTGCCTAAAGTTCAAATGTCAAAACTGTTATGTTGTTTCTTACATTTAAGATGAATAAACTCTACAAACTAACAGCCTGTGTTAAAAAATAGCAAAATTCACAGAGGGAGGAAACAACAGAATTGCGAAGAACCTAATATATATTGTCCAATGTATTGTAAAAATATTCTCATCACTATACAGCAGTTAAGTATTTGAAACATCTTGCAGTCTCCATCCATGCTTTCTCCGTGCTTCTGATCAGCCAAGTGGATCTCTGCGTTTGCAAGAATTTGTTCCTCATCAGAAGAATGGAAGAAAGCAAGAAGTGATAAGATGCAGTTCCTCAACTCCAGCTGCGCTCTTTTCATCTGTTTACACATTTATTTAGTTTTCTGTCACCAGTTTAGTCACGCTGTCTTGAGAAGAACTGAAGATGTGGCACAACACTCAGTGGAGTGTCCCAGACTGGTTTTGGTGAGTAGAAGATCAAGGAATGCACTGGGGAGGAAAAAATCTTTGCTTGGGGGCAGCAAGAGGGGAAAAAAACCTGTTCTGAGGAGAAATAAGATCAGGAGGTAGGTAGACTGTTATTAAGAAAGATGGCTACGTGGAAGGGAGGACCAATTTTGAGGGTGCTGAAAGGCAACGGGTATCACTATATAGTGTAATAGCAGTATATCACACTCTAGTCAGCATTAGAAAGGTACAAATCTGTTTTCTCAGTCATTGCTCTTTTTTTTCTTTAAATGAAGAAAAATATGCTTCCACATTATTCACTGTATATATAAAAGATCTATGTGTGCAGATAGCCCTTTAAATGGAAACTTTCTGTCTATGGAAATACAGTTCTACCACCCTTGCGGAAAGCTATACCTTTCCTATATCTTTACACACCACTGCTCAAGTCCAGAGACATCCGCAAACCTAATTTTCTTGGCATAGCATTTGTACGCACATAGTTTAGTTGGACTTGGTCTTTAAGCAAGGAAATGTACAGTAGATAGTTACATAATGAACTCGTTCACGCAGGCAAATAGGTTTGCACACTGCCGCTCAAACCACAGGCACTAAACACACGTGGCACAAGTCCTGTACTTCTGTGCAAAATGATTCTAATTTGACAGCAGCTACCTCTACTTTTTATTCACTGATGTAAGCAGAGAGCTGGTAAAAATGCAAGGCACTGCTGACCCAGGCCTGGGAAAAGCAGAAACTTTTGGATGCAAGCATATAATCCCTACACAGGTGGGGAGGACAGCCCAGTCCCTTTACCACTTTGCTCCTGACAAAATATGCAGAACCCCAGGAGAGTAAATACTTCTAAATGGCATTACAAACAGCATTTGAGTTAGCTATTATAGCCTATCTCTGGAAACCTCTGCACTCTCTTGATTTCAAATAATTCTGTTTGCAATCTACAGAAACGTTCCTTGCCTTCACGCAGCACAGATGCATTCCAGGGTAGGGCGAGGCAAAGGGTTATGAAACATACTCAGGTGTCATTTATTTCATGAAAGTTTGCTGGTTATTATAATCAAATGTCAATTGTCTGTAATTGCTGCGTGTAATGGAAAATCCCTACTTAGGACATGTTCTGCCACTTGCTATTACAGTATACTAACCCTCAACAATGAAGCAATATTTTAAAAATAGTGTGACATGTAAGCAGGTCCAGGAGTATAATTAACACATGTTTATTTTGATTTCTTTTTCTTACAGCTTCAGCTGTAAGGAAATCGTCCTATACTTAAAAAGAAAGGTTCAATGCAGAATTAAAGAATTCTTCCTACTAATTTTAATTCATTATAGTAATTTAATTACTAATTAATAAGACTTTCTGCTTTGATGGCTTCTGTCTTGTCTTAGCTTCACAAACACAGATGAATCTTGCAGTAATATCCTGCTAGACAGGACTGTATTGGTGGCTTATAGGGTCAGGATAAGACCATGTCTCACAGCCCAAGCTCACTTCAGATACTGTTATAAGACAATATTCTCTGACACGGAGCCAGAAGTAAGAACTTCAAAATGAGTTAATAACTATTTCAATCCAAAGAGGCTATTGTTCTACTTGGGAAAAGAGGAGTAGAATTTGATGCAAGAGCTTTGACTGACCAGGAGTTGGGCTGGATATGGAGCAAGGATCATCACACAGTATTTTAATCTTTTTTTTTTTTAAACTGAAACTAATTGATTAGATATACATGTAAAATCAGATTAGTGTTTTGGGTTACAGAATTGTGGAAATGGGGTGACAATGGTAAAACAGATGAAACAAGCTCTTGAAGAAAACTTCAAAAAAATTCCAGTAGCAGACATCTTTATTTAGTCTACTACTGTGTGGAAAATAAAAGCATAAGGATAGTTTATATTTTGAAGCTGAGGATAAAGAAATTCAGATCAGAATTTAACCCTGGGACAGTTTTTCTATGGATGCAGTAGACTTGCCATCACTTTCAGCTTAGATTTGCGACTGGCTTTCTTTCCGAAAAGATGCTACATTTCAAAGTCACTCTGGGCTTGATGCAGAAATTATACTGTGTAGTTCTATGGCTTGCTCTGTGCAAGAAGACAAGCTGTTGTGGGAAAATATCATCCGTATCTAGCATTGAAATCTTTGGCTCTGTGGAAAGAAAAGAAATTAATAGTGTCTCAGCAGTCACGCAATCAGGGTAGTTTACGACAAGATATACTTGAGAAATTAAGAGGGCAGATGGAAGAGATGGAGGAATTTCATCGGTGTTTTCTTTAGTATGCCTTGTTGATCTAACATTCCTTATTTACGTTTGTTCTTTGTGTTATATTTTTACTATAGCTGGCCCACTGTACATGAAAATATTTACAAATAAAATGTGCAAAGCTTCCTTGAGCCTATGCCTAAAGAATTCTTACAATTGAAATTTTTGAGAAACTTTGGGTGTACTGATAATAACCAGCCAGGATATGAAAAATGCTCAATGGTTATGTGGGTATTTAGAAAGGCTGAATTGGGCTGATCTGTAACAGTCATTCCCGTGGTCATATCAGCACTTTTAAACACATGTACAGGCACTTTTCATAATGAGAAATGACATGAATATGAGACATAGTGGGTCTTACACTTTTTTCCAACAACTGGGTGCGTGTTTGCACGTCTATATGTAAAGAAGAATGGAAACTATGGAACAAACCTGAATAAAGGCACTCTTAAAGAAAATATTTGTGAGTATGCACCTACATAAATATATAATTACACATAGTAGCCATATTGAGAAACCACTCATTTGCAAAATGACTTAACCCTGGTTATTTGGATTATTAGCACAAAAGGACTTAATATTATGTTTATTGGTACAATGATAGACTTTTTTATATTTACTTGTAGAACTGTACAACAATACAAATAATATTCCTAAAACTAACACTTATTTTCACAACTTGAACCATCATGATGTTAGCTGTTAAATTTCAGTTCTCCTCTCTGCCATTTGCATCTGTTCATTTCTTTGGACTGCTATGATTTCATTTTATAACACCTCTGACCTGCATTAAATGACTTGGTTAAGGCTGATTTAGAGGAACCACTTTATTCTTATTAATATGTATGCCTGTAGGAAAATTGGAGAAATGATCCGTGCAAAACAGTATTCAATTTAGTAGAGACAAGAACAAAGTATTATGGTTTTGGCACAAAAATACAACTCTGCAGTCATAGGATGGAGAGTAATTGGTTAGCAGCTCTTCAAAAAAGGATCACAGAGTTATAATAAACTGCAAGCTAAACTTGAATAACAGTGCTGGAGCTCTGAGCAAGATCAACTACAGGTTGAAATTTTCAGAGAGAAGACATTTAAAGCAAGCACCTTATAATGATATATATCATATGCAGAACACAAAAGTAGTTTAGTATCCATTTTGCAAACTGCAAATATATGGGAATTTTTGCAAGTACATGGGAATAACATGAGAATTCAAACAAATATACACCTCAAAAAAGTGAGAAAGAGAGAGAGGGTCTGACTGACTATTTATGCTTGATGTATCACCAAATGAAATGTGAAATATATTTTGTTACAAAACGCCTCCAGTTATTGAGATAGGAAGGCGTGTATTAACTTGTACAGAACTATAAGGATCCTATGCCTGATGATTTACTTGCAGGGCAGACACCTCTCTTTAATCAGTTTGCTCGGTCTGCACAAAAAAAATGTTCTTTAAAGTTACATAACACTAGGAAGATGCAAAGCACAAGAACTGCTGGGAATATAAATAGCAGAAAATAACATTTGGGTGCCTGGAGAAGGTGTACAGAGGGGCAAATTTGTACTTTATGGGTTTCTTCTCTTGTACGGCATGTGTCTATTTTTTGAATAGGTTGTATATTTTAATATACAAAATTATGTACAGAGCTGTGAGAGTAGCATACATTATGTAACTCTCTGTATAAAAAAAAAAAAGACAAAACTGCCTGCACAATGCAATTTAGGACAGATCAGTTGGCACTTGATTAGACTGACAACCCAAATTCCATATACATTCTTTGGGTCCCAGTTTGCTCCATTAATGTTATCATTATTGTTTTATTTGGGTTTAACTCCTGTTCAATTCTCTTAAAAAGCAACATATAAAATGGGATGCCGTAATATATGAGACCAGTTGCATTTACTCAGCATCAGTCTTTTTGAAATATCAGAAATGCCTGCCAATAGTTAACTAAAAAAGTTGTATAAAATGCCAGTTCATTTAATTAAAAAGTCTACCAAATGTTTGGCAAAACAGTGGCCATTTCTCACAAAAAAAGTTATATGTAGAAGGGTCATTGAAATAAGCTTAGCTAGAGGGTCTTTTAAAATGCCTCGTCTTTAAATGATGCTCTATTTATTTATTCTTAAAAGTAGGATATAAAACATACCTTACAAAGCTGATTAAACTTCACTGTGGGTCACAGTGAATGTTATTTTGCAGCAATAGCTCTGGAAATGGTACAGCAATACCTGGGCACCAAAGAACTGTACAGCAAGAATGGAAACAGTAATATCCTCTCCAAGCATTGTCTGGTGAAATGCCAGTTTTGTGGTGGAAAGTCCCCACATTTTTCTGCACTGGTCTGTGTCCCCAGCCCATTCTCTCTTCCTGCCATCTGGCTCAGTAACCCACCTTCTCCCTGGTCCTCCCTCCACAACACGGCCTGCTTCAACATGATTGCAGAGCCTCCTAGGAGAGTGCTTCTGCTGAGCAGAAAGTGTTGCTCTTGGAGGCTTGGTACAGAGCCATGGAGAAAGTAGACAGGTATTGAGTTCATGGGGAGTACGTGAGTATGAAGCCCACCACTACTGTGACAACTCAAGGTCCTACCTGAAGTAGAAAACTGCATTCTGCCTTGAAGCTGCTGAGCATAAGCACCTTGCTGCCATTCACCAGGCTCTACAACCACTTACTGGTCAGCAAGAGGTTGAAAGCAGTAGGGTGCTGATCCTGCCAGATCAGACTGCCAGGGACCTAATCAGATATTTCATTTCACCACAAGAACAGCCCTACAGAAACCGATCAAACTTTTTCCTATGCCTACAGCATACGCTCACCTGCTCTCCTAAACACTGTTTGGGGCATTGCAGAAGTGAATCCTAGAAGAGGGAAGATGCAGTTTATGACCTAGCAAAGGAAATAATCTATTTATTATACTCATTGGTGGCACTAGCCTGGAAGAAACACTAAGAGAAGTAAGACTCACCAAAGAAAACACTGAACATAAGGAAGCTACCTAAGACCTAAAGAAAAATGACAAGCATCAACTGTAGACAGCGAACTTGAAGTGAGAGAGGACAACAAATTAGATGTACATTTAAAATATGATGAGCCTCGGAGTGGAAAAAAAAACAGAGAGCACAGCACAATTGACAGAGTACATACAGATACACAACTTCATGGGACAGACGACAAACAGTTTAGGCATGAGGAAATTTTACGTTTATCTAGGAATCGCTGCCTTGAAAAAAATATGGGCAAACAAGAAGAAGTTGAAAGAAACTGAGCTGATCAGGGGACTGGTTTGCCTGACACACAATTTAAACAACTGAATGCCAAGTCTAACTAATACTGGGAGCTGTCTAGCTTCAAACTGAGCCAAAGTACCTATAAATGTACGCTTATTTTCAAGCGCATCTCTGATCTCATTGGGACTTGTCATATAGCTGAGGTCAAATATGTGCTTCTGTGTTCTGCTAGGGCAGGCCCTGAAAAACTGAGAAAAGACAAGGAATTTTTCTCAAGTAATTGTAGGAAAGCATTACTGTGACTGAAGAAATTCTTTCCAACTCTCTAGATTTCTTTTCCAACGCCTCTAGCTAAATTAAAAGCAAAAAACAGACAAATTTTCATCATCTCTCTCAGCACCTTATAATTAGAACCAATTTCATCATGTTAAACATCCTTTCGTCAAATCAAATGCTGATTTGATCTGCAGTATCAACAAAAGCAATAAATCGAAGTTATGCAGCAACCCTGTTGCATTTTGCTGCTAATTAATATTGTATATGTTCTCATGACCAGAGCCAAGACTGTGACCAAGCAGCTCTGAATGCCACCCCGGCACCTACATGGCCCACTTGCTGAGTCACCACACTGCTCGCAGTTTTTATTTATTAACATTCTCGCACTTCCGTACCAAGTAAGTTCCACATAAATCTTTGAGCGCTGAAAATGAATTACAATACATTTGTATTTGCCTCCTTAACTTTTTTTTAACTTCTATTTGATACTTTCTAATAATGTTTGCTTAGTAAGCTATTGCAGGTACATTATTTCCAGTTTGCTGACAGTATGCAAACTACAGATACTGAGATCAAAACTAATAATGTTCCCCAACTTTTAAGTCCCTCTGTTTTATATGCTTTTAAAATAAACTTAGGTGGACAAATCCTTGCTGCCTTTGTGTAGAGAATTATTATTGCATAAAAGAACACACTGGTGCAATCACTAGCCTGATAGACTATTTATTTCAACTTGATCCTGTAAAGAGTTTGTACAATGAACTCCTCCTGATTACTTTAAAATTTCACATAAGGAATTCCTGTGTGACCTGAGCTATTCTAGATTTTCTCTCTTTTAAATACCTTTACCAGTCTGTGCCTATGATAGGAACAAAGCAATACCACATGAGTGGAGAACAGCAAACATTATGCCTGCAGTTAAGAAAAGTAAAAGGGGAAATCTAATAGCTATTACAGGCTTGTAAGTCTGACTGCTGTTGTATTCAAACACATGGCAGTATACAGAAAATACCATAAAATGTCACAAGTTGATTAAATGGGGACCACAACAAACTAACCCCTTATCTTTCTTTGAGAACTGATTTTCTTGACTTACCAAACATGTCAAAATTGTCTCGATTCCTTTAACGCATCTGATATAATAGCATGTGGGAGCTTATTTTTTAAAACTAGAGAAAATAAGGATTAGTAGAATTATAAGGCAGCTAAGGAGCTGGCACAAGGGGAAATTACTGCTGTACATAATGCTGAACAGGAAAATTGAGAAGGCTCACCCACCTCAAGTCAATTTGAGATGTTGTTCAGAGAAAATTGGACAACCTTGAGGAATGGAGTACAACCAGTAAGAGTAACATTTAGAAGACCAAAGCACAAGGATCTCTGCTCAGGAGAGTGAGTAACAACAAAGATTTCTACTGTAAAAGCAGTCAGTTGGAAGCAACAAGAGGGTCAGCTTTAGTTGACACTGCATGGATACTGTGAACCAGGTGATCTGCATGGAGCATCCCACAGCTGTGGTCCCCTAAGCAAGCAGTCATCTGCTGCTCCCCTCTGGCCTATGCACCTGTATTTCCCCCTAAAGAAACAAGCAGATGGCACTGCAGGAGTGAAAGCGTGCAACTTGGGGTCTCTCTGGACATACAACTGGAATGTGTGATTGGATAAAACAGCTGGGAAACACTTCTGGATCCCTTTATATTTACATATGCAGAATGGTGATGAGCTGCCACATGCATCAATGCCAGTATGTGAATATGACTTTCTGGCCACTGTGCTTCAAAACATCACAGCAGCTTACAGATGCTCCAGCTGCAAATGGAACATGTGAAAGTGTACTGTACAAGAGATTAAAATTACTCGGCAAGACCCCAGATTTTCAACCATACATTGAAAGAGACATTAATATCAGTTTCACAACAGTTCACCAAGATACCCTGCTCTGGGAAGACCCTGCAGAAGTCCGGTACGGTTACTTATAAACTGGTTTAACTCAAAGTGCTGGGGTTCACCCATGCATTTCAAGGGAATTTTTGGATCAGTTCTACCACTGATCTGCAATATTCAGGATTCGCTACATAAGTAGTTGTTGCATGAACAAACTGAGATTATTGAAGTATTTGCTGCTACATGAGTTACCTGCGCATACAGCTATAAGGTGGTGTTGGGCAAGCACTAGAGGTATGTACATTAGGGTACGCAAATCTAAAAATTTTATTGGTTCATTTAAATATAGACAGCTCTAACTGTTTGCCAAGTCCTAGAAAAGAGGTACTGGTTAATATAGTGCGACCCTTGAGGGAACAGACTATTTCTTTCCATGTACTGGTCAAACTACACTTCAGCTAATATAGGAATAACTAAATGTAATAAGAAAAATTGTAAAACTGAGAGTCAATATAAGACTACATCAAATTTCCTTGTATGATCTTCCCTAGCTCATAGATAGATATCTACACATTGTTCACATGCCGGAATGGGCTACTTTGTCAATAACATGCATATTTTACATGCATTGCTTTGCTACTAATGGGAAACAGAAGTTTTCCTACCCTGACTGCTGGGGTCTGGGGCAATCACTTTCTTATTGCTAAAAATTCATGAAAATTAAGAAAAATTATGCTATTCCAAATGTGAAGAATAATTAAAATCCCTATAATTTTCTGAACTGATAAGCCAAGGGGGAGGAAATCAAACAACACACCCATCACAGTTCAAATAAATCAAAATGCTTGTATTTCCTCATTTCAAGTTTGAATTTTTGTTCTTGGTGGTGGTTTGAATGGGAAGGAGGTTAATTCAAATTTCAGAACGAAATATTTTCCTGAAAATATCCTAGTAGGTCATTTTGACAACCTTAGAACTTTTCCAAAACACTCTTTAAATAAAAAAATTCATCAAAACTGAAAATTTCACAGAAATTATTGTGTTTTCAACAGCTTGTTTTCCCCTCTTCGCCCAAGGAAGAGGTAATGTATTGAAGAAATGCCAGTTCACACTATCAATTATACAAGTCCTATGTTTTGGTAAAAACCCAGTTCAGTAGCCTGCATACAAGTGGAGAATAACTAGTGACGTGTAACCTTGACCTAATGAGTTTGTCTCCATAGGAAACTATACATCCAACTACACATTTAAACATTGCTTCAGTCTGTTAATATCATCTGAAACATTTCATTGGATAAATTGAATAAATTGCTGTCATTATCTTTTTGCCTGAAACCCTCTTCTAAAAACAAAATGAAATTACTGAATAAAATATATCCAATTAGAATTTTTTTCTCTCCTAATCTGTCTCTCCCTGATTAAGCTAATGCTTGCCCACAAAGTTTAGCCTGGGGCTCTGTAGTACAGTCACCTCTTCTGTGTTTCAACATGCTGTCAAGGTTTTTTTTCAAGCTGGAAAAAAAGCAAAATTTTAAGTTGGATGAAGTTACTAGGGTTACTGTTTTCTTGGCTACTGTCTATATGAAAAAAAGATAAATCATAATTTCTTTGGGTAAAACTATTCACAGCAATAGAGGGAAGAAGTGGTGGATGCCTCTAGCTAAACCCTTCTGTGTGTGTGTGTGTGTGTGTGTGTGTGTGTGTGTGTGTGTGCTGTGCTCACCCTGAGTAGTGTAAGGGTGTACTAACACACCCTAAGGGTACTAACATATACTAAGGGTACTAATACACCCTTATATACCCCATATACTAATGGTTCCACCCAAAGGCATGTTAATTTAACATGCCAGAGCCAATTTCTACTAGACT
Organism: Struthio camelus; assembly: GCF_040807025.1. Classification (NCBI taxonomy): domain Eukaryota; kingdom Metazoa; phylum Chordata; class Aves; order Struthioniformes; family Struthionidae; genus Struthio; species Struthio camelus. The sequence continues at coordinate 105,113,814 of NC_090943.1, forward strand.
TGCACATGGAATAAAATACTTTTCCCAGAAAATTAGTTTGTCAAAAAGTTTACCTCATATTCAGCACTGGAAAGATTTTTCCAAAAATCTAAGCTACAGAAGAACTTTTGGTCTCCCTGGCCTTTTAATTATTTTTCCATTTCTTCCTTTACTTTCTCCATTCCCTTTTCTTTTATGCTCCTTAATCCTTCTCACTCCTTCCTAGTCTCTCATATACGTACTTTACTTTCCCCTGAAATTCTAAATACACCTCCTTCTTTTTAGTCTTTCCCTCCTTTTCACACCCTTTACAGTGAAAGTTTATTTCCTATAAAAATGAACAATTCTAATTATTTAGAATCCTAGAGTTGTAATAGTTATCTAAATGGTAGTTGGGCAGTAACTGAAGCAGTGCTAATTAGTATGGTATTGTTCTGAAGAATGAGAACCAGACTTCCTTCTAGTACTAAAACCTTTCTGTGCCTATTCGGAGTCATTTGGATAAGAGGCAGAAAGGGTTACCTTGCATGGTCAAAAGAGTTAAATTACATGGACTGCATGCCTCACTTCGTCACAGATGACAGCAGAGTAGTGTCCTCAGTAGAACTCCTGTTCAGGAATTCACTAAAACCAGCTACTGAAGGTTTACTTCTGCATATTTTCCAATTACCTGTGACCACCTCGGACCACCTCTCTTGATAACTTCAGTGGACTCATGGACTGAAACTCGCTATGCAAAATCTTTCCAGGGCAGAAAATCAAGTCAGTCTTCAGACTCATTCAACACAGTCAAATAGCCCTTTGCAAAACTGTGGGGGGGTGTGGATCATGCTGATATGGGGGAAGAAGCCCAAGACCAGCTCTGAGCCACTTCTGCTTCTCTCAGTTGGCAAAGGTAATAAGGCTTTTACCCTCTCTCTAGACCTGTTGCAAGAGAGCAACATCTCACACCCATTCCCATCAATACACAGACAGAAACTTGTCAGTTATGCATGCCTAAATGTCCCAAAGTAAGTGGTGACCCCCTAAAGGTGCTGAGCAAGACTAATGGCTTTGATTTCATCAGGACTGGTGGATATTGACCTACAATTCTTCGATTTTTATTTCGCTTTACTGAATACTTGCTGCCTTATTCTAAACACTATGTTTTCTCTACTAATTACATCTGAAAATGCTTATTTAGTGCTGCTACAGCAAAATTCTGCCACTGTCCACATCTCTTACATTTTTTTGTGAACCTGGTGCTAATTGCTTCTTGTGCAGTTCTATTAAAAACAAAGATTAGGAGTTGCATGCACCTCTGTATTTATGGTGCCATTTATTAGCACAGAACAAAGACTCTCACAGAAATGGAAATCAAACACGGAACCTCCCTTTTTCAGTGTGCTTGATGCTGATTCTTCCATATACATAACTTTTAATCATTTCATTTGCAGGACTAGAAAGTCATTCTCCATCTATACAGGATATAAATTATCACAAATATCACACAGTTGAAGAAAGTTGAAGTTGTGTAGCCCAGGTGAATGCTGGTTCTGCATCCACTTTGTGCATACTACTTCCACCATGGATATAATATGTTCTTTATCTTTGACCCCCCCGTGTATAATAAGGGCTGTGAATTAAGAAACACTACCTTTTTTGATGGTGTGCTAAAAATCCCACGGTTATGAGCACGTGCTTAAAGCTAAAAGCACAAAACATATGCCCTTGAATGTGCAAGTCATGCATACTTGTTAGAAGGGCATGCCTCACTTCGTCACAGATGACAGCAGAGTAGTGTCCTCAGTAGAACTCCTGTTCAGGAATTCACTATTTATTCCGTCTGCTTTTAAATGTCAGCAATGACTGCATATTTTAAGTTGTGTTGGGCAACAGATTCTATAACCCCTAGCCATAATTAACCTGCAATCAGAATAAGGCAAGTTAGATAACCTACCAAGATGGATCTTAATACATGATTAGAAACACACAGTAATTAAAAACACACACACACGCACACACACACACACAATACAAAACACTATCTCATCTGGTCAGCGATGACCATTCAAGACCTCAAGACTAAAAATACTTCAAAAGAAACGTGAACCTACCAGTTTCACTAAGGCTTTGCTCTTTGATATTAAGCTTTTACTAGATAGAATACATTTGAAGGGACACTTAGACTCAGCATTGGATTAGAAGTAGTAGCCAGACCTTGGAATTTTGCTAACGGGATTTTGAAATCAAAAAGAGCAACAACGAGAAACCAAGAATATCAACTCCTTTGAGGGAGCAAAAACATTCCTTCCTTATTTTACTTTTTCCAGCCAGCACGAAAAAACAATAACCAGCCACAGAGTTCTACAGCAGCTACAGCTGCTGTTTGCCTGTGCAGGAGGAAGCTAGCGGAAGGGAGGAGAGAAATAGTAACTTTTGTTAGTCTCCTCATGGGTAATCTTCTACACTGTTCCCACTGTGGATGAAATAATGCCTGTTTCAGCTTCCTGTCATGCAAGATGTTTGGGTTCCTTTGAAACTTTGAGAGCTAAGTCACTCATACCTAAAGGACACTTCACTGTCCATCCATTGTGTCCATCCAGATTTAAATGTTGGAACTTCTTTTCATTCTAAGGGGAGAACAGTTAAATTACTTGGTGGGGTATGAGTCTGACCCTGACTCAAAAGAGAGAACCATGTTCTGAATCACTGCTACTGCTTTTCAGCAATACCCACCTCTTCCTGGAAAGTCGCATACCTCTGCAACCTGCTGAGTGCCCCAGCACAGAATCACACATTAAACATTTCTGACCAGGGAGATCAAATCACTAAAGAACAATTAATCCAGAAACATAAGGCTGAGGAATAAGTGACAGGGTGAAGGCAAGAAGAAGTAAAAACCCATTACAGCTTTAATAGCACACATCATTGAAATAAAATGCTTCTGTGCATGTGGGAATAGTATATCTGAAAGATTTCAGATTCAGAACCCGGAGAATGGTAATACAAAATCTTCCAAGATGATATAAAGATCTGACAAGTTTACCCACGCTTTGCTCCCACCCTGCAATTAACATGGGAAATTTTTCATCTAAAAGGGAAAGAAATCTCCTCCATCTTGCCTCTTTTGATTCCTCCACAATATCCCTTACAATTTGCTGTTATGAGGAAACTTCACCCTTTCAGCCCTATGAAATACCTGATATTGCTCCTTTCTATCAGGAATGAATGGGATTTTCATAGAGTTTCAGCTGTCACAATACTTAACTACCACATGGCATAACTATTGAAGAGAGCCAGTTGGAGAGCATAGAATTTTCAGTTAAAATATGAAACAAAAATACTCCAAAACTAGAGTGGTAAGTTTCCAGTTTTATTATAACAATGTGTATTTGTTCCATTTTATGTATTCAATTCCAGCTCTCCAAATGGAAAATTTCAAAAGAAAAAATATTTCTTATGGAAATTTTTATTTGCCAGTAATGCCCAACTTCACTAATTAAACAAATGTTAAAATTTTAGCTAGTAACTACACTATTAAGTGTCACAAAGCACTGAACCCTGGGACTATAAAGGTACTTGGGATCGCAGATGCTATTTAGGTAACTCACTCCTGATGAAATCAACAGGCACAACGCCCTTTTCAGGGTCTGTTACTCATCCTACTCACAAGAGCTGAATGTCGTGGGTTAGATAATGTTCCAGTGACTGCAATACAACTGTGCCAATGCACACCAGCCAAGACTGTTTTTACCATTTTAAGATTGAGGACTTCCAATTCCTACGGGTTGACAAGTAAGAGGCTAGAACGGGAGATCAGATTCAAATTTTACACATAACTGTGCAGCTAAGCAGTGGTTTGGATTAAAAGGCTCTTATTCAGTCACAAATTAGTGAACTGCATTCAGGAAATCCTTAGATGACATTTTATGCTCTGCTGGAGGTCAGACTAGAAAAATCACAAAGCTCCCCTCTGGCCTTCCTATATAGAGACATCTGTGAACCTAAGGCTGGGCCTATTCAGTAAGCTTTGCTCATTACTTCCTCTTGAAACAGTTTTCCAAATTTTACTTGCAAACCAATCCTGATAAATCTTCTCCCAACACCTGCAGTAGAGAGCCCACAGGTAGAAATGAATGTTTTCACTCAGGTGGGTTTCTTTCAGGAAGGATTAATTTCCAAAGGGTTGACTATGAAAGACAGTTGCAGATCTAGTTCATCAAGATACTGTGAGTCAGCAGTCTGCACACTGTCAGGGGCAGGGATTGCCAATTTTAATGGGGATTTTTGGGGGTTTGTCATGAAGTGATTATCGACCTTGCAAGGTTCTAATTTTGATAATTGCCTTACGATCATCACTGGCACAAAATTCTCAAGAGATTGCTATCACAGTAATATTGCATAGAAAACTCATATAAGTATTCAGTAGGCCAGAGAGGCAGGTGGTAAGAAGCCGGAGGACGCAAGATAGTTTGGAAACGCAGTATGATATGGAAACTGAGAAACACGAGACAGATAATGAAAAAGCCCATCTATCTAATTACAATATCTATATACCATCACACCCTCTTGTTCTCTCTCTGCTCTGTTATAGGTTTTAACTCCCCTTTTATAAACAAGAAAACACCACCACTGTCATCATGTCTAACACTTTTCGTCCATAGTCTTAGTGATTTTCTATACAGTTTCTTATGGCAAAGTATTCCCAGATCACTGACTTTAGTCTCATGGTCCTCTCTTTTACAGATTAATAGAGCCAATATGATAAGACATAATGAATTTTCATTAGTTCTCATCTCATTTGAATTATCCTGAAAGACACACTTCTCCCTTAAAGCAACAAAAGGTAATCCCAGAGATGAGAGACAAAAGAACTTCCTTCAATCCCGTACCCCAACTCATCATTCAGAAGGTGCCTTCCTGCTATTGCAGATGTTTTGTGCTTTAATTCAAAATAACACTTTTAAATAAAGAACCTATTCCTCAACCTTGAATATGATGATTTCTGCAAGTATCAGCTAAGCTTTACAAGCCCCGCTGTCTAATGAGTAACATAAGGTCACATAAAGATGGACTGAGATTTGCAGGACCATCTTATGTTGCTCAAGCAAGTCCTGCAAGGATCAGGCTTTGCCCTTCCCTCACTGCAATCTCTAAATTTCCCAAGCCCAACTATCGAGGCTGTTTTTTTAACATTTTCTTAACATTAACATTAACATTAACATTTTCATTTTCTTAACAATAAGGAATGATGACAGCAGTCAATAGTTTCCCTCAGCACTCAGCTGCTTAACTATCCTTCCTTTTATTTTTAAACCAAGCCAAAAAGGGGAAATACTGGATAGAAAAAGGGATCGAGAATTTGATAATTCTTTCGTATGAAAGCACCTGAGTCGGAAGCAATAAATCTATGGAAGCCAATTGCCTCTATTTTAAGGGGATAAAATACCCAGAACTATTGGTCACATGCCTCTCATTTCTTTGTGCTTGCCCTTAAGCTCTGGAATTTCAAGAAGATTAGATAAAATCCATTTAAAAAAAATCAGCTTAGGAAAAACTGTATTCCCAGTCTAATAACAGTCATAACCATAAGTCAGCCTTAAAACACTGGTGCTTTCTAGCCTATACCAACCACAAAGGGGAATAGCTAATCTCCAAAGGATTGTGAGCTGTGGCTCCTTTTACTTCTAGCATGTGTAGGTGCTACTTTTGTCCAAGAGGAACTGCTGGGGAATTAATTTTTCAGATGTTCATTCATAGCAGGGTTGCGTGGGGAGTCCAGTCTGAAGAGAAGTCAGCACAGAGAGTCTGCTTCTGCTTAATTGTCTAGCTTATGATTTCCACATACCACCTAAGACTTAATAGATATGGAGACTAAACAACTCTCTCTCTCTGAGAACAGTTCACTGCTGGACACCTCAGCCATTGACTCTACATAAAGAGCAATATTAAATGCAACTGGGCTGCAATATGCCCAGTTAACCACTTACATCAAGAATCACAGAGGTCACTTTACCCACACAGTGCCAGAGATATTACCCAGACTCAGACCCAGTACCCTGCTAAACTGTAAGTTCAAATTAGGATCTCTGAGGAGAAATCTAAACACCTTTTCCACGTTGGATAAATTGTTCTTTCAAGAGCAGAGAGTTATGAGGTTTTTCCCCTGGAAAACTATGCTTTGGGGTACCCTCTTACACAGGGGCTTTACAGTAGATTAACCCAATAATAGGTATAGAATGGCAGCCCTACAGAAGAGAGTTTCAGAAGAGCTTGTCAAAAGCTGCTGACAACTACTTTCCAACCGCATTGCATGTGAACAACCTTGTTAAATTCAATCAAGCAGCCATGCAGATGCAATCAGGGCAGAGAACGCTTCTATTTGGATTTGTAACGTGTCGGTCTCCAGTGAAGCCTGGACTTGGAGTCTAAGGTTTTTGATTCAACATCTTTCACGAGAAACACATACACCCACTACAAGACGCAAGAAACTAAATGAAGAGGTTTTTTTTGTTTTTGTTGTTGCTGTTTTGCTTTAAAAAAGGATCACCTGATGGACTCTGTTTTCCTAACTAAGTCACATCTTGCAGGCGTGTCAACTTTGGAAGGCCTAGAAAAGCAGAGCTAGAAGGAAACCCAACTTAAGCAGTAGACCATAGAACCGTTATTCACTGCCCGATAGCAACGCATAGGCATAGCTGCATCTGAAAGTGCTCACCTGGCCACGTAAGCATTCTACAATTGTTTCTTGACGTAAAGGATAAAACCTTTCGCCCTCCTTTTTGTTTTTTCCCATGGCCAGCATTAATGTTCTGTAATAATTCGTCTCTGAGTAACAAAGTAAACAACATTACAAAATAATTTCTGAAGCCAAATATCTGATAAAGATGATTAATGCTTCATGAAATAGCCAAGTAATATTTGCAATAATTGCAATATTTGAGATGGATAACAAGAGAATTAAAGGGTTTGCTGTAAGGCTGAATTATCTACAGGAAGTTCATGAGAATGTCATGTTACCTTCGGACTCGCTGGCACCTGCCAGGCATAGTCCTTAGCAGCTAGTTTATTTGTTTTCTGAATTTTAGAAACAGAACATTTAAAGTTTAAATATATATTTTGTAAAACTGACTTCCAGAATAACCTCATTCTTGAGAGAAACTACGTCAGTCTAGAAAAAAATGTGCAAACATATGAATCTCCCCCTTATGAACAGATTTTTAGGGAAATGTTCCTGAAGGGTTGCCCAAAATGAAATTTCACAATGTTTATCCTAGACAAAATTTAGCCAGCATTCTTCCAATGAAAAATGACACACTTCTAATTCAGAATAGGTTACATGGGTATAGTCTGTCGTTGCCCAATGCAACCAAAACTTCAATGCTTGGCAAATATTTTGGGAGAAAGACAGTTGAAAGGCACTGTGTTAAACGGCTTCAACCATTTTCAGAATACAGACAGCAGGATATAAAGACTCTTAAGGATACTATCCTTTTTTTCTACAATTATGCAAAGAAGCTCTCCTCCCATTATGTTCATAGACTGTCCCAGTGGCCAGCTAATGGGAAACAACAGGGAAACTTTTGATAGAAGGAGAATAGGAAAGAAAAGTTATTATTGCTGGCAGTCCCCTACTCAAATTTATTCATGTAAAATTATTTATTACATCATTTTGTTAATTATGAATGAGTACTTTGTAAGGATTTTTATGAGCTAAATTCACAATTGGAGTTGTTCTGACCGGACGCAGCTTAACTGTTTTGTTTTGTTTTTACAATGCCTTAAGGTTCTCTCTTATAATCAGTCACTTATCTGGTGCTAACGAAAAGCCTTCCTGCAAATATTCACCTTAATTATTTTTATATGACCACTCCTATCTCCCCCAGCCCCAAATTGTACCATCAAGAACACTGGTAGTAAGCAAGAACAAACAGGGCATGAAAAAGGTCAAAGAAAATTTATGTGACTATTCTTATAAAATACTTTTCAGCACCTGCTCAGTCTTCAGCCCCTAGGATTTTCTGAAGTTCTGCAAACTATCTGTTTCACGTGAAACAGCAGGAAAGAAATACCTGGAGGACGAAAGCTGGCAATAAGGAAGATCCTTCTCCAGCCATTTGCACCCACCATGCAAAATTCCAGGCTCCCTTGAACAGCTGCAGTGTGATGGGGGAGGAATGTGGGCAGACTTTTCCCTCCATTTCTAGTGCAAACAAGCAGAAACAGGGAAATGCTTCACAGGTCTAACCAAGCTGCTGTTGGCTGCATAGGCAATAGTGCTGAGCCACCGCACACTGTTTACTGTAGTTGAGTCCTGCACAGCTGTCTTTTTCTTAAGATGTACTACAAGATCGAGAATAGCTTGCAGTTATCAGTGAAGAACCTGGTCTTCCTTTTGCACATCCAGATTTTTGTCAAGTCCTTCCTTTACCCACCAGCACACTTGGGAATTAACAGAGACACCCTCACTTGAGCCCTTCCTGAATGACCATGAAATCCTGGAACAGCAGATGCACGCTCAACACTGAAGGCTGTAGAACAATTGCTAAATACACCTGGCAGCACCTCTCTCAGGCCAGCCCAGCCCAGAGCGCCAGGGAAGGAGGCAATGACAGAAGAAACAGCATGGTTTTCACCTGCTTCCCTGGTGTTTCATCGCTTTTCTATGTTTGTCAATAAAGTCTGTCCGCTCTCTTGTTAGCACCAAGGGCAGCTAATCTGAAATCAGCTTAGTTATGATTATCAGTGAGACTATGAAGTGCTTGCTGAATCGTTATCCACACCCAATCTGATATTATATTACCCTGCTCTATAACTATGTATGTTTATGGAAGCACTTGTAAACAGTGACTATTTTGCTAACTAATTCTAGGACAAAGGAACATTAGAAAACAAACAAACACAAAAACCTGCAGTAAATGAGAGACTTTGGAAACGATCATCTTTTATTTACAAGGAAAAAATAACCTTATGTGTGTCAGGAATAAATGGAAATCAGCCTCCAGCCTCCACAAATAAATAGTCATGGGTAGAAAACATAGCGTTTTTGTTAAAAATAAAGACATAATTTGCAATTAATGAAGGAATAAGAACTATTTCTTCCAGAGTCAATCTAATGAGGTTTTTAAAACTGATATATTCTGATCTCATCTGTTTCCCTATGGGTAGAGAAGCCAATCCTGAGTTTTCCTGTTGCAGATCAAAGTGACAGCTACAAATGTTATTAAAACAGTCTTCCCTAGTGGCAGGCAAAACGGGATAAAAAGCAAACAAGCAAGAAACTGAGCACCAAAATAGGACAACAGGACAACACTGGAGAATATTTCTGTCACCCCAAGAAAGATGAGCATCCACTAAATCCTGGATTTCAATAAATACAATATTATAATGAGAGGAGACTGTTTATCCTGTATATGTCAACTCCCTTGAGAATCCCATTTTTATTTTCCTTACCTTTCAAGGACAGCTATTCGTATATTTATTTGCATTGCCATAATGCAGAGATGCAGGATCAGAGGTCCATTGTGTAAGGTGCTGTACACACAGTTTATCAAAACAGCCTCCGCTTCAGAGAGCTCTCAGTCTAAACAGGGAAATTCTAAAAGTCCTAAGGGGAAACAAATGCTTGTAAGGCTTCCAAGACAGAACTAGAAAGTCTTCGGAAAAGACTTTGGTGACATTTCAGACTAAACTGAAACCTTGATGTTCTCATTTCAGTGATATATTTCCCTGGATTTGTGTCATTAGGAGTCTTCCCTGTTTTTTCTCAGCAATTACATCAAAATAATTTCAGATAATAAAATTTAATTGAGATTCAAAATTGTGCCCATAGCAAAACTTTACTTAACCAGATTCCTTTTCTATCAGAGAATTTGCTAGCACAGGGGAAAAATGTGTTTAAGAATCATCACAATTCCTCCTTCAAACATCAGATGTCAGAAATTCCTTGGTTGTTCCTCCTCTACAAACATCACAAACCCTAACTTCTTCCATCACTATTTGTCTCATCTTTCTTGAAGACTAAGGGAACGTGGAGAAATGGTAAAGCCTTGTCCACATGAGTGAGTGTCACATGGGAGAGTGTGCAATAAAACATTCTGTTCCGCTAGAACACTTTAAAAATTAAGGTCTGATTTGAGTAAACAAAAGAGTATCTTGAGAAGGACACCCTTGAAAGAAAATGATGCCCTGCTGTGCTCATGTAATAAAAATGAGCATTATGCGTACCTGGAACAATAACAGGTGAGTTCTTACACGTATTATGTTGCATCCATTCAGATGCAAAGTGATTACATACAAGGCATGGTGAAACACTATCCTCTAAACATAAATAGGCACTGGAGAGAGGAGTGTGGCTCTTTTAAGTGGAAAAGAAATAAATGGTAGACAGAAACAAGGGGTACAAGGAGGTTTGCGTTATTGAGAGTGCTACTGCATGAAGATGTATTTCTTGTTCATCTCTCTTCTAGAAGGCATTAGAACTAAGAAGGGAACATAAAAACCAAGGGTAGCACCAAGGTAATGCTTACATTCACGTTAATGAAAAATCAATGGCATCTTAAGGAGCTTCCTCTTTGAACTTCTCTCTTTATCCAGCAGAGGTGCAATCTCTTTGGTATCTGCGTGGACTTCACGATCTTCCAGGAGTCTGTAGAAAGGAGAGTTTGATGGGCTGAAAATATGCTTGCTCTTGGGCTGTGTAGTTGGTGGAGTTTCACCACTTGCATGTGCTTTGTGCTAAAGTTACTGTAGATCTGCATTATAGTTGTCCTACATGTTGGCAAGAAGTGGAGATCTTATAAAAAGGAGTCCTACTTTTGTTGGATGTGCTGGAGAACAGGGTGGGAAAGAGGAAGGAGAGAAAGAGAAGCAAGCTTTTCACCGATTATTCAGACTAAGCAGCACCCCTTAGCTTCTGTTGTAAACATAAATAATCCACATTTGTATTTGCATAGAATATTGATGCAAAATCAGTGGAGAAAACACTGAGAAAGAGATTTGTCGAGCTGTTGGAATTTAAGGGAGAACAAATTGCTGAAGAATTTGTTGGCAGTACTTAATTAATAGAAAATGTAAAATCAATGCTAGCCTTTTTATCACTTATGTAGTTGTTAGGTTCCCATCTTATAACGGTTGAACATAATAAAACTACTTCATTGGAGTCAGATTGCACATTTAAGTGCACATGTAAGTTCTTTTAGTGGAAAATCATATAAACCACTTTTGCACTGGTAGTTGTCAATAACATCAAGAAGATTTTTTTTTTTAATACTCTGTCTTCCGAGTTGCCAGTTTATTTCTTCTAGAGATGGGCAGGCTAATTCTGTAAAAAGCAGAATATGCCTGATCTAGTAAAAGGGATTTCTGTTCTGAAGCTTTCAGATCTCCCGTTCCTCTTCCTGCCAGTTACCGAAACGAATCCACCTTTTAGTGGAAACAACTTTGTCTAATCTTGGTGAGAAAAAAATGGTCTAAGAAAAGCTAGTTCATCTAGTTCTGCAGTATGGCAGGCTGACAGAGGTCCTCCTGAAGACAGGAGACTAACTTAATTCTTCAAGTTCAGAGACTCTAATTTTACTCTTCACTTAATAAATAACCCTGAGAAAATGCATGTAGGTGAACAGCTAGGGGGGAATACAGCCCAAAGGTGTCTGAAGGAAACTGCAAGTGAAGCACCAAATAGTAGAGAGGCTGGCAACGCAATGTGGCTAACTTCGCTGATGATGACTTTTGCTAGCTTTATACAAGCCAGAAGGAGACCTCACAGTTATTGGTCAAAGTTTGCTAAAGCACAGTCATTAAGATGTTTTATTAAATTTTACCAAAAATCAATTCCTAGACTGTAAGAGGCTTATCTAACGTGGATGTAATATTAGTTCAAATCAGCTGCTGAGCAAACGCCTGCAGTGCATGATTATTTTTGTCTTCACTTGTTTTGACAATCTCTAAAGAGAGACCAAAGATGACCCTTCTGGCATATAGCAATTCGAACCTCTTTGCAGCATACAGAAGTTTTCACCTCACCCATTCATTGGTAGTGCTAATGAGATATTTCCACAAGCTCTAGATTTATTTCAATAAATTTCAATCCAATGTCAATTTATTTTTCGTTTATTCTTAAATTAATTTTTGAAGAGTTTTAGAAGAAAGAACTGACAAGATAGGAAACAAGAGAAGAAAGGATAAAGAAGGAAGGAAAAAAGGATAAAAGTTAAGGGATGTGAGGCAAAGACAAGAGTAAAGAAAAAGGCTTTACAGGTACTTTTTAATAGGCCTAAACTGGAGTCTTGGAATTCCAGTGACACTGCAACAGCAGCTTGGATACAATTGCTCAGTCGTGTAGGTGATCATGCAGTGCTGGATGAGGCTTTGAGATGCTCTGTCAGTACAGTTCAGGTATAACACACAAGAGAAATATAACCACATTTCCCCAGTCCTAAATGCAGCAATCCTTTCTTGGGAGATTCCAGCAGCACTAGGGGAAAAACTCACATAAGAAGATTTCATTAGATTTTTGGTATTACTGAATTCAGTCTTAAATTACAGAAGATTTTTTTTTTTTAAACTTGAACTCTGAATAGCACATTGAGTCTTAAATATCATGCTGATTCCTCAAGCCATTTGCATTCAAACAGGGCTAGAGGTTTGTCTACAGATTTGATCTGAAACAATAGATTCCTCAAATTTTAAAAATCACTGGAGAAGCAACTGGCATTTTAACAAAGCGCAGAAGAGATGAAAACACGTAAATTCCTAGTGATCTCACCACACTATTTCTTCCTGTAGCATTAACTGGACCTAAAGTAAAATCTATAGAACCAACAGAAATTCCTGTGCTTTGGATCAGGTATTTTAATCTAGGATTTGCTTTTCCTCTAGTGCAGTTTTAAGGCTTTGAGGAACAGGTAGCCTTTATTATAATATACATAGGAATAAATCTCAACTCTAGATTCACTAGATTATACTTGTTATTGCCAAAGTTGACAATGAAGAGAGATATTTACTCAATATGCTTTCCACTAGGGCCAAGGACTAAGGTCATGTTTTATGGCTGTTTCTTATGTAATGAGCATCAAATGAAAACGCAAAAGGATTCCATTTCAAGATGCAGTTGAAATGAGCTATTTAATACACTAAAAGCTAGTGTGTGCTGTATTGCAAGTTCACAATGTTCCACGATGTCAACAGCTGCCTATGTTATTAAAGAAATTTAATAGATTGAGCTTCAAAAATAACCTGCAAGCTATTTAGGAAAGACTTCTGCAGCCCCTGAAAATGAATTTTCTATTTACAGCTGCATGGCCCACAACATTAGTGTGAAACTCTCCCTTGGTTTCACACTGGAGGGAAACACATCCCTCTAACGCTCAAGTGAAAATGTGAGATTCTCATGAGCTTCAGCCACTGAGTAAAACTCAGCTGAAACCTCTGCACTTCCTCTGGCTCCACAGGAAGACCACATAATACCACAATTTTACATTCTGTGAATACCCATAAATCAAGTTTCCTGCAAGACTGGCCCAAGTCTATGAAAAAGATGCATGAATATTGTAGACAAGTCAAGACTGCTCACAGCTTTTAACCTGCACGGAAATAAACTATGATTTGCTCAGTTACAGATGATGGCAAAAATTTCCCACCTGCATATTTCCTGCATATTTTCTTTCTTGTTTTTGTAATTCATAGTCTATTATGTGATAATCAACTACTACCACCGGGGAGATAAAACAGCTTAGGCAGCTCTTCCCTGGCAAGTATGGGAGAATTGCAGGGGTAATTAATTAATGTTGTAATATGCAGATAAATGACACTCTTTTACAGCTGGGATTTTTCATAGTATTGTATAATTATACAAAGACTTCATCTGTGGTTCAGGAAGTCTTGCGACCACAAATCATAGGAAGCTGGAAAAATACTACTTTTTCCTTGCCCTATCCATACACTCTTCCTTAGACATCCACATTTAACCCTTTCAGGGACAGGATTCAAACCTAGAAGGACCTTTAGTTTGGCTTGGTACAGTCATTCTTTTGTGTAAGCAAGCACAGCTTCAGAAGGAAACAAGTTTTGCAAATGGACATATTTATTCTATTTCTTTTTTCCAAATGTAAGTTCTGTTTGATTGCTCTTCCACAGGTGTACAACATGAAAGTGGAATCAGGCATAGGGGAAGCGTGTATGAACAGGGAGCTCAATCCCACTGGATGATACACAGCCCAGGTCTCGACTCGAGTGACTCCTGAATTCAACTCCAGCAGAAATGACAGCGTGGATATTGTGATAAGTACCACCACTTAGACCTCATAGTGAGGTAAAAAATGAAGGCATCAGAAACAGTTTAGGTGGGAGGGAAAACTGGGCACTGTCCTATGCTTGGTTTCTGTATTGTTTCATTTTGTTTTAATACTCTAACTGCCTGCTGCTCATAAGGGTTTAAGGTATTTTAGAATACAGATATCCCAAGACATAAATGTGCTATTCATTCTGTATTTTCACCTTAAAGGCAAAAAGGTAGTAGATGGAAGTCAGATCTTCTTTAAAGAAATATCTATTTACCCGCAGTGGGTCACCATCAGCTGCTACTGCTACTCCAGTTATTGGTTTGCAGATTGTATTTTTCTATATAGACACCAGTTCCTCCAACCTCTGCCATTTGACATCAGCAAGGAAGGGGCAAGGCAGTCTGGGCGGCACTCAAATCCTGGTGAGAGAAGAGGACAACAACAATGTTCTTCCTTTGATTTTAGGAGAAAGAATAGTATTTTTTAAACTTTTTTGCTTGCATAAAACTTTAGCAAGTTAATCATCTCTCTATAATAAAATAAAAAATAAACAAAGAACACTGGAAAACTAAAACTACCGACTTGTGTCTCACAGCCAGCTACCACTGGTGCTTATGATGGCACAGGCTTTGATGGATGGTTTTCTCATGATCCAATCACTTAGAATCTCTTTCGCATGTATATTAAGTACCTATTAAAAGAAGAGCTCATGATGGTGCCTTTCCCTATGACAAACTTGTTTTCTCCTCTGCATATTTATTTTGGAAAGCTTATAGGAAATGAGTATCTTTGAAAAGTCTACTCCTCCATCAAATCTAGCTAAAACTAGCTCAATGAGTTCAAAAGGTATTGGGAGGATTGTTCAGATGGAAGGCAAGCACACAGGCAATAGTGGGCACACAGGCCCATTTCTTTAGGAAGCCAGGCAAGAGAAGAAATCCATGCTCAGAGGGACGCCAAAAGCCCTCTGTGAAATTGAGCTGAGTGCATGAAGTGATCAGGACACAGAGAAAAGGCACAATGAGGTTTGTGCAATTCGGCTGTGTTATGGCATTTGACCTACTGCTTAGCTGAGCACCAGCCCTACTGCCAGCAGGAGCAACAGTCAGGAAGTAAGCAGGTAGGAGGAGACAGGGAACAAAAGGAAAGAAAGAAAGAAAAAAAAAAAGGCTTTGCTAGCTGATCTGGCTGATTGATGTGATTAATTGCCACCCACACAGGTAGGTGTTGCTACTGTTTACTTAGCACTCTGCCAGCAACAAGTGGTTGAGATTCCTTTGGGTTGCTCCACAGGCTTTGTCTACCTGGAAATCAAAACCAGTTGTATCTTACATATTGCCAACAACAAAACAAAACATCATGAGCATAAAATAAACAATTCTAAACTGCTGGATTGCAGGGACACTGCATTCACTTCCCATCTCCCAGGAATTTGTGGGCAAGGGAATCCAATGATCTCTCTTTACAAAGTTATCTCTCTTCTAAAATGTCTCTTTCTACAGAAAGATACTATTGCAGCACTGAATAAAAAGACTCACAACTATATATGTTCTTGGAAACTTGTGGGCTTGAAGATTAAAAAGCAACTCCTTCATGTGCTTCATAACCAACAAAGACAATAAGAGAGGGAGAAGAGAAAAGGGAAAGAAAATGACATAAAAGTACTGTTCCACTGGGGAAGGAAGCTTACATTCAAGAACATATAGATCATGCAAAAGATCCTTGGGGCAGGAACTACTTTGCTTTTGTTTTTTGATTCTGTATTTATATATCCTGCCTGGACTAAGTTTACTAGGAGCTACTGCACTTACAAAGGATAAAAAAAAGAAAGAAAAAGAAAGAAAAGCTGTAAAATATTCTGACTTACTCAAAATAAACATATGCATTTCATTCCACACATACAGCTTTCTAAAACTCTTCCAATTTTAGTCACTGCTGAAAAGCATATTTTGAATACATCTGTGCAAGTGTGCAAAGGTGGAATGACTGCTCTTTTACCCATTGGTGTGTATAAAGATAAGTTACTGCTCTCTTATTGATTAGAACAGTTAGCGTTTCAAGTCTGGGTAAGCTTCTCTCAGGAGATCCAGTTGCTATTGCCAGTTTCCACATATTAAGCATAGCAAGAGTAAGCACCAAGAACACAGTAATAGCTAAAGACATGTCAGATATTTTCTAAGGTTTCATTTTTAGACTACCTTGCAACATTTTTTCTAACACTTTCCCACTTCCCACTAAGTCTGTGAATGTACATCTCCTTTAGTAACATGCACAGCTCCATGTCTGTTCTCAAGAAGCAATGTGCACATAGACACTCAGCTAGTATGAAAGAAAAACCTAGACTATGGGAAAACATGCTTTTAGCCAACAGTTTATGCTTTAGAAGAGAGATATGAGAGAAAATGAGGTCAGTTGGTCAGCATACCTGTTAAAAAAGAAAAACCATAGAGGGTGCTTGGAGCACTTTGTGTCATGCTGCTTCAATGCTTTATCTTGGCCAGGGAATGTACCGAATGTGGCTTTCCCAGCTGAAAATAGGTGTCTATTGTTTTCACTTTTGGTAAGAAGCCAATTAGTTGTCAAACAGGCTCATCACAAAATTCTTAGTGTGCATGGCAAAGCAAAAATACTTTTGACTTACACGTTCACTTTGTCAGGAACAAATTAAAATACAAGTATTTCCAGCTAGGAGGGGGTGGCGGCTAGAGTGGTATATCCTTGTTCACAAAGCAATTGAGATGCAAACCTTCCTGTTAAGCTAGGCTTGAGCTGATGAGGAAAACGAGTGATGAATTATAGAGGATTGGTCTATAACATCCTGAATAGGCATCACATAGAATATTTTAAGTACTACAGGCCAACTCCTCCTACATACATATACCAGCTCTTGATCAGATAATATAGTACCTGGAACGTACAACATATGGTTTGCTGCTGAGGGTTTTCTTTATTTTCTCCTCAGTGATATTTGCAAAAGGCATGAAGAAAACTGAATTGTCATAGGTGCATGAAGTCAGGCTTGCACTGTACCGGAGTGAATAAATCTATGTTAGCATTAACAAGAGTAACAACAAATTTGAGAGGCATTACATGCCTCTTTCTGCCTATTAGCATTACAGCATTCTTTCCATATGCAATTAGCCCTGCTTACCTCTCTTAGCCACCATCTCTCTGCCTAACACATGGCATTAAAGCTAATCACCCAGGCATAGCAAATGCCACACTTCCAGTTCAGGGATATATGGAGCCCAAACACTTCGTGCTTCAAACTTTATATCGGAACACTGCTTCACACTAGACAAAAAGATCGTAGGTAGAACTGGTTTCAGGAAGAACACCCACAACGCCTACAAGCCTAATGGGCAACTTTTTGGGCAAAAGTTCCCAGGCTGTCCTTGGAGTTCAGCTGAGCAAGCTCAGGTGTGGGCATGTCCAGGTTGCCAAGACCTATCACGCCCAAGGCCTTCAAGACTGGTCTTTGCATGTATGCAGTGCTGTGAAGGATGACAGACAGATGATGCATGGCTAATCTTTCTTAATATTGTTTAGATTCTTGCCTTACTTGCTTTGCCTGGCCACAATAAAGCTAACCAGTAGTACCAGAGACAATGGCTACCGAAGGCACAGGAGCTTTGGGCTACCTGTGTAAATAGGTTTCCAAAAGGTTAGCAAAGGCCAGTGGGCATTGTGGTCTGTCAGCTGAAGAATGCAGTTTAAGAAGATCATATAATCTGGCCATGATAAAAAGATAAATCCATAGCTAAATTAAACCTAGATCTGATTCTGCCACCTCAGTGCCTTATATATTACACCATGGATAAACGTCTCCTAAATGTATGGCATCAACTTTTATTCCTAGCCAGACTTTCATTGCCTAAGCCCACCATGCTTGTACAATGTCATACCTGCCCTGCTAAATCCTTGGTAAGCTCGATCACTTCCCCTAACCACTGAACTGGTGTGCCTGTGGATCAGGCAGCATGCTCTGAGTGAGAGAGATCAGCTTGGGGTGTGGTATTCAACCAAAAGGCTACCTGCTGGCTGTTCCTGAACCAGGCCAATTCACCAAGTTGATAAAAAAAAACCCTGCGAATACTGATGGGAAGAGGAACAACCACATTAAGGGCACTCAGACTACAGGTACTGTACATGAAGTTAAGATGAGGGAATCTCTGCCTCTTGGCCAGGCTTGGCTGGATTTACGCAAAATGAATGATCTTTTCCTCAGATGCATCCCTTTTAAGTTTACCACAAGCGTATGTGCCACATGCATTTACACTGTCTTTACAGTGGTAGGTACCATGCTTAATGCTCTGTTCCCACCATGTGCACTGCTGAATGTGTATAATACACAAGGCATGCCATCCAAGTTTATTTTCAATTACTTCAGAGAATGTTTCTCCCTGAGGCACAGTTTCTGTTTAGCTTGTTTAGTTGCCACAAATGCAAACCCTTGAGGGAGAGGGGAAAAAAAAAGATATAGTTGAATAGCATAAACAAAGCACTGTGAAAGACTGCCCCTGGGAGGGAGAAGATGAACTACAATTTTAAAAATTAAAACTCCTGCAAACGTTTTGCCAGTTCCTTTGATGATGAAAGCAAATTTCATTAAAGTGACAGCAGTCTATTTCCTGCAACTGCACTGATGTCTTCCTGCAAAAGCAAAACTAACAAATATATACATATATATATATATACACACACATATATATATATATTTAAAGGAGTGCATGTTGATACTGCACTAGGAAAGGCATAGGGAGCCTCTGCCTCTCCTTCCACATTCATATGTCAAGTCTTCCTTCCTGCAGCAGGCTCACCTTCACTAATATCCTCCTGCCTTTGCTTTTCTTCTGACAGCAGGTCAGAGGAAGGGACAGTCCCCTCTAGTGCGGTGGGTTACGTGCTCTCATGTACCAAAATAGCTACTTCTTCACTGACACAAAAGAAAGAAAACATCCTTGCATCCTGTCCTGCTGCCAGCTTTCAAAAGGTAATTAAACATCCCCTGTTTTCAAAGAGCAGAGTTCTCCAGGACCGTGGTGTCTCAGCTCTGATGTTGTCAAACAACAGGGGGTTGCTTAAGCTTTGACTGACCTTTCCAAAGACCTACAAGCAATTTAATGGGAGCGCTCTTTAGTGGAGACAGAAATGTTCCATTATCTGCTTCCTGTTGTCTTGATTACTTGGGGTAAGGAGGAACTTTGATTCTCATGGTCTTGAGGGCCAAATCAAACCACTCCAGGCAGATTAAAAAGATGCACATTCATCCGTATCTCTAGTGTAAAGAAAACTTTTGCTTTGTACCTACATCTTGATCACTTGAATTTTAGTTCTTTCCTGCCCCCATTCTATTCTCTTTGCCTACTGTTTCTTTCTGGTGTTCAAAAACTGTAGTAACTAAGTTCTATAAAGATCCAATTCCACTCCCAAATTACAAGTATGTTTTCTGTGTCCACGGAGATCAACTTTCCACCTCAGGGCTCCTAAGAGGTAGGAACGGCTTTGAAAGAATTGCTTGTCAGCCAAGATCTGTTGGAGCACAGCACAGAGTCTTCCAGTGACACCTACTTTTCCCCTACACTCTACACTAGCTGCTGCAGAGACAAAGGTAGGCTAGGAGTTGACTAGGACAGTGCTCTGCTGGGTCAAGACTCCTTACGCTCAGAAAATTTCCTTGTTGCTTTGCAGTCCGCCAGAGACATCAGAAGAGAACTAGGGAACAAAAGTCCCCTCAAAATTCACTCTACAATTTGTTTTTCTCTTATTTCTGTTTTTCCATCATAATCAAACATGAAAATAGGAGTCCAAAAACAAATACTGAGTCAAATTTTGCTGGCTGCAACCCAATACACAACCCACTCATTTCATGGGAATTTTATTCAATTAAGAACCATTAAGCCTAGCTCTGTTTCATGATTTTATTGTCTGCCGAAAAGCCCCTGGAAGGCAGCCTCTCAAAGAATCGGATCTCTGCTGCCAACGTGAGGTGAAGAAGTTGCACTTTTACTATTCCTGGACTCACTCAGACAGGACCCATTCACCCATGATGTTGAAGTGAGGCTCTTGTCATGCCATCCAACATTTAGCCGTTTTCTCTGTCTTAAATAAAAGGAGAGAAATAAAGCAGGCTGATTTTTGGCTGGAGAGAGCCCTATAGCGGGCCCGCTAAGGGGCCAGCTGGCTTCAGGCAGGGCTCTGGCTTCTGCGTTTTGTCTTTGCCTCAGTGAGATCATTCTCTGAACCGCATTCCCCTCACTCAAGTTTTCCTCTGCTTAGTTGATATAAAATAAGAGAATTACTGGCAGGAAACCTGACTGTCAGCTTTCTTTGCCTCTCCTCCAGATATCTGAGGGACAACAATGTTCTGGGGAAGCTATGAGATTAAAAAAAAATAAATCCTTATGTTTCATTCCTTCAACAGCACAGTCATTATCACAGCCCTCTTTTTAGCTCCCCCCGGCAGGTGAGTGAGGAGACAAGGGGATACCAACAAAAAGCAACTTGTCTAAGCCTTTTCAAGACATCAGTGGCATGGACGAGGATTGATGTGTGTTTTGGCCCAGCCCAGGTAATATAGGGAGTTGCTTAAGGCAGCAGACTCCCTGCTGTTGCCTATGCCAGAGCTCGGAAAAGCCATGCTTGCTGCTGCAGACAGGGAGAGGGGTTGCAGAGGGGCAAGGGTGATCATCGTGTCAGGAAGGTGAGGGGGAAAAGCAGCCTTCTAGAAATGCTGGCTGGGGTTACTTTCCCCCACGTTCTCCTCATGCAAGAGGGGGAGAGGCCACCAGCTCAGCTTTTCAGGGCACTTGCCCAGCTTGGTGGCAGGAGCAGACAGGCTCTTTTACCTTGGGCCAGCAAATTTAATTCTGCCAGCACTACAGAAAAATGCCTGAACTGGCCCTGCTCAAACATGGGTCAAGGTCATTACTTGAGAGCTCCAAGAATATCAGAGTAACCGTAATGGCCGTAACAAATTAATGCAACACATCAAGCAGTCGCCAGCATTTCTGGGAAAGTACCTTTGGATTATGCTTCTAGCAAAGCAAATCCTCACAGGAAGCACACACAAATTCTGCAGTCATATGGAGAAGGCGGGGGGATTGCATCTCTTATTTTCTTTTCTTTTCTTTTTTTTTGACATCAGTTGCTGTAAATTTGGAAGGCAAAATTAGCTGTGAGCTAACTGAAAAATGCATTCACATTAGTAATTTTTTTTAGTTATCAGA
The DNA here is from genome assembly GCF_040807025.1 of Struthio camelus. Lineage (NCBI taxonomy): Eukaryota > Metazoa > Chordata > Aves > Struthioniformes > Struthionidae > Struthio > Struthio camelus. The sequence continues at coordinate 105,135,286 of NC_090943.1, forward strand.
TCAGAATGTACAGTTGAGTAAAGAGCTGCCTCGTAAGTTACCTGAACGCATCCAAATGTAACGCCTACTCTGAAAGTGATTTATGACTGCATCAATAATACATTGACGTGGCCCCAAACAGGGCTGTCATAAGCACTCGTATCACTGTGAGGTAACCCCAAGCACAATGGTGTGGCTTCCTATCAGCTCCAGGATAAATAGAGAACATGGGGCCAATCCCATTCCCTGGAAACCCCTATTTGCTTTTTATCACAACTACAGGGGATGATTTTTTTTTCTGCTTCCCTGGAAGAAGTGAGGGTTGCCTAGCTTTTCATTATGCCATCTTGACTCCCTTTCTCCCATGATCGTGGCTATGGGCAGTGCTGCACCACCTGCCACAGAGCCCCAAAATAACGGAGTCAAAGATGCCCTAACCCATGCAGAATTTCTGAACAAAAGGCAAACCATGATCTCCTCTAGTTCAGAGCATGAACCCTTGCAGCATGCTTCCACTTGCTCTGCCTTCTTTCTTCCCTCTGTGCCAGCATCCTAGATCCTATAGGAAGAAAAGCATAAGGCCACGACAGCGAGGTTTTGAGTACATTTAAGACAAAAAGAATTTCCTGGTATGTTTTTTCTCTCACTAGCATGGGGGAACAACAGGATAGAAACCACCACAAATCTCTTCCATCACCCTGAAGCACTTTCCTCTGAAATGAGAAAAGAACTTGAATAAACTTTTCATAAGCCTCATGATGAAAGTACCTAGATCCCATACTTAACGGATTTCACATCACCCACATTTCTTGGTTGCTTTCGAAAATTCTGGCTTGCGCTTCAGTGGAGATAGAGGCAAAACATACAAAAATAATTACATTCTACTTCTAGCAATGTAAAAGATCATTGCTCCATTGATTTCATTTGTATAACACTGATTTGGCACATGGCAAAAATATGACCCAACAGAACTAACCACTTCCTCCTTGTATCCAAGTCTCATGAAAGTTATCCATATATCATTTTGGTTAATCAACATCCTTAATGCAGTTCAGACAGTAGCTTCAAATAGTTGATTTCTCTGCCATCCACTATTCATCTTTTTCACGCATTGGCTTAGTTTATAATCCTCCTTTATACCTCTCAAATCTCTGCTTACCAGCTCATCTTGATTTGTTATCATGGGATTATTTTTTTTTACCTTTATCATTGTGCCATGTAATCCATTAAGCAAAGCCAGAATTTAGCAGCCAGATTGTCAGACTATTTTCTTCTTTTATCTTTTTTTTTTTTTTTTTTGGGGGGGGGGGAGGGCAGGGGAAAGAATTAGCTGTGGAAGGAATTATCTATGGGAATGTCAGATTCTTAACCCTTCTCACTTGGTGTAGCATACTGTATTTTGTATATCCAGCTGGTTTTGATTGAGAATGTTTGTTAGTGTTCATAAGACAGGCTCTATCACTATTGGATGCACAATGGAATAGCCTAATATATTCTTGAAAATTAGACCTACTTTTCTCTGCCCTGACCTATTTTTAATAGCCGTAGCAGTAGAAGTTCAAAGAAAAGTTGCTCTGCCTGGAGCTGCATCCTTCCCAAGATGATCGCATCACTAAAAGCCACAAGAACTCAACAGTCAAAGTAACGAACTCTCGTATATACTAAGAAATACACTCTCACACTCAAATACATAAGCAAGAATGTTAGCAAGTCAGATGCTGTAGATGGGGTGAAGTGATAAACAACCCCCTCCTTTCCCTATTAAGAATGAGGGATTCAGCTTCTCCTTCACAGCTGGAGGTAAAAAGGCCTATTGCTTACAGGAGTGAAAATGGTAGGATAAGAAGAAAAAAAAAATTGCCCTTAATTAAGTGGTGATTTGCTCACTCAAACACACCTTAGCTTTATAGCCAAAATCTCTCTGCTCTTTCATTTGCCAGTGTGGATGTTCTGCATTGAAGGTTAAAATCTGGAGTTGGACAGCAGTATGAATGTGGCGTTATCCTACAATGAGAGCACTTTATCCTGTTCAGGTGGGAAAGGAGTGAATATGATGATATGATGCATGCATGTGAGGAAAAGGAAAGTGCAGTCAGCACAACTAAGCGAAGGTATGACTGAGGCTTCAAAGAAAAATGATTTAGAAGATGCTGTAAGACTTTAGTCCATGCTAATCAGTCAAGCTCCAGCAAAATCTACTGTCTTCATTGGGTCACACCCAATGAAGAATGGCTGTTAAATCTACTATTTAAGCTGTCACCCAGATTTGCTTCTGAAATAGCTAGCTAATGTTATTATTGAAATTAATTGTTCCTGAGTTGCTTCATCTTGTGTATTTTAATTCAAGTAGCTGGAGGACTCCTTCAGTTTTAAATCATGAGGTTCTCTCGCCTCCAGTAAATCCACTCAAAGCACAGCTATTAAAACTCCAAGCTCCAAGCTGAGAGATTTAAAACAGCTTTCAAGTATCAAGAGTTAAACCCACAAGGAAAATTCTCTATCGAGACAAACGGGTGCAATTCCACTAAAGTCAACACCAGCAGACAGTTTAAGCAAAAGTATGGTGACAAGCATACAAGCAGTGACTGGGACATCTCTAAATGTAAGGTGCGCTGCAAATACTGGTTTCTGCCAAAACCATGTTGCTGTGACAAGATTCCAGAGGCTGATATCCTGTTTGGGTCAAGCAGGAGAGTCAATTTTTACTTATCAAATGAGCTCAATTTGTAAAATTTCTCCTGAGGCATTTGCTTCCTTCCAAAAGCTCAGCTATCTTTAATATATTCTCTTCCTTGAAGATATATTTTTGTTCCTAACTTCTGATGAGAAATTGGGCTGTGTGAAAGTGATGAGAGTCTACAGCAGTACTCCCACCTTTTCCAAGATTGTTTCTGGTGTTATTTTGACGCCTCAGGAGTCTATTTTAGCCTTAAAACAACCCACTTACATATGAACAACTAGTAGTTGTCACTCAGTGATGTTTCATATCTTCAGGCTTCCCATACCAAAAAGCTCAAGGCTTATTCTCTGTTTATGTTTCTCTGATGTGGGGTAGTGATGCTTTCCTACACACTGCTTGCAACTTTCCTTCCTAATAAATTTAATTTGGCATGTCTTTGCAGTTGACTCCATGTTGCTTAGTGGAAAAGGTGAGTGACTCAGGGATTCGAGGAGAGTGCTGACTGGACCAAAGTCTGTTGTATATACAACTCCTGTCATCCCAGGAACCCTCTTGTGCAACAGAATTGATGTGGCAATATCAACAAGCACCAGTTACAAGCATAAGCGTGCCTGCAGCTCCTTTTGACATGAAAAGAGGGCAAAGAGTGCTCAGTGGTCATGAAAAGACTCCAGTCCGCGGTCTGGGGATGAGGGGGTCATCATTTGAATAACCAGGATGAGCTTAAGATCCCTTAGTGGAGCACTGTTACCAGCCCCGGTTATAGTAAGTGGCCAAGAGAGATGGATGATCTTGCCAGTGATCTTTATTTAAACTGATATTAAACTAAAATTCATCTGTCACTGCAAAGCATTCACCCCACTTTTTGATAGATGCTATTTATCTAACACTACACCTCTGGTTTTAAATTGCCTAAATAATAACTGGGAACTTAGTAGATGGTACAAGACACTACAAGACAAGCTTTTTACTTACATAACCTTGGATCCAGCCAAGCAACAAAGAAGTTTCCCAGATTTGGAACAGGAATGTGGATAATACAACTTAATTCTTTCCTTCTCAACCTGGATTTGGTTCTCCTCTTGTTTTGTTTATCTGCCTAAGACCTAAGATATTTCATTCACAGATGCACAGTCCTTATGGTTAGAAAAGTTTCCAAATGATTACTTTTGACCTCTAGGATCGCACATATCATTACATTTCATGCCAGTGTTATACCAAAAGTTTGCATTTGCCAACTTATGTTTTCTGAGGGTTTTGGTCTAAATTAGAAGCAATTAAGAATCCACTAGTGTACATATAGCTTGTTCTAGGGTTTAGTCCACCACTTTCACATTCTCTCCTTTGTATTTTAAAAATACCAATTGACAACTTTCAGCCATTGATGATTCTTAGGCTATTGATTCTTCTAGAAAGAGGCATCCTAATAGGTGATTTGTTCTCCTTTTAAAGGCATTTATTCACTGTATTTTATTACCTTTATTACCTTCTACTCACTTAGCAAGAGCTCAAAACAAATTTTTCTGATTCTCTTGTCGTTTACACAGCAAATGAGGAATAACTTGAATCAGTGGAGCTGATGACCAACAGGACATCAGAGCTGCAGAGTTTTGACTCTCTGAAGTTTAGAAAGAATGTTACTTGCTGGTCAGAGATCAATTCATTCAAGTTATTCTTCCTCTTCAGCCACCATGGACATTCTTTGGTATGTGGCACCAAAGGAAAAAAAAAAAAAAAATTCAGGTTTTGAAGTAAACTGCTGTGAGGAAGTCTCACATACCACCTGTTGGTTAACAAGTGCCACCCTTGCCAATACTCACAAATGACTTGGAAAAACAGAGAGCTTTTGGCATCTTCTTACATGACCTGTACTGAAGAGTGGCTCTTCTGCCCTCCCATCTAGCAGAAGACACAGATCTCACATGACCTGCCCTGCAGCAAAAGCATGCAGGGGAAGGCTTCTCCTCTGGCTGTCACCTCAGCACCTGTTGTGAGATGGTTTTCAGATCAAACTGGTATGGTGAGAAGCACCGACTACCTGGTTCTACAAGGACAAGAGCTGCTGAGATGTTTCCCTCTCATTTCTTTGGAGCCACATGAGACCCTGCTGGGCCCAAACGCAGTAGTGCAGTATTTGCCTAGGTGGGAGCAGAGCACACTGCCTTTGGAGGGGCAGTAAGAAGTTTCCCATCTTCCCCCAATAACAAATGAAATTTCTATAAGGGTGGAAGGATCCTTCTTTGCAGTTCCATTTTTCTTCTGAATTTTCTTTTCCTTCTTGTCTGTTAGCTCCTGACTTATCGGCAACTGGAGTTAAATTGTGAGGACAAATTTCCTACCTGCAGGGGTTCCAAACCTTTTGGCAATAAAGAAGCCAAGGACTAAACCCGCCACCTCTTCCTAAGAGCAAAGGGGACACTTGCACAAACACAAGAATAAAAATCTCTCCACCTTTTATCCCAAGCTGTTGAATTGGGAACACCCACACTACAGACCTTTGCGCGCAGCAGAGCTGCTGGTACAACTTCTCTGCTCCCTGCTTTCATTCGCATCCCTTCAGTTCTTGTTTTTGACTTGCAGTAATCAAATAAAACACATTTGCAAGGGAGTCCTGCGCTGACGGGAATGGATGCACGTAGCTGCTTGCCTGATTACTTCATTCCAAGCCCTCCTGATAGCTGCAATTGTTCTTTATCAGCTGATATACTTGAGTAACAGCAACAGAGAGCTAAACTGCTCTCAAACAGAGCTGTCCAACTCTACCAGGTTTGATGAGACTGATCAGGTAAAATTGCTCAGTGTAGCCCTTAATATTAAAAAAAATGCTTATACAGATGTTTACAAGATCATTTCATGTTCCTCTCAGAATAGCAAGGAGCTGTTCAGTGATGCACCATGCTTGCTTTCCTATCTTTCTATCTGACCTGGCTGTCCAAGTAACATTATATAAACTACAGACATTATACAGACTTCAGCAATCCACCTTCCACTCCCTTCAAGATTTCTAAACAACCTCCTGATGCATTAAGTGGAGCGCACATACCACAGCAGGGTTTGTTCACATGTTCAGCTCCCCAACAAAATGCTTTGCACTCTTTCGAGTGACTGGTATGGTAATAAATACTCGTTAATGTTCACCATGGCGCTCAGACGAATGAATGCCCAGGTCTCTGTGCTTGGCCAGAGACAAGTGCACTAACTCTTGCTGGTGCAACCGTGGTGAGCTGAGTGCTCTGACACGCACTGCCGACAGCACTGGAACACAAAAGCATTTAGCAGTGGCCCAGTACACATGGATGTAAGCATCTGAAGAGGGATGAAGAGCATGTTTCAGAAGACAACAGTCCTCTGCCAGAAGCCATGCCCCTGCTAACAGGTCGATCCCAAGGCACCCACACGTATTTCACGTGCTTTCAGGAACTGTTCTAGCTGTTCCTTTCCCTTCCAAAGGTGTTCCTGCAGCCCTTCACCCTGGCAAAACTGAGCAAGCAATTCCAAGAGCAAACAATAAACTATGAGCTCCTTCCACTTCATAAGTAACATACTTTTGCATTCATGTAGGACACGCACACATACACACATTCATACATATTTATATCTGTGTGTATGTAATGTAAATAACATACATACATATAGGCAACCCCCATGCGGGAAATTTCCAACTACAGGGCAAAAAAAAAAATCTAACAAAGAGCCGACCTTTTTGACCCCAGGGACACCTGCCTTTTGTAGGAGGAGGGCTGTTTATTTAAGATGTTTTGCAGATAATTGTATCTCTGAGACACACAACTGCGTGCACGCATACTGCTGGCATTGAACAGGCTAAACTGAAAAGCAAAGCAGGGAATTTCTGGAAAAAAAGAAAAAGCTTGTCCCGACAGAAAGCCAGCCCTCTCTGTTATGCTTTACCAGCTTCACAGATATACTTTCAAAGGACACCTGGAAGGAGCTGGCAAGAAAAAAAAAAATCTATTTATGCAACTTTTGTGTAAATGTCCCTTAAAAGCCACAGAGTTTACAGATGTCAGAGGACACAGGAAAGCACCTGTCCGCCAGCATTCTCTTGCCTGATTAGAGGCTTTGTTATCCCTTGGTCACCAGAGAGTAGATGCCTTTTTACCACCAGTGACCAGATACAACCTGATGAACTGCACAACCATCCAATGCTAACAAAAGGAGACTTCATCACTCCAAGGAAAAGGTGTCACATGATTTCAGATTCCTATCTGATTTGTCCTTCAGTAGATCATCTACCACCTTATAGAGAAGAGAACCGTCTTTAAAAGAAAGATACCATCCTCCCCACCTGCCTGAATTAGACAAACATATTGGTGGTAGCCTCATCAGGGCGCAGCAATTAAGATTTCCCAGGCAACCTCCCAGAAAACAGGAACGGGCCATTTTCAGGAGTCTTGGTTTCCCAAAGCCTTTACACACAGTCTTAAAAATCTCACTGGAGTGAGTGTAGGTTTTAGAGCGGTAATTTCACTAACATCAGTGCTTTGATGCATTTAGGGAGCTCATAGGGCTAGATCTGAAAGCACTTTATGGAAGCTTGCAAATAATATTGTCTCCTTCAGCAGACAAGGAAAGCAAGGCATAGAGGTACACTGAGGATGCAAGATGGTTCACCACAGTATAGTGTGAATCTTTAACATATTCAAGACAAGAGAATTTACATGTTATGGTATGAAAATTTTTTTTTGGAACGATAAACATCCTGAAGAGCCTTTGCATGAAAAACTGCAAAGCTACTGCTGATCTTTTCAAGTACTGCCCCTTAACTGGTGCTTCTTCTCTCAGTAGTTTCATTCAGAGACCAGATATTTATTCATAACATATTCAATGTTTTTAAAAATGCTGTAATAGTTTGGGGGAAAAGTAAAGAAGGAAAAGAAAGAAAAGAGCACAAGCACTCCCGTCTTGCCTTAGGGCTCGCTGTTTATCCAACCTGAATTTAACCATCCCTTGCAACAATCAGCGCAGCAAAGCCTATTTTTCTAAAGACAACACTCTTCGGCATTAATGTCAGCCAACCTGATTGCAATCACTACTCTGGATTCAGACCCAGTTTATAGAAATGGCAAATTGAATATTACCAGAAGCAGAATGAGCTAACACAAATACTGCCGTGAAGCCCTGCCCTTTGTCAACATTGCACTCCTGTCTCCAATCCTCTGTAATGGATTTATTATACACGTTCCCACATAACTTCTAACTGTGCTAAAAAAAATGATGACTTCATTGCATCATACGAGCATTACAATACCAGAAAAAAAGCACTGCAGCTTGACTATCAGAATGGAGAAGGGAGACATCAGACTGTAGGTATTAGACAGAATTTGTGTAGTAACCAAGATGGCAAGTTTCAGACAGGGATAAGGTTTATAGACAGTTGTGACCAAATAACAGTTTGTGAACGAAAACAATTAGGCAACCTTAAACGTAATGGTTGCAATAAATAATTGAGGATGCACTCTATGTGCAACTAAAATTGTAGCTTTTAAAACTACTGATGAAGCTTTTCAGTGCTGGAATCACACATTTATTTGAAACATCTGTGAAATCTTGTTTCCTTTATATTTTTGTACTAGCCCACTGTTCCAGTGGAATCAGATTAAAGGAGGTCTGCCATGAATGTGAGAAAGCTGGCCACCTCTCTTAATTCACAGAATGGTTTAGGTTGGAAGGGACCTCTGGAGATCATCTAGTCCAACCTCCCTGCTCAAGCAGGGTCCTCTAGAGAATATTTCCCAGGATCGCGTCCGGGTGGGTTTTGAATATCTCCAGCAAAGGAGGCTTCACTACCTCTCTGGGCAACCTGTGCCAGTGCTCGGTCACCCTCACAGTGAAGAATTTTTTTTCATGTTCAGATACTTCTGAATTCAATGCTGCTGAAAGAATAAACATTCTAGCTGACTCACAGATAAAATGGCAATGAATAAAGAAAAGGGAACATTGGTTATGTGATCGTATTTGTCACTCCAGCCAGAGTTCATAGAAAGTTTGCTGTCAAAACTTAAAAAAAAAAAAAAAGTGGATTATTTCCCCTTAAAATCTTTAGTTATTTAAAAAACTAAGGGAACTGCAGTGAACTAGAGATCTGAGAATTCGTTGTTATAGAAAAAAATTCCTTTTTCCTCCCCCGCTTGAAAATGAGGTGGGGAAGTCTTAGAAAATGTAAGAAATGAAGAAAGCTATTCTGTCTTTTTTTCCTCTAAAATCTTTTCCAACAAGACCTGAGGAAAAAGCTTTTTAAACATACCTCAGAAAGAAGGAAAGAAAACACAAAATTTCCCAATTCCCCTCCAAGCCCCAAAAGTGGCTTTTCTGCATTTTGACCTTTCCTGTTGGAAATGAAATCTGAAACTGTTGCTTGGAGTTGTATATTTGTACTCTCTAAAAATGTTCCCTCATGCCTAACCACACTTCTAACAATTTGCTTTTCTGGCCTCAGTTTGCACTCATTAATTCCTTCCTCCTCATGCCTTCCTAGGTGAGCAAAGTGATCATTTGATCCTTGCCATCTTGTGGCTGCAGCAGCAGTGGGTGAGGAGGAGAGGAGACAGGGCTGATCACAGCAGCAGCGTGGAAATCCTGCACAGAGCTCCCTTCCCATCAACTCTTGCTTATCAAGCTCCAGTCTGAACAGCTAATATTGCTGCATCTCAGGCGGAGCAACCCCTGGCCCTAATTCTGCAGCTGGATCTGCACTGGCCTACAAGTTCACCTGCTTACATGATGCATCTTGCAGCATTAGGGCCACTGCCTCTGTTTTTCTTGGCTTCACGGCCCATGTAGTTGGGATACGTTTTAATGCTATCGTTCGCTGGCATCCGCAGCGTTCACTGAGGAGCGAGGTGCTGTTGACTGTGAGGAAGAGACCTGGAAACCAGCCCAGAGTTATATGGCAATTGGTTCACCTGGGGAAGAACCAAGTTCCCTGTTTATGCACAAGGCACCAATAGGTATTTCCCATTCCGTTTCTTTTCCCTGATTTGACTAGCGTCCCGGTTCAAAGGCATCGGGATTCTGATCTCATTCTGCCCATGGCAATCCGAATTCACAGTAACACCTATTTGTCAGGTTTGCCAAGCCTGCAGTGTCCAGGTAGGAAGGGCAAAGTGGATCTGTTACAGCTAGGAACGGCACTAAGGTTTCACAGAGAGGGAAAAATTCAACCTACATCTTGCTGTAGAGAGCTGGAAGGAAATAAAATGGCGCTTTTTAAACTGGCACATCTCCAAAGGGCAATATCTGAGCTTTACTCTTTCAGTTATTCCCATTAAAAAAATAAAATTATCAGAAATGTTTATTCAACAGTGAATAAAACGCTCAAATCAGATAGGCTTTATCTGATAGTAAGGTAATGACTGACTACCAAATCACATGGCAGTAAAACATTTTTCATGGATGTGGTAATGTGCCCTTACCTGAAAACCTCTAATTAAACAACTGGGGGCTGAAGGTGGGGGGAGGGGAACTGCAGATAAGAACAGAGAAGTCACGTAACTTAGCAATAATAGGAACACAGAGCAGGGCTCTAGGAAGAAAAAAAAAAAACTTGGGCAGCCACCTACAACCAGAGATCTGTCTCTGTTCTGCCCTGTAGTCAGACTGCCTTTCCATTAATTGCTGCCTGATTCAGTTTGCCCTGATAGTTCAACATGATCAAGCATTTTTGTATTTTATTTCTCTGACTCCTATTGCTCAGAATGACAATTTCCACGAGACTTCTATTATTTATATAAAACTCATAAATAATAAATTATTTTTTGTCTTACATAACAACCATTGTGTAGTTTATCTAGAAGTCTCAGTCTAACTCCCTAAAAAAAAACTTTATGTTCTCGGGGGACATTCTTAAAAAAAATTGTGAGACAATTACACAGCAGTAAAGTTTACAAGAAGGAATTTACTTTCTCTAAATTCAATACACACTAAGTTGTTGGCAATTTTCAATCCTATTGTATCATAGCTGCTTTAATGCTCTGTGGAAGTAGCAGTTTCACTGCTAACCAGTAGTCTTCAACATTTTTAGCAGCTCATAACGGCAAGCCTGGAAAGCCACAGTATCAGAGAATCAGAGACGGAATAGACCCAAAGGGTCATCTAAGCCAGATCAGCAATGTCTAAATCACTCCTGGCAGACGTTTGTCTAACCTGTTTAAAAGCTGCAGTGACGAAGGGAGGAACACATAGTAAATTACTAACAGAGACTGAAGACTTCAAGTTCTATTCTGAGAAATATTATAAAGCATACTCTCCTCATGTAGATAAATTTCCCTGTTAACCTCAGTATAAATGTGTTTATGGAGTGGAAGATACTTGAGCTATTAGCCACCAAACACTGCAAATCTCATGAGATTAGTAAATGACTTCTTATTTTGGACTATGAGTAGCTTTGTCCAATTCAGTGGCTACTTTCCCAGATATCGCCAGTTGCAGCAATCAAATTCAGAGATTATACAAGCGTCAAATGAAAGCTTGACAGTCTGAGGTGCGGACTGCTGGCAGAAGAGGGCGCCTTCAGAAGCTGAAGATATTTCCAGAAGAATTGAGGTTTTGATATAAGTCCCACAGCCTGGAGAACTTCTTGGCAATTTCTAGGGCAAAAATTGCACCATGCACTGCTCGGATGCGGCAGCTTTCTAAAAAGTTTCCCTTTGCCCCCAAACGATGCCCTACACAGTCTACAAACAGGAAGAAGGTAAGTCACGGGAGAGAACTAACACCAGAATTCAATATTCCAAGAATGAACTTACAGAAAGCAAAAAGCCCACCCCACAGGTCTGCAGAGCTTTCTTTACTGTGACCAGCTTCCTTTTGTTTTAAAATGCTGATATGTCCTACACAGGTTACTTTGCTCTCAAGCACACACCTGCAAGATAAATCCCTAATACTCCTTTTCAAGATAATCTGAATACATGTGTAGACATCTCTCACTTAAAGGGAGTAGCTTTATCAGGATAAAGCATTTGTAGTCAACTCCACAGTGACACCTGGAGCACCTCTATCACACATCACTCCTCATAATGCATGCTTACATGATGTCCACTCGTATCCTCCATGTGGAGGAGACTGCTCTTTAACAGCATTTTCAGGTAAAATGTATTACTTCTGCATGTAGAAAATCAGCTCAACTGCTGACTAAAGGTTGCCTAGTCCAGTGCAGCCTACGCCCTTGCTCCAGCCCACACAACACCTGCGTCCAACTGTTTTCCCTTCCACAGGAAAAGACAGCAAGAGGCTCTTCTGGCAGTGCACGCCATCCTAACTACTGAGCGCTTTGCATGCTAGCGGAGCCTGCATCCCTGTGGAAAGGCAGAGAAGGGCTGGGTGCATATTTCCCACTGCACTGTCCCACATCGTGGCATAGAACCAAGAACAACCCTACAGCCTGCAAGAGAGGTTCCCAAAACCAGGATCCAGCATAAGCAGCTGTGGAGGCTGAGGTAGCTTCCCCAAGACCACCTGCTTCAGGGCATTTCTTGAATATGACCTTTGTAACCTCTCACATTGTTCAGTCTCCCAGAGTCACACGTGGGTCCAAGCAAGTTAGTAACTTTTTTTTGTTAGATTATTTCCACCTAATTAATAATAAATCTGAATGTTGTTGCCACCATCTTCAGCATCAGCCCCATAATCCAACCCAGGTTCACCAAAGTGAAGCTATGAAAAGGTGTTCTATTCTATTGTTCAAGTAACTAATGCGAAAAGAAGCTGGATATTATTACAGGTACACATTGCCTGTGTACCTGTTTGGTTGCAAAATGCAATTCACATTACATAAATGCATTAATAGTACTGCAGTTTTATAATATAACAGCAAAGAAAATGAAGGATAACTCTAGCAAGAAAAATATGAATCAGCTTGCCCTATCAAGCTAGGAACTTTAAAGCAATTTATAGCAGCCTACAGATTCCATTTAGTCAACCCAAAATTACTCATCAGAGCACAGATAACTGACATCTGAGTCAGAAATTTCACTGAAATGAACATTTTAATATTAACAACTAAAGGGGCAGAAGACACTTATGTAATCTTAACAGCAAAAAGAACACTTGGGACTTGAGAAAGAAATTCCTTGCAATTCACTTATGCCCTGTTTAACAGAGGTTTATTTTTTGGAGGTACATTGTGTTCTCGCCCCCCAACTGATTCCGTGCACCGCTCCAAACGCTAAATATCTATACAACAGCTTCAGCTTTGAACTACAGTAATGACCGGACATCAAATAACCTTCCGGGGGTGTGAAAACTTTTTCACTCTTGGATCTAGTTATATAAAGGGGACATTTTGTATGCAAAAATGCTTGCTGTATTTGCTATCTGTAATCATTCAATTTAGAACTAGAAGCTATTGATAAAATCAATTTGGCAAAAATAACGTGGCTCATAGTGGACTTTGTTTTTCGTCCTAGCTGGCCTTAGATCCTAAATATTTCCAGTAGACTCTGATGTATGCCTGTTCTTTGATACACTGAGGATTAACCTCCTACTTTGTATACTCCTCTGATGAAGTACACAGTAAAACAAACACACTCTTATAAATGACCCAGAAAAATCTGAGTACAATTTGGATAAGTGAAAGCTCACAAGGTTATAGCATACAAGGCTCAGTTGCCCGTTATGCTTAGTAACGCTAACACAGACAACACGATGTCTGTTAAAGATATGCTAAACGTATTCTCACAAACACAGAAAAAAAACACAGTGCCCTCAGTCGTAAAAATGATTAGTAGTTTGTAGTGGATACCAAATGCCTGAGGAAAAGAAGGCAACTGATACTTTCCGGATTCTCCATGCTAATACCATTGGGTTTCAATACTACAAAGACTGCTCCACAGATAGTTTCTCAGGCAATAGCGTTTCCTTATTCCATGTGGACTGTTGTAACACTTTTAGCAACTCAGAGGGGGAAAATGCTTTCCACAAGGCCTGGTTCTGTTCCAGACTAAAGGAAAAGAAAAACGCCCACTGGCCTCCTTGAGTATTGAACTAGGTCCTCAGCGACTGGAGCCAAAGCGAGCTGGAGTTTGTCAACGCTGAACGTAAGCGTGCAAGTTCCAGTGGGCTGTTCTTCTCTGCACCTATCAACATGTTTCGGCCTGCTCACTTAGACTGGTGCCACATAGCTCAGCAATGGATCCCAAGCACCAAAACTTCAACGGCATTTAGGACCAGAGGTTTAGTTTGGCTAGGCCTGAAACTTCAGACGGTTGCCATCCACGCAGTTTGACAACAGCTCAGCTAAATCTCCTAGCCCCTGAAGTTCCTGGTAGTAAGAATTCAGTTAAGCATCAAGACTGATGATTATTGCTGTTTTTAAATTTTTTCTCACAGGCAAATAGGTAGACTATCCAGATGGCTGATCTGCAAGGAGATGAAAAGCAATTCCTCCAAATCAAATTATTAGAGCAAACTGCTTACTGCTTATTTGCAGCATTAAATGTGATGACAAATGTGACTGAAGCCAGCACCTTTTATTTTTTTCCCAGTAGGAGTGACCTGCCAAGCTAGAGGATGGAATTAGTAATTATGGCGTCCCTCGGCCTCACTGTTCGACATGTATGCATGAAGAGGCATGACAACAGATCCAGACGGATAACATGAGGAAACAATTGGTACATAGTGGGATCAGTATGTTGTGCAATTTAAACAAACACAGTGTCTAATATTGAGCAGTATGAGTCACAAGCACGCATACAATCTCCAAGGTTTTTTCAGAGAGCAAATGCAGATCCCTGTGCTTCTTCCATAGGCAGGCAAATATTATCTTTAAAGGCAAAATTCATCCATTGTTTGTGTCATGTTGCACGTGTCAATAGTTTAACTCTTCATGGTCATGTTACTGGGCACTGTAGGATGACATTTGACTTTCTGCGGTGCTGTCAGAAACAGAGAGGACCTTTCTCTGCTATTGTGCCAGAAAGTATAACCACCTAATACAGCCGGTGCTAGTAGTTGCACTGCTAATTCAATCTGTGAAATTACTGTGTGGGCAGGAACACAGGGAAAATGGGAGACTAACTCAAATGACAACTAATTACTGCTCCTTCTTATCACTCTATTTAATCCCTAGAAACTACACTTTTGTGTAGTTCTTATTAATTCAAATCTCAGAATGAACACTTTGAATAGGAAAGAGTGGGAAACTGAATGGGAACAACCCCTTCCACAACCACTTCAAACTCAATTACTCAATCCTTAAAAAATAAACAATACCCCCAGGTTCACAGTTTGATTAGAAAGTATCTGTTGCTTCGCTTATGTACCCAATGCCTGTTTCATGGCATGCTTTACAATGATTTCTGAAGAAGCTTGCCCATTTCTCCATCATTACTTGGATAATCTCCCTGTGTTCTGGTTTGGCATTTCCCAAAAAACAAAGGAAAACGCATATTTGTATGTGCCCACACACATGGATTTCCTCACTTATCAATGTATAAAGACCCTATGTTCGTATCTGAGTACCATGCAAGAGACTTAGAAGTAAAAATTTTGTAATTGCAAATGAGGAACAGGCATCTAAATCCCCATTTTCACTGCCTGAAATGTACTAGCTTAACCACCTATTATGTGCTCCGGAGGCACGTTGTGTCAGTATTTCACAGTTCACATCACAATACCATCTGGAGGAACAACCCTTCTTCAGCCTAAGAACATGAACTATTTTCTTGTGCAATATTTCACCATTCATAGAAAGACAAATATCTTCATTGGCTAACCCTACTAGAAAAAACGTCTTCTGATTTTAGGCAACAGAGATTTTAAAGGCACTGTAAAAACTTAAAATCATTATGAAAATCAACAGATTATTTCTAGATTCATCTAGGAGAAGAGTACTTGGAACTTGCCTGAAAGATCTGAACAACTGCAACAAGTGGTTTGTGTTTGGCTTGAAACCTGTGTGTTTCATAGCTTTCTAAGGTGCACAGCTCAGGCTTGTACAGCCCAACACTATTTTATCTGAGTCAGCTATGAAATACACTGCCTACGGTACATGGATCCCTAGTGGTCCACAGACTACTTCAAAGACGCATTCCACCAAGAAAAGGTCTTTTCCTTATCAGGTGTTTGTACATCAGATGAATAGACAAATACTTGAGATCTTGTTTACTTTGTTCAGCTGAATTCATCAAGTGCCTTTGCTCGTGCAAGACAAATACTCCACTCTTTTGGGTTACCCTAGTAATCTGCCTCTACATCTTTTGTATGCTTCTTCCTGAACACAAGTAACCAGCGTGCTACAAATCACTGAACTCCACCCTGCAGGAGTTGCGACAGAGTTCTTATCATCTCTGCTTCAGTCAGTGCCATAACTAATCAATTGGCTAACCAAAGACAGATATCAGGTTAGTATGGCATGTAAACTGTATCTGTTGTAAAATATCTGTTGCAAATTCATTTTGCGTTTCATTTCTTTCTACATTTACATGTACGTCTTCATATTTTCTCTCCAAAATATATTCTAAGGCAACATCTACAGTATGAGGTAAGGCTAACATGGATTAAATTCCACTTCATTCTCTTCCCTCTTCTCAACCAAAGTCCTCCTCTGCTATTGTACAAGCACAAATTGGCTATACTAGCTATATAACTCCTTACAAAGACAAAACGAATACTGGAAAACTGGCATTAGACATGGCAGATCAGGAGCACAACACTATAAATTCTGATCAAGACCGAGTCCAAAGACTGGATCTGCAATCTACACATCATAGAGAAGGTATAATAAACTCAAGAGGGAGAGGGGAAATAAATGGAAAAATTAATATATCTAGAAAATCTATCCAATCTATAAGAACTGCCTAAAGGATCACACTTTTCAAGAAACCACATCTGATGCTCCATTTTTCTGCAACGGCACCAATTCCCAAGTGGGTGTGGAAACTCAAGGACTGGGTTCTGCAAAGCAGTATCTATTTCTGCCACCACAGGTATCCTAATTACGCACCAGAATTGCACTATCCTAGACAGCACACGAGCACAAACATGCTGCATCTCTTGCAATCCTAGAACTTCATCATAGCCTTTCCCTACTTAACCCTGGACTTCAGTAAACACAAACCCTACCTAAAGGCTACTCTGCTGCAGTTATCAGAGCCTTTAGGTTAAATTCTGACCAATGCCCAAACAATCTCACCATCCTCACCGCAGAGGGTAATAGAGGGCAAGCTGTGGCCTTGAAAACTTTTTAATTTATCACCCAGTGTCTTTGTCTCTTAAGTTTCAAAAATCAGTAACAAGTGCCCACAGGCATCTTAAACCTGGACATTCTCCTTTTCTGATCTATGATAAATGAATAAGCATGTGATAAAAGAGGGAGAAATTCAGATTAGGTCTTGCCTCTTATAGTGGTCCACCCACAAGCGGGCTGTGGCTTTCTTGAATGTATTCCCTGCCATATTCAGGTAGGGCATGTGAACAGTTTGCTGCAATTAGTTAGTATTTGTAATTCAAGCTACACATACAGGTCACCTGGAATATTATGCTTCTCTTCCCCAGTGAATTAACTCCTAAAAGTTGGCTTCTGGTGGTAATACTCATGGTTCTGAATTTGTCATCTTTGTTAAATGCTCACGGCTTTCTTGAACATTCCTGCCAGTAAACATTCACTATAGAGAGCTGGAACGCAAAGAAAGAATTTGTTCAAAACTTCTAATGACTCTTTGAAATGGAGAGTCATTTGCTTCTTGTTTATAATTAGCACACTGAGTTCCTGACCTGGTCAGACCTTAAGGTGGTACCATAGAGTAAATGTTAATTTACAATAAATAATAAGCAAGAAAAGTGGCCTTGCTTGACTCGCTCAAATACCACAGTGCAAGAAAGGGCTGGTGCTAGGTCTCTTCCCCAGGGTCGCCAGCCAAAAAACCTAGCGCTGTGTCGCTTTTTTCTACATATTTTCTTCTGTATCTTCCATCTACCTACAATCTAATTGAAGGTCCTCGCATAAAAATCTACATGAAATCTTAGTACAAAAACATTTGCTGATTAGAAGGTCCCCCATCCCTCAAGCTAGTTCTTTCCTCACTCTTTAGCTCTCTGCCTTTCAATTAAATGGATTCCCTCCAGGAATGCAGGGAGAGACCCAGACCCAGATGAGGTTAAATGTAGGATTCATCTCACCTAACTTTAACTGTTTAAAAGATATCCAGCTTAAACTAGCTGCCCAGACTCCCACTCTGGTCAGTGCAAAGAGCTATCTCCAGCAGCAGATCCAACCCTGGTATCTTAGAAACACAGGAAGACTGTTCCCACTCTTTTCTGTGGCACAGGCTACGCTCCCCAGCCAAAGTAGATTTTGGATGAGGAAGCAGGGCATCCTTGACCACTCTACATAATAGCAAAAGCAGCCTTAAAAGGTGCCTGATCCATCGAAGAGAACAGGAACATGAATTTTCTGAGCTATAAATGCCCAATGGACAAACATCTTCTCCAAAAGTACTATACAAGTCTAAAAAAATTCAACAAAAAGCAGAACACCTTTTATGGAGGAAATATGTATTTAGTGAGGGGGAAAAAAATCTGTAAGATAACACTTGCAACAGAAAAATCAGTCATTATACCACTGCAAGCATAAGTTTACCCAGAATTGCTACAGAGAGAGACAGTGCTTTCAGCCTGCTTCTCTTAGAGTCCCAGGAGGAAGACAAATATTTTTGCCAAGTCTCCTGTTGCTATTTTTTATCCAGAGTCTTGGCTTTCATCATCGCAGAATGGGAATTCTGCCACTGATTTCAAAGGCTCCATGATCATAATTGTAACTTTACCATTATATTAATGTACACATGTTTAATTTAATTGCTTTGTTTAAAGATAAAAGGAAAAAAAGATTTCAAATCTCTCAACTGATTTCACTGCACATGTTCATAGTTCTGTAGTTAAAAACTTATGCAGCTTTTCCTCCCCCCACGGGGAAACAGCACTGTAAGAACCACACCTATCTGTGTAATGAAAGTAGCTATTAAATATTTACATTTTCTCCATTGTAATGGAAATTTCACACTCTTCTAGTGTAAAACTGATTTCTCAAGCCCTTATAATCTAATGTTTTAAGGGTAATTTTATGCAAATCTGACTGGAGATTAGGCTACAGCCTTAACCACCTTAAAAAAAAATGCTTTAAGGTCATAGAACTGCAGGTGTAAAGCAGTGCAGTTCCTTTACTGGAATTGCATTAATTTACACTTACATAATTTGTTTCAAGGGCTTAGTTATTCCGATGCTATATGTGAATAATCTGTAATCAATTTTATAGAAGAAACTAATGTGTTCATCTTCACATTTACATAACATGAAAGTAGATAACTAGATCATGCTCATGCTTACAAGGGAGCATACACCTCTGAACTCAGATCATTCAGGGAAGATTTCTCTCAACAGCAGTCCTATTCAGATTGGGAAGGGAGAGGTTACACAAACATTTACCACAGCTTCTTAATGCAGCTGTAAGCTTGGGGAGCTGTGCAGCAGTAAGTGGGCTCCCCACCCTCACTAGTGTCCAGGAGAACAGGGATGGATTTGGAAAAATATGCACCCAGCTTCCCCTACAATAAAAGAAGGGGTGGTATTACTTCGTACAGTTAGTAGACATTTGCAGGGGGATGGAAGGGGGAATACGATAGTTTTATTTTTATTTTTTTAATCATAATTCAGCGTAATTCATTTCTCTGTTCCGCCAAAGTCAAAGATAAAAGTATGATGGTTCCATTACTTTTACACTGAAAGGTTCACTTTAACTCATATTTAATGAATTGACCTACCAAAAAGGTATGTATGTGGGATGAACTGCTTGGTACTTTAATGGGAGCAGCTATGAATGTTAATCTGAACCCAGGCAGAATATGCTGAGAGGGAAGTTTGACAAAGTTCATGACATCTGCCTAAGTGTGAAAGAGCTTCTATGCACTGCTACTGCGCACAAAAAATAGACATATTTCAAGTTTTTTGTTTCCTTCCTCTCATTTAGCGGCTTACACAGAGAAAGCGTTACAGAGTGTATGCTAAATATACTGCTAATGGAACAAATGGGGCTGAAAGAGCAGCAGAACCTAATAATTCTCGTCACATCATTAACTGTGCAATAAAATAATTGTTGATGTTTAATTTATTATTTTCAATAGGTTTCTTATTGCCAGAGTGAGTCAGAATACAAAGAGGCTGCAAACAGGTCCTGATAGTTAAACTAAAAAAAAAAATTAAGTTGTTTCAAGAACAAAACTGCCTGTTTTGTATATATTTGATTCTCAGTAATTCAAGGGTTATTGCAAACAACGATAATGACCATCAAAACTGCATTTCCATGCTGCTTTAAGCAAGTAGCAAGACAGAGCAGGTTTAAGCATCTCACTGCTTATTGGAAGGCAAGTTGCGTGTTATGGACTCACATCAAAACTACCTTCAGTCGCCGCCTCTGTAAATGATTACCCACACACTCAAGCATCAAAGGTAGCCTGAGGTGATGCTGGCCATGTCACTTGATTTGGCTCCCTTGTTTTACTAAAAATAGTATGCTTTAGCTAGCAGTGGACTGGGTAGCTTCAGCTGGATCTTTGATCTTCTTCCCCTGGCCTCTGCTTGGTGATCTTCTAAGAAAATTCTGCCATGTACAAGTAATGGAAATAAGATTCTGATATCTGAACAAACAATTATTCAAAAATTGTTTTAAAAGCTAAAGGTTTAAAATATTTCTGAAAAAAATCCTTCTTGTGTTAGCACACGGCTTGCCAGCACATCATTCATTACCTGGAGTACATGGCTTTGTCTAGATGGATGGCAGCTGTTTCAGAGTGACAAAAGTGTTCTCATTGGCTGAAATCACCACCAATTGACAGGTGAAACTACCTTTAAAATACGCTATTCTTTGTCATATATCTGACTTCACTTATATTTAGTTACCCATTCTTCTCTGACCGGATGCCGATACGAGTCTTTGGGTCAGTGGATGGGAACAATGCACTGACAAAGTTGTGCGCAGGGCTCTCTCCTAGGACTGCACATCGCAGGAGGGGAGAAGGAAAACGGTGCAAGGCCATTGCCAGGCAGAGGGCCCTTCCTCAAAGCTCAGGACTGCAATAGCCCTCCTATTTCCTGATATCATGCCAGATAGCCTAACGGCAGAGAAAATCCAGAGTATTGTGCTGTTAATATATGTTCTGTGGGTGCTACGGAGGGGCTACATGAGGTGGAGATAAACTGGATGCATCTCATGCTTCAAGCTAGTATTTGGCAGCTCTATTTACAGAGACAACGATGGGAGAAAGTTATTAACACAATGCAGCCTGAAGCCCTTATAACCTTCTTGCAAAAATCCTCTGCAGTACAGAATCCTTTTCTAGTAAAGGAGGGAATTATTTTAGGGCCGCTGTAATTAGGACGAACAAGAACAGAAACCACTTGGGAGGCTACTCTCACTTCATAAGAGATGCAAGAGTATTCTGATATCGCATTGACTGCTAGTTATATCTGCTGTACTGACCACAGAACTCCACTCATCATAAAGTTATAGCACCCTCCTTCCTTGGCCTAAACCTACTTGGCCTCAAAGCAAAAAGAGAGTTTACACAGTGTGACTGACAAGCAGAGAAGTCAGAAGACATTAGTCTAAGTGGTTTCCTAATCTCCTTCATTTATACATCCTTTTCCTCGTTCTTCAGCAAGACAGCTTTGCTAGGAGAGTTAGTTTCTGTATTTTATATTCATCTCATTTACTTATGTTTAAAGAGACCTTATTGTATTTAAAGAGTCTGACTTGCATATTACTTAAAAATATGGTTCTAATTTTCTTTAATATTTATTTCTCTAAGGGCCACAAGCCTTCAAGCCTCACTGCATAGGTAATCTTCATCAATCAGCTAACAGAATCACTTACAAGAGTAAAAATTATCTGTGTAAGGAAGAATCTAAAAAGGATGGACCCTGACAAATAAGAATAGTCTTTCATCCAACTCTGCTATCAAAACAACTTCATTTAACTTAACAATGATCCCTTTCAATGCAGTCACACAACAAGCGACACCTAGAGATGGAAGGTCATGCCTTACTCATTACTTGAATTCTTTCTGCTCGTCAGGCCATGGGTAAAGTTGAAGTTCAGTGATGCAGTTCACTTTTCAGTACTTCCCTCCAGGTAGTTGGGCAGGTTATAAGAGAACCCCCTTCCTGCTAAACACCAGCACATTCTTAGACAACTTGTCATCCTGAAAAGCAGCTGAAACAAATAAACAGTCTGACTGAGAAGCAGAAAATAGTAAACTGTCTATGGGTCAAATAGCAATAGATGTTTCCGGCTCTCTGCATACTGAAGGTTGTCAAGTTTTATTTTCTGCTTGTTTTTTGTCAGCTGCTCTAGAGGAGGAGCTGAATTCTGTCCTTCATGTGTTTTGTCCTTTCACGTTGCTTTTTTCACTTCCATGCGCCTATGTTTCCACACCTGTAAAACGGGGTGGATTAAGAAATGTTTTACACTTTTCCTCATGAACTAAAGTACATAACAGTGACATGTTAGCAATAACTACTCGGACATCATTTAGATATCGCACACGGAGCTTTAGCCCAGACAGGT
The DNA here is from genome assembly GCF_040807025.1 of Struthio camelus. Taxonomy (NCBI): domain Eukaryota; kingdom Metazoa; phylum Chordata; class Aves; order Struthioniformes; family Struthionidae; genus Struthio; species Struthio camelus. Next base: position 105,157,518 of record NC_090943.1, read on the forward strand.
CTCTCCATGACAAAACAGAAAGGGGGATGAGGGCTCTTTCATGGACTTCTCTAAGTGGTGTGGAAAGAACCCCTCGTAATGTGGGACTAGGTCAGGCACTGCACTGTACCTGCATATATGCTCAATCCCACGTAATTCAGGAAGAGGAAAGTCAAAGGCTTCCCCAATCTATCCACATCACCCCTTAGACACACTGACAGCCCACCTGTAACGGGGATCCCATCTTCAATGGGATACAACTCAAGTATAGGCAATGGAAAAGTACTCCTTCTCTGTGAATAACCTTTCTGTATTTGTCTTATGTTAGCAGAACACATACCTACATAGCTTCTATGGGCCTATACATACCTGTTTCATATACGTGGACGAAGGCCAAAGCTTCTTGCTCAGCCTGAACATACTGACACTTTGTTGGCACCTGTAATTTACAGGCTAGATTTTGAACAGAGTATTGAGGAGGGCTGCACTAGTTCAGCGCAGTGTCTCTCATAGAAAGTCTATCAGTTAGTGCCTGTGTCCTACGTTTATTCCCTCTACTTTCAGTTTCCCCAAAACTCTACAAAATTGCATCCTGCCTCTTCTATAATGGCTCATTGCATCATGGTGCTTCCTGGTTGTTGGTCCAGCCTGCTAGATTAGGTACATGCTTCCTGGCACAGTTCACCACTCCAGGGAACATAGGCTCCCTTCCCTCACCTGCTCAGGAAGATGCATGGCACCTGTAAGCTTTGCTGAATTGTCACATCTTAGAGTCGGTCACTACTGTTACACAGACTCTTCATGTTTGGGAGGAGAAGGGAGTTACCTGCTAAGGCTGAAAGTACCTACAGTATCTGGTAGTATTTTCCTACTCTTTTTCTCCATGACACATAGAGGTTGGGAAGAATATGATGATTTCCTCAGTGCACTGAGGGATAGCTCTGCAATAACATGTAAAGTTACTTAATGTGCTTCCACAGCCATCGGTGTTCAGATTAGCAGTATATGGATGGAAGAAAAGCTATATAAGATCCAGCAGCTATCCTTATAGCACAGGATAACAGAGGGATGTATTTCATAGCCAGTAGCAGTTATCTATGAAAGAGCATAAGAGTAAGTTAAACATACAGTGACATTTACCCCACCCGTTATCGTGGTTTTTGGGAAACTGCAGCTTAGAGACTTTGCAAACCTTCGGGTTGAATATTCCCCAGTTTCCATCTCACAAACTGAGATATTTCAATCTTTTAAAATTAAAGGACAAAACTACCTAAAATGCCGGGGGGAAGGGGAGGACATCTCTTCACGCCAGCATGGCGCTGGCATAATGCATGTTTGCTGTGGAAGATTATGTGAAATCGTAACTAGCTGCTTTGTGTCTTAATTAAGATGAAAGCAGGGGGTTCTGAGAATAAGGGGAAGCGATGAATGACGACTCCGTTTGCAGATGAGTTAATCTAAGATAAGCCAAGCATCTCGAGAGTTCCATGGCTAAAAAATGCAAAACAGGTAAACAAAGTAAAGTCTTTACAAATTATATTGAAATTCATAAGTCAAGCTAATTAAACATCAGAGTTAAGTCAGCAGCTCAGAGAACTGGGACCTGGTACTCTATTTTTGGTTTTAATTTTACAAGACTAAAACCTAGTTGATGAGCTGTTGCAAAGAGCAAACCAGTGCCAGTACTACTCTAATGTGTCCAATTTAACTTTCCAACATCCTGGTTCCTTTTGTTTAGATCTGCATGCTGAGACTTCTGCGCCTCAGATTTGGCTTTCACACTCTGACCATAGCTGCAGTGTACTGCATTTTGTGTTATCTGTACCCCTACATCCTGCAAGCCAAACCTTTATCATCTGATGCTTTGGTTATTTCATTTTTTGTGCGACCTAGTCTACCTTTGCTCCCACCTCAATCCCTGCTCCACATAGTTCAAAGTGGTTGCCTAGGTCACTTCCTCAGCTTTGCCTGTGCCATCCCTCTATTCACCTGCCACTCTCCGTCTGTCACACACAACCTTCTTGCCTTGCCTTGAAAAATCCTTGACAAATTAACTGTTTGCTATCTATCTGTCCTATGAGAACCTTTCAGTGAACTTCAGATTAGAAATCTCCTGCAAGGCCCTTGTCACATTCTTCCAAGTTCTGATACGCACAATGGCTCCATGCAATTTGTTCTTAAAAAAAAAAAAAAAAAAACCTCTAAATCCACTACTTCCTCTTCCTTTAAAGGTAACAAATGGATAGGGCAGATGGTAAGCTAGGGTCTCAGCTAATCATCTGCTGTCATTTTTGTAAGTGTCTGCACTTATACTATGTTCACATCACTAGTTTAGAAGAACACATTCTCATGTCACTATTGATGGATTAATTCCAAACACATCAAAGGCCTCCTGTACCGGAACAGCAACCATTGAGCTGCTCTTGGAAAACAAGGAAGAAAAAGCCAAGCATAAACTATGCAAGAGCTGTATAAAACTTCTCTTGAGCTACAGGGACAGTTTTCTAGAGATGATTAGACAGTTCTTGAGCCTGCTCATTCAGAGACACCCTCATAAAGCCACTGTCTTGAGAGAGCCTCTTCACCTGATATTGTTCAAGTGTTCCTGTTAGCCCTTAACCTTTCTGACCTCCTCCTTCCACAAAGGAATCTCTCTCAGAGTTCAGTCGTGACTATCATACCAAAACCAGTTTTACATAGGACATGCTCACATACAATCTCCACGAGCAGCAGAATAAAAACTGAAGAAAATCAGCAATAATTATCAGTAGCATCCTATCTTCTTTCTTTCCCCTATTACTTTCTTCTTCATGTCAGCCACCTATTACCTCCTATTACCTGTTCAAGTCATGAATCCACAAAGAGAAAGCATGAAGTTAAGTTTTTAGATTCTTAGTTTCATAGTCTCCAGTGGAATGGCTCAGAAAGCAGAATTTTCACAGACTTCCGTAGGATGAGAGCAGAAGGCCGTAAGCAACACAGAAACTCTTTAAGTATTGCCTTGTACAGTTATTGGGCTAAGGTTGTTCAGTTGCTATAAACTACCTAAAAATAAATAAATAGCAAGGACAATAATTTTTAAAGAAAAAAGCAAAATGTTGTCTGAAACGTGCAGGTTAATTCATTCAAGGCTTTCCTAAGTTGTGCAAAATGAGATATTCCTAATATATGTTTTTCAAGACAGACACCATTTTAGAGACTCTCCAATCTAAACCTGCCCCAGGCTCTGAAGCATATAAAATATAGATATGAATGAGATCATTGGAAGCCACCAAAACAGAAGTCCTGAATTATCTTTAAAGTAGCTTGAACAGAGCAGGTATTATGTTATAGATAGAGGTCCTAATAGGCTAGGCATGGGAGAAGAAACGCAAGTGTGGCCTGGAAAGAGGGCATAAAGTTAGCATTGACATTACCTCCCAGTCATACTTAACGGCCCAGATACAATAACATTTAGGGGGAAAAAAAGTCGTATCTGAGCTGAACTAGAGCTAAGCACAGAGATCACAGAGTAGCTCAAAGTGGAAACAAGTCTTGGAGTATACCTTGTTACTTTTAATTTTATCAACAAAAATCCTGCCTCAGGATGTAGGCAAGTTTGATCTTGCTAGGTATATGGACAACATCTTTTTGCCTATAAAAAAGTCACCCACTCACAGTTAAGACAGACAGGTTTACCAGGCAGTCTCAAAAAAAACTGCTCAAGTTTTCACATATAATTTCACCTCAGTGGTTTTAGAAGCAAAGGATTAGACTTAAATTTTTTTCCCATCTCCACATAATGCAAATATCTGCCTCCTGCTTTTAGGTAGCATTAAATAGGAAGATGATAAGGGGGAAAAAAAAGCCACAACCTCCCCCAAGATTGTCCCCCTCACTATCCCCTACCCCCTCCAAAAAGTCATTCTTATGGTATGACTGGCTCTTTCAGAATCAGGAAATGTGTGAAAAGTTGTGGGAAAAAAAAATCTCATAAGAGAACAAGCCTTCTTCTAAAGGTTTAAATACACTTCAGATAAGAATCTAAAGAGACAGGAACATCCAGACATCTTGAGCTTTACCCTTCACTAGTTTCTGACTCAACTGGTTTAGATGTTTTCTTCAAAAAGAGGAGGAGAATGCACCCGTGTGGACAACTCCATTCCATTACATACCATGTTTCTGCTTGAAAATGATTTTTTTCATGCTGTGGAATATCTCAATTGGCATTTCTCTGCTTCACAAGTCTAATTAAAACACAACCCTATAGCAAACTACAGGTAAGCCAGGTCAGCTACATGGGTTTGGGGTTTTTTACTATTATTATTTTTCCTCTGAACTGTTATTCAGTTGTGACTATGGAATAATGAAACAAAATCCTCTTTTATTTGGTTTTAAAGAGTCGGATCCTTCTGCCCTTACTTTGGCAAAACTTTCCTCCATTCCACAGAGCCCCAGGAAAACACTGCTAAAATCTTTTGAGATTTCATTCACTTTTCTCTTTTAAAAAACAACCTGAGCTGCACGTTTTTCGCTTGGTCCTTGAACGCTTGTGTGCCTGAGAGTTACTAGCACAATCCCCACACCTAAGGTGCTAACATATGTGAATGTTCAGTTCTCCCATTTGATTTCCACCTTATGACCTAAGTAACTCAATAATTAGCATTCTGCTTAGAGCACTGGGGAGCAGAAGTACTTATAGACTACAACAGCTAAGCAAAACAGAGCAGATGCAAAGACACAAAATAAGAAATATATTTTTCACAAGAGAACTTGTGCAATAACAAATCAGCTTGAAAGGAACAAGCCATTTGGAAGCCATGTGAGATGCATTAGCCACTCTTTCTGCCTCACTTTTCATGCTTGTAGTGCCTGAATGAGATGCTCATTAATCCCAGGATGCTGAGTTTGGCAATTTTAGCTGATGGGTAAATTGTCATAAAGTCTCCTGTCAGTTGCTATTTGTGGTGATTGTGCTATGAGCTTGACACGCGTTGCATTGTTCAGGCTGGTTTTTGTTCTTTTATTTTGCTTGGGCTGGCTGCCTCTTAGAACCTACACACTGCCTACTTCCTGAGGATTAAAGCATGTCTTCTGGGCAAGGAGACATAGGGACCACCTGCGGATTCTGTTTATAAATCCAGCCTCGTAGGCTGATTGATCTCACAATAGGACTGCATAATGTAAACACTTCATTATTCTACTAAAGGATATGTGCTGTACCACCTAAGGTCCCCCTGACCAGGAGTCAGTTTTAGATGGCTAAAATCGACTAAACCACACCAAAAGAAGCTAAACAAAGGAAAATCCATTCTGGTGACATTTTAAAGTCTCTCAGTTAAACTAATTAAATACTATTAAGCTGGAAATTTTACCCTACCTCTTTATTCCATGATTTTGCCATCAACTCTCAGCAGTGTTCAGGCCTGCTGCTCAGTTTCAGTGTTTCTACAAACAACCCACACCCAAATCATCAGCTGGGATTCATTCCTGCTCAGGGTCCCAGACACCACAAATGCAGCCTTGGGAACATCCATCCGGACAAGGGGGAACTGCCCCACGCCAGACCGGCAGGAAACAGTGGCCTGGTTCCAGCTCTCCTCACAGCTTCCAGGCTTCGTCAGGAGTGAAATGGGAGCAAAGGCGATGCCTCTCCTCGGCCACTTTCGACACGGTGCCTCTTACTGTGTTGCCTCCCAAGCCCACGCAACCAAATGGGGTGGTGAGGGGGAAAAAGGCAGGGGGAACAGTGGGGCTAGTCAGCTCCGAGACCTTTCCTTTCCACACATACTTCCAAGTCCTCCCTAGGACTTATGCTAAAGTCATTGCGTTCAGGATTTCTTAACTGCCTATTTCCTCCCTCTGTGGCTTTTCGACCTGCTCCTGCCAAAAGGCCTGGAGAAGGCTGGGCCCATCTAGCACAGAGCCTCACTGGACCCCCTCCAGGGGGACACGCTATCTCAATCCTTTGCTTTCTGCTCCTCTCAAATCACAGTAACTAAGGGAAGCAACGCTTCTAAATATTTCCCACAGGCATCTATGTCAGTATTTCCTTTCTTTAGATGAGAAACCAAGGAAAAGAGGTCAGTGTCTTCTCATATTTTGGGATGGCTGTCACGGTCTGAGCCCAAATTAGCACTCAGCAGCTCATGGCCTCCATCTCGTGCTCATGCTGCCTCCTGCTCAGAGCATTATATCGCCCTTCCCCGGCTGCTCGAGAACAAATACCTCCTGTCAGAACAAAAGGACCAGTCAAGGGCAGAGGCACAGCCATGACACTGCATATCCTGGGACTCCGGGCTCAGCTCTTAGGAGTGTTTCAACATCGTTCTTGTGGTTTATTTTCCTTTGGAATTTGTTTGTTGGTTGTTTTGTTTATTTAACAGCATTAATTAAAAACTAAAGGCACACCCAGCTAAACGGAGGAGCGGTAATCTGAAGGACTGCCTGAGTTCCTCATAAGGGAGGAGAAGTTTGCCCTGAATTTATCTAAGTTGCTATAAATAATAGAAGAAAGGTTGGACACTCTGAAAGAAATATGGGGTACACCGACATTTGTAATGCACAAATGCACAGTGCACATCTCAGCCTGCTTCTGAAAGCATAAACCAAAATAGAATTTAATCCAGCTCTAGACAAAACAGCCCATTTTGATTAGTAAACAAGGTATGTGCCTGCACAGAGTGTCATTGTATCTGTTCAAACAGCATTCAGAAGTTTGATGCAAAAAACAACCCTAAGTTCTTGATTCAGTAAAAAACATAGGCTAGGCATGTAAACACTTATTGAGGTCAATGGCACTTAAAACATATGAATACTTACATACTTTACAGAATCAGAGCTTAATTGTTCAGCAAATTGCAGTAGTTCAGTGTTTACACCAAACAGTGCTTACATCAACTCAAATACCTCCTCTCTCTTTTTTTTTTTTTTTTTCCCCTCTTCTTCTATCCCCAAACTGAGCAGGTTTTATGCTTTGGATCGGACTGTGGGCCTTCAACAAGATGAACTGTCAATCTTCTCAGTGGTTGAGCTGGTTTAAAAAATGGATGTCATTACCCTGCTAACTAGCGCTGACCCTAATTTTTGATGATGGGCACCTAAATTTAAGTCCCTAAATCCAGATGTGGATTAGTAAATAGGAATAGTTTGAAATGTGGGAATTTTCTGAATCTTTGAAATGAGATCAAGATCATCTGAATCCTAAATGTAGGTTCAGGTACTTCCAATATAGGATCTCAAGAAGAAAAAAACATTTCTGAACTAAAAAAATAGTAATAATTTTAGGAAAAGCTCAGAACCAATTAAAATACTAGAAGAAAGAATTGTCTTAATTTTGACAGAGGACAGATACAGCCATGCCTTTAAACATAGCTCCAGCATTGGTTCAGGAAGGATTTCTGCCTACAGACTTTGATATATGAAACAGCTTTAAACAATGCTCTCGGCTAGAATTTTTTCTGAATAAACCTTAGCGAAGCTTATCCTTGAAGGTTTCTTTTTATTGAAGTCTACAGCATAAACAGTTTATCCTATCTCTACTAGCAACTTATCAGAGGAACAGATCTTTACTGCGTGAATTCTCCCAGAAATTTATTTAGGGGAAAGTCTCACTTAGTATGAGAAAGAAAGTACAACTGACTCTGAATTTCTATATGCATTATGCTGTTTCTCACTCCTTTAAATCAGTGTGAATTTAAAACTATCTATCTGAAACAATAGCAAGACTTATCCCCTATTTTTAACATATCTCACCAAATGCAACATCCTGACTTTTTCATGGCTGGAATTCCTCAATACCTAGGCCTGCTCCTGTTAACTGAATGCAGCTATTAACACATCCGTGATTATTACCTACCTGTACTGCAGCAGGAGCAAGGCGTTTTCTCCAGAACCCTGTTGGCACTGTTTAAACACAGAGCCAAGATAATATTTCTCCTTGAAAACTTTGTTAGCACAGTCCTTACTGAACAGAATACACTTTACATTTTAAAAAGTGCATTTGTTACCTGCAAAGAGGAGCACTGCTGTGAAGAAAATACAAGAGCAGTTGCCAGGAGAGCTATGCTCTTCCTCCGAAGGCTGCCACGACATAGCTAGGCAGCTCACCACTGAGCAGCACGTCAGGTGAACCTTGTCAAGTTATTTGACCTCTCTGGGCTTTGACTTCTTCCTCTGTGAAGAAGGGTAGTACCTTTGCATGACAGGAGAGTCTGACAAGGCTATGCTTTTTCATATTCCTAACACAACCTGAAATCTGCTACACAATAGAAAACTTTCTTAAGGAATAGGTCTGTACAGATTAAAAGAGATTTATTTATTTTTAAAAGTTGCATAGCTATGATTTGATTCATTCTGACTAATGAGTCTAGACTTGTTCTTCATGGTCTTTTCTTATGCCCAATAGCTTTTCCTTTAACCTGCTTTCCCTTTAAAAGCTTTCTCACCATTTTAGGGTCTGTCTTGCGATCCCAAAGTAGATACATTTTGATTTATGCTCTTTCCTAAGTTTGCTGCAGCAGAGAGGAAAAAAGACATTCTTTCTATCAGGCAAAGAAATTCTAGCTCTTTCTCTCTCCCCAATCCTGAAATACTTCCCTTGGCAGTTCTGGCAGGCTGGGTCAGCAGCCCCGCAGTTCTCAGCCCCTCGTGTCACACTGGGCAGGAGGAGCGACGCTGCTCGACAGCCCACACCGGCAGTGCCCACGGGATCAGCATCCCTCTTACAGCACACATCTGGAGGAAAGGCTGGAAATCAAAATCTGTGGAACATCAGCATTATTAGAGACGGAGCTAAGCTGCAGGTTTTGAGTCCAAATCTGAATTTTTTCCAAATTTAAGAACTGGGGATTTGTTTCAACCTTGTATAGAAACAAAGAGCCATAAGGTTTTGATCTGAATCAGAAAACCCAGGCATGTTCAGAAACTAGCTTTTGGCCTGGGCCCCATGCCTAATCACAGCTGGTTATAAAGTGATTACTCAGCATTGCTTGTCCGGTTCATTCATTTTGCAGCCTCTGAAGTACTTGTGCGCTGTCATGTATACTTGGAATCCCTTACCTGTTTTTGGCCATGATCAGCTAAATCTAAACTGATTTTTGGTTTCATACAAAGGAGTTAAAATGTTGGATTGGGGCAGGGGAAATGACCTCAAACATTTCAGTTTCTCATTTCTGAAATCCACTGAGAACCACAAGTTGTAGGTGTTTTGTGCAAAAACAGAGTTCCTGAGGTACTTGAGGTGAGCTCCTACTGGTATGTATCACGTAGAGTTTTTCTTCATTGGTGCTACCGCTTTGCAGCATTCAAAAATAACCCAAACAGGTTAGGTAGTAACTGAGATATTATCTGAGTAAATTTTACCTCAGGGGATTCCTTCAGAGTCAAAAATGTTTTAGTCTGTCTGCACGAATGTGGCCCCAAGGAAGATTTTACAAGCAAACAAGTTGAACGGCACAAAAAAGCAGGCAAAAATAGACATGGTAAAAAAAGAGATAGAAAAAATTGTGACACACTTCAGTAGTTATGTTTTTAAAAACCTTAGTATTGATATTTGTCTGTCTTTAAAAAAAAAAAACACATCTGGGCTTTTGTAAAAAATGACAGCTCACTTGTTTTGGTTTTGTAAGAGGCACAAGGCAGGTCCAAACACCATTTGTGGTGGGAAGAATCAAACTCCCAAAATACAAGTGCTCCTTTAATCCGAGTACTTTCCAAATCCTCTTGTGTCTCTGCATTACACTGCTGGGCATTGTCTGACCATAAAGCCAATTTAATTTTCTAGGGTATGGATGATTTTTCAGTGCTGTTGAGTTGATGTAGAGAATTTTACACTGCTTGCTTCTTCCACTGCCAGTGTAATAAGGAAAATAACTTAAGCCATAGGTGTCTATGCGCCTTGGTAACCTTGATCTGCATATACTGCATCTTATGTTCAAGGCAGCCTAATTTAACTTAGCTGAGAGACAGCTAGCTCACTCTCTTCCTGTCTTCTGACCTGCACTCTTTTCATATCTGTAGATCCCACCTTCTCCCTCTGTAATAAGCAAGACCAAAATTTTAACCCGTATACTGCGGTATTTGAAAACCAGTCAGTTGTGCTGACTTACCCAGCTATGTCTCTTCATAGAAATAGGCTTGAGCAAGGAACTTACCTATGAACCCAGATACAATTTTACTTCAGCAGATTTGGATCACATTATACACAGCCTATATAAAATAAGATGTAGTGTAGTGTGTTGTGGCTGCTATTTTCCAGCCATGCACAATAACAATGAGCAAATAAGGAAGGAACACATTTTGGCCTGGCTTCCTTCACAGCTTGCTCTCTTCACTTTCCTGCCAATATTAATAATTTTTTTCTTCATGTGTATGTTTGCACAAATGCTCATATACAGGCAGGTAGGCAAATAAATGTATGTGTATGTGTGTCTATTTATATTTATCAATATTACTTCTATATTTTAAATACCTTTCATATCTACTACATGTATGTAATATATGTTTATATTTTTTCCACAAAAGAGTGTGTGCTATAGTATGATTAAATATATCTTAATGTTTCATGCTAGAAGTATTTTGCCTGTCATCCTGCTGTCCCTTGTAGGTTTCAGAGTGTAAGAGGTCAAACAGAGAAATTGACAGAAAAACATTGTTTCAACTTAAGTCTTCCCACCTCTTACTAGACCACCAGGGAAGGAAACAAAGCCATGGGAGTTAGATGACCAGCCACACAGCTCTGACTGCACTAGTTTCACTGCATGCTGATGACAGGCCGAAGTTGTAGCCAGCTCATGTTCACTGTACCCATTTCACGCAGTATTATGCATAGGGTGTACACTAGCTCTTGTGTGGAACTTCTGGACCCATTAAGCCACTAACGCAAGACAGACACTAAGAGAAGTGCAGCATGTAATACTATCAGAATTACTTGCGGCTAGCCGTTCACAGATCAAAAAAGGTTTAAAAAATTTGTATTAACCACCATGACAAGTAGATTCATTAAAAATCTGGTTCTTTACCGTGTTTCTCCAAATCACTGATTTCAGCCAGGCTGCACCAAAGCCGAACAAGTATTAACATACTTGTGAATCAAGCCCAAGATGAGTGCAGAGGGACAGATAAACAGAGGCAGGGAAGCTAGGACACTAGCCAAGGACTTGTCCCAGAGAGCCAGACATGTGAGCCCAGACGAAGCCTGGAGGAACGCTGGGTGATCAACAGCCCACAGCTCTCTCCCTGACTGTGTTTTGACTAGCAGTGTAAGCATGGCCTATGAGCAGGACTCTGGCACTTGTACAATAGGGATATTAGCGTTCTTCTAAGATGCTAGTCCAAGGTGTTTGGGAAAGTACTGTAGACATCCCCCATCGCACAGATGAGGAAATAAAGCGTGCAGGGACAAAATGTTTTGCCATGAGGCCAGAAGATGTAAAGATTAATAGAAAAGGGGTCATGTCATTAACTTAGGCTGAGACTTGCTTGTGCTAGAGAAAAAAAAATCCGTGGACTAATCTGCTATTTGTTAGAGAGTAATAGGACTCCAAGGGACCCCAAAGGTCACATGAGCCATTCCAGTGCTCCAAAGTGGGATTGGTTCCTGGAATTATTTGTCTAAGCTTATTCTTAAAGGCCTCCAAATATGCTTCACAGCCAAACCCTTTCCAGTGCATCAATATAGTTTATCCTTTATTGCAGGTGCAAACTTTCTGTTCACCCCAGTGTCTAGCCTTCTTAGGGGCTGGTTTTGTATCCCTTACAAACATGACAAATGGAAAAAAAACAGTGAGCAGAGGTGAGCAAGACCAAAAGGAACAAAACAACCCAGCTCTCTGTGAACTATACGAATGGATTTCTTCATTGTCTAAAAATGGTCTTACCGTTTTGCTTTTAAACTTCCCTCATCAGTCATTCTTGTCTCCCAGGAATAAATAGTCTGAGAATTCCTATATATCAAGAAAAGCATGTTGGTTTTTTTTTTTTTTTCAATTTCTCATGGTACCAAAAGACTGTGACTTCCTGGTTTACCTGAGTTTCATAACAGTACGATCATAGCTAAGGGCGCAGAGAGCAATGAATATGGGCTGCTGTCTATGAATGTATTCATTATTGCATCTTTTTTGTACAAGCATATTTTTCAGAGGAAGACACCTCAAGACAAGTCTCTGTTACCTAGCTATGAGTTGATTCCACAGCAGCAGTAGCGCTACTTTAGATTTTTATTCAGGGAAACAACAAAATCTGTCCTCTAATTTCAAAATGACACCTTTTACTCCCTTTCTGCTGTGATGCTAACTGTTAGAGAAATGGTACTAAAATACAGCAGCAATACTTCACCATGTGTAGGGAGCTCCTTGGTGTCAATTAGAGACATGCACTCACCAGAGAAACAGGCTAGTCTGAGGATTACAGCAATATATTGAAAGCTGCTGCAGAGCAACATACTGTTGATCCTTCGGAGTGGGAAACTGCAATGGCAGCTTCATCCTCTATTAAGAGCGAAAACTTATAGACATTGGTGCCAAGATAGGGGCTACTTAAAGCTCAGGGGCCCTGAAAGAACGCTGCTAGGTCTTCATCCCTCTCTACTTCTAAAACAATGCCATTATACTTAATAGCAATATTAATCCTGAAAGAGCTTTAGGTCCCCAAATCAGGCCTTGGATGACCCTCCAACAGAGTCACAGCAGGATCAGCTCCTTTTCCCACACACAAACTGCCTGCCAAAAACTCTTACAGAAGTGCTTCCACCTCCCGATCCAATTATGGCTCCTAGGGATGCCAGTGAGAGCGCAGTTCAGAGCAGAGGCCCCACTGACACATAACCCGTCCTGGCTTCAAAAAACAGGGTGCCATGGCAGTGATTCTCCGACAGCGTCACAACCGAGGCTTGACAGATGACTCCACGGAGGCAAAGCTTCCCGAACTGATTTGAAATAGCAAATGGTTGTTGTCAAGGACATCTGTCAGACAGCAGAGCCTACAAGCAAACAAGACCTTTTGTATTTGCAAAGCCTTGTGTGAACTGTTTCATTCAGCCAGGATGAAGTTAAATGAGTGCTGGCTTACGTTTGAAATATATCCAAGGTAGTTTACTTGAATGGTATTCATGTCAACAGAGTTTTATCACCTTTAAATTGTTTTTGTTTTATTTGCCTGCTCATAAACCATTCCAGGGAGTGTTTATGGTTTATTTAAACACTGGCGGTATTGAGACAAGTTGCACAGCATTGTTATTTCTTGTATTTCCTTGATCACCTGAACCTACTGCATGGAATTGGGAAGGTCTGCCTAGCTGTTGACCAGCTGAACAGAAAAGCCTTTTCTCTGGTGTCTGACTTGGTCAGCTATAAGGCCAGTAAACACTTTATCATGCATTTACTTTCAAGTACTTCTAGACTGCTTTTGCAGAAGAGGCAGCCTGACACAGCTAGTGTAAAGAGCAAATATTTTACTAGCTCCCCCTACAGATGTGTTGTATTTAAAAGTCAAAAATGTTTAATCGCAAATGATTTTGTCTAGAAAAGATTGAGAAATTTTGCTCTGTTGCCACTGAACTTAGCTTGTGCACATCTCTAGGAAGGTAGTTAGTCTTATAGCCTTGACTTTACCATCTCAAGAGATGGAGAGATCAGCACCACACTTCAAAAATTTGTTCCACAGAGGATCTCAGTCACAGAGCAACATTAAAAAATCCTTCACTGTAGGATATTTCCCACTCCCCCATCCTAACAGGTATTTTTCTGGTCTTCTCTGCTCCCTCCCCATTTTTCAACTTTCTGTTGAAATATAAGTTGGAGGAGAGGACACCATATTTCATATAGTCTTCACTAGTAAAGTGCTCTTTATCCAGGGAAAAATCAGCTGTAGGTTCTTGTTTATTGTTCCTGCTTGTTTTTACGTTCAAAGGCAGCCTTCACCCTTTTGGCTGATACCAGTTTGGGAATGCCTCTGAAGCTACTTGCCCGCTGCGATCTGAAATCCTCTGTAGAATCACCATCCTCCAGCATACAACCTGCCCCTTATCAGTCCCCTAACCCCATTTTACAGATGCAGCCCAGCATTTCTTGTTCCTAAGTGTCTCCATTTGCTTTTTTTTTTTTTTTTTGTGCTCAACTGCAGGTTATTTGAAAGGCTGTTTCCCAAGAGACGTTACTTACTCTTTACACCTTGTCCTCCTTAAAACAAAGCCACAGCTTCCTGTGTTACACTACACACTCACAGACTGCACAACAGCTGCCTCATCTTTCGGAAATGGTTTATTTCGTATTTAGACTAAATATGTAGGCCAACATATTCTTATGCTGGAGAGAGAGCTCTGTTGTCTCTAGTAAAACCAAGCTATGACTGCATGAGCAATGAACTTCAGAATTAATGCTTGGGTGCAGGAGAATATATATGCTGTAAATGAAGCCTCTTGGATACATCACGCATACTTTGCTGACTTGTCAAAGTGGAACATAATAGTCTCACATGATCATCCCCAGCAAACACAAGGATCTTGCTCTTCTCTCACTAGCAAACTTGCGTGGACATCTTTTTGGTTTCAGAGTGTCATTATAAACATGGAGGGAAGTTCTGACACACTATGTCACTGTGTATACCTGTGCTAAGTAGCAGCTACTCTTGATGGTTTTGAAATCAGATTGAAAAAAGAAAACTGAAAAAAAGAAAAGCATGGAAGATGCCAGTTACAGAACGATGGACTGTGCCCATCAGCAGCAGCGTGGCAAGCATTGGTAGTACCAGTGAGGCCGTGGCTTGCCATCTGACCTGTTGTTGTTATTTTCTGCTGCTATTTCGTGGTACGTAGCAGATGTTAACATTCATGGAAATACAATGGCAAAGAGAATTCTAAATGAAATAACCCAATTCTGAACCACAGTTCTGAAGTTTTCCAGAACAGAGGAGTGGTTTTGCCTAAAATAAAGCTTATTTTCACTTAGATTAATTATTTGCTCTCCTGGAAAATTCTTTGAAAATGATCCATTTTGCACGTTACCAGAAGGAATTAATTAAAGTGAGTTTTCTAATATTATCCCATTGAAGTAGAGGCCAGGCATTCCAGTTATCAGTATTGCTTCTCTGTGCCAGCTGCTGTACACAACGGATCTCAATGTCTTCTGTCCTTAAAGAGCATCTATTCAAATCCTTGGGCACAAGGGTTTAGAAAACTGTTGTATGAAAAATACTTTTCAGGCTCTCACAAGGTGTTTTTTTGAATATTAGTCTTACGCCATTAAGAAAAAATCCAGTTATGATTTTGTCAATGGTGGGAGTTAGCTGGAAAGACAAGGAGGTCAGTTTTAGCCAGGTTAAATAATAACTTGCTACTATTTGTGGCTGGCTCCCAGAGGGCCAAAGAAATTAACTCAACATTACTTAAATAATAGTTTTATTAAAACAATGATCAGATCAAATAACTGGCATGTATGTGCAGGAAGTCTTTCAAAATACTCAGGTCCTGCAAAAAAGTTAGATTAGGAAAATGTATTTTAAATGTCTGATCCCTGAAGTAACTGAAACCAGTAGAAATTGGATGCCTTAAAAAGAAAAAGATTTTTTTAAACCTTAATCCCAACATTCTCTCCTAAGAATAACATAGCTCTCTACTTTCAATGTTTTCTCTTCTTGCAGATGTTTTCATTCTCTCATTAAAGTAGAGAAATTATTTTTTTCTGTGACCACAGCTACCTTCTAACTTTGTATTTTATTTTTTAAAAGAGAAATAAATGAAAGATCTAAGCTGTGTGGTTTCACATCTCCCAGTTGAGTTGTCCAGTGAAAAGAGCAAGTAACTCAAGAACATTGACTGAAGAACAAGTCTCCAAATACCTTACGAGGTGCGGACAATCCCAGCTGCAGAAGTGCAGCTCAGAAAGCCACCACAGGTGCAGATGGGCACCTGCCCCTGTGAGTAGGTAGCCTCTTTTATGCCCTACTACGGGTTTCCTACCCACCTTTGCACAGTCATGTTTTTGCAAGCCCTGATAAGAGTAAATTCAATCCTAAATTATTTTCCTGCATCTGGACTATGAGAATAGCAGGGCTAATTAGAAGCTGTTGCAGCTACCCTGGTCCATCACGAGGAGCTTTGCCGCTGGCTGTGCGACGGCAGAGTCAGGTCTATGGTGAAATTGCTCTGAGCAAAATTACCAGCTTCGCTATGAGAGGATTCCAGGGTATGAACAATCTGTGCCTGAAAAGGGCCAAATTACCTCATGGAGTTCAACGAGAGTGCACAAAGGCAGGGCACCTGCAGGCAATATTTGGCCCCTAATCTCTCTGCTTCTCATCCATGGAACTAATTGCCTGGTGGATGCTTTGTAACTATCAGAGTTTGTGAAGGCAGCTCGAGGTACTGAGAGTTGTTTATATAATCCGCAGTGCAAATGGATGCTGTCAGCAAAACAAAGCATGTTCAGAGAGAACAGCAAAACAAAGAATGTCTGATTTCTTCAAAACTGAGAATGAGTTTTCTTAAGTGTAAACACATGCACACACTTGTGGCAGATACCCATCTAAAGGTGAACTGCTACCCCTAACCTGTGCTTGCATCTATCAGTTTACATTATATTCAGGTAGCGGTAAACGCTGCATACTGGGTGGGTGCAAAGTGCTTGATGAGCTTTCTGGACGAAGGGCAGGTAAAAACTCGCTTCGTCTGGTATCCAAGATTCGAGTATTTACCTGTTGGAGACCTGCATATTAAGGCCCACGCATTTACCCTGCAACAGAACATGTAATTTTAATGAATTCATGGACTCTAAAGGCCCCCACCCATCTCTTCTCAAACCACTGAAATCCTTTGCATTCACCTCAACTAAAGGTGCTTTGCATGCAACGGGTGCAGATCAGACTGGGAGCAAAGAGTGCCCCTACTAAACATAGAGAAAGTGATAGGGACTTTCACGTGCCGTCTAAACCAAAGTAGAAAAAGTTCTTCCCCTCTCAAAGCACAAGAGGATCAAAAAATTGGTCTAGGTTCTCCCCTTCCAGTAAATTTTAATAGCCTGTATGGCACTGAGGTATACAGCATAACAAGCCAGTCTTGATCACTTCAATCTTCCTCTTCAAGAAACCACTCTTGCTGAAGCACAAAATGTGCTTGTGATAGCCAGAACCAACCGCTTATCTAAAGGCCAAATGAAAACCAGCAGCAACTTAGACCTTTGCAGAGCCGTGAGCATATTTTTCATTATGCACATCATCCTTAGACAAGAGGAAGATGGGTGGAAATCGAACCAAACTTCCAGAATGTAACAGAATCCATTTTTACAACCTGTGTTGATAACCAAAAGATATAAAGCACTATCTTAGTCCAAAGAGACTATGCCACCCATGTGAGCGAAAGATGGAGACAGAGACAATTTCTCTTCCAGTATTTCAAAATGTGATGAAACACTAAAAAATAAACTCTAGATATCATAAACCTCACATATTGTCTTAGGAACTATCACAGACAGAGGAAAAAAAACAGACATGCCTATTTTCTAGAGAGAAGAGGAAGACAGGAGAGCAGAGAAGAGGAATAGCATGACAGTTGGGAGGCAGAGAAGTGACAGAAGATACAACCATAAAGCTGGTCAATCCTTTTCTGCCCCAGCTGGAGCCCAAGGGGTTCCTCCCGTTTTCATTCCTAGGCAACAGTGGTACCTCTTCTCATGCCAAGACCACCTGAGTGAGCTGGCTTGACAAATCCCATGGCAGGTAAGAAGATTTCAATTACGATGAGATTTGACATTTCAAAGCAGGGTTATTACAAATACAACCTGCCAACGACAGTCAAAACCAAAACTTGGATTAAGAAACATTGGACAGCTCTGGGTTCTTCTAAATCCCAGGCTTAACATCAAAGGAGAAAGAGTAGAGTGAGTAATGCATGCAGATGACAGTATTCATATTTGAACATAAATCAGAAATGCCTGTCATTAAAGAAAACCCTGTTGGTATCCCACCCCGGGAGTCAGACAGTGCAACTGAATACAATAGCATTTATACACGTGCAGTGATATTAGTGCTGTCCCTTCTCTAGCCTGCTTGTGACACATTCTAGGACCTGAAGGCCTGTTTCACAGATATATTATGCTGATGACTTGCAGTTATCATGTTTTACAATAAAACAGCGTTTTCCTCCTTCTCACCTACTCTTGATTGATAAGCCAATTTCTGCTTACAGCAGAAATTCTGTTAGCAAGAGTTTCGCATTTGCTTTTATTATGACAGATCTCACATCTGTTTCTCCCAGAGTCTCTCATGTTATGCCTTGATCAGTTCTCTGGGCATTTGATACTTCCCGTATATTTCAGTCCTTCTGACATTACCTCCCAACTCTGTTGCAGCCAGTTTCATTAGCACACTTCTACTTTCTGTGTGATAGTCTTTAATGAAATTAGTACAGAAAAGTGAGACCAAGACGAGTCCTTGAAAGTTTCCAATAATAACTCTCCTCTAGTCTGAAAAGTTTCTCACTTTAATCTACGCATTAACCAGTCCCTCATCCACACTTTTTCTTCCGTTATCCAGTTTCTCTCACAGTTTTCCGTGGTGTGCTATACAAGAAGCTAAGTGAGAAGGACCGCATTTCCATCATAGGAAGTATCAGTGCTTTTATCAGAGGCAGTGATTAGGTTTATCTAGATCAGGCTAGATCTACCTTTGGCAAACCTAGTAGCTTTTTATCTGATTTTTTCCACTGCTTTTTCTTTCTTTTAGAGTAGTTGCCATGAATAGTATGCACTCAAATAAGTACTATTCTAATGACTGTTCTTTAAAGGCAGACCTATGTTCTGCAGTTGAATGCGTCTTACTTCATTTAAGTCCAACTGAAAACATTCTTCTTGAATCAGCAGTCACATGTGCCAAATCTTTCCAAATTCTGAGATGACAATGATCCAGCCTTCCTCTGCTACTAAACTCCTTGATTTTTTGTTCCATTTCAGCTGAAGCGATTTTGATTTCCAGGGCTTTGTTACCACTACAAACCTGCTATGTCTGTGTATTCAGCGTCTGCATCCTAATAGACACAGAAGTGAAGTATTTGATACATTTTTGGGCCACACCCAACTTCTTCCCTTTCTCCCTTTCCCTTTCCTTTTCCCCTGGCTGAAGGACCTTTTGCTATTTGTTTTAATTGCAGAAGCAAACTCAGCTTGACTTCTGCCAGTTCTCATTTTCCCATACATTTCCTGACCTCTCACTTGTGGCTTTCTTTGCTAACCTGTTTTTTTCTATTCCTTATTCAATCAGGTCTGATAACTTTTATTCTGTATTTTTCACTGTGCAAGATACGTCAATTCCAGACAGTTTTAACACCACTGACTCAAAGAAGCGCCAACCTCTCTTTAAAATCCAGTCCCCTTGCGCTCTTCAGGTTCTAGCTAGTTCCCTAAACATATCAAATGCCATCCATCTGGAATTGAGAATCTGAGCAATAGATCTGCACTTGTTTATCCTTCATTTTAACTGAAACTGAAATCACTCAAACAAAGGTTATTTTCTCCTTTGTGCTACAATTTAAGTGTCAGATCTAAAACAGTATTGCCTCTTGCTGTTTCAGTGACTATTAAGGAACTCCATTGGTTACTGCATTCAGAAATGTCTGAACTTAGCTATTTGTTCCCCTGTATAATCTATAAAGTCAAAGCCTCCCATAATGACAGACCTCTAACAAAAATAGCGAGATCTGTATCTACCAAATCCAATTCTTGAGGTCCTTGGTGGATATACCACACTGCCTCAGCGATCATGCCTGCCCAGAATGTCTCTGGCTCTATTAGGCTAGTTATTTAATTCATATTATCTCTTCTTATTTTATCTCATTAAATGCTTACAATAGCATCACACTATTCACCTTTACTTATCTTTCACAACTCACAGTTGCTATTCCTCTTCTTCAGTGTTTCCAGATCAATAAATATCTACTCAGTTTCCCTCTGTCACCCCAGTTTCCTCTGTTATATCCTTAGATATCCCCCTAGAATCCCCCACTACTTCCAAGAGAAACTCAAGTCCTGTGATTTACTTTTCTAGAAGCTCCACCCAGCAATATGTCATGCCTGACTAGTTTCTGTGAAGTACCCACTCAGGGATAATGTACAACCTGAAACCTTCTTTGTTATCTCCACCATTCTTTTGCCATCTTCTCTGTTCTGCCTCAGGAGTCATCCTCATCTTCTGTTCATTATCAGAGTTTTTAGTGAAAAAAAGGAGGTCTCCTCTCCCGTAGATCCCCACCCTTTAATTCCATACCTGTAGAATGGCTCTCTACCCTTGGCTCTTGGCTATTCCAGATCACTTCTTGCCTAGTATAGCCTTAGCCCCTCATTCAAGCCTGATGCTAACCCAAACTTTAGCTCTGATAAAAGGGAGAAGTCAGTCTCGCCTCCAGATGCAAGTCCCCTATCCTACTCACAATGTGCAGTCCATAGACTGATTCTGCCACCTGCAAACTGAAATTTATTTTGGCCAGATTTTATTTCAGTTTCATGTATTTCTTTTTCAAAGATGTGGCTAACTAACTATTCATATTTGGATCTCCGCCTCCTGCCTTAGTCTCTTACTTCATATTTATCGGTATTACCATAATGAAATGTAAGCTGCCGAAAAAGGGGAGTTCTTTTACATTATGACCTAACAGATACAGGCCAAATTGCTTGCGAGATCTTCACAGAGGGATACTATTTCTTCCATAATACCCTTAAGCTATAATCTTCCTTATTCCTACCTTAAATCAAACATAAAAGTACCCAAACTCTATCAACTTTCTCCCTTTAACACAAATAAAAATAACTGTGGTTGGCAAACTGGTTGCCTATTCTCATTCTCTCCTGCTTGCTGGAATTTCACCTTGCGAGAGCTCATACAAACCATTTTTTATTGGCTTTGGTTAACATAAGTTCAAATAAACTCAACACTCAAAGCCAAACTTTCAAAAGGTGTCATATATTTTGCCTGCTTTGAACTCAATGATTTTGCAGGCTTTCCCTGTAGATCTGCCAAGGTTAGCAAAGTTCAGAGAACCTAGCCCAAATTGCAAGGCTGCAATAAAACCTGAAATGGAAATTTGTCTAGTTTGAATGTTTATGACCATCGTTTTACACAGCTGTTTGCTTGGTTCTTCCAACACCACAGGAGAGGGCAAAGAAAAGGGACAAGAGTGGATTTTCCAATATTGTCACATGGCTAAAAATGTGTCAAGACTTTTAAAGAGCTATGTGTTACTACTGATATTATCACAGCCATCACTGTTTCTATTTCACAAGGAACTGGCTCTGAGTTGAAAGGAGCCACAACTCAAATTCTGAATTCCAGCTCTTTGAATTCACCACATAAGTTGGTTTCATACCTGCTCTAATGACATTGTTTCCAACATAGGTCTAACCTCTCTCTCCATTCCCAGAGCCATTTTAAAAGCTGATATCTTGCTTGTGTGGCTGATTACACAGTATACAGACACCTTTGAAGAAATCGGTCATCTCATAAGATCATACAATGATCAAATTCTTTCCCACACCAGCTCAGTATACCTGCACTGTATGCAGATTCAAGGTCAAGAATATATGTTTATGTGTTCCCTCAGAGCTCTATACTGAAAAGAAGCTGAAAATCTAGAGCTAATTTATACTTCACATTCCACCTCTGACTCTGAAAACAAAGATAATTACAAAGAATAGCACTGTACCATTGCTAAGGATGCATATGTATTACAACTGTTTCTTCCTTGTTCTCTCCTTCTTGTTTTCTTCTTCCTCCATCCTAACCTGGTCATCTTTACCTGCAGTGGACATAAAAAACTATCTAGTGACCTGGATCACGAGTACATCTGGATCTGCCACATGCTGCACTTCTGTTAATAACATATTCTAAATGGGCTGACTGAAGAATGAAATTAATCTTTTTATCAATTTCCACAAAAAATACAATATTACTCCAGGAAATATAAAAATGTAAGCTGCAAGGGCCATAACAGGTGAGTGCAAAGACCCATTTACAATTTATGCATATCAGACATACTCTGTTATTGGCATTTTGTCAGAATCACATGGACGACATCTTTATCCCTGTGCCTGTTTCCAGCAAGGAGACACACTATGGGTTAACTGTATGAAGTAATGGCCCAGCCCTTCAACCTGTACGCCGTATCCTTTCAGTAAAACTGAGGGTAGAAGGCCTAGAGAATCGCCATGTTACTGCTGGGATATCCATTTCCAGGTGGCATCTCTGCCATGCAGCAGGCTCACTTTGCCTTCTGTACAATTTGACAAGGACAAAGCAATTTAAAGGAGGACAGGACACTACCAATACACTGTTTAATCAAATCTCAAGCCACTGCTACCGATACTTTCTCTAATCTCTTAAAAATTGAGGTGTGTGAGGAGCAAAAGCAAACAAAGACTAAATGTCTCCCCTTGGAAGACAGTTTCAGACCAGGAGCCACTGGCTGCTCTGTGTTTGTAAGAGCTGGGGCCCTTATTTAGGTTCTTAAATACAGACATACGTGTATTAACAAAGCACCTAGAAATCTTTTGTTAAAGGTGCATTGACCCTGCAATCCATTGACCTCCAAATCCTTTCCATAAGACATACTTGCTCACTCTCTCTCTTCACAGATTAGTTCTGTCCGCTCCTGGGCGCCTACTCTTTCTTTCTCTAATGTGATTAAATAAGCTCTCTGTCTCTCCAGGCTTGTGCAATTGCCTCTCGCTTAGTCACTGAAGCGCTGTACAACACCCCAAAGGAGTGGAGTCAGCTGAAACAGGAGTGTTCCCAGCTCTGACATGTAAAGTACTTGCACTCAGTGCTAAATAAACTTGGAAAAATGTTCACAATGCAGCTGTATGCCCGAGATGCTGCAACCTCAGGGCAAGAATAATTATACACAAACAAGATACTTAGGATTTATGTTCCCGTCAAATAAAAATGTGCACTACTCATGCCAATCTGAGCACTTCATGGTATGCCCACAATTTGAAGCAGAGGAACAGATTTCCCTGCTAGGGTTAACAGATTAGATACTATCACTGGTTTATTTTCCAGTAAACTTTACAGGCGTTCTAAGCATTACTGGTACACATTGATATACCTTTCACCATAGGAGGCTAAAGATTCATGGGAGGTCCTTAGAAATGCCCTGTTGTGTATGGTATCTATTTGGGCAATTTTCTGTCATCATTTTTGGGGGACTGCATTATAGAAGTTATAGAGTTAAAGCCCATAGCAATGTAAGACTAAAAGAAAACTAAAAAAGTTGCAGGAAACAGAAACAAGTATCCCGAGACCATTCATAGCACGGGTTTATCTAACTTTTCCTTTAAATTCTCTCACAAAAGAGAGAGCCCATGGCATGTGCAAGTAGCCTGTTGCAATGCTTAAATATCTCTCAGAAGGAGATAATCTCCCTTAACAATCAATGTCAATCAAGTTTGTTGCTAATAAAGTCAAATTCTCTTTGTCTTTTCCTGGTTAATGTGGCAAAAGATGTTCATTGACCTCTTCATAGTGACTTTTTAAATATGGTCAAGTTTATCTTCTTTGACTGAGAAAAAACGTTAAGCCGATTCCCTGATCATCTATGTTTTCCAAACCACTCATCAGTCTTGTTGTGGTCCTCCGGTTCTGTAATTGTTTGTAAGTACAGCATCATCAGGCAATGCCAAAATCAAAGAAACATGTGGAAAGATATCTTGATGGCAATGGGCCTGAGATTTCTCGGCAGGAATTCTCCTGGGCTACATTGAGCAATGACATATATAGTGGTACTTAATTAGACTCTCATTCTCTAACTTAATCTCACTTCGTACTTAATTAGACTCCCATACTCTAACTTAATCTCACTATAAAAATCAAGGGATACCCTTTAAAATGATGGAACTTCAAGTGGTATAACTTAAGCACAGAGCTGAAAGGCGGCTTTATAAGCTATGTTAAAGCTGTTACCAACAAGGAAAACTCAACAAACAACTCTCAGTAGTACTTTGGTAAGCAATTGCTTGCTGGCTGGAATGCAAGTTACGCCATGTTAGACACACTTCAAATTTTGCCCCAAGGAGCAAGAGAGCTGGGTGGGAGACCGCCCAGCATTCCCACCAGCCTGTCAGGCTGGACAGGCTGCAAGAACAAGTAGTCAGTCAAATATTTTTGTCTATCTATTCCTGACCACCAAAACAGGGAGGAAAAGGTTAAATCAACTTTCAACCTTTATATTTAGGTCAAGTTCAGCTAAAATTCTAAGAAAAAGGTTCAAGAGTTCATCATTTTCTTATCCAATTAACAAAGAAAACCTAATTTGCACTCCTCTGGTTAGAGGACTTATCCAGAACGAAGAGTCAATCTATTCAAGTGATAAACGAGCTCTTCACAGGAATCTTCTGGAACCAAAGGAGAGAACCACGGGAGGCAACTGTCACGCTACCAAGACCAGACATAACGATAACTCGCACAATCTCTTTTTCAATGTTTTGTTCCTAAAGCTCTCTTTTTATGAGGGACCATTCCTGCTCCTGGCCATACCCTTTGCTACATGAAAAAAAAAGAAAAATTAACTAGGCATGGGGGAAAGATGCTAGTCCCAAAGCCTATGGCATGGAGGAAAATGTTAATTTTCCTACTGGCTGTTTTGTTTAGTTTGGCAGAACATTTCATTTCTACTATGAAAAGTAGCACGTGTACTACTCTGTGAGCTCATCTTGGTATCTCTGCCAGTGCCAACTAGTAGCAATTCAGAGCTTAGCTTGTTACTGAAGATGAATCCATTAGAGCTGTCAGGTACCTGCCAATATAAATCTTAATGGAAACCGGTCAGAAATTGAGTGATTTTAATAACTGACATATTTTTGCTTGTTTGTTGCAGAGGCTCAAATGAACACATGCAGAAGATACTATTTCCCAGTGGCCCATTTTGCAATTGATTAGAAGTTAAATCCTTTGTGCTTGAATCAGGGTAGGGGAAAATATTTTGAGACTGCAGTTTGATCTAAATGTTGCTCTCGCTTGTGGTTTGGCATGAGACTCTGAAATGCTGTTAAATCAAAAAGGCAAAGAAAACCTGCAACTGCTGTGTCTCTGCTTATAAAAAAATTTTTAAAAAAACCCACATGCATCACTCTCTACACAGATGCTGCATTCTTCCCTACTCTTATTTAATAGCTAGCTGTCAATCTATGTTGAGGAGCAGTTACCTGACATTACCATAATAATGCTTCAAAGCTTTATATTAAAGATGGGTATCTTCCTAGGCAAGCCCAGAGGAAAAGAAAGCCTCTTCCCTCTTCAGTTGCATAAATGCAATTCTTTGAGAAGAGATGATAGAGTGTAATTAGACAGGGGATGACCATCACAGATACCCCTGACTTCGCTTTCCTGCGCGTGAGCAAATGTGCCTCTGGATAAGAATGATTTCTCTTCTGTATTTGTATTAGTTGTGGTACCGTGAACTGAAATCTCTGGCCACTAACATAACATAAACACTTCCGCCATCTTCCAGGGTAAGTGCTGTGCTTCACAGGACAGTTCATGTACAACCGCTTGGATGTTTAGTCATTCTCAAACACTCTTTTCACATGCTCCTACTATGAGTAAATACCGCAATGGAAACTTGCCTGTGTCACAGGGTATGGGAAATGGTGTCTTGTGTAGAAGCCAAAAGAGCTCATTAAAAAATCTTTGAAGTTGTGTCAATTTGATAGTGAGTATGGGAACAGGAACTGACATAAAAAGCATCCTTTTGTGAGCAAGATTAGAGAGCAAGGAGGTAGTGGAACCCAAAGACGTGCTGAGCCACTGGGTCATGCAATCACCTCCAACAACTGTGAGGAATGGTGGAAGAATCAAAGCATGGAAATCCTGTGAAGAAGGGACTAGGTGCTTAGACAGAAGGGAAATACGACTAGGCAGGAGCTTACAGACATGTAACAACTTCCACTCCCTCTGCAAGAGGATGGAGCAGCCCAGACCCAGAGGGCAGTTAGAAAGCTGATCACTGGAGGTGCTTCTCTGAAGAATGTCTAACACCAAACACACAGCAAGCACCAAGCATGTCCTTTCTCCTCCTAGCAAGGCCTTGCCAGACGCTACTGTCAGCAAAGCTATTGACACCAGCCTCCATGATCTGCAGATCCCTCGTGCAACCCCCCAATTGATTAAGCCTTCCACACCACGGACGGCTTTTCACTGATGAGAAACTAAATGTTGGAGGAATGTAGCTGCGCCAGTCCTCAACATTATGTGAGAGAAGATTACAGGGACCCTGTTTACCTCTGACACATGAGACTACACAGAGGAAGCCATTAGGTAATGACACAAAAAAACAAGTGTCTAACAGAGACAAAAGGAGGCGAAAGATAAACTCCCTCCATCCCCAGAGAGAAAGAAAACCTCTGCCACTCGTGCTATTTAGCATGAGAGGAATACGTTCCTGGGAGCCATCTTCTAGTAGTCCACATTGGAAGAATTAGTTGCCCTAGTGAATACCCCTCAACTTCTGTTTCTATGAATATAAGCATATTGTCAGTCAAGGATGGACAGAAATGACATCTATCAGCACCTTCCCCCATATTCCACAAGTGATAAAACTACTACATGAAAGCAATGGCGACTATTCAACACTCCAAGTCACAAAACATTAAGATAGGGAAGTTCCTTATTTATCCTGGAGTTGATAATCAAGTGTAGAAGTATGTAGCCAAGGCAAATATTCATAAATTTTTATATAAGGTTGTTTACCGTGATACAACTGGATTGCTTCATATAAGTGTTTTGACTGAAAAAAGATGAGATAATGGGAAACCTGACTGTTAATTCAGTTTGGTTTGAATGTATGTATGTATTTAAGCCTTCACATGGTCTCCCACTGACTCTGCACATAAGAGGAGTTATGTTAATGAAGAAAGTGGGCCACATTTGCTCAGAATGGTATCTGTGGGCACATGAAGAAAATGTGAAAAAACAAACAACACAAAGGTTTTAGGTGTCATGAAATTTGTTCGTAAAAGTTCATTTGACATCTGTGTTTCCCTCTGATTCTCAAAGAGGTCTTCTGTGATGTAGAAGAACAGGGAAGAGGAGAGAAAACACTTCAAGAAAGCAAATGAAATATTTTACTTCTTCACATTGAGTTTTCTATTAGCATATAGAAAAGTTTCTACATCAGAGGAATTAGAGGATATAAAGTACAAATGTCTTTGCAGTGAATCTTCATAAGACACATTACACAAGTAATGTGTGTCCACATGCGTGTATGAACATGTGCACACATGCATGCGCACGCGTGCACACACACACACACACACACACACACACACACACACACACACAGGCAGTGACTACTGCTTTTTCCAGGGGAGTTTCTTCTATAGTCTGAGAACAGCAGTTCACAGTAAGAACATCCACTTTTGAATTGGTTTTCAAGTAATGGATATAACCTAATAATGAGCCGAAGCCACAAATTTGAATCCAGCTTCAATCCTCTCCCAATTTTGACCACAAGAGGTACTGTGTCTGGGCTTTCCACTGGATCTGTCACAGATCAAATTATGTTGCTATTAACTCTTCGATCCTACAGGTGGACCAAAACATTAATGATACAGCTATTAACAATTTGAGTTCTTCAGAAAAATCGACAAAATATGCTGGTATTCTAAGTATTGCAACAGTGCTTTTCATTAAATGTTCGCAGTAAGTATAGCAACCATGACAAAATAATCTGTGGTTTATGCATGTATATAGCTACATTAGACAGCAAAGGCCATTTAAATAGTGCATTACGTTAGCAATCATCGTGAGTAACCCTATGTTAAGAAGTGCGGGCAGATACTTCATTAATGCACACGCAGATTGTCAGGATATTGTGCTGTCTCCCTGCTGCAAAAATATAAAATGTAGTAGCAAGATTGAGTGGGATGATGAAGTCATCTGGTAAGTCTCCACTGGGTGATGCACCTAGGAGCAAATGACATGACATTTTCACACCACCCACTGGATACACAACTGGACTGGAATTCAGATGCAGACAGTTCTAATGCTCACATAGTTCAGTGATCCCCATTGCCTGAGCATGGAGGAGACACAAATCAGACCTAACCTGTTATATCTTTGAACAAGGGAACACTATCGTTATCTTTCCCAGCTTTAAATTTTAACAGGAAAAAAAAAAGTACAGGTAGAGCTCCAAAATTTGGGATTGCCCAATGTTTCCCATTCCAAAGATTTCATTTTCAGTTGACTATGAATTGGCTAAACTTCAACTATTTGGGCTGAAATTTTCATGCCAGGATCTGCTTCCTGCTATTTTTTTTTTCCTTCTGAAATAAAGATGGTATAAATCAATCATGTCCTAATCTCAGGTAACAGAGTCCCACTTTGTAAATAAATTCTGTGTAAGTTAGTAAAACAAAAAGGTTACTTTGTTTCTTAGGCCCCCATCTGAGGAAGGGGATGATATTTCTGTATCTCAAACAGTTATGAAAATGATAAATTCACTAATGATTGAAGTGCTCATATATTATGGGGAAACTATGCAAGCAGATACAAGAGCCCTTGCTTTTAGGGTCATGTAATCTAAACATTGATCAACAGCTATTACTGGTAAAGACTAACAACAAAACACAAGGGCCCCAAAAACGGTCCCGAAAACCATTTAAGCACACCAGAATGGGGACTCAAGCTTCAACAGAAAAAGTCAATTGCAAGAGTGAGGAGAGGAAAGGTTAATAAGACCATAATGTGCAATGCTCACTCAGAAAGCGCTTTTAGTAAGAGGCAAGTATCAACAAAAGCGAGCAGGAATTTCTCAGAGATAGGTGTTTCCTTTGAAGTTGGCCTTTTTACATGCCTTTATCAATCTGTGGAGGACATCTCAAAGCTCAACATTTATTTAGTAAGAAGGTTAATTTAAATAATTGTACTTTGTGGGCAAAATACAGCTTTATGACGTGCTGAGGACAAAAGAAGATATCTCCTAACAGGCCAGCATAAAAAAGGAATAAACAAGTGATATATTTATTTTACCAGTCATGTTTTTTCCAGTATAACTTTCCTTTCCCCTTCACTCTTTGCTAAGAGGATGTCCCTTTCATGCCTTTTCTGTAATTATTTTTCAGCTTAATTCTTTCTGGGCTTCCCCTAACCTCCCCATCTATTTGCTCAGTCCCTCCATGAGGAGAGGCCAAACCCTGCAATGTTTGAGTGGAATGTTCACACCCACGTGGGTGGGTGCAGAATTAGCCAAAACAAGTCCCTGCATTCCTTAGGATGTCAGCCCCTTTTAATGGCTCTTTCCTAATATCTTATTAATAGGTAAAATCTCTTGCCCAAATCAGCCTTCCCCATTCCTTCACAATGGAAAAACAGAAATACAGCTTCCTTCGCCAGGTGCCCAGGCATATTTATAGAAAAGTATTATGCTAGTTAGACAATCACAGTTTTTCAGTTGCCCAATTTAAATTCCTGTAGGTACCTAATAAACCATCAAATAAAGAAGAATTACCAGTAAATAGCAATTACCTTGAAAGAACACTGCTTTAAATATTAAAGTGGCACTTCATTAGTTATGCTGGCAAACAGGTTAGTTTGAATCAAATGGCTATTTTAAATTAGTGGTCCTATTGCAGATGTGGGTGTCATTTTTTCTTTCCAAATACCCAACCAAGCTACTGACCTTAAAAACATTGCTCAATAAATGGTACAGAATTAATTAGAATACTATGCCAGGGGAAGGAAGAAAAAAGAATAGTCTTGAACATCTCTGAATTCTTTCCAAGAAGGTGTTTTTAATAATGGCAGTAGTTTACTCCATTTAAAGGTCCATATCCTCAAGTCAAAAGGTAGGCTTTTATGAAACCAGCAAGTGTAAGACTAAAATAATATTACCATCATTTTGCTCCAACTGAAGTGAAATATTTTCTTAAGAAACAACATGAAGCGCCTCCAAAGCATCAACAGCTTCAGAACTGCATCTGGACTCTACCACAGGACATTAACTAGAAACTGACTCCCAGCAGAAGTTTATACTGATATTTACTTTTGCTGTTCAAGCTGAAATGAGAAAAAAGCTGCATAGAAATGTAATTTGACATGCAATTGTTTTCATTTTTAGTAATCTATGGTATCGGAACCAACTTCTTTGCAGTCTTACCACTCTCTTTGGCTGGGGCACCAGATTTGATACTCGAGTCAAACTGCAAAATTTGGTTAAAATGCATTTTCTTGACTGCAATCTCTCTTTTCTATAACCTGAGTCAAAGCAAGCAGTTTTCAGACTGACAGTTCAAGCAGCTGCTACCTGTAATGTCACTCCTGTGCAAGGCTCCCACTGCACAGAGGAGTATCCTCTATCTTGATCACTCCTAAAAACTGTGACTCCAGTCTTTTTTAGCAGAAATAACATCTAAGCCGGCACAATGCAAGTGGAATAAACTCCCAGCACTGATCATTTCTTTTAGGATCCTGTACAGATATATTCACTTCACATTCTCCTTTTCATCCCTTTTTATTTCTATTTGACATTTTCATGAGGTATTCCCTTTTATATCCAGTGCACGCTGTGATGGCAATAACCTCAATCACAATCACAGCTGTGGTTCTTAAATTCTGCCCAGCTTAGGTACAGTGTTTAAGTTCTTTTAATGCCATAGCTGCAGAGAATTTGCCAACCGCTTACCAGACATATAAGAAAGAACATGACACTATGAGTCGTAATGGAGGATCCATGAGAACTGCCATAACTACACTAAAGTTCAACATAACAGTTAATTCCCTCTAAGATAGAATGACTTCACATACAACTCTAAAGCAGATATGAAATGAAGGTTGAGAGTTGAATGGAAAAATATAGGTAATCTTTCTATCTAAAGGTGGAATCCGTTCATTTCCAGGTAGAATACCTGGCAGAGTTGCAGGGAAGATTCACAGTTTTGTGAAAACTTTGGAATTCCAAAATTGTCAGAGATCTGATAAAGGACTTTGGTACCAAAGGTGGGACTTGGACGGAATGAGACCTGAGGGGAGCCCTGAGATCTGGTCTTTGTTCCCCTGAGCTTTATGTCAAGCAATAAAATATGTGAACAGTCTCAGAAGCAGGGATCAAAATCCTGGATTCCTCCTCCTTGGCTGAGTTCCCTAACCACGAGATTACATACACACTACATGCTCCCAGTGGCTCTCTTGAGTTATTACCTGACTAGTAGAATAGTTTTAACAAGAGCAGTGGAGAATGTTCTCACCCTTCCCTAGGAGATGGGAGACAATGGTAAGAACACTTCAAGGAAAGCTGGGAACTGAACTTGGATCTCCCACATCTTGGACAAGCTCCAGACACTAAGGTGTAAAATGTGAGAATACAGTTCTTTTAGCCAAATTTTAAGAGAAGGATTGAGCCTCATTCAACACTTTGGGACCAAAACTGTGGATATTGAGAGCAGGAGAGACTTCAGGACATCAGATGGGTGCACAGAGTCAAGTTTGATTTGAGTGTCAGGTCTAGTGCTCCAGCCAAAGAGAGTGGTAAGACTTCAGATATATTCTTGTCTTTAGTGTTTCTTTTAGCTGATACTTGGCACTTCATGAGCCTGCTAACTGTTTTGGATCCCATTCTGAAGTGCCTAACTCCCCTTAATTATTGTACAGAAATGCTAAAGTGCCAGACACCAAAATGTGGATTGCACTCAAGGTGGTTCTGGACAGACAACTACCAAACTTGAATCCAGACCTATGTGCCTGATTCTGCATTCCACTGAGAGCTTTGCCACAGATCTGAATGGGCACTGGGTCAAATTCAGTGCAGTCTCAGTGAAGCTCTGAGTACGTATAGAGGTAGACACAAGGGCCAAGTGGGGACCTATAATTGACCATGTATCATTATTTTTCCTTACGCACACATCCACTGAAAGCCATTCAGTAGCACCTGAGACTGGAGAAAACAGATGTACTACATGTACTGTACTACATGCACAGTAGCAACCCCTGGAATGCTTCTGAGCCTCCAGGTCCCAGCCTCAGCCTTGTCCTGGCCCCATCCTGGAATGATATCCACTACCCAACACCATCTTGGTTGCATCAGGGAAAAAGAAAGTTAGCTCAGAGGCCGGATAGTAAGAGGAGCAAGGTGCTAGAACGTGTTGTGCTGAGCACCCGCCACTCAGCTTCAGTTTATCCAGAAAGGGTAGTAGTACAAGGCCAACAAATGCCCCATTCCAAAAGGCTCTTGCCATGCTGTGCAAGGACACAGTGACTCAGATCCCTAAGCAAGGCCCTCACAAAAGGCAGACTGTGGAGTCAACATGAGCTGTTGCTCAGTTGTCCAAAAGATAGCTATCTGGGGAAAAAAAGAAAAGACAACTATTTTGGATTAACTGTGAACTTAGCAGCCTTAAGCACTCACACTGGAAAATCTCAACTGCAAAGTACAGCTGTAGGAAACAAGGCCCTTATAATCAAAGAAGTTAATTTACTCATTTCAGCTAGGTAGTCTTTGAAATGCCTATCTTGTACAAATATTTGTCTGATGTATTGATATACAAATATAATTTCAGTATATTAGCTGAAGCACTAATTAGATTAATAACTATATTTGCTTGGAAAAGGCCTCCTTAGCTGAAACCAATTAAATGTGCATGATGAAATTTCATTAAGCTCTACAATATGTTTTTTCATCAAGTGCAAAGTTACTATCTTTCAGCTATCATATTCTAACCATGCATGATAGGAGTCTCGTACACTCAGAAAACCTTGTGCCAAGACTGTTTTGTATTGCTTTATCAGAAAGCATGAATTTTCCCCCTCTCCCTCAAGGGAACACATTTGCCTCACATGTAAACAGCACTGAGCTTGTGAATGCAGGATTAAATTGACCAAAGGATTGGTAATAGGTTGGGATTTACGTGTGGTATTCTCAACCTAGCAGTGCTTAGGAGTGATCCCCTGTATGAAGAAGTGCACATTTCATGCTACGCAAGCAAGGGGGTAGCCCCTTCTTCTCCCTCAACCGCCATCTCATTTGTATCTGGCCTCAGAGTATGCTATAAATCATAGAACAAAGAAATAGAACCATTGCAAGTATATAGATATTATATGTGGCTCAGTAAGTGCTACCACAAGGCAAAGAAACACCAGAAGTCATGGTCAGAGGCCTGAGCTAACTAGAGGGGCTTAGAAAACAAAGATTATATACGTCTCCTTCCCCAAAATGGTCATTAAATTTAAAGCTGGGCAGGAGAGAGTTGTGACAGATGGCAATTGGATGCACAAACAGAGAAGAGATGGAAGTGCTATTCCTAGAACCAGCTCTAGTGTCAACAGTTGTACCTAGACGGGCAACAGTTGGGCTATTCTTCTCCCTGTCACCTCTTCCACTTTCACTTTGTGAAACTTCAGTCTAAACAGACCAAGTGATCTATCACGACACAACTTGGGAAGCTAAGTCAGTTCTTTGCTCCTGAACATCCTCTGTACCTTGTCTCTTTGTTTCTCTAGATTGCTTATCCAGCGATAAGCACACAAAGAAACCTTTCATAAGCTAGACCAGTCCGCCGAACAGCAACAGGTTTTATTCTAGGCTAGTATACCTGAGGCAATGAGGTCCCAATCCCAGGTACTCCCTACTACTTGAGTGCTTCCGTAATATATTTCCTGCATTACCTTGTCTGTCTCCAGTGCATGAGACCCAGAAGGAAAAGAATAGGGTAGGAAAAGTAAGAGAAAAAGCAGTGCCAGCACTGGCGTGGCCCAGAGGTACTAAGACAAAGTAGTCCTCCCTGCTAAGGAATTGTGCTCTTTATGAGAGGGAACTAGAAAGCACCTTGTGAAAATAGGATCCTTACAAACATAAAGGGAAAAAATGTAAGACATCTGAATAATTCTGGAGTCAAGAGTCTGACCTCACACCACTAAAATCAGATGAGCCACTCTACATGCAGGTGTTAAGCACGTGCCTACAAATTTACTCTGAAAAATTGACTCACAGTGTAAGTTTGCAGTACATAGTTTTTAAGCAGAACATAACTACCTTCTTCACTCAGAGACCCCCTAAAAAGGCAAAGAATTAAATGGATAATATTTTACAAATATGTAACATATTTTCTAATAAAAGCAATAACTGGCACTTTTATAAAACCAGATAAATTTATGTTAGCTTTTTGAGATATCCGATGTAGGACTCAGTGAGAAATCTGTCACCTTTTGTGAGGAGTTTTATTCCATCAATGGCTCAGTCACCCACCTAAGACTACCCACGTGTTGGTGTGGAAGAGTGCTATTCCCTTTTCCCAAACACCGCAGCATACATGTCAGAATTAAATACCTTACATTGCAGACACTTTATGAGTGCTTTATCATGCTCAGCTGATGCACATAGCAGGTCATTATGATTGGGTAACTCAGCCATTAAGTTCTACAGTAAGCCCACGCTGAATCCTAAAAAGGGAGCCATTTATAGGCTATGGAGGTGTTAGGCGAGACAAGATTTAGTGTACTCTACATAAATAATTTTGTCTTCTGTCTTTCCGGCATTTTTAATGAAGCTGCAAGCTGAGCACACTGAATAATTTTATCCCTGGTGTAATTTCATTGTGGACATTCCAACTCCACAGAGCCCTACAGTCTGTGTTCAGACTGTTTCTGCCCCTTCCTCAAAGAACAACTGAATATGCTCCGGCTAACCATAGAGAAAAAATACAACTATTTTTCTACAGTTGAGGCTCCTAGTTACTCTGGACCTGGGTAGCCTCATCACCTATGCAACTGCTCACTTAATCATACCCAAGCAGTACGGAGGAGAAAGCTTTTGGACGAGAACAGAAAAAAGGTAAGAGCCCAAGTGGGAAAGGGAAAAGAATTAGAAAAGACAAACTAGAGAGGATGGAAAGGAACAGCAAAATGAGTGAAGGGAAGGGAGACTGGAACAGTATAGAAAAATCGAATGGAGCTGGAAGCCAGTTTGAAAAAAAAAAAGCCTGAGAATCAGAATCAAGTTAGATGGTACAGGGTTATTTCCTATTTGCTACAGCCAAAAGCAAGGGAAGAAGAGAAACCAAAGCAGGCTAGTCAGAGATTACAATAAGGAACCAGGTAGAGGTGGAGAAAGGGAGGAAACACAGGACATCAATGCAGCACAGTGAGAGACAAGAATGAATGCAGGTTCCAATGCTAAAGCCCAAGATATGGGGTTATCCTGGATTAGTCCCATATGGGTATCAATCTAACGTCACATTATGGGATTTTTATTTCTTGGTTTTACTTCAAAATATAAGCCAGCTTGTTGCTATAATTCCCTATATTAAAAGAATATCTTTTGGCTGGCAAAGTCAAAGATTAAGCTCTTAAGAAATACCTATGTAATGTTAACACATCCTTGTACACTGGGCGTTCTGATACAGCCCGTATTTAGGTGACTACCTGCTAGTCTTTCTCCCCTACTTATTTTTATGCGTGGTTTGTTTCATGACTGTGGTATAAATCTTTCCTGCATGTGCCTTTAATTCATAAACATTAGGTAGGGCTGTTTATTCCATCACTGATTACGAGTGCAATTAAACGTATTTATTCAAATGAAGTTGTTAATATCCATTACCAATGTCATTCAGAGCTCTAGATTCCAGCTCAAACTCACATGCACTCCAATACCTAAAATTTATCAGAGAACTTTTGTCATGGGATTGTCGCTTCTATTTAAAGATTGGCCACATAGCACAACGAGTAAATCCAATTAAACCTCACCTTATTGAATGATATACTTGACAGCTCAACTGGAGACCTTGGAACACTTCAAAAAGCAGAGGAATGAAGAAGAGTGAGTGCTCATCTCAGGACAGCAGGGCTATTTCTGTGCTTTTAGCAGTCTGTGATGGGTACTCACAGCTGTATTTTTTTCCTGAAACTGAAAGCAAACACAAAGATAGGCCCGTATAAGCAGAGAATCTTCTGATTTTCATAGTTCTAAAGCCTAACTAAACAAATAGCAAACAAACAAACAAACTCACTGAGAAGAAAAGAGAGGAGGATGCTAGGAAATGAAGTATGAAGCCCAGTATAAACTGTGTGACTGTACGCATTATATGAGTAAAAACGATACTCCATTAGGCATAGCTTATAGAAGGGATAAGTGGTGCTCTATTACAAAAGCAGATTTGATGAAATTCAACTACACTCATTGGCAAGAGGACAGTTCTGACAAATCTGACCCGCAGGCCATCTTAACCAAAATCACTGAAAGGTAGTAAGTTGTGCTTTTTTTTAATCACCCACACCATAGAGAAAACAAAACAAAACAAAAAACTCATTCCATCGGCTTTCCCCATGACAAGAGGGAAATTTTGATCACCACCAGCAATGCACTGGATACTGACCAAGCGAGACAGCTGAGGAAGTTTTGGTTGACTTTATCACCACAATATATCCTCATGAGGATTGAGCAAGTAAATAAATAAATCAGGCCTTGGAAAAATAAACACCTCATCATCTGTCATTTCCATTTCTCAGCAGTTTCCATTGTGTTTCTCTCACATACTGGGTTTTAAATGATTGAGGTTGGAAGGGAACTCTGGATATCATCTAGTCCAACCACCTTGCTCAAGTAGGGTCACCTCGAGCACGTTGCCCAGGAGTGTGTCCAGACAGCCTTTGAATATCTCCAGGGAAGGAGCCTCAAGCATATTAAGCGTGTTGTACATGTTCTAGATTCATGATCCATTTACTTTTTTCTGGGCACAAGGTTCCCCTAACTGTGTCTCACTCCAAACTGTTCCCCAGAAGCCTCTGTATAGATTTCATTTGGGCATTTGACTACAAAAGGATAAAGGCAGGATTTGACTTGAGGAGGAACCAGGAAGCTGAAATTCCCTTTGCAAGATTATCTGGAATGAAGAAATGTGTCTGAAATACTCAGGAAGAGAACAGAATAGAAAAGAAATTCCCCAGAGCGTGATTGCCCAGAGTTTGGGATTGGTGCAAGTTAAAAAAAAATGTTATAAATCAGTGATACCCTTCAAACTATGGATTAATACAGTATTAAAGAAATAGTAGGCCTCCACTTCTTGGGTGGTTTAAGAACCTACGCGCTTGTTTATGTTGGGGGATCAGCCCTGATTTCAGCAGCTGATAACCAGCAATTGGTTTGCTCCCATGTGCCCTCTATTGTAAACAAGCAAAACCACTGGGGATCTTCCATACTAAGTTTCTCCACAACTGCTAACTGAATACATCATGAAGAGGGAAGAGGATGAGTCCCTCGGTTTCTGAGGATGCAGCCCTGAGCATCCTACCCAGTAAAAACAAAGGCAGGATATGTGGCCGTACTTCAGAAACCCAATCTGACCCTGGGATAACAATGAAAGGTAAAAGAAAGCTTGAGTGACATAGCTAGGAAATAATCTGTTTACTTCCATTTGGCCTAGCAGGTCAAGTAATAGCTGATCACGGCAGACATTTCTCAAACAGTGCTAATTGTCATCACAAATTATTGGCAGAAGCTGTGCTTCAGGAATGTTCTTCAGATTCCTTTTCACATACCTCCAAATCAATTTTCCTGGCATGTCCCCAAATGCTCTGTTCTGAAGCATATCAGGGGCATTAAAAAAGAGGTAAAAATAGTTCATCTGGGTCAAGCAAAGGTCTATGAAGCCCATATCTTGTCTTGCACGATGGTCAACAAGTACAAGATCAAGGCAAACCTATAGTGATCCAGCTGGGGGATTGTCACTGCTGATCTATTCTGGCTAATGCGATCAAGCAAGCAGAGCTCTGTCTCACTGGAGGAATGCCTGGAGCATGGCAGGCTTGGATGTGTTTCACCCTAAAATTCCAGGAAAGCATTGTGCAAATACTCTGCGTGGGAAGGCTCTCTGCCTCGCACTGCCCATGTGACTGAGTACAGTAAAAATGTCCCAAGTCTCTTCCTGATATAACCACATTGTACTCAGTGGGTTTGCACCAGGAACAAATTGGCCCATAAACCTAACGATCTGTCATGAAAGAATGGTCAATGGGGAAGTGGCAAAAAAGAGGTGGAGAGAGAGAGGAGCTGTTCAGTTTCCAAAACAAAACAAAATTAAAAAACCAGCCACAGATGTAGAAAGAGATCCAAGATATCTGTGCAAGGTTTAAGTGGAAGAACTGACAGAGTGTCAGTGTTTTAATGATGCTCTTTGTTATTGAAGCTGTGCTCTGGACACCCCAGGCCTGAATCAGCTCCTGTACCCATTTACCTCGCATCGCTGTAGCGCTACCGACATTAGTAAACAACTCCTGAGGAAAGCAAGTGTAAAAGGTGTGGCTGATCATCCAAGGCTGGCAAAGTCTGGGCCTTCTTAGTCCACATAAAGGAACATGAAGGAGCTGATCGAAAGCCCAAAGGACACGTAGGAGCACAACTGCCAGTGACTCAGCAGATGACATTTTAAAGCAGGAGAGAGGTTTTACACCTCATCCTTTTCATTAATCTGATGGAATACCTCTAGATGATGGTACTCCAAGATACTGCTTCAATATCTCTAAATAACTGTGCCACTGATGGAATAAATAATAACATCTTTTTTTGGAAAAAGGCATCTATCTAGCATCTCTATATTTCATAATACTCTCTTAGGCAAATATTTATAGATGAACAATTGTGGCAGGCGTTAGGTTAGCCTATGTTTTTTCCCCTCAAAATACTGTACACAAAAATCAATATATTCAGTTACAAACTACCAACTATCAACATTTCTCACAAACCACAATGTAAATCTTCTCATTTGACTTTTTAATTGAAAACAGTGTTGAAAGCACTGTTAAACACTGCTAATAGTCTCAAGACTTCCTTGGACTCAGCCCATCTTGGAGTTCTTGCCACAGGACAGTCAGGATTCATTTACTGGGCTCCTGTTGAATCCGGATGAGATGTTGGCACTTGAAGAACAATAGGGAAAAGACATAAACACTGAAAGAAAATAGAAGCTTCACTTCCAAAATGCCTTTCAAATATACTTCAATGAAAAAGAACTGAGTAAAAAGTCTACAATATATTTTACTTCTCCCAAAGACAAACATGAAGCACACAATCTCTGTGTGCGTGTGTGTGTGCGTGCGTGCGTGTGTGTGTGTGTGTGCGCGCGTGCATGCGTGCATGCACACACCCAGACACACATACAATAAATGAAACTGTTTTGTCTGATTTGGCACTTGACTGCAAATTAAAATGACAAAAGGAGAGAATAAAGTAGTCCTCTGACTCGTGCAAATTTTGTGCTATAACCAGACAAAAATGACACCCCAGTAGACTGCTGGCTTTAAGGCTCTAATGGCTGCTACATAAATCAAAAAGTAAGGATGCAGTAGAAAGAAGTCCCAGCTTACCCAGTACTTCAACTGCGAGAGCTCTCTGACAATGCTGCCTCAGTTGATACAGGGTTTTGTCCCAAATACTTCAATGAGAGGTGCAGCTTTACACTACTGCAGAGAATAATTGTGCCTAAAGAGCATCTCACAGCTACAAGAGTACAAGTAATCTGAAGCATGAATTGTGCTTCTCTCTCTTCGGTATGTTATCCCAACCACATTCAGTAAACAAATACCAGGACATCTTGAAATCTCTAACATTGTGCCAAGTGCAGTCCCAAAGGCCAATAAGACATGAGTTAATCAACTGGCCAAGTGCAAGACGATGTGTAACTATAATTTCACATCAAGCTAACATCTGCACATCTACTGGGCATGTTGATGGTAAACATAAGCTTCTTAGAAGAGATACTGATGATTAATTCTTTATTCCCACTAAATTAACAAAGATCCCTGACGTGGCTGAATAGTATACTCATTAGACTGGTATAATAGATACGCTCCAGGGGGAAAGATGAAGGAATCTAATTACCCTAATTTAGTCAAGATCGTTTTAATATCTTGGCTTTAGAGAATAAAGAAGCCTAAAGGAATCCGGTCCCAAGTCCTACATCTAAATTCTTTAGATTTATTTTAAAATTTCAGTTGATGAACATTGGAGGAAGGCTCCTAAATGTCTTTTGAGACACCTGTCTGAGTGTCTGAGAGCTCAGTGCCTAGCTGCTTTATGGATGCTCAACATACCTGAGCAAAAAAAGGCTGCCCAAATAAGGAAAATGCGGACGACACAGTCAGTGATTCATTAGGTTGATATTCTGCCTATTGTTCTTCCAGTGCTCAAAGAATGGGTGGGGATTTAGGGAACCAATATGTATAAGGTCAATGGCCCGTTTCATGAACAACACAACTGATGAACCTTGGTTTCCTACGGATCCCCCAATTACATCGCCCAATAACAACCACTTTCCTTTGTAATCACAGGACCCCTCAGTTCCCTTCCATGTGCTCATTTATTGGCCTGTGCAAATGACAGCATGTGTTATAGCTGATTTGGAGCTACATGTGTTGATTAGATAGCAGACTGTGGTCTCAGCCTAGAAAGGGGAGTGACCATCAATGTCATTTCCACACTTAAGCTTTAATAGGAGTCCCTTTTTTCTGGCCAGCTACCGACAGTCACTAAATCTGTACACGTTTGCCCTTTACCCTATGACTCTATTCCCTACTTAATTTGACCAAGGGATTCAAAAGTTACACATAGGGAAAGGCACATACATGCCTTTTGCCATAAATTCTTGATTCTAGGAACGAGGAGCTGTATGAGCTAAAGGATTATTGTGGAAATGGATAGATGTCTTTGTAAAAACAAAGTCAAAGGGCCATTTAAAGAAACCCGTTTTCCTATCCCGAAAGCTAGTATGATTAGTTGCCCTGGAGGTGGGGTTAGTTGCTTACCATCAATGAAAATTAACATAAATACTTTTCACTTTTAAGTTTCCAAGTTAACTCTGTGCCATTTGAGCTACCCCCACAGAGAACATGGATTCCAGCAACAAAGGTTTCTTGTTGCCAGCTCACTGCCAAATATTGTTCCGCCTCAGAAAAAAATTCTTTTTTTTTTTCTGATTGAACATCAGCACATCAATCAGCACATCCCAGATGGCAAAGGAAGAAATGGAGAAGACCTACTCAGAAGGGATTTTACTGGGGCAGGGGCTCTGCACCCACAAATCCAGCTGGAGCCAACAGGAGCTGCACCTCACATCATGAACTCCACAGATCAAGTATCTTTAAAAAAATGTTTAAACATCTTGCTAGAATGTCTCCTATGGAAGGTATCAAAATGGAATGTGACAAACCAGAATTCTAGAAATCTATCAGTTTGAAGCAGAAAGATATTATAAGCTTTTCAGGGCAAAAAGTACCTCTTGGTTTTTTGCCCATATAGTACCTAGCACAATGTATTCCTGAGTCCTATTTTGTACTTCTAGGTACTGCTGTATTACATGTAGCATATACCTCAGATGAGAAGGACAGAAAATGGCTGCACGCTAAGACAACCAAAGCATATAACCACTTCTATCCGAATAAGAGGTTCTACTTCAGTTGGTTGGATTAAGGATATTTGTGTTGCACTCATGAATCCTTGTGAGGATAAGTATTTCTTCCACCTGGCAACATTCTTACATTGGCAAATGTTGACCTAACCTTATTTCTGGTGCCCATGTTCTTGAGCAGAAGCTCTGGAGGCTGAAACAAAGCTAACATATTCAAGCATCTAGTTCACTACAGCTTGGATGTTCTATCTATCAGTATCAGTATTACTTGTTTGTTGTCCTAATAAACACTTAATGCAGCGTTGTTTAGATGGCCTCCGCAAGTCCAAAGGCATTTCATTAAACGCCAACAACCAAATGCAGAGACTACTTTAAGGAGAAGCAACACAAGGATAACTTCTGTATTTACTGGTTTTGACTCTCGGGTACAGAACACGAGAAAGAGAAGGGAAAAGCCTTTATATTTAACTCATGGTCACCTGATTTTGTGACCGGCCAGGAAAGGGCTCAACTCCCAACACAAAATTAAGTCACTGAACAGCTGATAAAGTTACAGCTTCTTCAGCAGCTGAGCACAACTAGAGCAAAAAGGCTGTGATCCTTTTTCTTCTCAGTACCCCCCGAGTTGCACCACATGGACAGAATATACATCTACATCCATCTGTGCAGGAATCATTTCTCCATAGACAACTTTACATTCCCTTTCACAGTGCCACAAGGTGACAAAATTGGAACAGAGAACAGTGCCTAATGCTGTTAACAATCCCTAGTAAAAGCACCAAGCAGGGATCTGATCAGTCCCTTATATTAAACAACACAACAATAAGATTCATTCAGTGACATGACTAGGAAAAACAAGACAGTAAAATGCAATACTTAATTTACACCTAAGTCTATCAGGATGCTAACCACAACAGTGGATGTGAGGATATATGCTACTGATAGATTTAAGAAAGGGAGTAATCTTTGACGAGATGGTAGCTGCAGGCAGAAGAATTTAACCTTCTTGTACTAGGGTGTAAAGAAATTCCCAAAGAAGCCTGGAAAGACTCATGCCCACAGCCTTGAACAGTTGTGATGCATATCCTTCTCTTTTTACCCAGCAACAGTTGAACCAGCATTCCCCATACATTCAGGGACAAGAGAAAGAGGAGAGCACAGCAGCATTGGCTAAGTTAACTACAGCATAAGTAGAAAAGTGGAGGATTGAACCAGTGGGACTTCATTTGCCTATGAACCATAGTGCCTTAAATTTAGCTAGAGGCAGGATACCAGGCTTGAGATCTTAATGATCTGAGCTGACGTGGCAAATCTCATGTTGCTAGAGAAAACAAAGAGCAGGGCAGAGCCCCTCGAGGCATAATGTGAATTCTCAGTAACAGCAAATCCACTCTCATCCAAAGGAAAGTTTCCATGCTGCACAGAGCTCTCACCTTCCCAAGCAGGAGCTGGCCATTCAGCTGGGGACCTTAGAATACAAGAACATTGCACGTTGTGCAATTGCTGAAATTTCCTTGTACCATTAGAGTTGATGACAGAATTCATAATTTGTTATAGGGCTAGGAAACCAATATAAGCTTTGTGTTATGAGCAAAGTGTAAAATCATACTGGAACTTTTCCCAGAGTATAGGATGAACAAGAGGAGCATGAAGCTGAGTTGTCACCACCTTCAAATACAGATGATTTAATTAAAACTAAAAAAAAGAAAAGGCATCTAATTTGACATTTTTTCGCCTTACCCCAAAGTCAGCACATTGGAAAGTGAGCACAGTTTATCCTACTGAAGAAGCACATGGCCAGGTGAATCCAAGGGAGTGGCTGAGGAGGTTTAGTAATGAACTTTTCCTGTACAAGTTGGGATCTTAGTTCCTCCTTACACTCTGACTGCTCTCTACTGCATTAGGATTGAATAGAAGCCTTCAACTGGATGTAAATATGATTTACCCCCTCACTTATGTTCCTCTACACTGCCACAGCAACGCAAAGTAGCTTTACAGTTGGCCTGTACCGAGAAAACAGTAATAAAACTACACCAGTCAAGGTTGAGGACCAGTCCTAGCAAGGATACAGTTATAACAGTACAAAGGTGTCTCATGCCAATAGAACTTATTCCACTGCCTCAAATAGAACAAGATATCCCAGGAGAAGTACTTTCATCTCTGGACACATCTGTCTATCCTGTGTATACTATTCACCCCACAGAGGTCAACCTCAAAGCCATCTCTAAAACCAGCTTCATGACCATACAGGCAGCAAACCTGTACGCAGGGGTGCTGACACAGCTGAAACGCATAGGCTTGAGCATGTCTGGACACAAAAAAGAGGTCAGCGGACTGTCAAACATGTCTAACAGGCTGTCCACAAACTAGTCCTGTGGACAGGAGATGAGCAGGAGTAGATATGTGCTGCTACAGTTGAGATGGTGTAGTGGCAAACAGAGGCAAAACTATAAAAATCAATTAGAACTAGGCAACCCATACATAACTGATAACCCCTACAAATTTTTAGTGCAAATAACTGCGAACAACCTTGAATCTCACCTTCTCATGGGAAATACAATTACCCTCTAAATAGAAACTACCTAATCAGGGTCCATGCCTCATCAAAGTCCCTCTTAGAGCTTCAGAGTCATGCCTAAGAGAGCCACAGCCTCTGCACAAAATGACCGTCACTGGCCCCAAGCAAGGTCAAGAGAGATGCACTTTGTTACAAACCATCATATGCATTTTCTCCTTGACATCCTACTGGCACAAGCCAGTTTTGTAACAAGCAAGTTAATGGGCCCTGTCCAAAGCTCACTGCCTGTTCACTTAAAGAAAAGGTTTTGTTTACTTATACAGTATCCAGTTGCCATATGAACTGACAGTTAAGACAAAACTACTCAGTAAGTTAATGATTTTTTTCCTTTCTGTGAAGCA
The DNA here is from genome assembly GCF_040807025.1 of Struthio camelus. Taxonomy (NCBI): domain Eukaryota; kingdom Metazoa; phylum Chordata; class Aves; order Struthioniformes; family Struthionidae; genus Struthio; species Struthio camelus. The sequence continues at coordinate 105,201,755 of NC_090943.1, forward strand.
TCTACAAGATGAAATCCCATCTGAATCTCAATTTCACAGCCTTGCCTTATTTAAACAATTGAGCTTCTTTTGTTTCTCATTTGTACTGCACGCTGTGCGTCATTCTGGGTTGTTTCACTGCCTATTGCACAATTATAAGTGTTCAAACATATAGAAAGCAAGAATAGCTTAGCTTGTTTCGGTTGCCTTACAATCAATACCTCTGCCTGAGGCAACAGAGAACATATGAGAAAATGAGTTTTCTGTTTTTATAAACTTTGTCTATCTTCAAGCTCACTTTGATCCATTCTTCTATACAAATGAATAGGGTGGGGCCACTACAGAACAAGTAGAGACAACAACAACGTTCTGTTAGACTGAATCTCAACAGAGATGACCACACCAAAGGCCACCTTCTTAATGATCACGCTTTTATTCTCCAGTTCATTTGGAATCTTTACTCTCTCTTCCTGCATTGAACAAATGCAAGCTTTGTGATATCTGTTCCTTTTCATTTTGTAGCACGGATGTTACTTTCCTTTGATCTGCTCCAGTATGCAATTTTGTGAAGGTACTCTCTAGTGAAATAGTAAAAGCTATGCACTTTATGACTGTGGGAAGTGAAAGCTGATTGGGGGATGCTTTTGTTTTGTGATAACATGATAATTCAGAACATATCCCTACCCAAAACAACGGGGGGGGAGGGGGAGAGAATTAGCATATTACAGTGCTGAAAAACTTTGCTAGAGCAGTTTTCACCACAAGAGACCGTGGCTTACATACATGAGGCATTACAAGCCTACAGAAGAATTGCTGACATTTTAACACTAGTACAGAATTTTTTGAGCAGTTTAGCTCCCTTTCAATCCAACCAAAATAATAGTCGCACCTCCAGTGTGCCAAGCCTTTCGGAAAGCCTCGTCTTAGGTATCTAAATGGAAACAGCATTTTTTTTCAGCTTCATAAATTTGAAAAATCTCCCTTAAAATGAAAGATGATTTTGATCATCTTGCAGATGAGATGAAGTCTGCCACAAAATGCACAAAGAATAAAATATTAAGGAAAGCCGTGAGAGGGTGGTACAGAATTCTTCCACACCACAAGACGTTTCAAATACAGAACTCGATCTTCAGCTTAGGTCTAAATGTCAACATAGGTCTAAATGTCAACACAGAGGGCTCTCATCTCGTCATCTTTCTCCAGTTTACATTCCAAGAGGCAGCAATATCATTAATCCAGTTACCACTGGCTCAGAGAAATACATCTTTCGATTCAAACTGCCTGAGTACAGCTGACAGCACTGCTTTCCATATTCTTGGTCACAGAGACCTATGCTGCTATTCACTTGAAGCTTGAACTTTCTCCCATCGACATCATGAAAAATCTCCCTCTGATTTCAGTATGGCCAGAAGGGTTTGGCATGTGTAGAAATCTAATGAATTGTGGGTGGCTGTTCTATCTTTTGTGCTTTGTGAAGTGTTTAGTAGGTAATTTTTGCTTTCTTGCCAGTTTCCAATTTCATGTTGCACTTTTTATGGAAAATAAATATTGTGTTTGATTGTATTTTGCCTAAAGGCTTTCACATATAAGTATCCTATAAAAAAGCATTCTTGCTTATTATTATTAATAATAATAATGCCACTGAATCAAGACCAGTCTAGACTCTACATATGGCTCAAGCTAACTTGAGCCACCCAAGTTGGATAATTTTTGCCTACATGTCTACAATGCCAGGAGGTGGTAGTCTCTCCACTGTTAAATTTGAGCTTTGTAGCTGAGTATTGCTGACTATGTAGCCTAGGCAAGAAGAATCACTGTAATCGCCTGTACATTATCAGTGTGCCAGCCGTTTAGAGTTAAAGATTTATTTCTAATCCAAGAACTTGATTCAAATGAAGGGAAAGCTACTATTCCAAGGATGTAAAGCATAATCTTCAGCTTGTTACTGTCCATCTTTCACATCTACTACTACATGAACTATTTATGAACTCACACTCAATATCATTATATAAAAGACGACTCAATCTTCCAAAGCAATTATTGGGGTAAAAAATGCTAACAGAACTAGCAAGCTGTTTTGTCATGAAGTTATGCTACATTTCAAATATATTTCTTGATTATAGCTATCAAAGACTCATGAAAACATGCACACATGCTCCTGGCATGTTCACTAGGGTGGAAATGTAAGAATCACTAGGAAGAAGGTAGTCTGAGCCTTCACCACAAGCTGAGGCAAAGTAGTGTGGGTCAAATATTAAAAAAAAAAATCACATATATTTTCAAGAAGAGTTCTGCCTTCAGCTCATTAGTGTTTTGTGAGGTCACATTACTTTTTTTTTTCCTTCCTAAGAGTATTGGGACAGCTGCCAAGCATTTGTAAAAACGTTTCACAAATTTTAGCATGAATGACGGCTTCTCAGAAAATTTCTGCAGGAACTGTCTCATTTGCTATTTATCATTATCCTGTATAACAACAAAAAAGAAAAGGTTCAGTTATCAAGATGGCAGGAAAACCTGTATGAATCACCAAATAATGCAAAGAGCAATATTTGAATAAGACCTTCCTTAATGGCCTACAATCTGACAACCAGGACAGTGAGCTGGTGGGGAGAGGGAATAGCAAAAGCATGTAGGAGCATTTTGCTAAGAGAAGATAACCTTATTCTTACTATCTCATCTGTAATTGCAGCTGATTTGGATTTTGGTGAGATAATATTTCCAATACGGAAACATAACTCCCTAACTGCCCCTACACCACAGGATAGGTACTTCCTGGCAGTGAGATAAGAGTGACTATATAAGAGGTAGGATTCATCTCAGATAACTTTAGACATCTACGCTTCCAGAGCATGATTCATCTGACCTATTTAAATGTTTGCTTTAGCATGAGATGAAGCTCATTCTAGAAATGCTTCTTTCTTTCCAGTGACTAAAAAGGGAGTCTTCAATGACTTATTCAGGTGGGAATGTCTACACTGGCGTTTGGTCAGATGAACCCCAGACAGAGTTCTGAGCTACAACTTCCTTGTGCCATTTCAGGACCTGAGAAAAATGTAGTTTTATATCACCAATCTAAATTTGTAGACTGTAATTTCCTAGATCTTCTTGTTCCTTGAGAACTTGTGAATATTTGGTATTTTGTCATAGTTCAGGCTAAATACAAATCTTCTTAACAAGAAAACATTCCTATTTTTGCTCAGCCCTCATTTCTGTAATGAATTGCTTAGCCAGCCACGCTTAAAAGACTCTTTAAGGACTTCACTTTATAAATTAATACAATGTTCTAGTTGCTGTAAATCAGAAAATATTTCTCCCAGATAACACTGATATTTGGAACATGATAAAAATCTCTCTACTTCCCAGGATCCCACTATCCTGGGAAGTATAGTGCCTGATAACGCTAACACATAGATGGCTCTAATTTAAATAGAAAGAACAAGCATAGGAAATCATTAAGGAGACACAGAATTTGATTGCAGATAGGATCTCAAAACTTTATTTTCTTTTGGTCTTAATTTTACCTATAGGGAATTCAGATACATTGCAAATTCTGGACATATCGTCTTCTTTTGTCAAAATCATCTTCAAATTTATTTAGCTACATATCAGAAATATTATGTAAAAAAACTTAAATTTGGATGAAAATTGCTTATTTCAAGTGTGTTATTCCTATCATCACACCTACTTGGTTTGCCTCTACAATATAAACATGCTTTTGATACAAATCTGTTCTAAATCAAGCCTCTTTCTTAAAACAGTTGTCTTAATAAAAAAATGTTCTTTATCAAAAAGTAAAATAAGTTTTAGATACAGTGCCAAAGATGTGGTTTTAGACTTTGCTGTTTGGTTCTACCCATAACACTCTTAAATATAGCGGATAGCCCATTCCCTTTTAAGACGGCATTATCTTCATTTCTGCTGCTTTCAGATCCCATTTTGAAAGATATGGTGACTTCTTAACAAAGCAGGTGACTAGAACACCTTAACTCATAGCACCAGTTAGATGCAGTTTTCAGTGGCCTCTGAATTCAAAGTTACTAAACAAACTGAATTGGTGACTATGACAGACAAACACAATCATCCTGCCAATGTTGGCCAAATACACATCCATCTAGAAACTCAGGCTATGTTTACATTTACTCTGTAAACTCCAGTTTAGTAGGACTCCAGAGTTTCTGAAGAAGCACATCACAAGCAAATGTTAGCTTACGCTGCACTGTGTAGTCCATATATAATGGCATAAGTTCACTCATGCCATAATAATTTTGTTTATGCAGTGCTAAAGATAACTGTAATGTTAATGACCAGGTACAGAACAAGAAGATAGATCCATAAAGAACCTAGATGTCCAAATTCCACCAGAATCCAAGCCTATGGACCTGTAAACCCTCATGCAGCTGCTACTTAATGCCAGCATGTCTATATTTCATAGTTGCCAGGACACTCAAAGCTCTGCTTCTCCATGTGCCAGGATGCATCTCAGCCTCGGTAACACTGAATATCTGCTACCTAAGCCAAGCAAAATCCAGGAGTCAGTCATTCTTCTACTCATCTCTCCCAAGGCCTTGATCCACCAAGAGTTCTCAGAGCACCCCAGCACAGCAGGCACCACAAAATGGCAGTAGCAGCCACTGTTTTCTTTCTATGTAAAGCGGCCATCTCATTCTTAGTCTGGTTATCAGAGCACTCTGCTAGCATGCAAGAAACTTGGGATTGTGCCTCCCACCACCACACGACAACAGCCTTAGAGAGTTCAGGCTCATATTCTGCATCTGTTATATAAACTATAAAGGGTTCTCCTCTCCTCTTACTGAAGCTGTTTCATGGGGTAGAGGAGAATTCAAGCTGATCAGGGCCAGAGGGAGAGAAATGAAGAGCACAGCTCCATAGCCTCACAGGTAAAGCCCTCACTAGGGAGAAGAGAACCTTGAAAACCAGTTCCTACTCTGCATTGCAAATACATTTTATATAAAATGGTCCTTTGAGCAGGAAGATGAACACAGGTCCGAGGTGTGCTCCTCAGAAGCACTGTCTCATTCTTGATTTCTAGCCTAGTTCATCTTCAGTTCTCTTTAATTCCACGGCAGGGACACTACCTGCACTTATAGAAAACAGATAGACACTCATTTAGGGAACTCTCTGGGAGGTGAGTTTGTGTTCCCTCAGGCAAAAGCAATAACTGAGCTAGATTTCCCACAGCCTGGGGTGTGGTTTAATCACTAGGCTCCTGTTCAAAAGACCACCCCCACCTAGTGTTCTGCCATATTTTAGAAGAAAAGAGAGAGCTGAGCTCTATTTTTGGAATAAGGGTGTAACAGGTGGCTACGTGCTGCTAAAGATTCCACCGTATCCTCAGCATTTCCTAATAGAAAGCTGACTACCCAACTATGATGTACCTAACTCTTCCCACACACCTATATGGGGCCGAGGCACTTAATAGAGGTGTCTGCTTACCTTGGGCCAGCCACATAAAAGCTAGGCAATATAGCACTTAGCGTTGCAGCATCAAAGTCCCACTTTGGACGAAGCCTGAGGGCACTACCAAAGGGAATTTACAATGTCAGGACTTAAAACTGTATTTGATGCTCATTACTGTAACAACTGACTCTAGTCTAACAAAAGCAGCAATGCCACAATAGTTACTGTTAAGCAATTTAATTGATCTAGACATTTATGCAGAGCCATTTACTTGCTGAGGCTCTAGGCAGAGGCCAGCTACCAAGCCATCCTTCTTTGCATTCCCACATTAGATGACTTGTAATTTCTTAACTCAGCCTGATGGGATGTCCCCAGGCTTCAGGGCCTTCAGCAGCTATTCTGGTTGCTCCTCTCCAAAACTGAGTCTGCATGCATACTGCTATATTGTGCTAGTCACCACAGACGACACCTTTAATTTCTGGATGCAGACACTTTATGGTAATGGTATATGCAAGTCCTTGGTCTTGAGGCTCACTTTACTTCAGCTCCAAAGATGAGGTAACATGGTTTAGTGAACTCCAGAGGTTTTGTGAGGTGCCTTGAAATACTACGGTTTTCCTTCTATTTTTCCATAGACCTGTGAACAGAACCAGTGACTCCACAAGTCTAACAGTGGGGATATTGGAGAAAGAAAACAAATAATTTCCAACAGTATTCCCACTTGAAATAGTTTAACTTGCTTTTTCCTCAGGTAAAGTAGATGACAAACAGTAGACTGCTCTATGGACCAGGTAGGAAAACCTGTTGACTTTCTCATATAAATCCAAATGAAATTTAGATTTTACCCCTAACTCCAAACTACTGGGCTTGGTTCCTAGTACTATTTATCCAAATATATCAGGTGGCTTGACTTGAATGCAACCTTCTTACCTACCTATAAACTACATTACAGTTAATAGGGAGAACGGGCATGCAGCATCAAGAAGGGTTGGGGCATTTCCAGGTAGAAGCCCAGCTGAGCTACGGAGGTATTGCTCTGTTCTATGGTGATTGTGCAAATAGTCACTACTCCTGTTCATAGAAGAGGGTAGTCAATCAGTGTGTTTTATTCCAGAGAACCAACTAGACAGAAGAATGGATTTTGAAGAGTGAGGTGTAAATTTAGAGCTAATTAATTCAGATGATACTCCATGGGTCAGACAAAAGTATTTGATTGTTTGAGCTACAGTACTGACTGAATACTAGGAGAGCTTACAACCAAAGGAAGCAAGAGGCCCTGCTGCACATCCTGACTTTTCATAGTGCTCACACACCAGTTTGATTCCATTTATTTTCCCCTTCTGGGTAGCATGAGATTCTATAAGTGCACTTTATACCACTAAGAACAATTAAGAAATATTCATTGTAATGTAATATACTATTAAATATAAATAGTTATCAAATAATCTCTTAGCTGATAAGAACTGTGTGTCAAATATTCTAACATCAGTTTATGTTTATGTTGGGCAAGTTCCTACCATCTTAGCTGATAGAAATGTACATCTTTAGACCTATTCTTCAGTTATGGGATATTAATAAGTCTCATGAACTTGTATATGAGCAACTTACACGTCCTTTCTTTCCCTCCAAACGGAAATAGGACTTCTAGGTAGTTTTGTGGCTAAACAAAACTTATCTCTTTTGTTGGTCTAGTTAAACTGGATAGGTATCTTTCTACATTTTTACATTCTTTCTTGCTTTCAATAGCTGCCTACACAGCCATACTGACCAAAAAACACATATAGCTGAAAATTTGAACTCATTCCCTCCCCTTTTCTGTTGATGTAGTGGCAGAAGAATAGATGTTTGAAATTAAAGAACTGCTTGGAGAAGTAGCAGACCATGTTGGAGGAAGGAAAGCAGACAGCATTTCTTTTTGAGGAAAAGAAATAAAATAAAAAACACTTTCCTCTAAGCAAGCCAATGAAAAAATGTAAGTTACTAAGGAACTTCTTCCTCCAAGAAATTAAATCAAAGCTAATACCCACAAAAAATAAATGAGTCTTTTGACTTACACGGGCACCGAATCATGCTTTTTGCAGGATCAAGCTATTGCATTTGTGTAGCACTTAAAAAATAGCAGTTTAAAATAAACAAATAATTTCCTTCCAGTAGCCATACTGCATCAAATACACCCATGCTGTAAAACCCTTAATGTCAACCAGATTTGCACTTGCAGTGAACTAGATCCAGGATTTTCCATTCCCTGTGTTCCTACCAAATAAGCTGTATGCAAAGATGCATTCGTGCGAAGTACAGCTAGTGAAAAAACTCCTCCAACCCTGTTGATGGATAACACATTCATGCTATTATTAGTGAAGACATATCTGAGGAGGAAAATAAAGACACATTGAATGTATTATTACAGAAAGTGTGAGATCACCACCGAGAATGGAGAACTTCTTCATTTCCCCTGCCTCTTCCATCTATCTTCAGATGAGGTGCCTCCTTGCATCTTTCTATTTAGCTGTGTTCCAAGCTCTTGAACTTTTATCTTACCTATGACTGCTCCCGCGAATTCAGTAAAACACACAGGTTATGTCTGTCATCATAAGCATAACGGTGCAACATATTTATCTGGTTCGATATAATTTTTAAAAAGTCATACTAAAGATGGACATCTAGAACGTCCTTCCTCTACCCCCAAAATTGATTTAAAGGCACAAAGAGAAGTTACACAAAAAACTTGCTCTCCACTTCCCATTTTATCTTGTGTTAATTAAAACTGTATTTATAACTTTAATTTCAATAAAAATCAGTCCTAATTTTATTTAAAACGCCCCCCGCCCTTCCTTCACACTCTTCTATTTCAGCCTCAGACAGGAGCAATAACCTGTTTGCTTCAACTTTACTCCTGTAGCCACTTTTAACAGTTAACTTTTGCAATGCTCCAAAAGTCAACAGGTTCTGCGTGGAGTTGGGGGAAGGGTGTCCCAAAGGCAGAGATACTTGCACAGATGAATACAGATCAGTGAAAACCAGCTTCAAGAAAGCAGAAGAGTGGAGTCCAGCCATCTTTTCTGAGAAATTTTTAAGGTCAGTTATGAACCAGTCCATACATGACCTCCGTTTCATCCTTTGGACCCTTAGGCTCACACACTGGACTGAGACTCAAGGATTTTGGAAGCTCTGGGATTTCTGATGAGTAATTCCATAAGCTGAAGTGGTAGTGCAAGGATTCATTTGCTGCAGGTGTCATACTGTCTTTGTTCTAGCGAGTACATGGGACATAAAAGTGAGCTAGGCACAAACTTGTTCATATGAGCACCTGAGTGCATGAAAGTCCACTGGAGGCTGGCCATCGATTTCTGTGGGAACAAGGACAACTCAATTTCATATATGTACAAATCATGAGCTATCTGTCAGTCCTCCTGGGTGCAGAAAGAGTGGCTGACCTCAGAAACTCAGAAATATATGGGAAACTAAATTACCTCAATATTGATGAGTGCTGGGTGCCTAATAACCAAGGACATGGGCCTGATTCACCACAGCCATCCAAGAGCAGAGGGACAATAAAAGATTAATTAGTTCAAGGTTATGGGAAAGGCCTGAGATTCCAACCAATCCATATAGTTCAGTGCTGACTACTGAAGTTAATGCTCATTAAAACTATTAAAACTACTATTATAACTATTCATACTACTAGCAAATTTTTCAGAGCTGACAGCATGGACAATTGCTCAAACAAGTTTTTCATTGCTTGAGATAGTGACCAAAGAGACTTTTCTGTCTCCAGGCTAATCACAGTAAAACTACACAGAAGATGAGAAGTTATATTCACAAAGCAAAAGAGATGCTGCAGAAATAGTGACTTGGAACATACGAATCTTTCACAGCTCCAGGTTTTGCAAGCTTCTGAGTAATGTTTGTGTCTGCAAAACTTGTTGGACTACAATGGACCTTATTTTTGTAATCTGATCCTGTATTTTTCTGCAGAGTCAATTAAAGAGGGCAGAGAGAAAAAAAAGCCACCGTTTTTCTACATGAATGGAAGCCTTCAAAATAAGATGAGATAATCTAGCTCTATCACCTCCAGAAACTAATCTTCCACATGGAAGTATCTGAGGACTTGGCTGGCACGCTTCTGTTTCTCATTCTGTTTTTCCTCTTATTATCCTTCTACATTTATTCTTCCCCTACCTAATTTATTTATCATTTTTCACAATACACCTTCTTTTTTCCTCTTACCACCTCTTCACAAGCACCTCCCCATTTCTCCATGAATCACAATAGAGTGGCAAACCACTTTAAAAACAAAGGAACATTCAAGTTATGTCATACCACTGCTACAGAAGATCAGTGGAATTGTTAAAAGCTTCATAACAGCAGAAGGATTTAGCCTGCTGCACTCCATCTCAGCTTTCTTCAGAAAAGATTTAGAAAAGAAGCTTTCTCTCAAAGGCCCATTTGTTTTCACAGAGAGAGCTACTAGTATCTTTACTGAAGCCTTCACAGCCTTTTTCAATACTTTCATGCGGGGGGGGGCTCAGCCAATCACTATCCCACGAGGCCAGACTTCATCATTATATTTGCTAAGTTTTCAAATTAGTACTTCTGGGCTTTCTCCTACTGTCCCACTTTAAGAGGATCTCTATAACATCTGTAAGCACTATCTCATTATCTCCCTTCATAGCCTTTCTCTACCGTTCATTTACTTGACAGCTCAGTAGCTTCACTGCTGTCAAGATTTGGATAGCTGTTGCATCATGCTATCTACCGTATTAGCCAACATTGTCTTACAGTCTTCTTATACTTCTTCCTTTTCTTTGCATCTACGTTTATCTGCCATCACTTGTCTTTTGCTTCTGCTGTAAGATCTTTGAAAGAAGGATTGCCATTTACTCTGTATTTCTATAGAACCTAACACCAGCCTGTGGCTAGAGCGCTGCAAACTTCAGTAATAAGAGCAACAAGAAAAAATAAACCTTTGAATAGCTTTCATAACCCTTCTCTGAGGTTTTATTCTGATCTCACTTGTACTGATGGGAATCCACCAGTGGATGTATTATAACAAAATATATGTATAATACATTGCATAATGTAACACAATGCCATTCTATGAAATATCTAGACTTAGCAGAGCCACTCCAAAAGCTCTCCCCTGAAAAGTGCTATTGACACTGAAGTTTGGCTATAGCTGATCTCTTCATCTCTAAGCAGGTTGAAAAGCCACATCTGTAAACAAGGCTATATTAATAATGTTCTGTTAATTCTAAACCTGAAAAAGACTTTTTTTTTATTTTCCATTGCACAGTTCTAGACTGAAAACTGTACACAGTGCCCCCAAACCAAATCAAACAGGACTGAAAGCATCAGATTCAAGGTTGCTTGTGCATACTCGAATAAGTCTTCCTTGCATGCACGCATCTTCAATGATATGATGACAGGTGATTTTCCCCAAGACACCCCCCCCACCCTTATTCAGCATCCAGGATTGCCAGCACATCCTCCTAAAACAACGCTAAAACCAGTGTTCATTAAGGGATTCATAGGCTTCTCTGTCATCTTTGTCTTTAGAGCATGTAAGTGCTTTATTAAAAACAAAAAATCCTCGTTAATTTACAATCACAAAGCAGCTACAGCTCTGAGAAAGGAAGAGCTATCCTACCCCCATTGTACCAAGCAGAGCTGGGGCACAGGTATATCTCAAAAGTGCCCCCCAAATTTTGGTATTGCTTACTTACGATATACTTTTCCCTCTTTTGCAGACTTTTACAGAATCATCTGTGTTCAAAGCCTAGCTTCCACTGACTTCACCTGTAGCTGTGAGAGCTGAGCATTTATGCAAACCAAACCAAGGCATTCAGACAGCGAATGTGTGAACAGAAGCTATTTCGGATAGGTGATCTAACCATATTATAGAAGAGCTCTGAGGCCCAGGCAGAAATCAAATCCAGTGCTCTAGGGCAGCATTCAATTGCATAGAGCTCTAGACACCCCTTCTCACTGTCAACTTCTGTTCTCTACGCAATGGACACCCTACAGAAAACAGCAGCATGCAATTATATGGTTAAAGACGACTTCTGAATGCACATACTTGAGGGTGCTGCTATAGAGCTGCACTAAAAGCCCTTACTCAGGCATGTCCTAGCTTCTCAGCACTTAGCTTTTCAACTCTCCATCCTTTTAATGCAGCTTTTGTCGGTAAATTTTTCAATGTATACAGGCTGTGCCTGTGTATACATAACTATGAATTTATAAACTTGTACTACACAGAGCTATCCTGTTTCTGCAATCTGCAGCACAAACCTTTACATCTAACAGCATTATGGCTGATAACACGTTGCAATCCTAAGTATGGACCGGACAACAGAGAACGCCAAGGCATCAATTTGCTTATACATTATGCAGCTACTGAAGGATAGCAGAAGATTATTAATAGTCACAAAAGACAAGTTCTACTCCAGGTTTTGGAAGCTCTGGAGTCTAGTTTTTAAGTGCCCTTCTTTCTGTTTCTCTCTGTTTTGCCACTCAAGCCCCAGAGACCAACTGCAACTTGTCTTTGCCCCATTCTTTGACCTTGTCTTCCATCTCTCACCTCACAACAATCATCTGTCCCTCTAATCTTTCAGTGTCATAGGTGGAAAGTATATAACATCCTGTGCTCTCTTTGTCACTTGTGTGTCACTTGTCTCTCTTAATTTCAACTTCCCAGTTCCTCTACATAAGGTAAAGAGAAATTGCAAGGAAAGTTTTACACAGCTTCTACAGTCCTGGAAAGGAGTATGCCTGGTAGAAATGAAATCTCCGAGAAGTGTAGATGCCAAATTCTAACAGCTGCTACAATGAAGAATACGTGACCTGAAGGGTTTTATTTTGTTTTGAGTTTTTCTTTGCTTATCTTTTTTTTTTTTTTTAAGGGGATTGTAGCTTGGAAAATTTTGAGCTGATTTTCACAAGGACAGCAAAAGGCATACATCTGATATCAAGGCAGTTTCCCAAGCTAAGTTTCAAGCCTTTGTTCAAAAGCACAGGACTCTGAAAAATTCTCTCACAGCAAAAGCTCTGTATTTTCCTCTTTAATTAATTCTCAGAAATAGTCAAACTATTTTTGAGTAAACGATCCTCAAAAATAACAGCAAAATCTACCTAAGCCAAATACCCGGGATGGAAAATTTGAGCCCAAGTGGTTTAAGTTTAGCAGTGTTATCAGCAACTGCAACAAAAGTCTTATAATGAAAAATGCTGGTCACTCTTAATTGTTTGTGTCATGAACAGGTCGGTCTGAAATAACATGGCAGTTCAGTCTCCTGGCCTCTTCTGGATAACACTTGACTGCCAATTCTGTGGGAATTTTTTAATGTGTTACTATATGTGTCATCATTTCATTATGAGGTTAAAATTGTATTCCCATTTATACTCTCATCAGAAATAACGGCCTGAAAATACCCATTTTTATTGCTGCAAATTGTAAATCATGCAGTAAAAAGAAGACCCAGTTATCAAACTGAAACTGCTCTGAAAGAAGGATCCCATTTTGTCACAGGTGAGCACATCTTGAAATCTTATAATTGTTTAGATATCTATGTGCTACATAGCAATTTCAGGGGTACCAGTAGGATTTGTTATTCAGCACCCCATGACGCCATTCAGGTAATGACTGTGATGTAAGGAAATGTTGGGAGGCAGGAAAAAGCTGTTATCCTTATTCTACAGATGGAACACTGAGGCACGAGAAGATTAAATTCCCTGAGAGAGTTCTCATGCGAAATTTGTAGCAGAGCAGGGAACTGAACCTGAGGCTCTGAAGGCCCAGGCTCGTTTCCTAAGCATCAGCCAGCCTTTTTTTCCCTATGACTGTTCTACTGACAGTCATCGAGGAAATCATCCTCTGTGATATCCTATTTTATATATGATTTTCCAAAACACTGGAGAGAAGCTAAAATATCTGCTGTACCACTAGCGAAAGGTTAAGAGGAAAACTGAAAGAAAACATCATTTGAAATGCTGTAGTATCTTATCTAAAGATATCTCTTGGGAAAAAGAGGGTTGCTTCTGCTCATTTTTGCCATATTTAGAGAAACTGGTTAATCTTAGCCCTGTGGTTCAGAGAGATCAGTTCTATCAAACCTGGAGTGGAAATATATATACATTACCTTTCCTGGAATGCTTTTGCATGCTTTTGGGCAGTTATCTTTTATCAGAAGCAGAAATGTTCTGATCTCAAGTAATTTGAAAAGCAGCAATGTTTCTAGAGAAACTGAAGGTAAAACTAAGTTCCTTTCTCCTTTTACATGACAGGAATAACAACATGAGCTGTTTCATAGATTTTTCAGTGTCAAATGCTTTTAAAAAAGCTCTGATAATCTCTTAAGAAATTAGGAGTTTTTCCAACATCTGGCTCTTTAAATAAACAATCGGGAAATGCAAGTCCCGCAACAGTTATTTTGTCTCTGTCATTTCATCACATTCACAGCTTCCTGCATTTGCTTATTTGTACGTGCAACTCTCAGTGTGAGTCTTTAGCACAAATCTGAGGCCTCTCCTCCCACATCCCAAAAATGAGATAAAACTAAGAGGTAGACGTACAATGTCAAGCAACAGACATGTAGGCTCGTAAACAGCACAAGGAACCACGTAGCCACAGGATCAGTATTCTTCTCAGGACCCCACGTAATACGTGGGACACACCTGACATTTTCTGTTAGCCTAGGCTAATATAACTCTTTACCACAGCAAAGTAGAGATCTGAAGATGATATACAGTCATTTCCCACTGGCAGCAGTGCATGGTACAGAATGATTAAGGAAGTTAAAAATCAGACAGCTCACTCATCTCTGTATGCTTTTTAAGATAAATAAAATGTCAGTTGACAACTGTTGTGGGGTACTGTGCACATTTTGCTGCCTTCTGAACAAAACTAGAGCTGGGCAAACAGACACAGAAGCCTTTTGCCCTACAAACCAGCAGCACCAGGCTGTCATCTGCATTTTGTCTCATCAAGTAGAGTTGTCCAGGGAATTTTTTCCTTACAGGAAATATCATATTTCAAAACACCCTCCAAATTGTCCCTGAATAGTGAAGATTTTGGAATACCATCATAGAGCTGCATGTACTTTCATGCATTTTCTTTTATTGAACAGTCTGGCTGGCCAGACTCCCTCTCTTGTAACATGTAACGATCTCTCCTCCTGCAAAGACATTAGTGGTTCATCAAAGGAGAGGGAGTCTGGCCAGTAACTTTGTCTCACAAGTAGAGTAGGGAGCACTCACATTCCCACATGGATTCATGATATCAGCCCTGAAATAGCACTTTCAGTATACAGTCAGCTTGCTGCTATTGTCTGAAAACTAAAATTCTTACAGGTTTCTGGTATTTTATTTTTAGTTAACATATCAACAAGAAGGAAGCCAGTTCCTCCATCTGATTTTATTTTAATCAAAACCTAACTTTTACTACCACCTTTCTCCCCTTCCCCCTCCCCCAAAAAATCAGTGACGGTAAGTTTCCATCCATCAGTCTTAGCTAAATGCCAGCTGCCAAGGAAGTTTGCTTAGCTTCAGATTCTGCTTTTTCCTTCATATCTGATGACATTAAGCATTAGATTGATGGCTTCTATACACTTAACACAAGTTCCCAGGAGCATTTGCAAGTAGCATCTTATGCCTAGCATATACCAAGTGTCTAGTTGCCCTCTTCTCTCTCAGTTTCAAATACATTTTCATCTAGTTTTTCAAAAGAAAATAAAAAAAATCCCATGAGTTATATCACATGGAGATTCTCTAGACAAAATCAGCTAAGCTGCAGCATCCTGAGATTAATCCATTCCACCTCTTCTGTGCTCTGCAGGTACCACTCTAATAGTGATACTCCTCTTTTACCAGCACATATAGAAGATCTGGGTAGATCACTGAGACAGGTCTGTGCAGACTTGTTATAAGATGGTGAAGCTCTATACACGATACTGCGCTAGAACTGTGCCTTAACATTCGCAGAAAGCACAATTCATCTTTAGCAGTCTTGTTTGCTGTTACCTCTTCACCAAGAAATAGAAACTAAAAGGACCTAATCATCTCATTCATTTTGGTGCTCCAAGGCCGAATCATCTGCTACTACATCATTCTTCAAAGACATTTGTCTGTTTTTTCTTAAAGATTTTTACTCACAGAAACTCTACTACTTCTACAGCCACTCACTATCATTATCATTAGAAAATTTTCTTGAATATCCAACCTGTTGTCTAACATACTGCAACTGGAGCCAGTTAACCTTATATGAAGAACAGTCTCATATGACTATACTGTATATGATTATCTTCTTCTTATCCCCCTCTTTGCCAGAAGTTTTCATATACAAATACATATAGAGATATAGATATTTACATATTTATGAAGGCTCTTAGCACATTCTCCCTTCCCTAAATCCTCCATTCTTCAGGTCAAATAACCCAATTCCTTCAGTCTTTTCTTACCACCAAGTTTTCCAGACTTTCGATCATTCTCTTGTTGACTTTGGATTCTCTCCAATGAGCTCACATCCTATTAGAAAGGCACAGCCCAAAATCAGATCCAGTACTCCAGCTGATGCCTTATCAGCACTGATTGAAGCAGGATTACTTCATGTGTCTTGTCAGCTATATTCCTGTTTATATGTCCCAGGTTGGCTTTTTTTTTTTAAACAGCATTCACAACTCATGTTCACACTTGTGAACCACTACAACCTACAAGGCCTTTTTTTTGAAGAAGTATTTCCCATCCTCTTAGTCATCTGAACTGCTGACTTGGTGATGTTCTTCACTAATAGACACTGCCAAAGTAACACACGTAAAGGGCAAAATGTCCCTGATCAAAGTCTTGTCACAGAGGTATTGGAGAGATCTAACGTGTCTTCTATGCAGTAGTATGCCACAATTGCCCTGTGAGGTTTTTTTTTTTATTATTTACTTATTTTTAAAACAAAGCTGGTAGACAATGAGACGACACATACAGAAGACAGATCACACCATTCAATAAATGTTCTTGCTAACTGCAACATATTCACACAGCTGCTGCATGGTCAGTCACTAACATTGCCATGAGGCCATGGGGTCTGTGTCCCTTAGCTCATCTTTGCTGGCTCTAATCCCTTTGCTCCACTGAAGCCATTCCTTGCTGACCATCAGTAGACAAATTGCATCTCCTTCATACAATCCAGTTATGTTCACTGTACACAAACGTATGACCCAATAGAATTAGCATATGTGGTTTTAAAATGATAGTCCCGTGGTGCAAAGCTTCCTAGATCTGAAGAGATAGTCCTTTTCATTTAGACTGACCAATATGACCTGAAGAGATAGTGCTTTTCATTTATACGCTAACCAACCAATAGCTATTGTATATTTGTATTACTACAAATGGAATCCCTTCTCCAAAATCCCTTTGGCCTGATGACGTGAAAATCCAAGATAAAACTTTGGTTACCATGGCCATTCCTGAACTATGATGCAGAGGGCCACTGCACAGGAGAGCTAGAAGCTTAGGGAGAGGGCTCTCATATTTGCAAGCTATTCCCCACTGAGAATTTTAAGTGCTCTACAGAACCAATTCTCACTCATGTTTGAAGCTACTGGACTGACTGAAGTTAACACAAGGTCATTGCACTCAGTTCAGTACATCTTAGGCTTACTGTGCACCCATCTGTGCTTACTAATGCACCTCCAGGGTTTTAATTCCGCCCATGGCTCTTTCCTCTATAACCTTTCTACCTCTATTACTTAAAACACCTTTAAACACCTGAGTCTTAGGTGGAGCCTTTGCGGCTTTTTTTCAGTTAGAGGAGGAGAAGTTTAAGGTCTCCAGGAATTATCAGGCTGGCTTTTGCAAAGCGGAGGCCTTTGGGCATCATTAAAAAGGCTCCAGAGGGAGCATGTGCCTTTGAGAGATTTTCGAAATGGCCCTGCTCCATAGGTTTGAGTTGCAGAAAAACACAGCATAGCTTGAAAGTATGAAGATGGAAAAAAAGAGAACATTTTCATAATAGGAAAACTTATTTGGTCTTAGATGGGCTTCCTGTGTTAGAATGGATTCCAAAAATGGTTTCAAGAGAATTGTGCCATGAAACCAAAAGAAACCTCCCTGTTTATCAAGTAGTAAAAAATAACCAATGACTTCAAATACTTCTTTAATCTCTATCATCCCTACAGAAGGTTTTTCTTTTTACATATTTCAGTTAGTTTATTGCATAAATATTATGTTAGCAGTCATTCTTCAGTGTGTAGGTGGGATCGCCAGTAGGCAGAGACAGTGATATATGAGTCTCCAGGTGTTACTGCTCTTTTTAGAAAATCCTTTAACAAGCAGTTATGAAGACTGAGGTCATTTTGCAAAATTAGAGTTACAGTAAGTTGCTTCACAAACTTTCTCTTTTTAGGAGGTGCTGTCAAAATTGATGATCCTGAAATGGGTTGTAGCTTTTTACTTAGCTCTGTTTACAAAACCCAGATAATTATTTATTTTTGTTTAGTTTTGAGGATGCATTGAAAAGGTCAGGGCTGGCGATTATTGGAGCAACGTTTTCACTAATTTCTTTTTTTGGCTGCAAGAAAGCAAATCTTGCAGTCCCAAAGTCTCAATCAGCCCTAGCATAACAAGTCATTTGCACACTTGATGACAGCAAGTAGATGATGACCTATTTCGTTAAGATAATTATTATAAACATGAAGGAGCCAGGAGAGAAGGTGCACAGCTCAGGAGATAAGAGTCTGAAGCCTTTCACCATCAGATGGTAGATCCTACCAACAACTAGACTGAACAGGTTCGTTCGAATACCCACCCTACAGGAAAGCATCCTCACCACCATTAGTACCCACCAAATCTAGTAGTAATTGGCACACTGATTGACATTCTCCACAGAGAAGTGGAGGACTAACACCTGAGTAACCATCTGAGGAGGAGCAGTGGGCTGTGTCCAACACAACGCAGGCACCTCTGCTGAATGCACTCTTCTTGCTGGGCCTCTTCTGCAGACAGAAAATTTCTGACAGCTTTCCTGTGTATCAAATAGATGTAAACTATTCTGTGAAGCACACCAAAGGAAAAGGAGGAAAAATATTGTTTTCAAAGTTTTGTTCAAAGCACCATGCCACCGTCCTTATCAACACCATCCTTTGGCACAGGGAAAGGCACTGAGCACAGGTAATTCCATGCAAACACCACCCAAAATACCATTTTGAATTCTGAATCCTCCAGTGCCAGCATTTGGAATTGTGTAGCAGAGGAGAGATGTTTCTAAGTCAGTATCTTCAACTAAAGCCCCCAATTAGTTATCAGAATGGAATAAACACCATATTGAAGCAACAGGGTTGTGGAAAACCGTTTGGCATTTCATAACCCAGTCCCCCACCTTCACACTTAAGTAATATTTTATCGTCTAGCATCATGTCTTGGCACAGAGTTCTACAGGCTGAGACTCTTTTGTAATTATTGTGCTCTACAACGTTTTTTCCCCCCCTCAAAGACACCTCTGTCCAAAGGTGGAACACAAACAAGCTCCAATCTGAGTCATAAAAACATAACACATGCGTAAGTGCATGCAATAATCTTAGTATAATTTGCCCCTTAGTCATTGTCTAGTCCTATTATGTAAATCTGAAACATGCATTTTTGAAAATAAAGGGCTTCAGTAAAATAATTACTGTTGTAATCCTGGAACCACACCCGCTAAACTGTTTAGCAATCAACTGGCTCCATATATTTGAAAGCTATAAACAGATTAGTATGAAATTAAAGTAGTAAGGGCCAAAATCTCAGCTGCTGGTGTAAGTTAGTATAGCTTGACTAAATCAAATTAGCAATTTGATTGACTTCAATTAAGCTACACTAATTTACAGTAGGTTGTCATTTTTTCTCTCCATGTGTATGTGTATACATGCATCTCAGTTTGTATACATTTGTACAGTTTGTATACAGAGTATGCATACATTTTCTTCTATTTTCTAGGGAGACTGTGATCTTTCACATAACAATAATCCCATTTCTCTCTCTCTGCATATGTGCATTGGTGAAAACTAAGTTTGACTTCAGGCACTGTGGGTAGAGGAATTGAAGGACTACCAGAAAAGAAATAAGTGATGACTCCAATTCAATCATTTCAGTAAATTCATATCCATTTCCCTAATAATAAATTTGCTTGATTACAGAAGACGGTCTGAAACTGCCCTTTGCAAGCTTCTTTTCAAGCAAACCTAGAGATTATTACCATTTACAGCTTCCAGGACAGGAGATCCATCTGACTTTTTACACATCTTTCCTACAATTCCTGACCTGGCTTAGGTCTCATAGTAGAAAGAATTCTTATTTCAATGGCTTAAACTTATGCAAAACTTACCAGAAGAAAGATCAAATTGGGGCCTGCTCTTCATTTGAAAAAGAAACCACCTATTACCCTTTCATTCTGAAACTTTTTAATATCCCTATGAAGCATGTGAATCCTTATTACTATCCTCAGGTTGCAGGTTGAAAAACTGGGGCTCAGACTTAAATGATGTGCTTAGGCCAAGGCATATAGGGGAATAAAGAACTCATATTAAAAAAAGGAAAAAAAAAGGAAGGGCGCTCCAGCCCTGTACTGAATCCATGCTTTTCCCTCAGATCATGTAGTCCATCATATTTCCAAATTTAAGAGAGCCACTCCACTACAATTGCTTTCTGGTGTTCTGTTCAAACTAATCTTTTGTCACAGGGTAAGCGAAAGAGGAAGGGGAACAGTGAGTAAAGAAGGCTGTGGACTGAAACATGCATTCTTCCCTGGGTCTCCAGGGAAAGTCTCCTTTTAAGAGGGCTTTAAAGCAAAAAGTAACATTATAGCAAATGGAGAAAGCATACAAGGAGGAAAAAAACCAAACCACACATAGTTCAGAGATGAGTGAGGAAATGAAACTTCTATCTAGTTTATTCCCAAGTTATTAAAAAAAAGAAAAAAAAAAAAAAGAAACCACTTACACTGAGCTAAGTTATCAGGGAGCATTCCACAGAGAATGTAAAGGTGTCTGGAGGAATTCCTGTATTTAATGGAAGAATCTGAAAAGATGAAGGCAGACCTCCCCCTCCAGGGTTTTAGGACAAGGAGAACAGAGATGAAAGTAGTAGAGCTGCCAAAAAAGCTGCCAGCATTGCCAAACCATAGCTACGGCTCTTCAATCAGACGCGAAGGAAAATACCTACCATCCTGAATTTCCACTGCCCAGTCCCCTTCCTTGCCTCATTACCTCTTAACCAAGCAAAAGGAGTGTCAGAGCCAGACATAAAAGAAGGTGCAGAAGACATCGCTGCTCCGGAGAGCCAGCAGCAGTTCTGGTGATGAGACGCAGGCCTTGTCCTGCTCCCATACTAGAACCTGGTGCCAAGAGCATTACAGACCCTGGATCCAATTCTGATTTCACTTTCTGAAAGAAGTAGTTAACCAGAACCTCAGTTATAAAAGATTCACACAGCTAAGAAGAAATAACCCCTCACATGCAGGAGTGTAGCTCCTAAAGCTACACTAAAAAGCAGACTAAGTGGCAGAAACAGCTGCCATTTGTTGTTGCATTAGTATTTATCACACATTGCTGAGTCTAAAACCTGACAATGTGTGCCAGTAACATGCTAGTAGTTAGAACGAGTCAGGTTCGGCAGCCTTCGTTTCTCTGGCTCATTTCACATCCATGCTCTGCTGTAAACAAATTAGTTTGACTGCAATGACCCAATAATTGACATGTTGCAGCACATGGAAGAACATTTTTCTGTTTTTTATCCTCATTGTTTTACAGCCATAAGTCCAAGGAGGGGTCTACCTTACAATGCCTGTCATTACATCACTGCTGCTGGAGAAACAAGTAAGAAAGATGAAAAATTTTGTGAGCACAGCACAGAGCTCTGATCGCAAGAGAAGACTGCTCTGTATATTCTTGTTCCTGGGATGTTTCCGAAAGCGTAGAGCACTTATTCTGGCTGGCCTGACTGGAAGACATGCAAAAGAAGCATATGCTTAACAGCATATGGCAGAATAGTGAGAGAAATGCTATATGTGCTGCTTTCCCACATCTGAGTCCATCTTTCAAAGCTTGGGGAGTGCTGCGCTACTAACAGGATCAAGCAAACATTAACATGAAAAGAAAACTTTGCTTATTCATCTATACATTTTGATTTTTAAAATCTGTTTTCCATAGGCTCTTTTACCTATTTTATGCTCATTTATCACAAATCTCAATGAGTTTAAGGGCAAGAACACTTGCAGAAATAGATAGCTTTTAAGTAAATCATAGCAAACGTTCAAAGAATTAATTCTGAAACAGTACACATGACAACAGGTACTGGAATCTATGCAGGGTTAGTTCCATCCCTCAAGGAATACAAGTGAACCACAACACATAACAGGTCATATTTTGACTAGGTTTGTTACATTTAATTGAAACTGCAAAGCTGCCTGTCACTTCATAGATAAAGCATTTCAAGGAACCCACAACATTACGTATGAACCTGAGATGTCCTCTGTTTCTTTCATCTCCTTCCTTCTGCTCCACAAAGCTTCAGATCTTAGAAAGCAATGTAAAAAATGTACTGCTGCTTCTTGGAGTCTTTTTAAGCAGGTCACTACTGAGCTTCTTATCTGAGTTTTCACTCACACACATCACTGAAGTGTAGGACCAGGTTTTACAAGATATATAGATGTTTGAAAAGACTCAGAAGTACATATTGGGACTGCCAATAGACACAGGAGACCCAGGAGCACCTGGGTACTTCTTCCAAAATCAGCGGATAATGCTTACCTAGGAACTTCTGAAAAATCTCATTTCCAACCTATCAGCATTTTCAGGTACCTAAATAACTTCACTGGAAAGAAGAGCACTCAACTCAGCCTCAAGAAAGCCAGAGTCTCACTGCTGATATTCACGCACTGGGTGACTGAGCAAACCTCCTCGTTTCTAAATGCTTCTATTTGTCTACTGGGACTTCATGGGACTATGGGGGCTCACGTCCAAGGCAAATGCACTTTTCATCAACTGTTGCCAGTGCACTATACCAGCTAGATAACATTAGGAAGCTATTTTTTGCAGGCTAATCCAAATAGGCAACGAGAGGACCCTTTGAAGTCACTGGAATGATTTCCATTGGCCTCAGTGGACATCGAATCAGGTCTGACAAGTTGATAGACTTGTTAGACCTTGAAATGATGGGTGCCTTTGAAATACCTATATATAAAGATACACAGAAACATACCTTGCCCATCTGTGTCTCAATTTCCTCAGCTCTGAAATATTGATAACAACAGCTATTTACCCATCTCTATAGAAGGCCTGATAATATTTAAAGCAATTGGTACGATGACTAATTAGCTAATATTTGAACAGGGATTTGAAAATTTAAAGCACTACATAACTGCTAAGTACTATTACTAAATTAAGCCAACTGTTACTAATGGTAGACAATCTGATCTTTGCTGCTTGTTGACACAAGTCCAATTATAAATAATGAGTTCCATTAAGTCTAGAATATGTCATACATGGAGAAATTAATGAAAATTAAGAGGAATAAAATGGTGTACCATCATCATTCAATATTAAATGTATTTATTGGATTTCAGAATTTTAATCAGCAATGCCTACAGCAATTTCCCTTTGTATATGCATTGGATAGCTAAATAAACCACATATGCCTCTTTCATTGGAAATAAGATCTGGGTTAGCCTTATGTCATTAAACTATCCCCCAATACTGTTAGCTCCTATGTCAGGAGTCCTGCTGATAGGTTCATCAAGCTCCAGTTAAGTTTTCTGTTCTTCCTACTCTAGCTGGGAGGCTATTACAGAATCTCATTTTTAGAAACCTCCTAATTACAAACCTAATCCATTAATGACCAGTCTGTTTCCATCTGGCTTTTCTCAGATTGCACCAGAAGCTGACAGTTATTCTATAGTCAATTAACAAATCTAAGTCTTTCTCCTCCCTAGTTCTTTCCCGCTTCATGAGGTACTGGTTTGTAAGGACCAACAATTTCCACTAAGGGCAGAAACTTTCAACTATTAAACCTTTAGCCTATTGCTGTCATTCTTGTCCTCATACTCCCCTCATGGGAAGAACTAGGGGGCATTGTCAATATATAGATGTCCAGTTTTCTGTCAGCAGAAAATTTCATCAGCTGGTTTCAGCCTTCTATATACAAGGCATTAAGAAAAACGTTAAAATCAGTCCTAGGCTGATCTATGAGGATTTCCACTAATAACTTTCTACTAAGCTGGCAGAATCTGTGTCATCTCCCTGGTCCCTTCCCACCTTCCCTACCAGCTTCCTCAGTTTAAGTAAGAAAGAGAGGTACAGTCTAGCTGTGCTATCCCAGTGATTCAGTCTTGCTATAGCAGTTCAGTGGATGAAATGAGAACTTTTTAAGTTAGTCTACTTTATTCAGGTATCCTTTGGTATGTTCCATGAAAAAATCTAGTTCTTCATATTCCAACCTCACATAAAACAAATACGAAGCTCCATGTTCAGCTTCAAAAATGCAAAGGTCTGAATACATATTCAGACAAATCATTACCTGTGATGTTTTCAATAATTGTGGGAAATGATTCCTTTTCAACTGATCAAATAATTACTAGTACTTATTAGTTCTATTTTGACAGAACTAGTTTAACACATTCTCAAAAAAAATGCACACTGCAAAAATATTCTTTTAGATCATCACAAGAGTGCCATCAGCCTTCCACAAATATTGTAACAAACAACTCTACACCACAACGAAACATGATCCTCTAAATGTTGAATCAACATTTTTGCTAAGGAGGTATGTGTATCAAGTCAAGTCATCTCAGCGCATAACTGATCCCCCAGTGGTAAACAAACAAACAAGAACACAGAATGTCTTACCTTGAGACGCCAGCTAACATAGCTCCATAGGTCTAGTTTTTCTCCAGTGCATACCCCAGGCAAGGCAGCTAATTAAGTCACAGGGCTGATGAAATGAATGGCCTGGTCTACAGTTCTCACTAAGGGTGTTCACTGCTGACGCAGAGGAGTGAAGAGTTCAGGGACCCTGCAACTCTTCCAGTAAAGTCAGTAACTTAGCTAAGTGCTTCCTCCTCCTTTTTTCCTCTTTATTTGCAGGGCCATATGCAACCGCATTCTCTCCCTCTATGTAACTCAAGAATTTTCCAGTCTTACATTAAGCCCCAAACCCTCCATAATATCCACTTCACATAGGCTCTCAACTCCTTTGTCTCAAGGGAACTCAAATAAAAGTGTTCTGCTGGGGAAATTCCCTCCTTGGCAATAAAAATCTCCTCCCTCAAGAAAAAGAATGTCTCCCCTACACATTTTGCCTGTAGGCAAAAATCAGTATCCTATTTTTGCAAGTCTTATCCATTTATTTCCAGGAAAACATTAAATCAGCCAAACAGCTCCTGCTGCCCCTCCACTGGAGAGATGGAAAGTAACAAGTGGAGGAGAAAATGTGGAAAGAAAACATGACAGGGGAGAAAGAAGTAGTAGTTCTGACCCCCTGGCTTGAGGGCACTGTGGAAAGGAAAGCAGCTCAGAGTGGGTGGGAAGTGGCAGTGGGAAAACAGAACACGTGTGTGTATGTGTACACATGCAGATTTTCCAAGGACTACTGAGGAG
This sequence comes from Struthio camelus, assembly GCF_040807025.1. Taxonomy (NCBI): domain Eukaryota; kingdom Metazoa; phylum Chordata; class Aves; order Struthioniformes; family Struthionidae; genus Struthio; species Struthio camelus. The sequence goes on from NC_090943.1 coordinate 105,226,762, forward strand.
GTGTCAGCCTTCCTACGGGCACTAGTATGTGTGTAGCATGCATTCCTGTGTCATGTGAGACAGCCACAGTAACATGGCTCACCTGCCCCCACCCCATTTAGGGAAGGACATTGCCCACCCTGAACAAAGGTGTTGGTGTCTACATATTCACACGCAATGGGGCCAATATTATAGGAGAACGTTATGTTACATGTGCTGTTTTCAGTTAACGTGAAATGCTTTATAAGCTTACATAAACAAGACAATCTGATCTCGTATTTGTTCCATGTCCGTAATTCCTTGAGACCAGTGCATGCAGACAGACTCTAAAGTCGTAAGTCTCATTTCTCTGTGAAAAAGAAAAGGAATTAGGGGGAAAGGAAAAAAAAAAAACTTTGTATTCTTTGCTCTTACAAGGGCAGATCCCCTTACACCAGATACTGCTCTTTCAGCAGATCTTTGTGGGTGGAGATTTCATATCAGCGTGTCTGCCAGTTCCTGACAGAGTTTCATCCAAGCCACAACATACACAGTCAACATTAATTAGCATTAATTATTATTTATAAGAAGCAGTATTATCTGCATTGCTATCACTCACACTTATTTTTACGTCTTACATAGGGCTCATGTGTATGGTACACCACTGCCCAAACAGACAGAACAAGGTCCCATGGATACTGCAGACTAACTCACGATATTGTCATCCTTAAAGCATTTTGAATAGATCATTTTAAGAGTCAGGACAGCCTGTTTTCTACACTTCCATGAACTTGCCTTCTACTTTCAGTTTATATTCAGGTTAAGTTTTCACTTCTTTTTTTCTCCCCCTCACAATCATGAAGGAACAAAAAAAAAAATCCCCGCCTGTAAAACATAAAATTGCTTTATTTTCCAATCAGAAAAATAGGAAAGAACCAACATAATATCATCCTCTCAAACTCTCTGGAACCATCAGAAGATAGCATTTCTAGCACAGAAATCTCAAGCAAGCTTTTTGTACTTGATCAAAATGTATTGATTTCATATGACTGAGGAAAAAATGCTGAATGCATTTATATTTTGAATTTATTCCTCAATCTCTTTTGTTGGCAGGGGGAAGAGATGGCTAAAAATCGACTTATTATCACAAAGTATTTTTATTTCAATGAAACCAGCCTATCAAAGGAAAAAACGAGGATTGCTACAAGTCTATAACCTACATCTTTCTTTAAGAAAAGACCAATTTTTGCGAGAATGCAGGAGTTGCACCTTTAACACAAGCATCAAGTATCAGAAGTCTAGCAATGAAAGCTCTAAACCTAGAAATCTGATCCTAAACTGGAAAAGCTTCAGTTTCCCAAAGACTTTCACAGAGCCTTAGTAAACGTAAGGAAAGATTTATTCATATTTTTTTCAGTGCAGGATCTGGATCTAACTTTCTGTCAGACTATTTCATATGCCTGCTCGCCCTCTTTAGGGCCCTACAGGGCTTTGAATCACTTCACATATCAACACAGGCAGCACCCTTACCAGCCACCTCTGAGTTCCAGTTTAAATCTGTTTGCAAACCCAGAATCCTGTTCTGTGAAACCGCATTTCGTGTTAGCCAATGGTGTTGATTTTATTCAGGGCCCGTGAAACCACACAAATATCATATAACTCAATTCAAAACAGTTAATTAGCACAGATCTCTATTATCAATATTACTGAAGTTATTAGTATTGTTGATGATAACTATTCATAAATAATGATTTGCATAAATTAAATTAGGTTGGAAGAACTCAGGAGAATTAGTAAATCCTCTAGTCCACATGGTGCAAATTCTCTTTATAATAAGTTCTGCCTTACTTCCCGTTTAAACAACATTTTTATTTATTTTCTTCTTCTCTCTCATTTTATTGCTGGATGCAATACACAACAGCACAGGCACTGAGATTAGTTCGGTGAACCCAACTTAGAAAGTCACTTTAGCATAGGCCAAGGTTAGTGAATCCACTTGAATACATAAGGTGAATTCACTTGGTCAGTCCAGGCTTGTTGAGGAAACTATTAATAATCAGCTGGAACTGCTGAGTCAATATTATGAATGAGATGGAAACACTGAGCACATCTGATGTGCTCCCATTGCTTGCATCCTATTTGTGACTGTTGCAATCACAAATTATGCACAGCTCTGAAATACTACATACTTTGACCAATATGCATTGCAACATTTTGCTGTGAAGTCACAACATGTTGTGTCATACTGTATACACCTTTCAATAAGAAGTAAGAACTGAACAGAGTAGGAAGACGTTGGAGTACTGCTCATATTTAAAAGCTAACTTCAACTTGAGAGCATTTGTGAATAATTTGATTTCTATGGATACATGAGTTTTATTTGCTTTGCAAAGATATAAGACAAGACTTACTTTAAGGATCAGATATATAACAAAAACAAGCTCAAAATTAGATATCTTTGGAGTTTGCCATTTGCTCTAATATTCACATAGGCATTGGATTAATTTTTTCCATAAATTTTCTAATCAGAAAAGAGAAATCATGCCACTTTTCTTATATAACCAGCAAGCACACTCATTACAAATGTTAGAAAAGTTTTTTTGCCAGAATAACTTGTGAATATTTTGGGTAATAGGAAACGTGAGAATACTGTTCACATCTAATAGGCAATTAACACCTAACAATTATTTGTAGAAATAATTCCTTATGAATTTTGTACTGTGGTTTTCAAATGTGAAATGCCACACTCTCATTTAGCATTCTTCATTTGAAAAGACAAGAGATATGCTTCCAGCATAATAAAAGCAGGTATGGAAAACAGTTTGATCCTCATTGCATTTATAATCAGTAATTACCATGCCATTATATTCATCAGTCAAGTACTTCACTGGCATAAACAGACTCACCTCTTTTGGCAATAGAGTTACAATCACATATGCTGTCAGTTATCTTCATCCAAAATGCTCAGAGACAATTAAATATGAGGAATGTATAAATTATTGTCCAGATCTTTAACTAGTTCATCACACAATACTTCACTGAGGTTAATTAAACCATGCCATCTGATAATGGGGCCTACTATTCACAGCCTAATTAATTTTTAGATGGGAGGTTAACAGAAAGAGGTAACTAATGAAATGCAAGCAACACAAATTCACTATGGCAGGCTTAAGCTAGCTCTGTAAAGCAATATCTCAGTCATAATGGAAATAACACTTTCAGAAAGCTTTTGGTGGCAGCAAAGACATTCCTGTTACTATTGATTAAGCAAGGCAACTATCAAGGCACACATAAAGACACATTAATGCACCTTTTCCTGGAGCTAGCGCTGATGATCTAGCACTTCACGGAAAGATCTTGCAAAACAGTCCAGTGTGATATGTCCTTCTGCAAGAGTCATACCAGAAAGAATGCTAAGCAAGTGGCAGCCAGGTAAAGGAAGAGAATAACAGTAATGCTTGGGGTGGAACACAACATGTAGCTTTTAAGCAACAAATAAAAGTTCAAGGAGCAATCTCTCTCACACCTTACACAACGTTTTGGTTTAGCCCCCTCGGTTCAATTGTATTTTAACTTCAGTATGAAGTTTGACTGTGAAGAAAGTAGCTTTACTTTTCCATAGTCTATTATCTTGAGTAAATAACTGAGGTATCTCCATTTTAGGTGCTTCCTAAGAGGAGGCAGACAGCTTGGAGTTCACCCCAAATACTTTTAGAACTCTGAAATACAGCCCAGGTGACACCTTAGACTTCCTTTTGGCTAACAGAGATGTGCACTGCAAGGTGCAAATCACCTAACGTACTGCAGTCATCTGCTTTGGAATGAGATGATGATTAAGTTCCAGCTGTGACAACATGTGCAGCCATTTACAATTTCAGCCAGCAGTTCTGAGAACTCGCTTTCTGGAAAGCAGAGCCAACATATTTAGAAATGCTTAAAGGTAGAAAGTTTCAGTTCAAACTCGCTAGCATGACTTCAGTTCACAGGTTTTAGTTTCTTCTTGTCTATGGATTTCCCTGCCTTCACCTCTGTTCAAAATAAAACCACTCTGCTTAACGCTATAATTTTTCAAAACCTTTTATACCCCAGCCAGTAGTTTTCCTGCAGCAGACTGAAAGGGTGTTTTTAAAAGAAATTCCTCAGACTGTCATTGGATCGTACTTCCAGAAATGAAGGCTCACGCCATGCTGAGAAAGACATTTCCCTACAATGGTCTTGGACAAAACTCCTCAGCATCACCAGAACAGAAACCTAACCAACACATTCCCAAAAGTACACTGCTAAACATAACTATGCTACTGTTTCCTGTAAAGAACAGATGAGAACAATAACATCTTTATCAAAGCTTCAAGATGTGAAATGAACACAAATATTCACAGAAGTTACATCTTGCACTTGGAAACTAAATGGAGCCAGGGCATGGATTCAAGAGCTAACATGTGATTACCCACACAGTTTAGCTAGTAAGAAGCTCCCTGAAATGGGTTTTCTCATGCCAACTCGTACTTTCTCATACAATGTATAGGCACGGTTCAGGGTTTAGCATGGACAAAGGGTTGTTCCCTCTAGGCAGCACAGATGAGGCCACCTCTTTGGGAGGAATAGAGTTTAGCCCTGTGGGCACAAGCCCTCAGGGTCAAAGATTGGGTACTAGTCTGTTTTATTTACTAGTAGTGAGGTAGCCATAAAGACCAGACGGAACATTGTGGGTATCTTTTACATTTAAGATCAAGATCATATCTGCAAGATTCGCCATATTAAGATCATGATGTTTCAAATACTAATACACATACACAAGGGTAATTTTCTCAAATTAGTTAGGATTACTCCTGTACAAAAAAGTATGCCAGCGTAGGTGTTCACAGAAGAAGTTTTGGAACGTCAGTCATCATATATCCATCAGTTAAAGTACAGTCATAAACGATTTTGCTTGGAAGATTGTGTTAACCTTAATATAAAATACATGTTTTCTGGGGCTGATGACTCAAGGAGAACTTGCAAGTCTGTACCGCAACCCATTAAATTTATATAAATAAACTTTCCCCTCGTGAAAGGGAGTCCCATAGCATTAATAAATAGGGATCTTTCTCAATCGTAATCAGATTCTGTAAGAATAATTTAGAAACATTTAGATTAATTATTTGTTGCGAATTATTCACTTACCTCTGTCTCTTCAATCAAGCAGCAAGGTTCTATTTCTTTCGGCAACACGAGCTGGTATAATAGAATACAGAGTTTCCACATTTAACTCTCATATCCAACACCGTTTAATTAAAGTCTCAACTGTGAATAGTTATGAGTCGGGCAAAAGTCTTGAAGGTTTGAATTCAGGCCCACTAGAGTGAAAGTACCACCTATTAAGTTTACCTCTGCACTTGACTCCACCTAACTTCTTCAGTAGGCCACACTTTAATAATAGTGCATTTGAAGGCCACAGTAGGGGTAGAGGGTGCATTACTTCACATTTTGCCTAGAGAATAAACTCTATTCAAGTTACGAAGGTCTACTTACAGTGAATTGATGGATATTTTGAAGTAGTATGGTGGGAGGGCATTTGTCCTACACCACTTTGATGTCTCTTATAGGTTTTAATGTATCTTAGACTCTGCTAAGTTTCTTGGCTTTGACTCTGTCTTGACTGGAGAAAGTTAAAATAGACTGTCTTCCAAACCCAGTATGGCACTGGGATAAATAAATGAAGCAATCAGTAATCTCTTAAGTGATAAGTGTCTCTATAGTCTGACCTGTTAAGTGCTGGAACTTACACCTCTCTGAAATGAACGCTGAAGTTTGCAGAGTTTTTAACTATTGTTCCACTGTCCTGCAAACTCCTCCAGGTATCTGTCTTGCTCAGTTCACAGTTTAGAATTTCCTGTCCTTCACAGCATCTAGAGGTTTTCATTAGGAGGGAAAAAAAAGATTTTGCAGAGAAATGGCAACTAGAAAGAGATAACAAACTGATGCACAGTCGTCCCTTTGAGGAATGACATTCAACTTTCACTTTTGCATTTCTTGACTTCTGATTCACTGAAAAAAAAATTCTTAATCACCACTGGCCATGAAAGACAGGAAAAGCATACCCCACAAGAGAAAATGCAGATGAAAAACTATTGCTTCAAAATGAACCATGGGAAATGAAAACCCAGAGAACTCCCTAGCCCGAGAAAAACTATGGAAGTGAGCAGTCCAAAAAATTCCACCATCAGAAGCAGCTAAATCAGAGATCTTCGGGCATCCTGAGAATTTTCTACAATCTGAGTGGAATTGCTCTTAGCTGGAGGTGGTTACTCCAACTCTCTCCACCTCTCCATCTCTTCATCTCAGCTCTACTCCGGTTCTTTTATCCTTATGTTCTCTTCTTTTTACCCTGTTCCCCTTCCACATAGGCTTCCTTTCCATGTTCCCTACAGTCAAAATTAGAGCGTTCAGAAATGTCATTTAGTAGATGCAAAATGCCAATACCAAAAAACAGTATTTTTAAAGGGGAACTGATCTTTGTATAAAGAAACTCAAACAAGCAGCTCTATATTGCAGAAGCAACTACAAGCCCCAGAGGAGTCAGGATACTATTTTTGCTAGTCAGGATACTATTTTTGCTAGAGATCCCATGTGTACACAAACATATTCCCTCCTCATGGCCCTTGCTGACTTACAGGTAAATAGCCATTGCATTAAAACCAGATTCAGAGATGTTTAGTAAGACCTGGTCTTAACCAAACAAGTCAGAACTACTGACAGATTTACAAGGGGGAAGATACTGGGTGTGACAGGCCAGAAAATCAGTAACAGACATTAAACTGGCTCTAGTTTGTGGAATATGTTTTACCTACCAGTCTTGGGCTAACACCCAGGACTTTTCTTTCTTAGCAAAAGTATGATGTCAGGCACATGGCAGTTCTTGAGATTCTCTATAAGCCAGCATTGCCAGAGGCTCTGTGCAGGTGTGGTTAACAGTTATTTAATGATTCTTCACAATTGCATGTATCTGTCTGAACATAAATACAGTCTGATCGTAATCTTTCTTTTCACACCATGGATTTGCCCTAGTATTTCCACCCTTGCAGGTTCTCAAATGCCTGATCATTAGTATTACAGAACTTAGATACACTGGATCATTTCAGACCATTTATGAGCACTTCACGGACCTGTTGCCTTGGTAAGGTGAGGAGACTGCTTTCTACTGACGGGATGACATTTAACACAAATATTGCTGCTCTGCACTTAAATTCTGAGAGTTGGGTTCCCTGGTGACTCACTGGACTTTCCTCCCTTCCACACATTTGCACACTGATGACACGTATTGTGAAGTTTCTAAAAGTAAAATGATCAAAAATCAGAACACTGGCAATTCCTGGGAAAAGTTCTCAGTCTTCCTCCTCTGTCCAGCAGTTGCATGACCTTTTATTCAACATACATATTAGTACTATTCAATTAGTTAAAATAATTTTGAGTGATAGTTTGACTGTTTCTTTTCCAAAAGGTAATAGTTTTCCTAATTAGTCACTTGCTTTGATAAGGCACTGACTTTTACTCTAATCTAAATTAACAAGACTTTATCTACCTGCATCATTTAAACACACCCTACTTGCAAATCTGGTATGACTAAAAACCAAGACAAGTGTTTGGTTTCATTTTACATTTGCTTCAAAGTGCCCCACTTGGAGGTTAATTATTAATCTACTCAATTATATGCAAAGGCTCAGGGAAACAACGGGGTTAGTAGGTAGAGTGGTAGTTCAGGAATTAGGAACCTATGTCCCATTCTCAGTTTAGATCATGTAAGTTTGGCCAAGACATTTAAATTCCGTGAACTTTTGCTAGCAAAACAGAAGTAGCAACACCCCCTGAGCAAAGCACTTTCGCTTTAACAACTTTAGGGAAGAAAGTTCACGTGTGTGAGGCAACGGTGTGTTTTCACCTTCAAGAGACTGAAACTCAGCTAACCCCTTGAGAACTCAACTAGGAACTTGATATCAGATACTCAACCCATGCAACTCAACAAAATTAATGATTTTGTCAGAGCTGTACAGATCTGCAGCAGCCGAAGAACCAGCTCCTCAAGCTTTTATTTTATTTCTCCATCTCCTGGAAAGCAGTGAAAATATACCTGATTTCTGGAACTTGGTTTGGACACTATAAGCCCCTTCCCACCATTCTTAGCTATTTTAATAGGTGTACCTTTGAGGTAATTATACTGACTATTCCAAGGAGTAAGCAAACAGCCACATGGAGCAGATTTTCAAAGATACCACCGCTGTTCTGGAGTTGCCCAGGGGGTGGGAGGATTAGATTCAAATGACTCCAGATATCACAGTTCAGATGTTTGTTGAAAAATAGCAAATGGAGGACAGAACATGCATAACAGAGGGGCATTATTATTTGGGGGCATTATTGCCAAATTCTATATACCGTAGGAAGGCCTGGCCAGTCTACAGCCTGATCCGGAATAGCTCCATTATAATGCAATTCACTTGGTCTTGAAGAAAAAAACAGAAGAAAAAAATCAAAAAGTTTTTATATCATTAATTATTTATATATTTGGCTAACGCTTATATAAACCATGGGATTCCACCTAGAAGTAGCTTTTTGAAAACAAATAAACAAATAAAAAAGAAAAAACATCCCAGAAGTAAGAATGTTGAATATTTATCGCTCCTCAGCCGGAATATTATTGGCAAGATGATTCATTTGTTAATCCACAGTGCTATAAATAGTACTGTAACTAAGTTGAATGGAAACATATCCTTCATTATCTCTAGTCTCTTGTTAGCCTATGTAAAATATGCGTATTTTTGAGTTGGCTTAGACTTATTCCAGGAAGGGCTAGCAAAGTTCAGTGACTTTCCACAACACATCCAGAGCCCTTTAGCTCTCAGCTCTTTTAATTTTGCTGTGCTTCTCTTACCATGTTGCTCACTCTGATCCATCAACTCATGGACTTGAAGGCAAGAAGAGGCTATTGTAACAACTCATTTGGTGTTTCCTCATATCATGGGCCAGTGATAGCAAGCCTCTGGCATCAATACCAAGTTTGGCGCCAACAGATATTTGGTCTGGCAGCAGTAATAACAAGCTATGATGGTTTCTTTTAAAGTTTGTTTGGCACCACTAGCAAAAAACATTCACCATTCCTGGCAGAGAGCCACAGAATTTCACCAAATGGCTTCTGCATCTTAACTTCATAACAAATATAACACAACATAACTTCTAATTGCAGTGGAGCCCACGTCTCAGCAAGCAACCCCATCCTGACAATTACATCCAGACTTATCAATACCTATTTTGCCTTCCAATACAAGTTTGTTTTTCTCTGTAAGAATACCCTCCTTAAAGAGATCCACAAACCTGCAAGTCCTTCTCCATTTGGATTTCCCCTCTCTTGGTGCAGTTATATGAAATTAGGTAATCAGCTATGATAAAAGCCTATAGGGAGAGTTACTAAATTAAATCATCACAAAATATGCTGTTAATACTGTGTTAACTTAACCTCCCTCCTCACCCTGCACTCTATGTCATGTACCTTCCTTGACTGCACACCTGCAATACGCTCCACATAGGCTGATCTTAAACCTGTGTGGAGCTCCATTTGAGCCTCTGAGGCTTAACATAGCTCTAGTTAAAAGAGAGAATTAGCTATAAATTATCTGAGACTCAGGATGGAACAGTTTCGGTTTTGACAGCTTCCTGCTAAGTGGCACAGTACTTCTGCTTAGGCCACATGGTGGATACCTCAGCGGACACAGCTCAGAATAAGGACCCTGAAGAGCTCAGTTCTATCGGCAGGGCTGCTATTGACCTGCTAGATTAATTTCAGCAAGACACCTTCAGTCCTCTTTGCTCATAAAATGGGAGAACTTGGAGATGTCCAAGTGGGAAGGACTATGTGAGAACAAGGAATTACTTCTCTGGTACTAAGCATTAATAACACCAGCAATGATACCATCCTCTTCACAGAAGAAAATCTGTTCCTGCCCATTCTGTCATAAGCCAGTACATGGGTGAAAAAACACTGCTAAGACGCAAACCTTTTTTATGGGACATGAAGTGGGGACCGGGAGGATAGGATACTAAGCCTTTGGGCATGAGAAAATTTCATCCTAGGCAACTGCTCCCAATAAATTTAACACTGTGTGAGACAAAGTTGAAATGGAAGTCCCCACTGCAAATACAGCTCTTAGTATCTGCCAAAGACATGTTAAAATCTCTGCTCAAAGGGGATGGCTGTTTTGCTGAAAAGTGCAAATCCATAGACTTCAAATGTGGAAACTCACACAGACATGCATTCTACTTCAGTGATCAAACGCCTCCTCTTGATGTCCAAATTAATTTCCACTAGCCTCCTTTCCTACAGCTTAGGACTATATAAATATATACAGCACAGTTAGCCAACATTCATAGACTATGTAGTTCATTTATGCATGCTAGGCATGTCTCCTGCTGTGAGGTGCAGATCCAAAGGGAATTCCCTGAACTGGTCTATTGTTACTCGTGCGTTGCATTGTCCAGCTTCATCATTCCTGGCAAGGCACCGAACTCCTGCAGCTTACTACAGCAGAAGGAAAAGAGATGATGAAGCAATTTGTCCAGCTGGTGTGCCGGACATCTCAGATCTACAAATAAGCTTGCCTACCACTAGCTGTAGGACTTCCTCAGTCACCAGAGAGACACCAGTTATACTGGTCAATGTATCTGCAAGTCCTCTCTAATCTAGTTGGTAGTCTGGAGGGAAAGGAAGCAGGATACACAGTATGAGAGGATGGGATGAGAAAGAAAGATTAAAAAAAAAGGTAAAAGTAAGACCATAGAGCCACACACTTTCGCACAACATTTGCTCACGTCTGAAGCCAAATCATTGTTTAAAGGACCATGAAGGCAATGTAACAAGATCAACCAAAAAGACCACCAGACAGTGCAGGCAGTGTAGCATTTTGCTACATCTAGTAAGAAATATTTGTAGAATTCTAAGCTTGAGCAAACTGCAAAGGACTACGCTGCCCTGTCTCCAAGGACGTATTGGCATACTTTTACCATTTGTGAAGTAACACAGCAGAATACTAAAGAAAACGAGAAGCAAAGTGTGTGATTTGCAAGCAACCATTAGCATTTCTTTCCTTTGTCTTTGAATAGGTACTGTTTCAGGTAGAAAAAGAGGGGGCCATACATCAAAAAAAGAAAAGCCCTGCTCCACTGCCCTGAAGAGGAAGAGATACTTCATTTTAGAACAAAGAAATTAGATCTTTTTTTTTCACATTTGCTTCACTACAGGTTTTTTGGAGGTTTTTCTTGGGATGATGGGGGTGGAATGTTTGGCTTTGCTATAATACAGTACATCAAAGCGCTTTTGATGTGAAGTTTACTTAACAGAATCAGTTTTTCCGATGATTGTGTTAATCTTTATAAACCTGAAGGCGATACTGTGCCTTTTAAAAAACTATAGCAGGAAAAGACTTGAGGTTACATATACTCTCAGTGGTGAGAGACATCAGTAGCTGCACTGTTTCCCCACTTCTTACAACTTTTCCCGTTGTTTGGTGGGCAACAATGACAGCGGGCCCGACTCTGCTCTCACTTGGACCAGGTAGGCTCTGTTTAAACTGTGCACAGCCCTTGCGTAAGCACCTTCACATATTTTCTCAGGTGAGAGCCACCACAGATTTCGGGGGACAAGTTACACAGACACTTACTTGTAGGCAGCACAGGGGCCTTGAGCCCACACAGGAGTCAACTCTGATCTCTTAGAAAGGTACCATGCTCCCAGCTATCTTAGAATTTGTATTATTGTGAGCACAAGCTCCTCTCCCCTCTTAAATCTTGCAAAACCAGCTTCGCCATCCACTCCTAGTCTTGAAGTATGGCTGTGAAAAAAGTTTCTGTTATGTCTGACTGTTTACCTACAGCATTTGAATGACTTTTTAAGTTCTTTGAATAAAGATAAGAGACAATGTGTACATTTTCCACACAAATAGTGAAACGGTAATAAAATAAACATCAAAGGTAAGCTAGCAAATCATCGTTACTTCACTGCTATTTACAACAAAAGCAGGAAGAGGAAAAAACCTACCCTCACCATTGGCATCATCTTAGAAAATAACAAGTTTGGGAAGGAATGATAGCTTTTTCCCATACCCTTAAACACAAACACTGGCACCTACAGCTAATGCAATGCTTTGCAGAAAGATCTTGGTTTACATGACATGGAGACAACAACAACAAGAAACCAAGAGAGGTCTCCCTCCTCTTATTTTTGCCTGTCTGAACTGCCTGCTTTTCTGAAGTGGTCCGGCTTTAGTGAGAACAGGAAAATATCACACCTATTATTAAAAGTTAGCAAGAGTACAAGCAAGAGGACAGAAGAACCGCTCATTGTTCAGTATTTACCATTTAAAACCCTTGCAGACTGAAAAAATGGCAAAGCTTTGAAACATTTTGCAGGTGTGTGTGGGAATGTATATTCTATTCAAGAGAGATTGAGAAAGAAAGTAGTGCTGTTTGTTTCTTGTGTTAGTCTTTTAAATTTGCCTTCTTTCATGTTCCTCTCCAACACTCCTTAATAGCCAGACCACAAGCAGCATAGTCCTAAATACAGTGACTATGCATTTTTAAGTATTTATTCTAAAATAATGTCTGATTTAGAAAGACTGCTTTTGGGAAACATGGTGCAATCCAACTCTTACTCCAGGACACCAAATTCAAAGTGTACATAGAAGAAATAAAATACAAGCACTGTGCTAGATTTCTGCTGATGTTTTTGTTTTGTTATTGTTTTGCAAACGCTAGCACTACTGCTTATGAAGTCAAATATTTGAGTTTTGCAATTGACTTTGAACAGTGAGCAGGACAGGACCGAAGAGGGAGTTTTTGGAGAATCTACTGGCTTCTTGCTCTCTTTATTGCGTTGCTGTGTCCAGCACACTATTGAAGGACACAGAACTTCTGACCTGAAGGAGGGTAAGACTCTGACAACTGTAAAGCTAAAAACAATCGAACATAAAAATCCAACTAATTTTTCTAGAAAGAAGGGTGTGCAAGTAAAATCACAGAGTATTTTTGCCTCAGTTTTACTGGAAATTTACAGCTCCCCCGTAGCAAACAATGCTAAAGCAAAGCCACACACTAAAAGATTTTATGTACAGAAAAACAGTTATAATACGGAGAGATAAAAACGTGCATTCTGGAAGAGACCAGTGGCATTACCATATTCACACTAACACATTTAAAACTAAGGTTAAAGTTTTGACTAACTCTTCCGTAGTAAAAGCACACAGCACTGCCTACTTGCTTACATCGTGCCCCTGCACAGGTCTGTGGTTACGAGAGAAGCGAAGAGGGGCCAGGGTTGAAATGACTTTGTCAGGCTACATAAATCATTAGGAATTTGCAACTGCGCAGCAGTGTATTATTTTCCAACAGGTTGTTGAGCTGTCACATTACAACTTGTTGCTATATACAGCACTATTAAAATAAATCACCGCATGTAACAGGTTCTGCTCTGCCACCTATAAGTCATTCTGCATTTTACACCTGGGAGGCGGGCCCTGCCATGCAAAGTTGCGCCGCACTCCTGCTTCATTCGAAATACCCGGGAAGGGGAGGAACCTGGCAGGAGAAAATACAAACAAAGTTTCGTAAAATGGCTTTCCAACAAGATCTCGCTGTCATCTCAGCTAATTACGGCTCCGATATGGCTCATTAGCGCATACCCACCTTTGCTACCTTGCTTCCCCACCCACCACCCTTTCAGATCTTTGTCCTGGCTCCGCCTCTCGCCGGCGTTATAATGGGCTGGTCTGAAAGTGGTGGAGAGACACAGAACCACAGGGGAAGAGCGAGATAATGACAATAACCCTAATAACCCTAATAACCCGGCTGCTGCCCGCGCCGCAGCTCGCAGCTCGCCCGGCGCCCCAGCGCTGACGGCCCCGGGCCGCCCACCGAGCAGCGACTCCGGCACCGCGAAGACCCCCGGCCCCTCGCCGCCGCCAGCGCTGGACGGTAACGGCGGCACCTTGCCCCGAGGAGCGCCGGGCTCGGGGGGGACGTGGCGGAGGGGGGCCGCCCCCCGGCACCCCGCTCGCCTCTACGCAGCGGCGAGAGTAAAGCGAGGAGCCGAGCGAGCCGCGCCCGCCGGGGCAGCAGGAAGAAGAGCCTCGTCCGGCGGCACGGCGGCCCGCGGCCGCTCTTCCTCCGCGCCGTCGCGGCGGCAAGCGGCCTCCCCCGGGCCGGGCAGCAGCCGGCCGGAGCAGGGCGGGCGGCAGCCCCGCTTCGCTGCGCGCCGCCGCGGAGCTGTCCAGGGCGGCGCGGAGGGGGAGGCCCCGCACCTCGCCTCGCCTCGCCTCCCCTCGGCCACCGCCTCGCCCCCGCCCGCTGGGGCCGCGCTGAGGGGCGGGGGTCGCCCCCACGCACCCGCCGCCGCCACGCCGCCACCATGAAGCTGGAGGTGTTTTCCCAGCACTACGAGGACAAGCTGAGCGCCGGCAGCGACCAGGAAGGCAGCGGCTCCTCGTCGCCGGCGCCGGCCGACAGCGAGCTGGGCTCCGACGGCGACTGCGCCGCCAACAGCCCGGGCGGCGGGGCTGCACCCGCCGGCCGCCCGCCGCCGCCCCCCGCCCCGCCGCCCCCGCCGCCGCCGCCGCCGCCGCCGCCGCCGGCCGAGAGCGCCAAGGGGAAGCCCTACACGCGGCGGCCCAAGCCGCCCTACTCCTACATCGCCCTCATCGCCATGGCCATCCGGGACTCGGCCGGCGGCCGCCTGACCCTGGCCGAGATCAATGACTACCTGATGAGCCGCTTCCCCTTCTTCCGCGGCGCCTACACGGGCTGGCGCAACTCCGTGCGCCACAACCTCTCCCTCAACGACTGCTTCGTCAAGGTGCTGCGCGACCCGGCGCGGCCCTGGGGCAAGGACAACTACTGGATGCTCAACCCCAGCAGCGAGTACACCTTCGCCGACGGCGTCTTCCGCCGCCGCCGCAAGCGCCTCAGCCGCGCCGCCCCGCCGCCGCCGCCGCAACCCGCCCGCCCGCCGCCGCCGCCGCCGCCGCCGCAAGAGGCGGCCGGAGCGGGCGCCGCGTCGCCCGGCGGCTCCCCGCGGTGCTGCTGCGCCTCCTCGCCGTGCAGTTGCGCGCCGGGCCCCGCCAAGGCGGCGGCGGCGGCGGGCGGCGGCGGCGCGGCGGCGGCGGCGGCAGCAGCGGGAGGCGGCGGCGGCACCAAGTTCTCCAGCTCCTTCGCCATCGAGAGCATCCTGCGGCGGCCGGCGGGGCCCAGCGGCGCCGAGCAGCCCGCGGCGCACGCCCGCCTCCTCTGGGCGCCGCCGCCCGGGCCCCCGCACCTGCTGCCCGGCCCCTTCCCGCTGCTCCCCTACCCACCTGCCGCGCAGCACCCGGCGGCCGCCCCCCTCTACGGCGGCGGCGGCGGCGGCGGCCTCCTGCAGCTCTGCGCCTACGGGCTGGGCGAGCCGCCGCTGCTGCTGGCCCCCGGCGAGCCGCCGCCGCCGGAGCGGCCGCGGGCGCCGCTCTTCGCCGCCGCCGCCGCCCTCGCCAAGGGAGTGCGGGGGCCGCCGCCCGCCTCCCCCCTCTACTGCCCGCTGCGGCTGTCCGGAGCGCTGCCGCCGGCGTCGGGGAGCTCTGCCTCTTACCAGCCGTACGCCATGGAGACCCCCTTGGCTTAATGGAGACCCCCGCCTCCCCCGCGAGGGGACCGGCCGGGGGATGCGGGGAGGGGGAAAGGAGGAGGCTCTGGATCCCGCACTTTAACTCCAGAGGCGACCAAAGCCTCCAAGTAAAAGCCTCGGTGACTGTGCCTTAGAGAAGTGACAGCGGGTTTAACTTCAACCAAAAAAAAAAAAAGGTCGTTCTGAACGTAGCCATGGGCCTCAAGTGCTTCTTACTGTCTGTTGAGACGACTTGACTTCAGCCATTCCCTCGCCTTCTCCTTTCTATCCCCCCCTCCCTGTCCCCGCACCTCCTGCTGGTGTCTCCGCGAGCAAAGCAATGGCAGCGGCCCGGGGATGCCCCCGCGGAGGTGCGTGGAGGCTGCCAGCCGGGGGGGATGCGCTGTGCACTTGGGAAGGTGGGAGGACGGGGCTGGGGGCGTCTGCGAGGATGAGCAGGGAGAGAGGAGGAGAGGGGGCCGGGGGCTGCTCTGGAGCCGTAGGGCTGTCTGTACTGCAAAGCAATGCATCACTGTGCCAAAAGAAACCTTTTTTCCTGTCTGGCAACTAGCATTTCGTAGGAAGGGAGGACATTAAATTATTTATAAAAGTAGTGTTTTTAACACGACGAGAGTGCAGCTTTTTTAATTAATTATTGTTCTTGGGGGACAGGGAGCGGGGGAGGCTCAATGACTTGTCAGGCGTGGTCTCCTGAACTGATTTAGGTTGTACATTTAGGGCCAAGACCACTGCTACTGGAAAGAGAAGACTGACTTTTCCATATTTTATTTTTTCGAGTTTGTATATAATATATGTGCGTGTGCATTTTATTGAAGCTCAGGCAAAATGTTTTTTTTTTTCCATTTTCATTTTGGTTCTTCACCCTCCCCCTTCCCCCGAATAAAAGTTGCCCCCCCCCCCCCCAAAATAAACACGGCAATAACGAGAAGAGCGTGATGTCTGTACCGGAGTAGACGAAACGGGAGCTGGCCGTGGGGCAGCGGCGGGCGTGGGAGCTCCGTGGGGCAGCGGCAGAGCAGCCAGGAGGGGCGCTCAGGGCCTCCCTGCGCGGCGGGCTCGGCGCTGCGGGCGCGGCCGGGCTGCCGGGTCTTTCCCCCCTCACCCACGGGCGTGAGCGCGCCGCGCGGGGACGCGCCTCGCTGCGGCGGGGGGCGGCGAGGGAAACGCTCCTCCTCTCGCAGGGACCCAGACCGGCCACCGGGCTGCCTCTAGGTTTGCACGGTACCCTTCAGCTCCTCGCCTGAAATCTCTGCTCTGCCGGTGTTCAGCCCCGCAGAAAGGCTGGCCGGTTAAAGGCGATCTGGCCAAACGGGTGGCCGGTTTGCAGCCTGTCCCGCGCATCTGCCCACCACCTTTTTTTTTTTTCTTTCCATCCCCCAAAGAACAAAAGACGAAACGTAATCCTGCTGTCATCTCTCCATTCAAAGAAAACTCGCTTTGGTACAACTGGAGTCTAACTGCTTCTGATAGAAAAAAAGCTTACTTGCAACTCTAGCAGGAGAAAACTCAGCAGGGTGAAATCTATTAAACTATTTGCAAGTAATAAAACGTTTACACAACTGCCTTCTCCCGACAGGTAGGAGCTAAACTAGGTTAAGGCTGTTTCGCGTTATTAAAAGTCCGTTGCACTGTGATCAGGAAAGGCTCAGAAAGATCAAGTCGGAAAAAGGAAAGGATTATTTTTTAACTGCCAGTGGTACTAAATTACAGTTTAGTGACATCTCGGCACTCAGACCGCCTTATAAAAAATCACTGAAATGATAATTTGGGTTCTGTTTGTTATTAATTTAAAAAAAAAAAAGGAAGAAAGCAGGCGGTTATTTTTCCCCACGTCTTTTATAACCGTAGATCACCTAATAAACGCTGAGATGCAGAATTCGGTGCTCTGATTGTTTTCTAATTACTCTTATCTTGGATCCTGGACTTTTTCCCTCACCTCCTTTTCCCTAAGCTTCGGGGTTCAGCCGTTGGATAGTTTCTCAGTCGCAAAAATTTTGCGAAACAGCGAAGGTGTGTTCAGAAAGGAAAGCTTCAAACAGAACAATCTGAAGGCGAAAACACGGACTTGTTTCAATAAAGCTCAAACAGATTTCACGGTGTGTTTAGCTCAAACCATAACATTCATCAGAACATTGCGAGAGATTAGTGACTAATGTATGAAGTAATCCAACCCTTGAAGGAATTGGTTTTTATATACACACGCACACATACACACACACTTAGTATTTCGACATCGTTTTGCCTTCAAGGCTCGGTGCAAATATTAATCTGCCCTTCTATAATCTACCCTTTCCTCTAGCTTATACTTTAGCCTTTCTTTTTATAGGAGTCTATACTGAGTGGTCAGTAGGCAACTGCTAATATCTTTTCGTTTTGTCGATCTTTAATGACCGTTCCAAGGTATATTAAATGCACCTTGACAGAACGTGGAATTTGCTGTTAAAACCACAAGCGTGTATTTAATAGAAAGTATGCAAGCGTGTGTAGGGATGGATGTGTGAGTAAACTACTATTTACTCGAATGACGTTCGAACTTTCTACTTTTCGAAAATGCGCTTTTTTTTTATTAAAAATAACTCAGCATTAAAAAGAAAGCGCAGCAGTTCGGGATGTGTCCTGTCAAATATATCTCTGCTCTTTAACCTCTGTTTTCGGATTCTTCGGGATACGTACGTCTATAGTGCAGCATAAGCGGAATTTGAATCCTCTCGGTCCTTTTCCAGGGCTTGCTCGGATTTTTCCAGCAGGTCTGGAGAATTTGAGAGGACGGCAGTGAAGCGGGGCTGCCGGGCCGGACAGCGAGCAAGGCAGGGCGCTTTCCCCGCCAGCTATCGCGCCGCAGCCGGGAGCCTGCTCCGCGGCCGGGCTACTGGCGTTTTGCTTGCTGAAGGATCGGGTCTTCTCCGTCCCCTCCCCTGTAAACATCAGTTCCTCTTTCCATCCCTAAAGAGGAGACAAGGGGCGAATTTCTCTCTGTTGACATTTGAGTGGAAATCGTCCCATTTACGACACTGCCTGACTACGCCGGTGTTTCAGAGCAAGGTAGCTGAAATGGTTTTCTCCCAAATAGCGGGGTGGGGGGGAATGGCTGGGTCTCGGCTGCCATCCTGCCCGGTGTGCGCCGTAGCGTTAGGTGCCCGCCGGTCCCGCAGAGCCGATGCAGAGACCGGGAGGGCCCAGATAGCCGCCGCCCGGACCGGCACCGGCACCGGCACCGGCCTCGGCCCCGGCCCCGGCCCTAGCGGATGGGGAGGTCAGCTCTGGTGTACAGCTATAAATCCGGGCTGTCAGCTGTGACAGACGGCTGGTGAAACGCAGCACCTGTCCAAACACTTTCCAGCAGCAGGTAATCAGAGAACCGACACTTTACATTTTTGTGTGGAACAAGCAAATTAACCATTTCGCAGACCTTCTCAAAACAGCGAGGTTTGTATGTCTGGGCACTTTGTCTTTCTTAACGTCTAATAAATCAGGATGACAGGAGAGACAGCCCTTTCTCCTTTTGATATTTGACACATCAGCAGTAAGCCAATGCTTTTGTGCCCTGTTCTTCCAGCCCTACGAGAGTCTCCATTGCCCGGAATATCTGAGGGGTTGTCGGGTGGGTGTAAGTCAGCACAGAAGAGAGGTTTCACTCTCTGAGAAGGCAAAACTCTGATTTCGGTGATGGAAAAAGCCCTGCTGGAACAAGGAGCGTAAAATTCTGTTCCTTGACACGTGAGAGAATCTGCAGATGCCCCATGCCGACTGCCCCAAACACACTACAGAGCATTTGTGCACACAGAAGAAACCCAGTGGGAGCAGAGCTGTGCATGAATTCTGGTCCAGTCTGGGCTCTGGTTTTAACTTCATTTTGAGGAATAGATTTAGCTTTGCAAATAAATATGTTCGCTGTGTTTTCTAAGACTTTCCATTTCAGACCAGTTGCATCTATCATAGTTTCCAAACGTTTCAGTGTGCTTTAAAGAAAAAAAGCCATACCTGACAACCAAAATATTTTCATCACATATTCTTTCAGGGCTTCTCCCCTCCTGTTCCCCATGCTAGGTACTGATAAAAATAGCCACTTATTTGAATAATGTTAGTCATAACGACTCTCCCAAATATCTTAAAATTCTAACCTACTGAGCAGCAGAGCTGCATAAACTGCTTCTTCGTGAGTTAAGACCAAATGAATACAAAGGAGTGGTTTAAGGAAAAGTTTATGTATTTCAAGGATTAATGGATGCCAAACATGAACCCATAGAAGAAACAAGCTTGCAAAAATGACCTATGGATAACAGCTGGCATATATTGCTTAGATCCCACGCTGCAGCAGAATACAATTTTGTGCCTATTCTCCTTTATAGTGGAGATGAAGATTTTTGTTTCTTTGCCTTACTGGAGAGATGTCAGGAGGGCAGCCTTTTGATAGTGTTATTGTCCTTACCAGATTAATTAATCCCATTTTTCACCAGCCAAACCTGATGAAGTCTGAAATTTGCTTTCAGTTCTCACATCCAGTGACCCATAAAATGGGATAAATAGCCCTTTAGTATCCCTAATCCTTACTCAGTAGGAAGCCCACTGAAATCAGTCACATTACTGAAGAGCCATCTCAGCACAGCAGTGCTCGCTAAGAGGCCCAATTCAATGCAAGTCTCCAGTGAAAGCCCCCATGCAAAAGCACAGCCCTTAGTATAACCTTAATTTCACATTAGGTACGGAGAGGATTGAAAGAGGGCGGATGTAATCTTGCTTCAGAAACTTGTCCTGGATCCTTTATCAACAGGGTGGTTCTTGGTGACAGGATATATCAGGCAAAGACGACCCTCAACGAAAAAGTTTTGCCCTGATAAAAAGGCACACACAAAGGGTTCCAGTTCAGAGGCCTTTCAGTATTCACACGGTGCCTGAAGAAGTCAGAGGTGAAACTTCCTAAACAGGAGCGAGAAGGAGAAATATCACAGCCCCAAACAGAAACACAGAATTTATTAGCTAAAGTTCAGATTTTGCATACTTCTTCATGGAGCTGGGGGAAGTGTTTTATCTAATAACAGGCAACAGAGTTCATTTACTGTGCCTCTTTACCTTTTAAGCTGCAGGTAGACATGAAATCAAAGCTGAAATCCACCTCCAGTCAATTTCAAGACACTAAAGCTGTGATTTTGGCAAGGGTGTTGTATCCTGTTGCAATGGTATTGAGTGCTGTAATAGCTCTTTAATAATGGGGTGAATTTGGTTCCATTTCTCATTTGTGTTCTGAAGAGGAAACATTTTCCTCTTGAATAAATTCTCCTGACTCCAATGACACTCTCAGAGGTCTTGAAACCAGCTTCACAAAAGGCACCTATGAAGCCTGATTACCCCATCATAAAATCAGTCAGATGGCTAGAGAGAGACCAGCCTTCTCTAGACATTCAAACCAATATTAATTTTCCATTATTCAGGTTATATAGATTTCCAGCTTCAAAAAGCTAGCAATTTATGTAGTCTCCAGGCCTGCATAATAGCTAAACATCATTATTGCCCTCAGGAGGTTTTACCTCAACATATCTGACTGGACTAGGCTTTTGTCCTCTGCTCTAAAGCCAGAGGGAATGTGTATAAGGAAGGACTGAGAGTACATGCTGTCACAATATTTGTGCTCTTGCACCATGATATTACTTTCTTTATAATGACATATTTCAAAGTTTCTGAGCTCTTTCAAGCAGTGTGGCATACTAATAGCCTCCTTTGCTGTGGGGAAAAACAATATTTCTGTGGGTTCTTTTCTCTCCTCAATAACAGCATGGATAACACTCAAGGTGGATACAACTCTCCTCTTCAGTACATTTTCCTGAGAGCAGTATGTGGGACGTAAGACCAAGGGCAGTTAGAAAAGCACACAAGAGAAACAAGAAGGTAAAAATAAGCTGAGTCTTATTTTTCTGAATTCTATTGCAGTTCTTTCATAGTAATTTCCTGATCATAGCTATTCAGTGAGCACATGTTTATGAGCAGTACATGATGGTTCATAAATATTTTAATGAGCATTATTTATCTGTTTAATGATCCAGTAGGTTTATTTAGGATGTGTTTTAACTCATCCTGTTGTTGTTATTTTAAGGTACAACTGCAATACTAGAGTAATACTCCAATAGCATCTGACACCCAACTAGTAACCATTCATAAACAGCATATTTCATGTTATTCTCACTATTACTAAGGTGTTCTTAGTCTGTTTAAAGAAGTAGCATTAATAAATACCATGCCAGAGCCAAACTGCACTTAACTAATGGTATTCTGTGGCTCCATGAAGAATCTGAGGCTACCTTACCAGATAGAAAAGTCTTGAGCAACACCACTTCTGTGAAATTCTTTTTACTTTGGCAGAACTTTGTCAAGTTACCTGACTTAGAGATCTTAATGTTTCAGCAGAAACCTGAGACTGATTTCCTAACCTTGTATTTTTATCAGTAACCATTATGACTTCCCAGATACAACTTCTACTTGGAATATTTTAGAGTTTAACAACCTTACTTCATAGTTTTGAAAAGATAATTTTCAGTAAGAGCTCAGAGGTTGCCTATGGCTTTTTAAAAAAGACCTATGACACCAAATAGTTTATTTCATTTCCTTCCACAGCATTTGCTGTTGAAAATTGTGACACCTCCCTTCAGAAGTAACTTTCTCTAGACTTATAATAAGAATCTATGAAATTAGGGACAGGAGAGGCTTCTAGAATTGCCTAATTCACTTTCATTCCAGTGCAGTTTCTTCCAGTTTATTTTTAACAGCTTATGAGGCAAAGTAGTATCTCGTAGCCTAGTTCAAAAAATACTAAGCAACGAGAAAAAAAAAACCCACAGAAAATATGATTTTCTTTGTGAGAAAGCAGTTTAACTGCATTATGGTTTAGTAACTGATTTTTAGAATTATTTAATATTCCTAAGACAAGTGTCTAAAGCAATTCTCTCCTACTGTCAACCAAGTGCTGTCACTCTGGGTACTTCATACAGCCATCCTCAATACAGTAGTATACATTCATTACTCATCCTCATCATATAATACTGAAGTTAATTCCCCTCTCTCTCTGCTTGGCATATACAAGCTTCAATTAGTTGTATGTTATCATCACGTTCCCCATTAATCATTTAGCAAAACTGTATAGATGCACAGCAACTTTCTCACTTTTTCCTCATAAGTCAGCCCAGGAAGCCCCCTAGACATTTCTGTTTTTCTCCGAACTTCTCTAAAGTACCTCTTTCTGGCTAATCATAAGACACAGCAAATGCATAGCTTTCTATGTCATAATATGTGTAGTTGTATCGGATTCTTCCCATGCCCCCCAGCCCCTGAAGAGGCAGGTTAAAGAAGGACAAATAAGTTATCTTTCAAACCAGCTAGATTAACACATGACAGCAGAGTACACAGATTCCAGTTGCCCAACCCTTTCAGCAATAACAACCAAAAAACACCCTTCACTGTAACATTTCAGCAGTCTTGTTCAAGCAGAGAAACATCCTTCCCCTTTCACCTTCCTCCTGCTCCCTTATCATACTTGCCCTTTTCCAAGGCTTTTCGTGAGGAAGCAGAAGCAATTTCTCCCTCGAATGTAGTCATGAAACTTTGAGCACCGAAAACCCCCCCCAAAAATAAAAAACTTACTTTGTATATAGGTCATAGATTCTTCTTTGATGCCAGCATCCTTTGCTAAGAAGACTTTGCCCAAATCTCTTGCAAATACGACCTCTCCTTCCAGACTCTGAATTGAGAAGATAAGAAAGGCATGCAAACTGCATTCTTCTGGCTAGGAGCCCCTAACTGAGCTCTACACAGTCACTCCGAGGCAAAGTCACTGCTGAGACTTCGATCAGACCAAAACAAATGCTCGCCACCATTACTGCCGGTCCCCAGGGAAGTGCAGGCAACCTCTGGGTTTTCTGCAGCTAGCAAAATGAGTGGGATAAACATTGTCAGATTTTCATAGGAACATTCAAGTTTAGATTCTCCTGCACCTGCTCTCCCTGTTTCTTTTGCTCCATATGAATTTGACTAGTTTTCCCCTTTGCCAGGCTTCCTTTTCCCCAAACACACAGACCTCATATTGTTCCCAGTGACTGCAAGGAAGAATTCCCACCGCACATTGTCATTTTTGTCCCCACAGTTGACAAATTCAAATCTGACCAGTTGACCTGATAAGCTCAACATATACCGTAATCTTGTCATGATAATTTCTTCCTCTCTCACATGGACAACCAGAGCAAGGATTGTAATTTTACCCAAATCAACGGTAACTAATGCTTGCATCGGTAAAATCAGGATTAGACACTTCTGCTTGTTCCTTGTACAGTGGGCATCTGAAGACCAAAAGATCCCATAACTATCTAAAAAGAAGTTAAAGGCTTACATTTTCATGGTTTAATTTAAATATCAGAGAATTATGCTGGGTCTTCCAACTGGGTGGAGAGGACTCCCTAAACGGGGAAACAACGTCGGAAGTAGCTAGGAATCGATCAGTTCATATGCAGCTTTGTAGGCACTGGTGCCAAAAGGCTATTAGTTGGACAATTATGTTGCCTAGCAGAGAAAAACACGGAATAAGCGGTTCTAGATCTAATGTTTGCACTAATTAACAGAAGTTACAGCTTATTGTCTTATTATGAGATATCGTATGTGCCTTTTTATTTTCAGGTCACAGTGTGGTATCAGCAATTGGTAACTACATTATACAGTTTCATATATACTATGATGTTACATAAAATAAATCAAATCCTACAGTGAGGCATCTTAAAGCTAATTATTCAAAAACTAGGACCACTGTACCCTTATTTTAGCCCCTTTTATTTCATTGCATATACCATTATAATGCATTGTTTAAATTACAGGATCACAGTCTTATTTTTCTTCTTATAGGATTTTTGCATCATCCAATAAATAGTTATCGCAGGAAAAAAGTCAGTCTTGCAATTAAAGGCAATGTTGTTCTTAGGGCCCTGACTTCATTGAAATCAGAAGGCTTATTACAAGTGAGAAAAAGAATGTCTGGAAAAGAATGGGTGATTTAATATTTAGGTAGTAGGATCCTAGATGTGCATGAACATAGGAAAACTAGTAAAAGTTATAAAATCTTTCAGCCAGCTTGATATCAGGATATATAGAAATCTGTTATAATTAAGCTGATTTTCTCATTTGGAATACTCCTGGTTATTAGCTTTTTCAGGAACATGGGTAGTCATTACTTTATCAGAATCCATTCTGATATAGGAGACACTGCAACCGAGAGGTAGACTCCTTGTGGTATCACGTAAAACCTATCACGGTATCTTTTCAGAAATTAGGCTTTGTGTTTTCTGCACAGGCACATGCACCTAGAGTTGAGTCTAACTCGTAGATAATAACCTGAGCCTTGGCACAGGTCTGCTCTTCTTCAGCAGGAACAGGAAGACCAGAACCTAGGCTCAGCATGCTGGTGTCTACAGGTCTCCTGAATGTGATGAGATCTGACAAAACTGCGCTCTCATCCTCATATTTGTTCTTATTTAATTGCTTGCAAAACAGGCTGATCACAATGCTTGAGTTCCATTTATTTTGGCCTGTGGCTTTCAGAAGCACCATCCATCCACTCATCTTCTCTGACACAAGGTCAGTGAGCACCATCCCAGAGTCTGAGATTCTTCTTGTAGCCCAGATCAGTCATCAATCACTATGCAAAATACAGCACATGGGAACACCACTGGGGTTTATGACACCAGCAGGTGGACTCTGTACCCATAAACTTATTACTAGAGCCCATTCCTCCATAGGCTATAGTAACTCATTATTGACTAATGAAATGGCATACACTGTCCTCAGACCAAGCCTACTGCACACTTACACTTTCTACGGGTACCAATTACATCCCAGACCGTATACACAAACCATAAAAGCTGGCAAGCAATCAGAAGCAACACAAACCAATCATTACATTTCACCATTTCATAACAGGCATAGACACCTGAATTGCATGAACGACATATACTCTCAAAGGGGCTGATAGGCATGGATGCATATAATGAATTTTCTGTTAATTTATTTGGTAGATTACCCATTCAATGGGCAAGGACAAACCAACTGAGAAATACTGAAATTATGTATTTGCATATATTGACCAGAGAACTTCTTTATTTAGTTTCAAACCCACAGTTTCATTTCAGAAAAGATAAAAAGAAAGTAGGTAATGCCAAAAAACTAAGGCACAGATTTTTCAAGGTATATACATACTTACCTGGCAGACAGCTCCAGTTGATTTCAGCAGAAGTTCTCATGGACACCAAATATCTCAGTCATTCAGCTCTTGTTGGGAGTGGCTCAAAACTGAGCACAGCCAGGAACTAAATGCAAGCAGCTATACATTAATCTTAATTACTACTCTATAAATAGTCTGAGAAAGAAGGTAATGGGAAACACCAGCCAAATTGAGCAACCAGAGTCATGAAGGGGTATTTTTTTGTCGCCTGCATTATTAAAAGGCCAAATAAGTGCACAAATTAGAAGGCTCAAACACTACCGTGGAACTTTGTTTTGTGCAAGCAACTCGTTTTGGCACAAAGCCAAAAAATAAATCATTAAAATTCATTCTTATCTGAAAATTATCTGTACATTTTCCTCCTTCCCTGCCCCATCTCTTTAAACTCTCCTAACTAAGAGCCAAATAATTGGAAGTCTTAAGATGCTGTACATTTTGATCATTTACACAGCAACTGCATTTCTTGATCTTGATTTTTTTCCAAAGAACCTTAAGATCATGATTGCAGGAAGGGGTCCCTGCATGATTGCTGTGAGGGTCCCATAACATTTCAGGGTGCTGAGCTTGCCATGGGCCAGGCTACATTCAGTCGTTCCAAGATAAGTAACAAAGTATAGGTTAAAAAATCAAGCACACCAGCTTTACCGCTTTAGCAGCCCACAGCCTCAGCAAGGTTCTGCCCCGAACAGGCAGGAAAAACCTCTCTGCATCACTTCTGGGAGCCCATACAATGCCGTCCTTACCGTAGGCGTAAGGAGCCCTTTGACTCCAGTGGGCGGTCAAAGTAGTCAGCAACAAGCAGATAGTTTACTGGATCAGGTCTCCCTACAGCATACCCCCTTGATAGGCACAATGTTAAAATGATAAGCCTTCAAAATGCGCATTCTCACCCTTCAGGATGAGTTACGATAGGCAGGAGGAGTTAGTCGTTTACCCATCAGCAGTCGTTTACCCATCACTCTCCAGCAAAGTAGCAGAAAGTTACTCTCCTTTCATAAATGAAGACCAGGACTCGGGGCACAGCGGACTTGTGCTTCTCTAACCAAAGCTGCTTCAAAGACAGCCTGCCCAAGCCCTACTAGCTGCTGCTGCCACCCAGGAAGATAAGCTGCTGTTCACATTAGCACCTGGAAGAAGCCTAAGAGAGGAGGAGGGAACAACTTAAACTCCTGAAGGTCTTCTCCAGCTCTGTCTCTGAGAGCACATCATCTGCAAGCCAAGAAGTTTGAAAGTTTCCAGCTTAAACACTCTTGTCACTGCACGGAGCTCTGAGAGCATTGCCCTAAGGGCTCCCTTCTGCCCATCAATGCACAGATATGTTATCATCATTTTCTATCATGTAAATTCGACTACTGTTCAAGTTACACTGATATGTGATAACTATACAATGATGATCATCCATATCTGGTTGAAAACAGACGTGAGCTCTGAGACGTTACATGTTCAGACTAGCAGAGAAGTTTGACTGGTAACCCTACTTACACACAGTTCTCCTCCCCTTACTGCATTCGTTCTTTAGATTGAACTAACATTTGCCAATAGTTAAATAGAATTTATACACTTTCATTTAAAGAGAATTATAACGAGAACAAAGCAAAAGGGTCGTCCTTTATAAGCAGAAAAAAAATCCTATTTGAGGTTATTAATATTTGAATCAAAAGTTTCATTTGTTTTATTTTTCAGAGACACCTGGCTGACACTAAGACACATGCCAAAGCTCTTCACTTGTGTTTTATATCCTACAGTATCTGTTTTCTTTACTGCCTTCCTGCAAAATAAGGAAACAATTTCAGAAAAAAAAATCACATAAATATCACCTGAGAGAAATAATATCAATAATGGAGTTAATATTTAGACATTTAATCAATACGCAAAGTCTGAACAACATGTCTTCATTCTTTTAGTTAAAAACAGAAGTCTTGTAATTATTTGTCAACTTGTATTTACTCTTACATGCCAAAAAACACCTAAGCATATTATTTTTCTAGCTGCGCAAATAAGTATGCATGTATTCACTTAATGAATAAAGAACTTGTATTGGTAAAACACTTAATGATATAGTAGAGAATAAACTAGGTTATATTGAGTCACATTTGAGCCATGAATGCAGGGCCCATAGCTACAAAGAAATACAATCTTAAACGTGCAAGTGTTGTTTCCCTAATGTAAATTGTACTGTGAAGAATAAAGATTTTATGTGAAAAATGATTCACAGAGCAACTGTCTTGAGTAGCAATCAGAGGAAGGCGAACACACTACAGACACCAGCTCTTTTTAAGTAAGAAAATAAGGGAGTGAGTCTCCTTCCTAGACAGCAGTGTGCACCTGCACGGACTGCAGGGAAGGTGACAATGCTGTTTATCACCTTCAGGGGCCCATATGCCGCACTTGTACCCAGGAGCTCTGGCAACGCTGTCTCTTAGACTGTACCTGCACAGGATGCTGAGACACTGGGACCAGGGGCCGATAGGTGTGTCAGACCACTCACACCATGCCCTGTCAGGAGCATCACCTCCTCCTCCCCAGCTTCTCCGTCATGAGAGAACTCCAACACCCACTGCGCAGCTCAGGCACATCTTACCTAAAGCCCAGGATTACTTCTGACCTGTATAAATCCTTCTCAGACTCATTAGTGCAAAATACCATGCAAAACACTAGGCTAGACTGTGAGAAATACTGTGCATCTTTCCATAGGAAGCCATATGATTCCCAAATTGCCTCAGACCCATCCAACTTAAAAGTACACCTGTTTCATATCAAAGAAAAGGTCTGGTGAGCCCAGGGTCCTGTCTCTGACAAAGTTATTCCCCTTTCTGGCACTGGTAGTGAACGTACAGCAAAAGGAAAACATACAGTTATAGTCCTGACACATTTTGAACCCATATCAACTTCTTCAGTTGAATCCCACAGTTAGATTCGTGTCACGTGAAAAAGTGTTTCTTGCTATTTATTTTGAATGTGCCACACAATAATGCAAGAGCTAAGGAACAAGAGATGTCAGCTGGTAGAGATTAAACAGCCATTCCCCTAAGCACCTTTCTCTCATGCTTGTAGAGTCCTCTGTCACGTTCTCTTTTTGTCCTCTCTTTGACAGGTCAAAGACTTGTAGTAAACTCATTCTACGTCTTTGATCATGCTTGGGAACCCCTTCTAACTTTGCTGAACCTCTTTTTGAGATGTAGAGGTGGTAGCACGCACAAGGGATTAGAGGAGGGAGGAGTACATCTAGAGCTACATATAGCACTCAAGAGCTGGGTATACCATGGGTCCACACAGTAATAAAAGATTTTTACTTGATGCTATTGTTTTTCCAATGGCTACCAGTTATGGACCTTAAGTTTTCATCAGAACATCAAAGTCTCTCTCCTGTGTGGTAACTGCTGTTTCAGAGATCTGCTGCTACTCTCAGCATTTATGTTGTTATATAGCAAAAAGCCAGACATATTCCAGTTTTGAAAGATCAGCTTGGACCAATCTACATCATTAGCATTGGGTGTGTGGCCCTGATCCTTTGCCTTCAAGTGTGCAGCACGGGGTTTTCTAGGTCATGCAATGCTTGCTGACCTCAGGGCCCTCTGAAGACCATGAAAGCTAATGTTAACCTCACTCTGCTTCCACTGAGTCATGCAGAAAACCCCTGCAGATGATCTCCCTGCCCCCCCAGCCACATCAGGGGCATTTCTAGTTTCACATATAATGATACGATTATATGTGCCCCTCTCTACCACCTGTGTAGGCAACAAAGGTACCTGCCCTGGCTGAAGACCAGCTCCAGTTTTACACAGTTGGATTAAGCCATGGATCTGTTCCTCCAACCCTGAGAGATGACAAATGTCTTAATTAAATAACTGGAAAATTCTTCTTCTTGGTCTTGCTTAGTATACTAAGCAGAGAAAGATTTCATGGTATAACAGGATGGAACAGAAGCAGCAGAAGCAAGAGCTCTCGTCTACCTCATTTTGTAGTAAAGAGTGTCTGAACTCTTTGGGCCCCTTCTATGGCCCTGCTATGGTCAGAAGACCTCCTCTGATTTTAGTTTTGGCTAGAGCTTCAGTCTTAGTCAGCCAAACCACCAACTTTAAGAGTGATCTACATTTTATACAACGATATTCTTTAGGACAAACCTGCATGCCCACCACTGCTTAATTTGCTGAGAAGAGCAGAACTCTGTACTCCTAATTAGCCATAGAGAAGCATACAGGAAAGGTTTTGGAAGAGCTTCCCATTTCATATTTGTATCTGGAATCAGCCAAAAGCAATTAAAGAAAGGAAAAGCACCTTCAGAAGAACATATCATCCATCACACCTTTCCCCCTTTCCTCTAACAAATTCTTTTGTTTAATACTAGCTTCGGTAACAAAAAAGTCATTACAACTTACCCAAGCTACAAGATAGCTTAAATATTAACAAGCATGTAAAGCCACTGGGGGTAGGAGCCCAGAGCTGTATAATAATAAAGCAAGGCTCAGCAAGATTCCATAATTATTTGTTACACAACCCAAGAAACTAGCTAGAGTATTTCTAAGGTTATACACCTCTCGTATACGGTGTCTAACCATGCCAGAAATTACATAAGGCTTTTTATAGCATGATCATTAGTCATTAAAAAGCTAGAACAAAGGGCCATTATGTCCAGAGGTAGCAATCCAAGAATTAGTTTATTTAGGATCTGATCCAAAGCCCATCACAGTGATTTTCATACATTTCAACGTGCTTTGGATCAGACATTTAGCATTTTCCATGTTGCAGAGTTTCCCTTTAGATTTTTGCGGAGCAAGAGGACTGGAGCTGCTGAGGACTGTGGAGGAAATAAAAGCAGGCATTTGTTCCTGTCAGAGCTGAGAGCTCAAAGCTGGCACTGATTTCAATGCTGGTAGCATCTGCTTTGCATCCTCTCAAAAAAAAAAAAAAAAAAAAGAGTTGGCCACCGACCGAGATTCCCAAACACGGGTGCAGATGCTTTCTAGGTGTTTCAGTTCTGGAAACACTGACCCATTTAGCCAGTCCTAGAAAGAGTTGCAGGCTGGACCTCAAACAGTTCAGATACAGGTGGGTATACCCATCACTATCCATTTATACGTTAGGACAAATACAAAACACACAACTAGCTGTATTGTTATAACAAGAAAGTGGCTTCTGCAGCATGGAAATACAAATACGGTTCTCAGCTGTGAGCCTGACCCTATCCGTCAAGAAATCCCTTTGAACAGTGAAGACAGTTCATAGATAAGTGAGACAGTTTATCTGTAAGTTGTGGGTGCGGGCTCACTCTACTTTTTTTTTTTTTCTTCCTTCAGGCATGTTAAGGGCTGTGGAGAAACAGCAGCTTAGGGGGAACTAATGTAGCTGGAAAATAAAAACAGCATTATCCCATATATAATTTTACACATTGATGTGGAAAATGTAAGACTCATGCAAAAAAAGGGAATCTCATTCAAATTACCCCCATTAGCTGGGAATATGTCATGTTGGGACACGAAGCACAGATGACATGTTAGATACCACAATGACAGTTGCAGCAGCCTGCTAGCAAGCCCAGAAGGGAAGTACAACTCTCGATTTGGCAAGGAGCAATCTGCAAGATCTAGTTCAAAATTTCACACTGGTAGTTCTTACCATGACATACCCAGAGTCAAACATCCTTTACAGACGCAACAAGAATTACAAGCATCATGGTAGAAGTGGAGAGGTCCAACCGTTAACCTTCTCTTCCAACAAGAGGACTGAAGAATTAGGGCCATTGAATGAAGCTAGTGGGACCCAGGCTTAAAGCAAACAACATGCAGCTCTTCTTCACACAACAGATTGCAAACCTATGGGACTCCTTGCCAAAGGACATTGAGAGTGAAGAAAGCTGCAGTGCGTTTAAGGGGAAACCAGAAAAGCAGTCGGAAGAGAATTCCATGACGAGGTATTAAATAGCCAAATCACAACAGACTCAGCAAATTCCTCGAGTTGCAAGTGGTCAGAGGCTGGGAGAGGGACAGGAAGGAGGTACTAGAGTATCTTCTTTACACCCGCTCTGTTCTTACTCTTTCCTTGTAGACACTGTCTTTGGGTTTGCTTTAATTTCCCCCCCCCGCCAAAATGAAGATTTATAGTGCCAATCTGAGAGGTCTCATTATGCCTGAACAAGACAGCCCTGCTGTTTAGACTTCCATATGATTTTATCGTGCTTCTGGCTCTCTGACTTTTTTGTCACATCCACATCTCTACCCCCCAGGCCTGACAGTCATTGCACCCAGGACTGATGGAGCACTCTCAGTATCTCCAGCTTCAAGATTTCTCCTTTAGCCTAGAATCCATTGAAAGCACTTTGTAACTCCTAAGCCTGACCTCCTCCATGGATTGCACAGCAGGAAGCACACTGCTTCTCCACCATATACACTCAGGATCTTAGCAAACAGAGAAACAAAACCTGGAGCCTAACAGAAATGGCCAATTTTCAGCAAGCAAATTCATCAGGTCAGCAGTAGCAGGGGACACCTTCTCTTTCAGTGAAGAATCATTTCCAGCTTTCGTTTAACTCCTTTCTTGATATCAGGATTCATGATAGTGCTGGGTATCCTGAGGTCCTGCAGAAGCATCCAAACTCAATTTTATTCCTTTTATATCTGCTCTTGTTGCCTCTGTCAGGGAGTAGCAGAGCAGAGACCAGTGACGCAGCAACATCCTGGTCTGCATATCTGGACTTGAGCCTGGACCAGCTCTGGGCCCAGCCTCACCACAGACGTGCCCAGTAGCTCCACTTCACAGAGAAGCCTGGGGGTGCCCCCCTCTTCTCCTGATGCTGGAGCTCCTTGGGCCGACCCCACAGGGCTGTTTTGATACTCTGACCCTGAGCCAGCCAAAGTCATTCTACTGCGAAAAATCAGAAAGCTCAAAAAAAGAAAGATTTGCTTTCCATGGAATACTCTGTATTCCTTGTTCTATTGCAGTGGTCTCTGGACTTGCTAACTATTTTCTACACAGCTCAGACTCAACAGCCCCTTTTCCTCCCCTTACAAAAGGAAGAGGCTATGGAGGACACTTGGCCTCATTTTCGTTCTATTCTCTGCA
Source organism: Struthio camelus (assembly GCF_040807025.1). Lineage (NCBI taxonomy): Eukaryota > Metazoa > Chordata > Aves > Struthioniformes > Struthionidae > Struthio > Struthio camelus. Next base: position 105,259,698 of record NC_090943.1, read on the forward strand.
CACATCCTCTTGAATGAAAGCATAAGAAACATTTTGATATTATTTCCTTAGTCTTCTTCAATACAAAGCTAAATACCTTCTGCATCAAAGGAAATTATCAGATACTTGCAGGAAAGGGCAATTTCTAAACCAACTGCAATATCATCAGCTCTTGCACACCTTGTCTCCCATATCTATATCCCAGCTACAATTGGACTACTATGATAACTGGCAAAAAAAAAAAAAAAAGGAAAAGAAAAAGAAAAAACACCCTGCCCCCCCATTAGCTTGAATAACATTGACAGAAATGCGTAACTAGTCTCTCTTCTTAGTGAATTTAATTGTTTGCTTCACTGCTTCATTCCCCTGACTCCAGCTTCTACAGATGACGATTGGCACACCCATTAAGAACAAAAAACAAGCAGAGGGTTTGTAGAGGTGTGCAGATAATCAAGGCAACACTGCAGCCTGCAGGTGCCTTTTAAGATAACACCAGCACACCTGGATATGGCTCTCTTCTCTTCAGCACAGAGGCAGTGACCGACTGGAAATCTTTTGAAGTCACTTGAGAGGGCTGATAGTACAAAGTAGACCAAAATAAATGATTCAGGCTGGTTTTGTAAAAAGGAGGAAATAATGACTTACCTTCTTTTTTGGCTAAGTCATTGAATGCGTTCATTAAGTTTATTTATAGAATTATTTGCTTTACCTTTGATTTTGATGTGTTTTATTTATATGGAAAATGCTAAAAATAACTTAAGAAGACAAATAATAAATCCGGTTGTACACAGAACTGGGAGCATAAGACGGGAATGGAAAGGCGTAGAACTGTGAAAATAAGCACAGAAGCAGGGACCACATCAGCTAACAACACTTTCAGTACCTTCTCTTTGATTTAGATGCCAGATATCTTCTCAAAACACTCCCTCTAAGGAGAGTGTTCAGAGATACTTCTGAAGTCCGTTGTCTTGCTCTGCTACTTCAACACCTTCCTGTCCTCAGAGCAAATAGCTTTTGCTCTACTAGCTTTTCCAAGCTACTTCAGGTGACCCTCTTCACTTAAATTACCTCAGAACTTCTAATTCTTCGTTAGTTCACCCAAGTAACAAGAGCCAGAAATAAAATCACATCTTCTTTCATAGCTTTCTCCACATTCCTACGTAGTAAAAAAAGTCTCAGTGCATTCCAACAATTTGATTAATTTTATCCTTTTATACTACTTTTTTTTTTTTCAATAAAAGCCCTCTGTAGTCTGCCTTTTAAATCCTTCTGATAGTTTCTCAAAAACAGATTCTGCTCTGCCCCCTCAACTTGATTATGTGACCTCCAGGAGGCTTCTGGGTCATTTATTCTATTACCTATAAGCATTCAATAAACTTGCTGCTCATGCCTTTTCTTTGCAGAAAGTGTATGTACTCTTGGCATACAGTGCAAGCCTTCCCTTCTCTTTCCATGTCTCCCTTCCAAGATAAGTTTTACTGACACAGCAGTCATACAGTCCATCCGCCAAGTCTCTGATACATCTTATATCATAGCTTTGGCTGAGGCGTAGTCTTCTTGCTTATTGCCATACGCTTGTCATTTGTGTAGAGACAAAGCGCTCAGCTTGTTACCCTATTATTCTCCCCTGCTTTAATAGTTGGGTATCATCTTCTTGTTTCATGAACAATAAACTTGGATCCACTCTACCAGCCCCCTTGCTAACTTATACATTCCCCTCTGCCCCTGTCCCTGCCCAGCTCTCCCCCTAACATAGGGCAGTGACCCCTAACATGGGGGGGGTGACTTCCCCGAGCCCTCCAAAAGGCCTGAACTCCCTTCTAATCTGAGCAGTCACACCTGGCTGTGGCACCTCTGAACTGACATGCAAAAGCAGTCAGAAGAAAACACTGCCACAGCTTATCTCCCTCTGATATCTCAGATTTTGAATTAAGCAGCTGACCTACTAGCCAGGACAGCAGGCAAAGCTGTCCGAAGGCTATTTATGTGCCCTTCAGAAGGCAGTCTCTGACCACCGTTGCTCGCTCGCGCCTTTCAGACAGCACACGGCTTTCTAGCCATAGGGACGTTCAGTTCCTCCTCTTCTGGGGTAAGTCCCTCACAGACACACACTGAATCATAGCTTACCTTACCCACGCCCTCTACCTCAACCACCTTTAATTGCCAGTGTATTGAAGGAAAATTGTTCTACTTTAACTTCAAAGACACCAACAAATAGTCCACACGCAGCCAAAGCCAGATAGCAACCCGACCTAGACATCCCTCAAATAGCTTTCTGCCAGAGATGATGAGTCCTCTGCTTCTACCTTGCTTCTACCTCTCCCAGATTACCCAGTCAGGATGGGCAAGTTTCATACCACAGCTACTCACCAGCTGGTTCATGCCTTTGGTCACGCTAAGCACTTTGCACAAAAGGCTGTGGCAACCCCTCTGTTTACAAACACAGAGTCAGCAGCCCTCAGACGTAATCCTAGCCCCAATATATGAGTTCATCATCACTGTTAGGGCTGCCTTAATCAGAAGTCTACCGGAAAGAGTTGTGATGCTCAACCTGAAGGCAACCCTCCTAGCCTTGTGTGCCATCAGGCAGGTCACCTTAGCAAGGCAGCCAAGTGGCAGTCCTCGAGATGATCTCCCACTTTTATACAAGAGTGTATTTGGGGGATGATGCTAGGTCCTTTGTTCCCAGTGCAGTTCCTAAAGCTATAAAGTTTCTCCTGCATCCTTCAGACACAGGCACAGTAAAAGCGATGTGACAGGCATGAGCTGTGGGAACGGCTTCTGCTCGTGCCATGCTGTCTGCTTCTTCTGGGTATAGTGGGCTCTTTGCATTACCCAGTGCTTGCCACAATGATCCTGTTCCTGCCACCTGATCCTGATCCTGTACAACAGTTCCCAATTGGGTGCTGGGTGTGCACAGAAGAAGGGAAAGATCATGAAGCTGTGACAAAAACACAGGGTAGCAGGAACCTCATCAGTTCTTCTTACCATCCATTTTTCTGCATTCCAGCAAGAATTTCTTCTTTTTCTGTACACCTGAGGCAGACATAGATGTTTAAAATAGTTGTGATTTTTCAGTTTATTCAAACCCAAATATTTCAGACTTTTCTTCTCCAAAATTTTCTGGGACATCTAGAATCCTTCTTATACACAATGTTTAGGTCATAATACATAAGTGAACTTGTAATTTGTGGAATTTCTAATATGATCCTAATGAGACAAATGGGCAAGAAAACATACTGGGAATATTAGGTATTCAGGCTACGTGGTATTTGTAAGAGGAAATGGGAGCCAAATTTAAGATTGAGTTTGAATATTGCTTTTAAGAAGAGCACAAAGTCTTAGAAATGTCAGTTCCTGTAACTACGGCTTTTTTATGATTATTACTATTTTAAAAGTTAGAAATTATTTTTGGGAGTAGGTTCTTTCTTCTTTCTACTCCTCGAACCAAAGCCATCGACATTAGTGGAAAGTTTCCAGTTTGAAATATGAATTGGGCCAATCTTTCAAGGGTACACTTTTATTGAGAAAACATAGAAAGAAGAAAAAACGTGAAGTCAATGAAATTATTTCAGTGAAGGCACACTGGGGTAAATTGGGGCAAAGGAGTGCTTAGTTAAGCCCCAAAAGTCCCTCAGTGATTCAGGTAAGCTCTCGGAAAGGGGCTCTTCTGCAGGTATGGGAAGAAAAGCAGAAAGTAAAACCCACTTCTGCACACCCTGCAGTTGGTAATAATATTGAATTCTAGAGTAGCAGAGGAGGGCAGTGACATTACTTGGTTTACCGACTGTGTAATAGTGGTACCCTAATGGATCAACCCAAAAGAAGAGTGTTAGCTAGTCAGAGATGGACTCTGCACAGAAGGACTCACAGTCTAAAAACGTAAGATAGACAATAAAAGGAAAGCAATGTTAGTATCCCCATTTTATGGGTAGGAAATGGAGCCCTGAAGAAATTAAGTGCCTTGCTCAAAGCCATACAGGAAATCAGTGTCAGAGGAAACAAATGCAAACCTGAGTGTCACTGTAGTTCCTTCCTCTCAATACATTTTTGTTCATCAGGGCTGCTTTCAATTAAGTCTTTTATTGGGGACATCTCTTTCTAACTATGTTTTTTTATTGCAGGTCTCACATGGTGGACCTGGGGAACCTGTAGAATTACGAGTGTCTCCAGCCAGCTTCTTTACTGTGTTTTAAGAACCTTAATGAGCCCCCACAGAAAGCAGAAATACCTACATCGAGGGGGAAAGGGAGGGGAGAGGCAGAAATAGCAGCATTGTGTGCAGTTTTTAGTGTGCGGTCCAGGTTCACAGAGTGGCGTGTAAACAATCTGATTTGCCACGTTTAAGGACAGGCACAATTTTAGGAAATCCAAACAACCTGTTAGCCTACTGACCTCCAGATAACCCATTCAACAACAATGAAACTCACAGAGTGCTAGGCAGGCAGAGAAGGGGTGCTGGAAAGATGCTTTGCTGCCATAGGAAACGGGCCAAGCAAAACTCACTCGTCATTTTTCATGTTCCCTTGATGAGTTTGTAAAAGGAGAGGAGTAGCAACTTGCTAGAAAAACTCTTTCCTGACACAGAGACTCACGGTGAATTTTGCTGCCATGCAGGAGCCCAGGTACCGGCACTGAAACTTGGTACTGTCTACACTTGTCTCAGCCCTCTCCCACAGGGACTCTGGTTTTTCACAGACCGGGATGAAACGGAATCCACAAAGAGCACGGCTCCATATTGTCCCCAGCTTTTCATCCGAAGGGCATAAACGCATTGTATAAATCAAACTCTTTTGCTTTATATACATACTGTCAGTGTGGGATATGGCTATTCAGGCAAGGGGAGATCCAGAAACATATAGGCACATACAGAATTGAAAATTGAGAAAATAGTATTAAAAACAGGGGCGGGGGTTGCCTGCATGGCTACTTGACAACATTATACATTTAGTAAGCAGCTGTCTATGAAAATACCTGAAAGAGAAGCAGAAGGAACAAAGCCGTTCACCCTGTCTAGGTTTCTGATGCTGATGCAGAGTAGGGTGTCGGTCACACTGTAACTAAATCCTTTCTGGGCAGGAAAGGTTTGGGAAACATGAGGAAAGGTTATGTAGTAAGGATTCCCTGCCATTCATATTTTTCATCTAGGCATGCAGTTCCCTTCAGAAAATACTTCAAGGCAGCGATTAGGAACCAGAATATACTGAAGTGCTTTCTTGACTAATAAAAACGTCCCCCTCACCTTTACTTAGCTAGTCTGATGTGTAGAAATCTATGTTTAAGTGAGGCTTGCCAGTGGCGGTGGAGAAGATAGGATGACTGTCTCCTCACTTTTGCTAATCGGGATCACTTCTAACTGCTAGGAACTGCACTAGTGATCAGAATGAAATTATATGTAAAACAGTATTTTATATAGATCGAAACTTTCTCAAAGCTTGAACTGGCTATTCACCACACTGTAGGAATGCAGAGGAGAAAGACTATTACAGTTTCACCAGTTTGGTACTCTTCTTCATATGAAGCTAGAACACCACTGATAGGTGGGCTAATAACAACAGAGAGCAAAAAGAAACAAAAAGAGGCTACAAGGAGCAGTTTCATCACAAGCCTGTCTCTGCCTGTGTCTCTTCAAACAGTGCAATCTTTTCAAAAGTATTTTAACTGCTCTCCTCACAGTCCTCTGTTGTAATGTACTGAAGCTTCCTTACATCCAGCCCTTGGATAAATAAAATCAGCGTGCATGCACTGTGTAGGAATAGCAGCAGTCACTGGTACGGTAATGTAAGAGCAAGAAGTCTTGTTCTTTATCACCCTGTTACATTGGTTCTGCAAGCCTAGCCATAAAAACCACTTTGTAACAATAGCTAATATCCAACATGTCTGCAACAAAGCACATTTTCCATGTAACCTGACTGTATCAAGTTCGTACACTCTACAGGAAGAATGAGTTGGAACGGGAAGAAAGGAGGAACATTGAGCATTAGGAAAACTCAAAGGAACATTTTATTGTAACACTTATAATAGAAAGTTGGGGGGTTTAGTTTCGCCTCAAGGTGTAACTTACTAATAAAAGTTCTGGAAAACCTGCTGTGTGTAAGAACCTTGGCCTATGATGTCAGAAATCATTATGCACACAGGGGCTATTTACAGCCTCGTAAAGTTGTAGACAAGGAAATTGTTGCTGAAATATAGTTTCAAAAGTTTAAAGGTAATCATTCTACTGATGTGTACGCCTCAGCTATTGAATAGATCTTTTAAAGGGTTCTGTGGAAACCAAAAGATCATTTGGCTTTCATTGTAAACATTCACCTATGTTTCTTCCTAAGTGTGGGTATAGAACTGCATGTATGTATGTCCAGGGTAAATGTGAGGTCTTTATTTTTATTCAAGAACTGTTTGGGCAAGCCTATAAATTAAGCATACGCATAAGGGTGTTCAGAAGTAAGACAAACTGGAAACAGTTTTCACTGCCCTCTTTTTCATTCCCCATTTACCCACGAGGGGTTGGGGGCAGGGGGGGAGAAGAAGAAAATAAAGAAAATAAGGAGAGTGCGAAGAACTAAAAAGGGAAACAAAAAATTATTTTTTCAGTCTTCTAAATCTAAACATGTTTTTATGGAAAACACTGGAACATTTAATTAAAATGTGTGTTTTTCCACTGTGATTTTTCATCAAACAAAGAATCATGGACACACAGTGCTTGATCCAGGTATCACCAAAGTTTGAGGCAAGAGCTGAGTTTGACAGGTCAGGAGATGCCTACAGGAACCTCTTGAGGCAGAAGTAACTCTGACTCATACAACTGGGACTGCCACTGCAGTATTTAAAATTGGGGGAAAAAAATGTTAAGTGTAGAGTGATCTGTTTCACTCGATTGCTGCATGCTCTTTTATTCTTTGGCCGTAAGCATTTTAATTGCTGCCATAGTGATTTTTTCCACCACTCAGAAAAAGCTCTGTGGCCAGGTGTTGTCTGTCATTTGTCCCACAGTAGCTGGAAATAATATAATTACAGAAATAAAGAAGAATGTGCTTTGCAGCATTGGGTATAACTAGCCAGTCCAAGCATTTTCCTACTGAATCACTTTTTCAAATATTCCTTCTCACAGCAGCTCAAATGATTTTCTAGCTCTAACTGAGCTAACTTCTCAAGCATTCCACTTATATTTATTTTTTCTAATGCACTTGTCAGCCACTTCAAACTCCACCCCAACCCCTGACAGCAAGGCCAATCGAACACCCTCTTATTGTGGTTTCATAGGGAACCGACTCAACGGCCGCAGAAATGGACTGCACCCAATGGCAAGAGACCAAAAATAACTGCACCACTTCCACTTTTTTTCAATGCCTCTGCATTGTTCCAATAGCACAGAGATGTTACTACTGATTAATACTGTTATATAAATACTGTGCAAAATGGGGGAAAGCGTTAAGGTTCTTTCCTGCTTTTACTGATGTTCACAGTAAAATTTCCATTGGCTTCAACCGGATTTGTATACACCACAGTCACACTAACATAATTTCATTAACTTCAGCTGAGTTATTGCCTGTTTATAGCAGTGTAAGTGAGTGGAAAATCAAGGCCAACAGGGTAAGAAATAATCCTATTATCCTGCCCAGCAGGACTGCGTTGGGTTTAGATCTGAGGTTTAGGCTTAGTGTTAGTCTCTTTGGTTACGTCAGTTTTTAGGCCTCTCCAGACACTCAACAGCCATTGCAGTCCATTCACTCTCCTCTCAGTCTTTGTGACTCTCCTCCTTCCCTCCATTAGCCGTACCTACTTCCTCACCAGGTATGGCCAAAGGCCACGGGTAAGTCACCAGCAATTCAGAGGGCTTAGTGAGCTGCTCAGTTAACAACAGATAACGCATGTAAACTTGGGGAAAGTTCTTCAAATTTGATGATTTGCCTGTGCCATCACAACGCACCTTAGCAGTCCCGAAAGGCAGCAGCGTGCATGGATAGGGGGAGCAACTACACGAGTCAGTCAAGTTTCCCTCACATCCCTCCAACCCTATAAAGCTCAGATTTTACCCATTCACCCACATGGTTAGTACTTAGCCTGCCACATCCCTTCCATCTATAACACTGACCACCAGTAGATCCGTTCTGCTAATACAAATGCTGTTATATCAAGCTTTCCTCATGGGTAGCTGCCATTTTCAAAATTGGTTGCCCGAGGTTTCATCTCGGTATTCGCTCACTCTTACATCACCCAGTGTCCCACAGGGTGCTGCAAATATAACACAGCAGCCATTGAAGAAAAGGTGATTTTTATGGACTGTGCTGGAACTGGAACAAGCTTCAGGTGAGGAAAACAGCAGGGCAAGAAAAGTAATTGTATTTGGCACTAGTTCCTTCGCCATGTAGCTAGCCAGTCTGGACCACATTTTTGGTGGTTTTATATAAATGTTTTTTATATATGTTTTATGTAAGATATATGTAAAGATGCATAGGTAAAGGATGTATGTCCTTGTGATTATGCATAGGTATACTCTCTCACCCTCTCTCTATCTGTATGTGTGTGTGTGTGTGTGTGTGTGTGTGTATACACATACATATATATATTTATATACACATATATAAAATCTTTTCACAATTTTCCATTTAGGAACTAAACAACTGGTAACAAGCCTGAATCTGTCACCCTTAACTTTCAGCTGGGAATGCACCACTTCACAGTGGCCAATCTCTGAGAAGCAATAGTATTAAAATAAAACTGAAGACAAGTTGAAAATAAAGACAGTTATTGAGATGTAATCCGTATGTGCACAAACATCACTGTAAGTATTATTACACCCAGATGTCCCAATGAGATGAATGGCTGAGAGTGCTAAAGGGGCTCAAACCTATAATGGCAATGACATTTCTCCACCACTAGCATCACACTTTTTTTTTCTTTTTTGAAGCTAGGAGACTGAACATACTTGCTCCTCTGAGCCAAATTTTCCCTTGGAACTCCACCACAGAGTTCAGGAGCTGGAATAAGTTATCCATTGGAGAATAAATTAGTTACTGGCAGGACAGCTTTGGCACCAGCTTAATCTTCCAATCAGTTGCTCCACTAGCATTCTTCTACCCTGCAGAAAAGGGCACGTCCTCCTGGGCCCAGCATTTCTCAGGGTGGATTTGTAATAAAAGAACCAATCTGAAGGGGAAAAGATGTGATGTTTTATGTTAAACAGATAAACTCTTTCTCCACTAGGGCCCACAGGCTTTTTTTCTTTTTTTCTTCTTGAGAACAGGAGGAGAAGAAGGAAAAGCTTAATTCAAGTAACAGCAGGATTTTAATAACTACATATGGGACATCATATCCTTTCTTCCTCATGGAGCGGCAGAGCTGCACTGAATAGCATGACTATGTCTGGTAGATAGGTTCAGCCTTTCCCCATGGGAAGTTTCTGCCTCTCACCCATACCACGGCTTTTGTTCCTTTTCTTTTTCTGCCTTCTTTCAGATGTCTTTAGAGCCTCCAAGTCACAGTGGTTGATCAGTGAAGGTAATCAGTTGCATGGTTAGCCATAAGAGCTGTAGGCTACCCATTAGATAGGAATCCAACCCTTATATCTTACTAGAACGCAGCAAACAAAGCCTCTGTCTTCTGAAGCTGCTCGCTATGGTTCCCATGAGGTGTCTTTAGTAAAGAGATGACAAGAAGGAGGTGTATTTTCATATACATATTGGATCAGAGCCTCCATACAGTGCTGCCACCAGGTATTGTGCTGTGAGAACATCAGCAAATCCCTACTGTGCACCACAGCCTCATTGTCCAGGGGCTGGGACACACACCTAGCAGTAGCCTTCTCACCAGAGATTATAGTGTATATCCTGGTCCTCACACAGCTTGCGAAGTGTTGTGATAAGCTCCCAGAGCATTACTCTGCATCTCAGCATCCCTTGTGCATGTTGCTGGGTTTCAAAGCCAGATCTGGGGCGAGAGCTGGAGATGGGGGCAGGTTCTGCTCATGAGATTGATCCTCTTTGGGGTCTGCCTGCCAGCACCTCTTGCCTGCACCTGCTGCCCCCTCCCCACGTCATCCAGCTGTGGCACTTTTCCTTGGCCAGCATGCCCAAGGATGCCCACCTCACCACCATTGTCTAACTCCACGGCAACTCCCTGCTGATGCAGGTATGGTTTTGCTTCTGAGGGTCTTTCTTCATCTTCAGCAGCCTCCATCAGCAGCCCTCACCCGGTAATAAGAGGAGGCAGATACAGAGAGGAGCCCACTGCTATCACAGCTGCCATCCACTGTGAACTCACCCTTGCACCCACACAGCATCTGGCCCTGGGAACTGCACCCTGTCCATGCAGGGCTCTTACCTGGCAGCCTGAAAACCCAGCCCAGGGCAGTGCCACCACGGTTCCTGTTTACCCAGCCCACTCCCCTTATACCAACTTTGCTGCAAGAAAGGAGCAACACCAGCTCCCAGAAAGACAGCCCACCTGGTAAATAATGAGCTGTTTATACCCCTTACCTATACAACTATTCCGTACGGTGAGGCAAGGCAACGCAAGGCACATTGTCCCCAAAATCCAGTTTATTCTATTTACTTTTTATTTGCATTTTTGTTTTCATGGCAATTGAAAAGCAAGGAAGTGAAAGGAATTTAACTGTATCTAGCACCTGAATAGATCTGCTATTTCGCATGTAAAATGCAGCTCTAAAGCTGCTTTATGTTTCTGCAGAAGAGAAGGGATGAAACTCCTTCCTGATTGTATTGATTGGACGTTTTTCCTGGTCCCATTCAAACAGCTCTTCATATCCAAACAGCTGCAAGCATTTTCCCCTTCCAGTTAGCCCCTGAACAAAAGCCTGTACATTGAGAAAGCCAAGTCTTGGCCCTCCCTTTTCAGTGTCGGGTTGAAACGGGGAGACTTTTTGTGTGTTCTCAGCTGAGAAGCAACTGAGGTCCTGGGAAAATATACCACTTCTGGAGAGATCAGTACTGTTAATGTGTGGATGACTCCACAGGCCATGCCAGGGAGCAGACCTGTGGTCTCTGTCCCTCTCCATACCACGTGCCCTGGTGTTTCATTCCTACCTCAGTCCTGCCCCAAGCACCTTTTACTGTTAGCAGTTTAATAGAAAAACTGAAGAAATCTTTGCGGGAGCCTTGCTCTGTGTGTGACCATTCTCCAGAGTTAACAAAAGTGAGAAGGGACTTGGGTCCAGCCTCCCCTACAATTCCTGCGGGGATGCCTGTCCTGGGTTGTTTGCACCCAGATTTCCCCTTTGGTGATGGCAGGAGGAGCCCCTCACTCAGAGATCCTATTCATTGCTGAGCCCCAGAGCAAGGGGATTATTTGTGGCCATGTGACCTAAATCCCCTAACAAATTTCACCCTTGCTCTCCCTTTGCTCCAAACAATAAAACCTCCCCTCAGAGTTTTAATAAATGTGAGCACATAATGTAAGTGTGATGTCAACCTCCTGTTTAAAAGGCATCGCAAGTCTTTATAAGTAGAGGATATTACCCTGCCTTGGGACAAATACGAGGCGAGAGTTTTCCCTTCTGGAGAGATGGTGTTGAAACCCTGCCGGCCTAGGGGAGAGATTGGGCCGAGGCTGAGCCGGGCTTTGGCGGAGCCCCAGGCAGCACCGCGGTGCCCGCCGACCTGCTCCCACTCCCACCCCCAGCCCACCACCCGTGCCTCATGGACGCCCTTCTCTGCCTGTCAGCTGCGGGATTTATTTCCGTGGCAAAAAGCCGGCAAGGCTGGCGTTATCAGCAAAGATGACAAGAGCACCAAACAAGTGGGCCTTTTGAAATCGTGAGGCGGGGGCTTCCTCACCACCCGGTGACATAATTCATCTGAGTGGGAGAAACAAACAAACAAACAAACAAACATATATATATATATATATATTTATTTATTTATTTATTTATTTATTTATATTTAAAAATTGATGAGGTCCTGAGCTATCGGAGAAAGGTGCACAGCCGGGCTAGGCTGTGTGCTGGGGGGGAGGAGGGGGGTTTCCCGGGCGGCGCTGGCCCGGCAGGTGAGGGCAGCGCCGCAGCCCCCATTTCCAGGAGCCCAGCGCCACCCAGCGGGAAGGCCGCGCCGGCCGCGCGGGGCTGCCTGCGGCGGCGGGGTGAGGGGGGGGCTGCCGGCGCTGGGGCAGACGACAGACCCCAGCTGCCCCCGCCGCGGAGGCGCGGCGGCTCCGACCCTCACTCCCGCCACCGGGGCGGGGGGGGGGGGGGGGGGGAAGTCTGCAAAGGGCATCGCTTTGCAGCCTCACTCTTTCCTCCCCACTTTTTTTTTTTTTTCCCTCTTGGTTATTCCCCCTTCTGTTGCGAAGGAAGAGATGGATGTGCCATTCCGCAAAGCCCTAATGAATTTGGGAAAGCAAGCAATAATGGTGTATATACTGCGGCAGTGAAAGTTTGAAAAAAAAAATTAAAAAAGGAAAAGTAAATCATTTGGAGGGTTTTTTGGCCCGGAGTCCATGTTTCCGAAAGGTCAGTGGTATCATTTTGACGTTGATTATGTAGCTGTTCTGGTCTCAAGTATGCTCCCCTCCCCTCCTAGCGTGGTGTGCGAGGATTGTATTTGAAAGGGAGGAAGCAGATACCGAAAGTGATGGCTGATGAATTGTCTAAACCCTTCAGGGACATTTCGTGCGGGGGCTCGGAGGCAGCTCATCAATAAAAGCCTCCCGGATGGAGGAGGGAAAGAGAGAAAGTGTGACGGGAGTATGTATGCGTGGGGACCCTGAAGGCACCGTCGCCCCCCCTTCCCCTTTGATCCAAGGGGGGACCTTAGCAGACTCAGGCCTTTGGAGACACCGATGTAGAAAGGTGTATACGGCGGGAGGGAATGGGGGAGAGGTGCATCCCGTAAAAACACACACAAAAGATGTAAAATCGGCTTTACGGTTTCCTGCCGCGCCGCCTCGCAACGCCCCTAATGAGCAGCGCCGAGGCAGGAGGTGGCGGGGCCGCGGCCGCAGAAGCCGTGCCCCCACTTGGCAGGCTCGCTCCTTAGGTGCGAGCTCGGATTATTACTTTTTTCCAAACTATGTTCGTAAATCATGTAATAATCCGGCACTCAGTAACTCGGCCCTACCTTTGAGTGGGTCGTTATGTTTTATGGGCTTTACTTAAAAATTAATGAAAACCTCTCACGAAAGGGGGGAGGGGGGGGTGGAAGAAAGGGAGGGATGGGGGAGAAAAGGGGAGAGCAGTGAAACCTGCTCCTGATTAGTGCCTTGCCCGGCCGCGAGGCCAGGGCTGCGGGCTAGGGCCGCTCCGCGCCCGCGGACACCGCCAGCCGCGGGCGAGGGGCGCGTACAGCCGCCCGGCGGTGCCGAGCTGGTGGCCGTCCGCACCGCCGAGGGGCCCTTCTTCTTCTTCCAAAATTAAAAAAAAAAAAAAAGCCGCACACGCTCCGATACTAAATAGACACCTCTCATCCCACACCCCCCCCCGCGCCTCGCTCTCCGCCCTCGCTGCCCACCCGGTGAGACACCGCTTTCCGGCCCCGGGGAGGATTTCCCGGGGGTTTCTGCGGGAAGGGGATGTCGCCGCTGCGGCGTTTGGGGTTGGCCCGGAGCCCCCCGGACGGCGGCGAGCAGGGACTGAAGCGCAACCCGCGGCCGGAGCTGGGGCACCGTCGCCTCGCTCGCCCCGGGGAAGCTATTTGTCTCTTACACATGGTACGGCGAGTAATTAAGGCCGAAGCACGTATGAAAATTATTGACAACGGGTAGAGTCAGAAATCTCATTTGATCGGAATGTAAACTTGGGCGGGTTAGAAGCCAGTCAAAAAGGTGCCGTGCGTTCAGATCTCGGGCCAAACTGTGTTTGCGCTCGTTTGCGGCTGTCATTGCAGTTTGCAGAACGGGATTAGGGGGCTACTTTTTCTAGAGCGTTGTAGAGACACGGTGAATCCTACGAAAAAGGCTGCTGTTAATATTTTGCACCGTCGCTGTTGGCTATTGCACGACCTTAACCACAGAACAAGGGTTAAGACCTGAACGGGATGTGCGCGGGGGGATCGTATCTGACATTCATCTCTTTTGCAACGTCCCCTTGAAGGTCTGCCAAAGGCAGAACTGTGCCTCGCTGTCCGCATTGGGAGCACTGCAGACCCCTACACGTTAATGTAAATGCCTTTCGCCGAAGTGTGCCTCTCCGCTACCACCGCCTGGCTCCTTGCACTGAGCTCTCGCAGCGAAGCTGACAGCGCGGAGACCGCGTTTGCTCTGATCTCGAAACATTCCGCTTCTTATTTTACCCCGCGCCTATCACGTTTTATTTACACCGACAGAGGATGCTCGGAGACAAAAGAGTATTTTTTTTTTTACGTCAAAGATGTTTTATATTTTTGGAAGGCTTGTGTTTCCTTTTAAAGAGGTGACCTATATCCTGACCGCTGTAGGGGGTTTATTTTGATGCTCCGGGAAGTTCAGTTGGAGCTGTGCAGAGCTGGGAGGGGATAAAAATCTGTAACCTTGTCATCTGGCATAGCAAGATCTACCCACACACGCTCGGTGGATATGTTCGAGGGTGACACTTATAAAACAGACACTATATATTCTACGTGGAGCATGTGTTTGTACAGGTTTGATCGGTGCAATATCCGCGGGAGTTGCTACGGTCTACTGCAAAACCCGCGTGGTGTGCGCTAAGAGCAGGTCTCCTGCATCAGTCGGACGGAGCCCTCGCTTTCCTCCGAGCCTTTAAGCACAGCGTAGCCGGGGAGGCTGTTAGGATTAGATCTCCTCCGCCACCCAGGGAAGTCAGGGCTGTCTGTCAGCATCTCTCTGCCCGGCTTTGTCCCACCAACTCGGCACCCGTGGCGGGAGCCTTGAGGATGAGACTGGCATGAGCAGCCCGCTGGATCCAGGGCGCTGCACCCTCCTGCACCCTCAGCAGAGCCCAGCAGCTGTGGGGGGAGGCTTGCTTTACTAAACTCCGAGTTTAGCAAGCCGGCATGAGAGATGGCAGCCCCAGGAGAGAGAGTGGGCAACCCAGGCTGTGCCCAGCCTCCCCCGGCCCCAGCACACACAGCCCCAGGCAACTCCCGCAGCCCACGGGGCGACTTCACAGGGCCTTTGCGGGGTGTCTTTCTGCCACGGCTCCCGTGCGGTGAGGAGGACGGGATGGGAGGCACGGCATGAAGGCAGTCTAGAGGTGGGGGGTGCGGGGTGGGGAGGGAGCAAAGCAACACGATAACAAAATCTTAAGCTATAGGTGGCCTTCCGAAAAGCCTGAAAGCTGAGAAACTCATCTAAGCACGCTGAAGAAAGCAAATGCCCGGGAAAGGAGAATCTTTCCAGGGGAGGAAAAAAAATGTCTTCGAGATTCCAGTGTTCAGTGTTCACACTTTCCCCTCCCCGGTGTCCTCAGGCCCTAGGAGACCGCACAGTCCCTGCTCCTTGCAGGATGCTCCCGGAGGCCGGGGTCCTGCGTCCCCAGTACGGGGGATTTGGGTGACGCCTCTTCTCCCACCTGCTGAGGCTGATTTCCTCTGAAAAACACTCCCCCATAAGCGAATAGATTTTGCTCTTCACATGGCTTCTTGCCTAAACTTTGTTTCTTGCCTGGGCTCTTCCTCCTTCCTAGGGCACTGAACATGGTTGCCCCAGGTGGCAGAGTTGTGTACCAGAGGGGAACGAGGAAGCTGTCGCTCTTTAAAGTCATGACCACTGCCTTCACGGAGGTGTCCTGACCCGGGCTTCGTTCCCCCCACATCTCGGCACTGCTCACAAATGTCCTAAGGTTTCTTCACGAGAAACCAGATCGCCCTGTGGCGATCCCCAGGGAACCCCTCTGCAAAATGGCACGGGAGCTACACTTTTTTTGTGCAGTGAACATGTTCAGTGATGCTTTTGGGGCTGGGCTGTGTGGTTTTTTTCTTTTTCCTCCGCAAGGAGAAGTAGGCCTCTGCATTTTGCGATGAATGTCCTTGTCTGCCTTTGAGATCAGGAGGTGCTCCGGCATCCTTGGGTGCTTCAAGCTCCAGGGTGCCGCAGCCTTCTTCCTTTTCCTCTGCCTCTGGTAAGGAGAGAGACCCTTACTCTTCAGTAGGAGCCGAGCAGAAGGGTCCTGATGCAGCCTTCAGGAAGACGTCTATAAAAAGAGTCACGCCTGCTACCCATGCGTAAGCAAAGAAAAGGGGGGGGGGAGAGAGAAAACGGAAAAATCTCTCCAAATAAACACTGGGATCTCACGGCTACTGCCAAAGGTCCCGAGATGTCAAGAGGTCCCGGGAGCAGCACAAAGGACGGGGCAGCACCGTTGCGCGCCCCGTCCGCCGCCGGCCTTTCTGCCCCCTCCGTGCGGCGTCCGCCCGCCTTGGCAGGGCTGGGCCGGCCCAGCCGGTCCCCGCTCCCCCGGGGCCGGCCGGCTCCTCCGGCTCGGTCAAATACCCGCATGCCCCTCGTGCGGATCCGGACCTCTGCCTGCCGCTGCCTATCGAGATCTAAATCCAGGCACCCTGAAACTGACAGTTGAAGGAAAATCCTCCAGGGCTTAAGGAAACGCACTTTTACAATACTGGAGGGATTTGTTTAAGTTTCAGTCTCGGATTTAATTGAAAAAACGCTTCTCATCTGCAGGACCTCAGAAGAGAGAAAGAGCCTGAAGCACGCAGTTAAAAAAAGGGGGGGGGGGGAGAACAGAAAAAGGAAAAAAAAAAGGAAAGGTCTCTGAGATAACCGTAAACATTTATCTTTCATATTTGTCTCCCATTTTCTTAACTGGGTTAGCTAAGTTATTTCATTTAGCCAACGAAGCAGAGGGGTCTATGTTATGAACATGAAACTGAAACCGCAATAATGAAGAGATTTCCTAGAATAAAAACGATGATTATAGAACAACATCTGAGTAACCAAATCTGCCAAAAAGTTTAATTTCCGTATACTCTGGTAAAACAAACCAGTTGTGCTCCAAAGCTGGGATCAACTCAGAAATGGATACACCAACCAAAATAAACATCTCCACCAAACAGCAAATGCACTTCTGTTTAATCAGGGGCACTTCAAACCATCTTTTAAATTCTCAGTACCATGTCTTGGAGACTTCTTAATGCTATGTTTAAAGCAATCGTCTGCTACGTAGAGTACATTCTCGCAGGTATAAGGCAGCTTACTGAATGCGTTACCCTCGATTCTCTTCTCAGCTCTACTTAAACTGTAGATTAATGCAGCATATGGCTCTCTTCCATAGGGCTTCTGTGCTCGCTTTTGGTTCGGTGTCCGTGTTGTTTTGCACTGTGGAGAAAATAATGACATTTTCTTACATCGTGACATCTATCTTGGAGGTAAATTCCTCTCCTCACTCCCCTGGTAGTACTGACCAAAATGAGCTGTCTGAAATTTGGGCAGGCTAGAGTCCTTTTCAGACAAGGGGTCCCGCACCCCTCGCCCTTGTATTTAACCTCGTAAAGTTCGCCGAAATTACGGGGAGATATCATTCGAGAGTAGGAAGCTGTGACAGTTAGACAGATGTCCCGCCGCTGAAGGCGAAGAACGACGGTCAGTTGCCGATGTAGCGGGGGAAGGATGTTTACATACAAAAATACCGATTTAAAAAAAATGTCTCCATATGGGTTCTTAAAACGAGATCAGGAGTCATCCGTCTGTCCCACCACCCGGCACCCCAAGAAAAAAATGATTATTTGTTTTTACTGTGGGAACAATTTAAACCGGTGCCCCAGGAAAGGTAAACACGGTCTATTGACGGAGTGATTATTTTTTCTATTAAAAATGTGTAGTAAACATTGCTGGGCTTTGTAGTATTTTTCTTAGCTGATTCTCAGGTACAATCAAGCCATTTTCGGACACATTCCCATGTACGTAGCAGCGGTGATCTGGAGGAAGCTGTCGACGCCTGTTCAGTTAATTTAGGTTTTCTTTGTCTAATTACTGTGGAGCTTAGGGAAAAGGAGCCGGGCTCAGGGCAGTAAACTGACACTTGGTCTCTGTGTGTGGTATCCAGGCAGAGTTTGATGGAAAAAGCCTGCTTCCACTCAACTGCAGGTCACTGTCTGGGACCAGCCCCACCCCCTCCCTGCCTGTACCCACCAGCGAGCTCTCAGCACGGAGCTGCGCGAGAGACACACGGACACACAGACACACGCCCAGACACACACACAGATACACACGCAGCGCTCCAGGCTCGCTGATACGGCGTCCTGCTTCCCCCCCTCCCCCCCCCCCCCGCCCCTGTGCCTTTGCTCCAGCATCCCTGTCTGCTCTGCTTCTCGTCCTGCCGCCGTCCTTCCTCTGTCTCCGGTTTGATCCCGGAGTCTCCTCCATGATCTGGGAGCGGGCCTTTGCCTCCGCCTGCCCCTGTCCTCCCCTCCCCTCCGGCGCCCCGTTTCCTCCGGCCGAGCACGTCTGCAAGCAGTGCGACCCACTCGCTGGACCGGGATGGCAGCCGAAAGGAGGGAGGGAGGGAGGGAGAGGAGGGCGCATCCCTCGTGCTCGGACTTCACTCGCATTTATTCGCTATTGCATTTTATACCGGGGAGGAGGGAGAGGGGGAAAGCATTGGTAGTGGGCAGAGAGAAACTGTCACGGACTTAAAAAAAAGCAGTTTGGTGGGCTTGGGAGGCAACAAACGCTCTGCCTGGGGCTCCGCAGGGCGACGGACCCCTCACCCACACACGCACACACACACACTCGCGGCAGCAGCCGTGCCCGCGCGCCCCG
This sequence comes from Struthio camelus, assembly GCF_040807025.1. Classification (NCBI taxonomy): domain Eukaryota; kingdom Metazoa; phylum Chordata; class Aves; order Struthioniformes; family Struthionidae; genus Struthio; species Struthio camelus. The sequence goes on from NC_090943.1 coordinate 105,278,343, forward strand.
GGGCGCTGCCGCAGCGCTGCGGACTGGCAGCCGCTCCCCGCGGCCGGGGATGGAGCGGGCAGGTCCGAGCCCGAGGAGGTGGTGGTGGTGGTGTGGGGGAGTTTCCTAGCATCTGCCCTGCTCCGCGTCCCGGCTGCCCCTCCTGCTTCCCCACGCGTGGCCGGGGCGAGGCGTACCGCGGAGGCAGCGGGGAGGCCGGCGCCGGGGACCTGGAGCGAGCAGCGAGGTACCCCGGGGGCCGGGCCAGGGGCCGGGGGCTCGGGCTGCCCCAAGGAGGCGGTAATGGTGTCATTGCGTGCGTGGGAGCCGGCAGCCACAGCGAGCTGGGGACGGTGCCGCAGCAGCCACGGCAGCAGCAGCGCCTCCTGCCCCAATGACGAGTGGACAGAGGCCAGCTGGAAAGGGGGTGGTCTCTCTTCCTCTCCCCTCTCTCCCCCTCTCCCTCTCCCTCTCACCGCTGCCGGGCTGACTTCTCGGCCGGATTCCGGGGGGTCTGCAGGGAAAGACAAAAAAAAAAAAAAGAGCAAGATTGAAGAAACTGATAGGCGGCCGCGCTGTGTATGGCTGCCGAGCCTTTTACGCAAGAAGAAAGTATATATGAAAGAATAACTGTGCGGAAGGGATTGGGAAGCGGGGGGGGGGGGAGGCTCTTGCGCTTCCTCCCCTTACCGGATTAGGCAGAGGGCCGGTCCCCAGGTGGGGGGCAGAGGAGGAAGCGGAGCGGCGCTGAGCGGAGCCTCCGCGGGCGGCGCGGCGCGGCGCGACGCGGGGCGGCTGGGGGCCGGGCCAGGGCTGAGGCCGGGGCCGGGGCCGGGGCCGAGCGGGTCCATCCCGCCAGTGCCTGGCTCCGGCGGAAAGGAGAGGAGCCATTGCGCAAGGGGCCGGCGGGAGGGATGCGCTGGGCGCTGCCTTGGCCCCGCCGCCGCCCGCCGCACTGAGGAGGTGCCCGGAGGACAGCAGCTCCCATCGGCCCCCCCTCTCCACTCTCCCCCCTCCCGGCGGGGCACCCCCCGCCCCGGTACCCACCCCGCCCGGCTCCCCCCCTTCCCTCCCAGCCTCACCCCACCCTGCCCCATTCCCCTCCCTCCGCCAGATGACCACCGCGAGCGGCCAGCAGCGGCTGGAGCCCCCCGTCCCTCTCCGCTCCTGCAGCCCGGCTCCCGGAGCTCTCCAGATGAGCCGGCCGCCCTCCTCCGCCCTGGAGACCTCCACCTCCTCTTCCTCCACCTCCACCTCCTCCTCCTCCTCCTCCTCCTCGTCGGCGGCGGCGGCGGCGTCCTCCAAGAGCAAGAAGGCCAGCTCGGGGCTGCGGCGGCCCGAGAAGCCTCCCTACTCCTACATCGCCCTCATCGTCATGGCCATCCAGAGCTCGCCCTCCAAGCGCCTGACCCTCAGCGAGATCTACCAGTTCCTGCAGGCCCGCTTCCCCTTCTTCCGCGGCTCCTACCAGGGCTGGAAGAACTCCGTGCGCCACAACCTCTCGCTCAACGAGTGCTTCATCAAGCTGCCCAAGGGCCTGGGCCGCCCGGGCAAGGGCCACTACTGGACCATCGACCCGGCCAGTGAGTTCATGTTCGAGGAGGGCTCCTTCCGACGGCGGCCCCGCGGCTTCAGGAGGAAATGCCAGGCGCTGAAGCCCATGTACCGCATGATGAACGGGCTGGGCTTCGGCGCCTCCATCCTCCCTCAGGGCTTCGACTTCCAGGCGCCCCCCGCCTCCCTCGCCTGCCACTCCAACGGCTACAACCTCGACATGATGCCCAACGCCATGGCCAGCGGCTACGAGGGACTCAGCGGCGGCCACCACGTCCCGCACATGTCGCCCAACCCCGGCTCGACCTACATGGCCAGCTGCCCGGTGACTGCCAACGGGGACTACGGCCCCGACAGCAGCAGCAGCCCCGTGCCCTCCTCGCCGGCCATGGCGAGCGCCATCGAGTGCCACTCGCCCTACACGAGCCCTTCGGCTCACTGGACAGCCTCCGGGGCATCGCCCTACATAAAGCAGCAGGGCCTCCCCGCCACCAACGCGGCCTCCTCCGGCCTCCACTCCAGCGTGCCCTCCTACTCCCTGGAGCAGGGCTACCTGCACCAGAGCCCCCGCGACGACCTCTCAGGTAGGGGCCCGGGGGCGGCCAGGGGCGGCGGGAGCGCGGCCGGGGGCACGGTGCCGCCCGCCCGCCTGCCCCGGCGGGATGCTGCCGGGGGTTTCCGTGGAAAACAAGGGCCACGCAAGGGGACCCCCAACCGGGCCGGCGCCGGGAAAACAGGGGTATTACCTGCTTGAGGGAGGCAAATAAGAGAGAGGGTTGGAGCTGCTGTGTCTGACACGGGTGTCTGGGGGGGGGGGGTCTTACTCCGGCTCTGCGCGTCGCTCCCTCTGGCCCAGCAAAGGCTGCCCCGAGGAAAGCCGGGCTCCGTGCGGAGCCTCCGGGGTGCTGGCAAAATGTGCGCTCCGCCGGGAGCAGGGCGAGCGCAGCGCCCCGCGGCCCCGGGCTGCCCCTTCGCCCGGCGCGGAGAGCCGTCAGGGATCACCGCCGCGCCGTGCAGTCACAGCCCGCCGAGGTTTGCAGCGGGAGCAATCGAAAAAGGTGTTAAATATTATCTGCAAAGCCCTGCGGGCTGAGGGGGAAAAACCCGCTAATCTTTAAAAATGTGAAAGAGATTAAAGGAGATCCAGCGTATTTCTGCAACCGGAGGAGAAAGAGTTTTCTGGGCTCTTTCTCCGGCCCCTCCTCGGCCGGTGATTACAGACAATGTCTGCTTAGAAAAATCCTAGCACAAAAATGGGTAAAAGATGTTGGGCTCTTATGGGGAAATTTTCCAAATAGCCTTTTTAAACGTGGGTCCCGGAGGTTAAGCAAACAAAGACAGTCTGGGCTGGACCACACCGAAGAGGATTTTAGCCCGACTTAACCCCTATGAGAGCGGGGTCTTGTTCAATTTTATGGGAATTTCAACAAGTAACAAATACAGGCGACCCTCTGCTCTGAGACCCCTCCCGCCCCCTCCTTGGGCGCCTGTCAATCACTCTCCTGTCCTTCTCCGAGCCCCGCACCCTGCCCCAGCCTCCCCAAAGCCGGCTGCTGCCGCAGGGAGGGCGAGCTGAGAGCTTTCTCACCGGCGCGAAGAGCAGCCTGGGTGTCAGGGGAGAGGAGGGAGTCTCAGTCTTTGCTGTTGCAAGATTTGCTCCGTTATCTGGGGGAAGCGGCCCCAGTAAATAGTCTCACTACAGCGCCTAGGCAGAGGCAGCTAGGGAGCAGGCTCCCCGTTTTCCGGGGGTTTCGGCCCAGAGAGCGCAGGGCGCCCCGGCCGGGCTGCTCCGTGCCCACGGCGCTCTGCTGCTGAATTTTAACTCCACTTTTCGGAGATTCAGTTAGCTCTTCCACGTGGCTGGGCGTTCAGGGCGAGACCGGAGCAGGCAGGCGGGCTCACAAGGGCATGTCCCGCCGAAATACCTACCTTTTACTTTTCCAATAATCTGCTTTGATTTTTGTTGTTGCTACTTGGGCTTTTTGGTTTTCTTTTCTTTTCCTTCTTTTCTTGTTTTTTTTTTAATTATTTCTGTGTGTGTTCATTTTATATTTTGCGGATCCGCGGGCCTCTCGGCGCTGGGGGCGCGGGGCCCGGCCACCTCAGGGGGACACGCGTGGCTCGGGAGCGCAGCTTTCCAAGGCTGGGTGGTGGATCCCCCTCCTCCTGCGAGACGCCCGAGGTGGGAAAGGCGAGTCCTGGAAGAGAAAACCCCAAGAACAACATTTCAAAAAAAAAAAAATCAGACAGAGTGAGAGGAAGAGCTCGGGTTCCCCCTGAAGCCTCTCACCACAGTTTCCGAAGCTGAGGTGGCTTAAATCCGAATCGTTTCAGTTCAAGGAACGGATATACCCGCTTACAGACCGACGGACGCTTTTTAATGCCGACGGATAAGCGTCTTTTTTCCAGCAGCTCAGATTTAGTACCATCAGTTTGCAAAGCGGCTTTTCTCTGGTTATTTTGCATAGCCTCTGCTCTGGAGTCAGGATCTGGGCCCAGAACTGTAGTGGAAGCCATTCCCATTCCTTATTAGCTAAAGAAAAATTTTGCGTGGATCCACTCCTTATTTGTGTGTGCTACATAAAATCTCGGCGGCACAGAAGTTTTAGTAGGGAGAAAGAAGATGGGGGAAAAATCACTCGAGATCCTTCATTCGTAATTATTACCAGTAATAATGTTTCTCCTCCTCTCCCCGTAAAAGCAGCGGCAAGTGCGTTTCGCCTGTCCCTTCCTCTTAGTTAAATACAAAGCGAATTCGGTGGCAATCGCTGTTGATCGGTTAATAATCCTCTACCCAACGACAGCAACTGGTGTATTTAAAACCTTGAATTTGCATCAGACCCAAGAATAAGAGAAGAAAGAAATTGAAAACAGGAGGCTCGGTTCCACTAAAGGATTTTGAAGCTGGGGCGGGGGGGGGGGTCGGATTTTTTTCACACACTATTAAATCCTGCTAAATGATTGAATCAGGATTGTAATAAAGTGCCCTGGTTTATGGTGAGCATACCAGCAGGGTTATTAGAAAGCCGAGGAAATCCAGCGAAATAATCACTTTTATAAAGTGAGCTCTGCGGGGTGAAGGAGGGGACAGCGCTCGGGAAGCCGGGCTGTGCCGCCGCCCGCCGCCGCCTGCTCTGCCCGCCGACCGGCCGCCACCGCAAGCCGGCTTTGCCGGGGGAACAGCGAAAGGGCTGGGCTCTGCCGTTCCGGGGAAAGCCGCGGACGTTTCTCTCTTTTTGGCAATCCCTCCCCCTTCCTCTTTATTTTGCTGTCTTTTTTTTTCCCCTCCTCCTTAGTCAGATTTGACAGGATCCCCCTCGCTGAGTTCGATACCCACACGGAATCACAGCCCCCCTCTCCCCACCCCGGCTCCATCCTGCAGGCCTTGCTCAGGCAGTTGTCCTCTCCCAGTTGGGTCCAGTAGGAACCCCGCCAAACTACAGGTCAGAGCATAGCCCTACGGTGCGGGATGTGTGCGACTGTGGGGGGCGTGATCTCCCACAAAGCCCTTAGACTCTGTCCCCCGACAAACTGCCCTAGGCTATGGGAAATGAAAGCCGGAATTTGAAAGGTCTTTTTTTTTTTTTTTTTTTCTGTCGGTGCCGGTGATGTACTTCTCTTGTTGCTGTTGATGAATCGTAGAGCTGTCCTCAGTCTGCATCTTACTTTTATGAAAACACACTCCCGTATAGGCATGCGGGCTCCTACACATACACCTAAATAAATGCATTATCAACACACAAACGTATTGTGGTTGGAATTCAACCTGCAGTCACACAGGTCGAAAACAAAACCCCCCAAGAATGGGGAGAGGAAGGGGAAAGAGGGAGCAAAGATCGGAATCAGCCTCAAATATCTGCGATGCATCCAGAAAAATATGCCAATCGCATCCTATCCTTGCATTCACACTACACATCCCACACACGAACGCAAAGCCTGACCCAGCCCCACACGCTGATAAACACGCAACGCAGAGGGGCAGACATATGTGTGCTGGCATAGAAGGGATCCCCGAAACGTGCGTGTGTCTAGACTGCAGCCGTACACGTGTGCATGGGCGCGCATCCCCGCACACGTCGCTACGCACAGCCTGGGCGCCACGCGCGGTTCGTGCGCACTCGTGTGGTTCATGGTCCGGTCTGGGCGCAGAGAGGGCCGGGGGTTTACACAGGCCGGGGTGCAGCCCCTAGCAGAGGCGAGTGCACGCCACCTTCCTCGCTCGGGAAAGGGGGACCTTCCTGGCCGGCCACGGGGACCAGGCTTTCCCGAGGGAAGAGCCCGGGCCGCTTCCAGGAAAGCCAGAGAGGAGGAGAGAAGGGATCTCCCAAAGCCTGCAGGAGGGAGCCTCAGGAAGGGGGGATTCATAAATGTGTCAGTCCTGCTGCGCGGAACCTTTCCTCGAAGCATGCGAGGGAGAAAGGGCTGCTCAGCCGCAGCCGAGCTACCTGATTGCTGAGCAGCTCTTCTTATTTCCTTCTCTTGCAGTGGGATTGCCTCGCTACCAGCATCACCCCTCTCCGGTGTGTGACAGGAAAGATTTTGTCCTCAATTTTAATGGCATTTCTTCTTTTCACCCTTCCGCTAGTGGATCTTACTACCACCACCACCACCATCAAAGCGTCTGTCAGGACATCAAACCGTGCGTGATGTGAAGGCAGCGCCCCAACAGAGACAATCTGGTGGCAGTGAACAGAGCCGAGGTGTAGACGGACCCACGCAGATAAAATATAATGTGCACTCTGATAGCATTGAATAGTACACGAGTCACTTAGCAAAACTACCTAAGGAAGCAGTGTTTTCGGTTCCCCTACACTCCCTGAAGGACACGTACAGCTGATAAAACACTCCAAAGCTCTGCCTAGAAAATTGCCTTGTGTAATGTGATGGGTTAGGTGAGGCTCAAGTGTTCTTATGCCAAGTCTGACCTGGTTAATCACGAAATGCTTTTCCGTGTTCTCCTAAGGAATCAGGCTTGGGGAAAGTGAACAGTTCGATGTATTTTTATACGAGAAAGTGTCTTGGAATAGGAAAAATCTCCCAGCTCAGCACCTGCGAGGATTCCCCCTTCCGTTGTTGCGTTAACGGGACGTTATTCCTTTTTTCTCTCCTCAAGCCCCTCCAAGGACACTTTTTATGGACTCCAGCACCGACCGATTGATATTATTAAAACAATATTTTTAGCCCTTTCGTGTATAGACTTTAAGAAAAGTTCATTTTTTTCCAGTATTGCAGCAATACAACGTTTTGTTTTTTATTTTTACAAAAGTTGTTTTCTACCACAATATTTTTAAATAAATATTTTAAATAAATCTCGTGTATACTCACACACTATTGCTTTAAAAGGAGAATATATTTGCACTTATGTATACTTTTTACAGTTTGCCAAAATATTTTGATGTACAAATTTTTTTTTTCCAATAAAATGTATATAAACGAACGCACACTGGACAGGCACTTCTTTCCTTCGGCTCCTTCCGAGAAACCTCCTTTCCCCTTACATCCCAGAGTGTTAGAGCTGCAACACCAAATCTTTTAGCCGCTGAAGGCAGAGGAGAAGAGCGAATCGAGGGGGGCCGTGCCCGAGGACCCCAGGCTGCGCTGCCCACCCGCCCACACTGCCCACCCTCCTCCCCCCTCGCTGCTTGATAGACTTTGAAATAATCCGGGGGGGAGAGCGACACACAAAAGCGGTAAGGTCCACAGGGCCTGCTCGCTCTCTTTCAGGGCTGGATCCGGTCCGAAACGCCCTGCTGGCTGTTTAGGGCTATTTCCAGGTGTCCCCGTCCCCCGACGCCGCCTGCCCATCCGCTCCCGTCGGGGCCCCTGCGTGCCGCGGCGGGGCTTTGTCAGGCCCCGGGGCAGGATCCCGTGTGCCGGGGGGCACGTCCTGCGGCGGGCGGCGAGAGGGATCGGAAATAAAACCGTGGCTTGACGAGGACTACGGAGGCCACCGAGAACGGCGTGGCCGCAGAAGGGGAGAGAAAAAAAACCCAAATAAATAGAAAACGAAACAAAGCAGCAGCGAAATCAAAAGCGGCCCCGAAATACCCCAAACACAACAACACAAGCCCCCGAGGTACCCTGTGCCCAGCCGCGCTGAGCGGCCCCTGCCCGCAGCCGTGCGCCGGCAGCCGGCCGCCGGCCGCCGCTCGCCGGCGCATCCCGCGGAGGCGCCGCGCTCCCGGGCCGCCCCCCGTCCCCACGCGGCCCTTCCGCGCCCCCCGCTCCCAGGGCTGCCCGGGGCGCCCCGCCGGCCTGCGCGGCCGCGCAGCGCAAGGAGGGGCACGGCCGCGGCCCGGCACCCCTCCGCGCTGGGCCACCCCCGCTCCCCCCCGGCCCGCGCTCCGGCACTTGTAGACGCGGAAGAGCGAGGGCGTTTCAATACAATTATATATATATATGTGTGTGTGTGAGTGTGTATATATATATATATATATATTTAATTCTTCTTTTTTCTAATATGTATTTATGCTCAAACATGCCCTTTTCTTCCCTGAGCTTCTCAGGGCCTGTGATAAATTATATAGTCAGTTTCAGAGTTTGCTCCGACCACAGTGCTGTGTTTACATTCTTTCCGAGGCAAGCCTGCATGGTCGTAATTTATATCCTAAACACTTGAACGTAACTTGTTTATACAGGAATGACAGGACCTCAAAGACAAAAAAACTGCACTTGCCTAACACGGGGCCTCGCGCGGGGTGCCAGTGCCCTCCAGCGGCCCGTCGCCGGCATCGGCCTCCCGCACGACCTAGCCTCTGCCCAGCCCCGCCGCCGGTAGCATTGCAGCTTTGACTGCATTTTTGTACTAGGATTTTTTTTTTTCCTGCTTCTGAATGCGATTACATCCCAGAAAATGTGTCTCATGCTCCCACTGACTGTGCTCCTAAGAAAGTAGAAGGATTTGTTAGGGCATCCTTCAGTTTTGGGCTTCCTTGCTCCCCTATAATGATTAAAGACTATTCTCTTTCCACAGGTCGAGGTTCTCTTTTTGCAATTAAAGCTTCCCAAACAAATGACATTTCAGAAGCAGTGCTCTTTAGATATCAATATATTCCTGGCTGCTGGCAGTAAAATGAACCCAGTCTCTTTTTTCTGAATATAACGGTGACCAGCAAATAATAGGGAAGAAGGAATTGGCCAGATTTTTAATTTGATTTGATTTGATTTGATTTTGTTTTGATATTTGCTTTTATTATAGTACTTTCTACCATAGGAATTTGGTTCTTGTTTAGACTAAAGAACTCCAGCGGCCTCAGAGCTAGTGAGAGTCAAGACCCGGGGCTACACCACTGAGAAGACAAGGTATTTGTCTCTTAGCCATACACTTAAAAAATCTTTTAGTCCTTTTACATTTGTTAGCAATCACTGAGCATGCCCGACTGCTTCATATTTTGGAGAAAGGAAGTCTTTGTTAGAGATCCAGCACCCTGAACCTTCTAATCACATATTAGTTGTTGCAGTACCCATCTCTGAGACCCCTGGAGGGCTTCAGCATCAGAGAAAACTGAAATTTCTAGTGTAAAAACAAAAGCAGGAATCTAGGTATGTATATTTAGTCTGAGCATCGTGAAAGACACCAGGAGGGCAGACCCAAATCTGAATGTGCATTTGCTAGTCACTTTGTGGGGAAACCAGAAGTTGCTATGCTAAAATGCCCATCAGTTGGTATAAAATGCTGGATTGTCTGTATCTGTGCAGCTTTCTAAACTGGTATTCTTTTCTATGACAACACTTCATTCTCTTCCTCTTTATCTTTTGTGATCTTTTCATTCCTTGCTTGCTGAGATGTCCCTTACTGCTTTGTGCTCTATTAGTGAATTGCAAAATGCTGAAGCCCTCCTTTTTTTTTTTTTTTTTTTTTTAACAGTGCTTTAGTCCAAGTAGCGCCCAGCAACAATCATCCCACCTACATTGACTGAGTTTGACAATACGGTCACCCTTGATTTTTGGTCTCAGGATCCAGCCCATACAACCACTTTCTCTTTACTTGCGAGCATAAAGTAGGATGAAAACAGACAGCTTTAAGGGACACTTTTAGTTTATCCTGAAGAAGAGTTTGCATATCCAAAAAGCTACATTACTTTTTCCAAAAAGATCAGTTGGTCTCATGCTTTAGTAATGCCTCTGCCACAAACTTTGTCTCACTAATGACCTCATATCGCCACAGCTACAAGAAAGCTACTACTAATTACAAATAGTTACTCATCTAGACTGATCGTGTAGCTCACATTTGGTGAGGCACTGGGGCAAATGGATTGAATGTAGACTAATCCAAACATTTCCATTATTAGAGCACACTAGGCAAAGTTTCCGCAGGATGGGAATGAAATCACACTGCAGTGCCTCAAACAGTTTGCGTGTGATCTGCTATAATCTTACATACATATTTTCTCCATTCTCTGGTTTCATCACTGTCTTACTGCCTCAGTAGGGGGATTTTGCTTGTGAGGGTGTTTATGTTACACAGAAACAACTCTCAACCACTCCAAAGTTGCGATTGTTTGAACAATCAATTTAATGTTGGCAAAATTAGCCAAACGCAGAGATATCTTGTGTGGGATGTTGAATTTCTAGTTGATAGCTGACCAAAGTGTTCTTTAAAAGTCATTTTATTAATCCCTTTAAAACCCCTCGCCTATTATTCTATTAAGACCAACACCAGATTAATTTCTTACTACATTTCGTCCCAGCTGGCAAAGTACTTTGAGCCAACACAGTATTTTCAGTTTAGTCCAGGAATTTTAGTCTTCTTTGGAAGCAAAGAAAGCTAAAGTTTTTTTTTTTTTTTTTATTCAATCACAATAAGCCTGATTTTATTGAACTCAGAAAGATTTGCTCATAACATATACATGAGGTAATATTTAAAAAAGTCCATTCAATAAAATGCTAGCTATGTCACTTAGTCCCTGAGAAAGCAAGGTACTGCTTTCAATTATAATTTTAATATACCTGAGCATGAGAGTATTCCTATTAAAGTCAATGGGATTAAATATATGCTTAGGGTTAAAAGTGCTTTGCTGAAGAAGGATGATGCAGTGAACTGGGAGTAGAATCAAACACTACAGGTTCCTCCTATATGCTGCAGCTAAGGAGTATGTAAGAACTTGAGTAGAATATACCTGATCCATATACAGAATGAAAATTAATTCAAAACATACTCTAGCTTTGAATAGAGATGTATTTTATGAAACCTGCTGGCATTAATCTGCATGAAATACTGCCTTAGCTAATAAGAACACCCGGGCTTTATTTATATATCAAGCCATTTGATAGATACAAATGAAGAAAGAGGTAAATAGAAGCCAACATATTTTTGAACAAAAGCCCAGAGGTTCTTTCAAAGTTCAATGATCTTTCTGTCTAGATTATAAAGAATTCAGAGCAGTTTTGTGTGGCTTGCCAACTACCGAATACAGCTCCAAAACATCTGTAATATTAAACAACTTCAAGCCTCCTTTTTATGCTTGTTTTCATCCAACAATGATTTATTGAAATCTATTGGCTTCTCCATTGGTCATTTCTAAAAAGAAATATGCCGGGAGGAGGAGGAGGTTTTAAAATTTGTTGGGACACCATTATCAAACCACAGCTGGAACTAGAGGTATTTTAACAGTTGATTTAGATTTATTTAGGAGATTATGGAAAAAAGTTAACTTTGCTACATTGGGTATTTTAACTATTGTAAAGTTAATTTACAGTGTTGGGCAGAGAACCACTGGACTCAGGGGTATTTGACGTTTTCAGTGTAAATCAAAGCTGTATTGAAACTGAGCTTTTGAGGAATTGATAAAGGACAGATTCCTTGGACTAGATCCTCACTGGTAACGTTTTCCTTGCAGCAGAGCTGCAGCCCATTAATTTTCACTGTCCAAATACAGGTAGCATTAGTTTAAATTAGAAGTTTTATAACTGATTTAGCTGAGCTACTGAAATCCTTTATGTACACAATCTTATCTCATTTTCGGAGATCCTCTTTGGATTGGTTTATACGTGTCCTGATTAACATATACCAAACACATTTCACTTTATGAGGGCTATCTTTTTTTTTTTTTCATCACTTCAAACCAGTTTAAAATTACTCCCTGGGACTGAGTCTCATGCACAGCAGTTTTCTGATATGTTGAAAGGTGTGATTTAGTTCAAACTGCATAACTGTTTTTTATGGACACTCCGTCATTGTAATCCCTCATTTATACATGTACAGCTGCAAGCTACCCCCATACAATGAAATTTAAAGTGGTATCGGCTCCCCAAAGCAGATTGAAATTAAACAGCATAGTGTTTGTGACTAGACAATGTTGTGTTAAAGAGCTGCAGCTTTCCCCCATGAGAAAGCTGAATGTTAAAAACTGTATCTACAGCATGGTCACAGTGAAAACTCTCAGACAATTTTAATTGTTGAATCAAGGCTTCAAAATCAGCCCTTGGGTCTTCTTACATTTTTAATCTAAGGGTTTCCCTGCGAAAGATTTGCTAACCATTGCTGGCCTGCAGAGCATTTGCTGGTGACTTAGAGATAGCTGTCTGGTTACAGGACACTGGCTCCCCTTCTTTGTGGTGGGGAGAATACGAACAGATGGGAGGGGGAAGATGCAGTAATGATGAGAGGCAGCAGCATGATTCACTCGTTTCAGGAAGGAACAAAAGCACCTTCCACATTAAAACTTCTGAAACACAGAAATGTTTCCAGCTTCTGCCACATCTGCATGGGGATATGCTCTTTATACTAGTACGGCTGGATGGTGGCCTGGCCAATAAGCAAGGGAGAGCAGATTTGTTTACTGGAGAGGATAAGCTGCACCAGAAAAGCACTGGAAGAAGCTTACTTGGATCCCAAGTGACTTGCTGGGCAGAGCTGTAAAAGAAAGGGTGTAGATGCTGGACAGCAATGTGAATGTTACCCAGGCAGGCTGATCACTGATAAAGTAGGTGCAAGAACATGTGTAACTTGTGCACACATGATGGCAAGCTGTAACTTGTAACTGTAACTCGTGTAACTGTGAAGCAGAACTAGGTCTCTTGAAAATATCCACCCAGTTCCACTTCTGACATTGTGCACTGAATGCTGTGCTTTCACACATGAAAAGTGCGCCCTTATGATGATGACATGAAGTGCGCCCTTTTTCCTTTCTGTGACAGAAACAGACCTGCGCTGCAATTACTCACAAGCAGTCCTGTGTTGTTCTGGGAAGTGGAACACTCAAATACATGAATATGTTAGTTTAATCTAGTGCAAGGCAGCAAGGAGAAGCGAACAGGAAAAAAGCAATAGCTCAAGATAAGCTACCTCCAGTAAACAAACAGAGGCTTGTCCCAGGACAGCCATGGAGCAGGGGGTAGGAGGAATCTGGCTTGACTCCTCGTTGAAAGTGTCCAAAGCAGTCTGAACAAGCAGAAGCAGGGCCCAGGACTCCAGCCAAGTTACTCAGCAGGCTCAGAGGCTCTGTCAAGAAAGCTGTAGGAGCTCTTTAGAGAAACCTGCCTGAGACATAGGCCTGTCTGAAGCAGGCCAGCTTTGCTTAGGCTCCCAGCAGTAGGAAATAGGGAGATACGTGCAGAGCTGGTAGTTTTTCAAGTACCTTTTCTCTCTTTATTTCTTCTGTGAAAATCAATGGTCTGGCTTTCATAAGACTGTTTTAACCTGGATACTCCCAGTTGCAGGCTCCCCAAATGGTGGCAAAACTCAGCCCCAGCTGACATGCAGAAGAAGTGCTGCCAGCACTTGATGCAGTACTTGAGCCTCCGATGACAAAGCATGATGTCCCACCTGCAAGAGGAAAAGACCACAGCTCTGTGCTTGCACTCAGCAAGAGCACGAGGAGGGCAAAGGTGGAGCTAACCTGGAGCAGAGACGCCAGCCTGTGTGTGATGGTAACAGTGGTGAGTATCTAGGGAGGTGATGAAAGCAGCAAAAGCCTAATCTGGCCAACAGAGTGCAGTGGTGTGCAGTCAGCATGCCAGCAAGCTTTAGCATTAAACCTCTGATATTTTCTCCCTTCTTTCATTGCCCCTTCTCACATTTCCATCCTTCTCAACTACCCCAGAAAGTTTCCCCTTCTGCAAAGTGAGTTTTCTTTCAATCCTTGCTACTTGCTTCAGACAATGGGCTTTGTTACCAAAACCATGAAGGCAAGGAATGGCCCTGAATGATTCATACTTTACTGTTTCTGCTCTAATATAATAACAGCAGATACGCAGATCTCTGCCAGCCCTTGACATTTCCTCTACATTTTGCCACCAATTTCCTCCTTATTGTTATAGATGAATTGCTTGCACTGCAGCACTACTACAGGACCAGAGCTGAAGACATCTCTCAAAAAGTACATCCACATGTGCCATTTCCCAAGTCCAAAGGGAAGAATTATGATTCTTGAAACTTCCTCCTTTACTGTAGCGTGTTGCTTCTTTCCTCCTAAGTTCCTACTCCCTGAGGGAAATATCAGGAACTCTCCAATCTGGTTGCTGAAGGAAGAGGTCAAAAGAAAAGACAGGCAGAATAGATTAGGGCAGGCTCACAATTACTTAGTAGACCAGGCCTCGGGGAAGCCTGAGCAGTAGAAGCACAAACTAGGTATTTAGTCTAGCAGAGAAGGGCAAGTACTTCTGCCAGCCAGGACTGTATTTGGTTTGCTCCTTCTTGGCCCTGTCCTTCAGCCTCAGAGGGAAATGTGAACAAAAAGCCACATCTCATTGAAATCTGCTGTAAGCAGCTGACATTTGTCTATTCTAGGAGCATCCTGTCTTCCTGTCTTCAGCCACCACCATCCCTCACCTGCGTGCTGGCTGCCTCTTCAGAAATGGCTCTAAGAGCATACAGGTGGGTATTAGATATCTGAGCAATTTCTGCCTGCCCATAGTTGGTTCCTGATCTAAGACCCTTGGGGTCTCCAGGCAAGAACCGTACTCCAAGGGCGAAAAACAAAAAATAGAAGCTCATATCAAACAGACCATCACTTCCAGGGGCATCTCTGGAGATATCTTTCAGATGCATGCACCACAGCAAATCGTGGCTCTCCTGTGTACAGAAAAGCCTGGCTACTGATGGCTAAAATGAAGGCAAACCCATAGTCCAGACAAGGCTTTATGTACGCCAAAAATGTTTGTGTGTTGGCAAACACGGATCAGTCAGCTTGTTCATTTCCTGTATGCTGTTTGAAACCACCAGAGCCCCTTCTTACTATTTAGTCCTCTGAATGCAGAGTGAAATAAAAACGGAAGAAGAAACATTCAGCTAAGTCTCAGCCTCAGCGCTTTAGGAGGGACTGGGGCACAGGGAGAGCAAAGGACCCATCAGAACTGGGTAAGTCCCACATACAAGATTTGTTGTGTATAGCCTGCTCTGTGCAGATGATAATAAATTCCTTTCTTTGCTGTCATTCACAAGATCAGCACCTTGCTCCAGAAAGAGAGCTTGGCGCAGCTCTTTCACATCCTTACAGATACAGGCTGTAGGCACAGGCCTAGAAAAACACCATCTACCGCATAAAGAGGACGTGCTTTTATGTTCTCTCAAGTGGACTCAAATGTAATTAAGGAACTGTGGAAAGATCCTCATCAGTCCAGACTTGAGGCCCGTGTAGTCCAGGATCCTATGTCTGAGGGAAGGGCAGATGGAAAAATTGTAACTTAAAGAAAGTGATATGGGGGCTAGCGTTCCCTAGTTGCTCTTCCCCCCTGGTGGAAGGGTGTCTCTGGAGGGTGTGATCTTTCCCTTGAATGTCAGTCATTGTTTTAGAAAGATCAATTACTGCACCTAATTTTGCCAGGGCATCCATTTTGCAGGTTACCCACTTGCCAGTCTAAGAACTGCTTTCCACGTTCTGTATGAATTTATTTTCTGAGCCCATAGCTGAGTATTGCACCCATATAAGATACTCTTTCGACCTGTTCAGCCCATTTCACCAGCTCCAGATGCTTCATAGGAATGGGTAAGGTATTTCACAGCAGGCAGGTAAGAGATAACTTGCATCCATCCCAGTCACTCAGAGGGTGAAGATTGTGCTCAGCTTTGAAACCATGATTCCCTGTTTCTCTCCTCAACGTTTGTCCTTCCTGTAAGTCTTATAGGTCTTCATAGCATCATAGAAAGACCCAAATCTCACTTGCCCCCTGCTAAGTTCCTGGTCTATGTGGCATCCTGTACTGGTTGGCACCAGAGGCTGTTTAAGCGGTACTTTAAAAGATCGGTTTCCTTCTGTCCGTTTTGTCTGTATTTCTTTTAACTGTGCACAATGCCAAGACAAGGGAGAATAGAAGCTCCTGACTCATCTCAGCTAGATCATGATTGATTTTTAAGTAATTTTACGACATTTGCTCTTGTCGGCAGCAACTAACCACAACCTTCAGGCCTTTTGGCTCCTAGCATCTTACAGGGATTCCTCCAGTCCCCCATATCACAACAAATTAACTATGCTTTAGCAAACTATGTTTGTCTACAACATAGATACCACAGCTAGCTGTTAAAATTCCTTTTACAGAAAAGGGATTGAAAATAGGCATCAGAGAAGAGCGATCTGATTTTGTGTAGATCTCTGGTTTAGCAGGACATGAATCTTACCCTCAGGATGCACATTTCTCTTCATTGACTATAAAGGACTCCAGGTGATGGGTCAGATAACACTAACTGCTTTGTAGTTAGGCGAGGTGAATCCTGCTGAAGGGGTTAGGTCCTGAACACCACATTCTAGACAAGGCTGCACCGCAGGCTTCTAGTGTGACACGATATAATCTCCATTGCTCTCCGTGTGCAGCCCACAAGCTGCACAGTGAATAGCAGCTTCTATTACGTTGCCTGTGATGAGCCCCACGTCCTTTTCCAGGATTAATTTAACTCCCGGTCATATGAGTATTTTGTCTACCCCTCCAACATGTCCTATTTTGCATATACCATCAATTTAGCTCTATCTGCCATTGTAGGTCATTCGCCTGAAGGACCTGAGTTTGACTAACATAAACAACTTAGTTGTTATTTACACATTTCGCTTCCTTTCTCCAATTCTGCTTCCCAGATTGCCAATATCTGTGTTAAACAATGTCAGACCTTGGTGCTTCTCTGTCAGCCTTTTTCAGTGACAAAAATTGGCCATTTATTCATGTTTATTGCCTTCTATCTCTTAGGTTCAGCTTTAGGTTCATGGCTTCTCATCATATGACGGCCTTATTTTGTGCAGTAGACATTTAACCCAGACCTTATCAAAGGCATTTAACTGAAGGATATAACCCGGAGGTGGACGTCAGAGTTCAAATAATTATTTTACTCTCTTTGGTGCAGGAATCAGGTCAGAAATGTTTAAATGCAATTGGAAGACTAGAGTCAAGAGTGTACGTAATGCATTTCAAGCCTATGGATAAACTACTTCTCATCTTAGTTACACTAGTGTAAACACAGAATAGCTTCACTAGTTTTGGCTGATTCACTTTGTGAAAGTTGGTAGAACTGAAAGGAAAAATTAGCATAAAAGTGTTGTGAAGTTTACAGCCTGATTAAGTATTGTATCGTAAATATAATAAGCTGTTGTTATCAGTAACAATTTTATTTTAAAAAATCATCTTGCTTGATGCTTTGGGAACATTATATACTTACAGATATCACCTTTTTATCATTAAATGTACCTGTTAATGGAAGAGCTCAAAGTAGTTTGGAGAACTCAGTAAGAAGAGATGAGACTGAGAAAGAAATGCAGCAAATGCAGAGATCCCATTGAAAATATAAAAATTGTCGGTATCAGAACTGTAGCTGTGCTTTATCTTGCTGTTATTCTCTGTGACTGCAGAGAGCAAAACAAAAGAGGCTTGTAGGAAGAAACATGCAGGAAATGGAATAAAGATGGATGTAAGATGCCTCAAAAAAGAGTGGTGAGCAATGACTAGTGGACCATGAAGCAGGTACTCGTCCAAGAGCTAGCCTGTCTGGCTAGCAAGTTGCTCTGTCACCAGCCCTGTCTGGACTTAAAGCTGACAGAGACTCCAGTCTAAAAACTTTTCCGACAGGAAGATAGAGAATGGTGGCCTGCCTTGTCCAGCCCAAGAGAGGAAGTGCTGAGGCTATGTGGAACTTACCCAAAATTTGCAAGGAAAGAATGAAGTTTAAGTCATATTCACGCGTGCAGGCCTTCTTTGTTATTTTAACCCAGTTATCTGAGTACTGTGTTCCTGTTGATTCTTAAATGCTACTTTGTTTTGAAAAGGCCAAACTGCATCACTGAGTACATTGTCTGGTTACACAGCTCCCCGGAGGGAAGGCTTCCAGCAGAGATCCAAGTCAAAATGGCTCGGCTAAGTGAGTCATGGGAAGAAAAAGGGATCTGAAGCTGGGGCCCAGTCTGAAAGCGATGGTCCCAGCTGGAAAGGATGGAGAGTGCAGGGGCTGCTCACTACCAGGAAAGGGGCACCCATGGGGAGGCTAAAAAGGCATACAGAGGACAGCAAGCACATTAGTCCGTGGCAGGCACGTATTGGAAAGAGCAGGCGGATGCCAGCTCTTTTCGTAGCTCTGGGTTGCAGCATGCTGATGTAACCAAATCAATCCCAACTGCAAGGGCTCTTCAGGTACACATATAGTGTACCTGTGGACCTACAGCCTTCCCATAGTTTGGCTCCGATATTTCAGGGGGAAAAGATTCACACCTTAGGCCCAACAGAACCAAATCAAAATTGGACCTAGAAAGCCTGACATCCACCTGTTCCTGTGAGGTCACCTTTGAGCCTGCAGGGAAAGGCTTTTCTCACCTAATACAGAGGGGAAAAGACATGGGGCTGGGAAGCAGGTCCAAACTCAAGCGAATGAAAAATAGATTTTAAAAACCCCAGAGAGCTGGTTGGGGTGATTCTCATGAGGAAAGGGGTAGGGAATTCTGAAGAAAGGAAAGTGTTAGGCAAGGGTCCGGCTAGAACAGAGTGAAGCTGCGGAGGCTGAACTTGATGAATAAAAAGATGATTCTGGGAAGGCATTTTCTGGCTGAAAGGGGGAAGCTGACATGGCTGAACTGCAGGATCAGAAATCTTTCCCATTTGGTACAGCATAAGTGTGGAACAGCCATCACCTTTCCCTGCAATTTCAGTCCAGACAAGGAGATGCAGAAATGTGTGAAATAATACACTCGCAGTATGAGATGAGAAAATGGAGAAATCTACATAGGTATGAAAATTATCCTTAGTTTATTCTGGACAGGCACTTTGCTGTTTATCCACTCAGACCTTTTATTTTCCTCTCTCTAAAATATTTTACACTAAGGTTGCTAAAATAATTATCACAAGGATATCAGTTCCCCTTTGAAGCTAACACCGCTTCTCTGCACAGAGGAGACACGGGGATCTCAAGTGCAAGGTGATCTCTCCTATCAAAACTATTTTTAGATGTCAGATGACAGTGAATTTAGCCCACATATGGGAAACCTTTCACAGATGCCTGAAAAGATGAGCTTTAGCTGTCCTAACTACCTCAGTATTCCTGTTTCCCTTATACCTGTAATCTGTCTGCAGAGATAAAAAAAATCACTGAGAAATAATATAGATTTGCTCTTTCAGAAAAGCCTTCTTTTTGTCTTATCAGCAAAATAAGTACATCCTGTGCATAGAGACTTAAAAAAAAAATCAAAGTTCTCTGGGACTTCACCACTGGACTAGGCTGCCAGGGTATTATAAAATGGCTTAAGTAAATAAATAACATTGCATTGTCCCAAAACTCCTTTCTTGGAAAGCTTTGTATCCAAGCCCTTTATGTAGTAAAGGTAACATCAACATCTTCCTGGTCCTTTAAAATGCAGTCTATTATAGAGACTGTAAAAAGGCCACATAGGCCGTAAAAAATGTGGGGAAAAGATACTCCAAGAAGATTCCAAATAAGGCAAATCTGAAGCATAATTTATTACGGTAATAAATCCTCATGTAAATGTCAGCAGTCAGTAGATCCTGCACTTTGGTGATGGCAACTGTCCTAGCAGGAAAGAAGCAGTGTTTAGTTTGAGGCTGTAAAAATTCTCATCTGTAGCCTTCGGGCAGCCAGTACCCAGAAACTACCTCCCAGCCATAGAAAGAGATTCAGAAGTGAAAGATTGCTGTTGGATCTGGTGCCATGGTTACAACCATCAACAGCCTGAGGAGAAGCGCAGAGATGCAGCCGGAGCTGGATGCTGCATGCCATCTCTCAAGGTGAATCTCAGCTTTCTTCTGGGAAGCCGAAGATGCTTTTGTTATGGGAATGGTGTGCCACAACAGCAAGATAAATAAACTCTAAGGTCGAAGCCCCTTGCCTAATAGTTGTAGATTATTCATCATCCATCACTCTAGAGGCGTTCAGGATTCAGAAAGTCTAGAGCCACCCAGCCACTGAGTTTGGAGGAGACTGCTGGTTTAAATTGGTCAGCTTGGAACGGAGCCACCCCTCTGCAGAGCAGCTAGGCTAGCTGCTGGCTGGCAGGAGGCATTGCTATGATGGGTAAAGGCAAGCATGATTTTGAAGCAAGGAGCCCGTTTCTGCCCTCTGGCTGGCTCCTTGTGTGTTTTTCGTTTGGTCAGGCCAACATTTTCCAACACATGCTCCCTCTAAGCTGGGCTAGCAGAGTTCTCGTGCCCATGTACACTCGCATGCCTTTCTTCTTAGCTCTGCTCTGCCCTTACCTCAGCCTGTTACCCGGCATGCCTGACGCAGCCCTCACCTCTGCACTAGGATTATTCAAATGTATGTGAGGGGGGGAATGATTTATGACAGGAAACAATACCACAACTCAGGGTTTATATTGCTTTCAACTTTCATATAAGCTGCCAAAAAGCCTACCTTGATTGACTCATTTACCCGTGTCTATCAAGGAAGGCTGTGATATTATAGCATTAAGAGCCGTGATATTATAGCATTAAGAGCCGCTCAGGGTTTTGCTGAGGCACATAGCTACAGCTGTGTCACAGTCAGAGGCGCTGTTTATGTTTAAAAATAAAAACAGTTTATTTATAGGATGACAACACTCTCAAGGTGAAAAAACGGAGCATATATCCGGTGGGAGGAGAGTCACTGAACATGTCTGGAGTGAGGAACAAGAAGCCTGTTCTTGTCCTCCTTTTTCCATTTCCCCTTATTTTGCTTCAGGCTTCTCTTTCTGTCCCTGCCACACGTTCAGTCGTATCTTAGTCCCTTCCCTCCTATCTGTTCTCCCAGCCCTCTGTTCCCTCTCTGTGAGTCCCAAACCCAGTCACAACATCACAGCTTCGCAGTGTGGTAGGGAGGGGCAAAGAGTAGGGCTGGCCTGCGTACGCTGCCCACAGCCGTCTGCCTTGGTGGTGGCCCCTCTGGACCTAGCTCGCAGATTCTGGCTAGCCTGATTTCAGAAGTGTGCCTGCATCTTTGAAGCAACTATCATGGAGATGCTTTTCAGACATGGATGCTTTCCATAAGCAAGGCACACTCTCTCTGGGGTTACCCATCCTCCATGGGAGAATGCAGCCTGACCACATGGTCTCATGCCATTGACTCTGAAACACATTCCTTGCTGATTACTCTTTTTTTTTTTTTTCCAAAGCTGAGTGTTTACAGGCAGTTAGTCTGCAAAGATCAGTCACTATTGCAATTCCTTCCCCACACCTTGACAACTATATGGAATTTTTTAATGGTACCCTCCACAGTAAATAAAGGTGCAAAATACCATCAGCAAGCAAGAGGCAGGCTGCGTTTTTTCTTAGTGTAAAGGTGCCCAAAACTAAAAAGAAGAGCCAGAGAGAGTTAGGGACAAGAATAGGCACTATGAAGATACATGAGGTAGGGAACACCCTTTGGAAGGTTCTCATCAGGCTTGGATAGGGCTCAGGCTATGTTTGGCACTCACTGAAAAAGGTCTTATTTGAGTCAGCCTATTACTCATGTCAACAGCTTGCTCATCAAATCAGCCTCAGACCCTTCCCAGGCCCCAGTAGTTCAGACAGGCTGAAGAGCTGACCCCCAGAGCATTCCCACCAGAGAGCAAATGCAAAGGTGCGACATCAGGGAACAAAGAATTTTTCCCTAAATTCTGGAGGCCAATTAAACAACTGCAAACAGGTTTCCTCACCATCTTTTCAGGATCAGGCATCCTATTATAATTAAACCTGCACACTTGGAACTGGTATCTTAGAAAAGAAAGATGCTCTTCTTGAGGATGATTCCAGTTTCTGACCAGCTTCTCATAATTTTTTTAAAGTTAGGTCCCCTCAGAAAATGAGGGAAGATTGGTTGAAGGCGCTAGCAGTTACAACCTCTCCATTCTTCTCTGCTTCCCCTTTATGCTCCTGTCTAGGGTGATGGCCTGTTTCAGTATTTCTTCTGATTTTTAAAAACACAGATGTAAGCAGATAATGAGGCCACAGGAGGAGAATCCTTCAGGATGTCATGTTTGGTTTGGAATTATTTAAATGTCTGTTGCATTTCCTCTGAGCGCAAGGCAGGAGTCTGTGAAAGTACGCTGCTCCTTCTGCTACCCACAACACTGCTAGGGATGGGAGGCTGTGCGTGCATGTAAGCATATGTGTGCATATGTGCATGGGATGTTTTCTAATCTTTTCAGCATGGTTTTCTTTCCCAGGATAATGTGAAACACTTCTCCAGGTCACATCTCCCTAGAGGAAAAGATTTTAACTCCAGTAATTTGGGTGAAACTTGCTCTTTCTAAACAGCCTGCCTGTTTCGTATGATTGCAGCAAATTCATAACTCTCTAAATGATGATGACTTGAAAAGTGATTTTTGTGATTTAGATAAATTTAAATGTCAGTGGCTATTATGGATGAAGGTCATTGTTTTTAGATTGAGAGATCATAAACAAGACGTAAATTCTATTGCTTTGTCAGATACAAAAGAGTAAATAGCTGTTAGATGAATTATATGCCAAAGCTGAGGAAAAGGATCAATCACTCAGCTTTATTGCAAGGATGATACAAAGCAATTGCCCAAGATACTGTAACACAAAAAGAGAAACCTTCCTCACTATCTTCCTTGAAGTTAAAACTATGTGTGGCAAGCTGCTCTCTACTTTCCACTCAGCCTTAGACTTTCCAGCCTAGCTACCATGGATGAGGTCTTGGGAGGAGATGGAAAATAGCACTGATTAGAAGGCAAGAATCAGAAAAAGACACTTTGTGACAGACCATTGTACACAAAAGAACAGTAGCTTATACCACAAACGAATAAATAAAATTCAGATTTGGTGGCCACACACTTTGCTTTTCATAAGATATGAAAAGTCAGTGACATTTGAGCTATGCTTTTCCTAGCTCAATCCAAAACTCCCTGCGATCCATAGGAAATATTTAAAATAATGACTTGCATACATAAATGTTCAAAGGAAGTGCCAACATTAATGCTAGAAAGAGTTGTGCCGTTGGGAAACATGCGAGATCACCTGTTGACTTGACCAACCACATCTGGATCCAAAAGCTCAAATTCAGAATATACCGACCAACACAAAAAGTAATAGAATGAATTTTACAGTAAATAAATTAGAGGAAATTACAGTCTAATTCATCATTGTTCATGAATATGATTATACCTTAAACATAATAAATGATCATGACGTATTGAAGTGATTTTGGGGGAATTTACAGAAACAAGATTATTTCAAAGACGAGTAAGTTGCACACACACACGCACATTGGCATAGCTTCAAACATCCTATCCTAATACAGGTATTTAAGATTCGTCTTAACTACGAATTTTTCGTGTGCATCTGAAAATAACAGCATTTTATCACCTATACTTTTATATGTTATTTTTATTACTGCATACTGACATTTTAGTGATTTTTGTACCCATCAAAAAAATTTATCAGCTTCCTTTTTTAGCTCACATAACAACAAGCTTTTCCAAGCTAGTTAGTAGAAACCTTTCAAGTATTTTGATTTAATTCTAAGGAGACAATAAATGTGAGGAAGCGTTTTTAATGCAACTTATTGTACTGGTGGAGACTGTATAGCAAAGAGCATTTTTTCTATTTCTATTCATTGTGCCAACAGATGAATGATGCAGCTAGCCTGAAGTTTAAAATAGTAGTAATAATAATTTTTATCTAACTTGGCCATTATAGGCTTAAAGATGAATACGGTGAAGTGGACTCTACAACCACAAATGCATTCTAGAGTATTGCTATTGTTAAATAATTGTTCTGGGCTTGTCTTGTGGGCAAGATACTTTTCAAAGAGTAGCCCAGTAAGTATGACTATTAGATGCGAACACTCATACACATGCAAGCATACACCACCACACACACTCACACCCATATATAAAAGTAAATATTTATTAAATGGATATCTCAGTGTCAGCCTAGTTCTGTGTATTGACATGATCCAAGTCTGCAAGCCACAGCCACAGCTCAAAACAGATCAACCTATGAATACTTGACCTGGGAACAGTGAGAAATTCTTCTGCAGTTCACTGATCTCCCAATGTTTAACCCTTACCAGTTCACTTCTGGCTTCTGGGTGAATAGCTGAGATGGAGATCTGACTAGCAGGAAGTAGGATATGAAATAATTATGTATCTTCAGTAGATTAACTACCTTTGGGGAGCAAGGCCAGATGAAGTAGGACAGGTTCTGAACAGACAAACAACTCACACAGCACATGCTGCTCCCAGATGGGAAACAAGAAAGAAAACCTTTGAAACGGCAAAGGTTCTTACATTCAAATTACCCCTTTCCAAGTCTGTAATTTCTCAGTTAGGTCAAAACAGAAAATGAGTGATTACTGTTACAACTGGCATACACTCTGCACTTTGGCTCCATTTAAGATACACAACATTTTCCAGAGAATCATTTCGGATAATTTGTCTTGTGTATTTTAAGCCTTTTTCACATGTCCTGAAAGACATAAGCAATAAAACACCTTTAGGAGCACAGTGGCTGAAGAGGGGAGGCAGCCTGGGCCCAGTATCAGGGCACCGGGGTGCTTTTCCTGGCTGAGCCATTCATCTATCATATGACTCCAGATGGGTTGCTTACACCAATTCTCCCCAACTTGGCTGCCTAAAGTTCAAAACCTCTTTGGCAAGAATAATTTCCAATGTCAATAGTGCTGTTTATCTTCACACAGAAAAAAAAAAAACTGCAGCTAGATACCTAAGTCCAGATTGACAGGCAGAAATGAACGTTATGATTTGCAGAACTAAGCTCCCACGGGACTGGTGCATGGCACTATACGTATTTGCGTATTCAGAGTGCCTAACTTGCGTGGCCTTGCAGCATCAGTGTAAGGAGAGAGGGTCCTCTAAGGAATTTGAGAGCAGAAGCCACACTTAAGTTCTCTGAGGACCTCATGCTCCTTGTGCCCTAGTAGTCCAGCCTGCGTGTCTGCGGAAAGGGCTGTCGCTCCTCTGCGTCCAGACTACCCTTTTTTATGGAAAACATCATCACAGCAAGGAAGGGTTGAGGATTAAGGAAGGCTCTCACTCTGTAGTAGGTCAGGGTGATCACACACATACAGGAAACAGTACAGTATTTCTGAGTTCTCCAGAGAAGACATAGTCTCAGCTTCCCCAAAGGGAATCCTGTCTCTCCCCATTGACTCCACAGGGGAGTGCATTCCCTCCTCACTTTTTTTGTTATACTAAAAAAATAACCACGTTCTTTTAGATAACTCTAAATTTGTTC
Organism: Struthio camelus; assembly: GCF_040807025.1. NCBI lineage: Eukaryota > Metazoa > Chordata > Aves > Struthioniformes > Struthionidae > Struthio > Struthio camelus. The sequence continues at coordinate 105,303,477 of NC_090943.1, forward strand.
TAAGTGAAATAACACTTTTACAAGTGACTTGTAAAAATGTTGTACCTCTTGGCTTTCATTAAGAGCATCTTTATGCACTTGCTTCAGATATATCTTCTTGTCTTATTAAATTTGGCATCTTTCCACTCTGTCCTAAATCAATGGCCTTTCTCAAGAAAATTTCTCTTCAAATTCAGGCTCAGAGTTTCTTATTATTAACACAAAAGAGTGAAGAAGAAATTTTAATTCTGCTTTGTGAAGTGGAATTGCTAAAGTATCGTTCTAGCCAGAAAAACATTTATAAAAATAAAACTATCATAACTCTCTAAATAACTCAGATTGCTGTTTAGAGGCATTCTATCTATGAATTCTGCTCCACTTACCAGTAGACCCATCTTGTTCCCAATTGCTAATATCCTAATACAGCAAATTCAGCCCAGCTCTGAAAATCAGAGTTCCCATGTTCACAGACTCGTGAATCTTCAAGGTCAGAAAGGACCTCCTGATACAGATAATTGATGAGCCCACAAAGGGAGAAGTTCTGCTGGACCTGACGCTGCAAACACGGAAGAACTGGTCAGACACGTGAAGATCAGGGCAGCCTTAGCTGCAGTGACCATTAGATGGTGGGTTGAGAATCCTGAAAGAAGGGAGTAAGACAAATAGCAGGAGCACAACCCTGGACTTCAGGAGAGCAGACTTTGGCCTGTTCAGGGACCTGCTTGTGAGAAACCCATGCAATATGGTTCCGGAGAAGAGGGGTCCAAATGATCTGATTGATTTTCAAGGATCACCTCTTCCAAGCTCAAAAATGGGACATCCCAAAAAGCAAAAAATCAAGCAAAGGCAGCAAGACACCTGCATGGACGAACAAGGAGCTCCTGACTAAACTCAGATATGAAAAGAAAGTGTGTAAGAGGTGAAAGGTGAAAGGAGGATCAGATGACCCAAGAGGAATAGAGACACAGCCCAAACATGTAGGGGTGAGGTTAGGAAGGTCAAAGCCCATTTGGAGTTTAGTGTGGTAAGGGACCTGAAGGGCAAGAAGAAAGACTTTTACAGGTACATCAGCAGCAAAATGAAGCCTGAGGAAAACACGAGCCCAGTCCTGAACGGGGCAGGGGACCTGGTGACAAAGGACATGGAAAAGGCTAAGGTACTCAATACATTCTTTGCTTTGGTCTGTACTGGTGAGACCAGTGGGAAAATCTGGAGCAAGGAGAACACATCTTTGGTGGAGGAGGATCAGATTAGGGAATATTTAAACAAACCAGACATAAACAAGTCCGTGGGACCTGAGGGTATGCACCCATAAGTGCTGAAGGAGCTGGCCAATGTCATTGTGAGGCCATTCTCGAATACCTTTGAAAGGTCATGGTGACTGGGGGAGGTTCCTGAGGACTGAAAGAAAATAAGTGTCTTTTCTATCTTCAGGAAGAGCAAGAAGGATCCAGGAAACTGCAGGCCAGTCAGCCTCACCTTGATCCCTGGGAAGGTGACAGAGCAACTAATCCTGGAAAACATCTCCAACACACAGAGGACAAGAAGATGACTAGGAGTAGACAGCACGGATTTATGAAGGGGAGAGCTTATCTGATCAACCTGATAGCTCGGTAGACAAGGGGAGAGCAGAGGATGCTGTTTATCTCAACTTTAGTAAGGCTTTTAACACTGTCTCCTATAACATCCTCATTGACAAACTGATGAAGTGCAGGCTAAACAAGTGGCCAGTGACGTGGACTAAAAACTGGCCAAACTACCAGGCTCAAAGGGTTGTGATCATGAAGTCCATCCATGAAGGTATGTGGCATGAAGTCCAGCTGGAGGCCATTTATCAGCGGTGCGCCCCAGGGTTGATACTGGGCTCCATACTGTTTAATATTTTCATTAAAAACCTGCTCAATAAGGGGGAGTGCATGCTCAGCAAGTATGGAAATGAAACAAAATTGGGAGGAGGGGCCAGTAGGCCAGATGGATGTGCTGCCATTCAGAGGGACCTCGACAGAAAGGGGAAGAGAAGAACCTCATGGGGTTCTACAAGGCATAAAGCAAAGTCCTGCACCTGAAAAGAAATAACTCCATGCAACAGAAGAGGCTGGGGGCTGATCAGCTGGAGAGTAGCTTTGTAGAAATGGACCTTGGAGTCCTGGTAGGCAACAAGTAAACCAGCAAGGTGCCTTAGTGGCAAGGGCAGCCAACAGCGGCTTGAGCCTCATTATGCCAGCAAGTGGAGGGAGGTGAGGGCTTCCCTCTGTTCAGCCCTGGTGAGACTGCATCTGGAGTACTGTGTCCAGTTCTGGGCTCCCCTGTGTCCAGCTGTGGGCTCCCCAGAACAAGAGATATGGGCCTAATGGGGTGAGTCTAGCAAAGGGCCAACAAGATGATTAAGAGTTTGGAGTATCTGTCATATGAGGAGAGGCTTAGACAGCTGTAACTGCTCACCCGGAACAAGAGAAGGCTCAGGGAGGATCTTGGCCACATATGTAAATACCTGATGGCGAGGAGTAAAGAACATGGAGCCAGACTCATGTCAGTGGTATCCAGCAAAAGACAAGAGGGAATGGGCACAAACTGAAAGATAGGAAATTCCATTTAAAAGCAAGAAAGATTTTTTATGGTGAGCGTGGTCAACCACTGGAGAAGGTTTTCCAGAGAGGTTGTGGAGATATCCTTGGAGATATTCAAAACGCAGCTGGATATGGCCCTGAGCAACCTGCTGTAGTTGATCCCACTTTGAGCAGGGGAGTTGGACTAGGCAATCTCCAGAGGTCCTTTATTTCCTTATCCGTTCTGTGATTCTGCAACCACAGTGATCATTTTGTCTAATCTCTTGCATTATACAGGCCACAGAATTTCATTCATGGCTTCTTCATACACACAGTTCATAAATGCTGGCTGAACAAAGCATCACTTTTAGACAGGTGCCTGGACTGAGGTCTAAGATTTCAAGTGATGGTAAATCAACCATACTCTAAGGTAAATCAACCATACATCTGAGTTACTTCTCTTTTAATTATCTTCACTGTCAGGAAATTGTCCTTCTCTCTATCTAATTGTTAGCTTCTCCATTAATAATTAAACTTTCCATAGCCCAAATTAAGTCTCCAGGCTCTGCTTGTGAAAAAATACTGCATTCGCTAAGTTTTACCCAAGTACAACTGACTTGACCTTTCCAGACACTTCTGAGGGGCACACAAGACCAAGAACTGGGTCCACTCGACTCCTTCAGCCTCATAGCTGGGAAAAGCTAAGAAGAGGACCACGGATTGCCAGACACAACAACTTGCAGGCATGGCAAGTGGACCAGCAGTACTGTTTTTAAGATGCTTTTTAAGGTAAAATCATAGTTTTGCTAATCAAATGACTACCTGAAGGATAGCAAAAGTTGCCCGTTTGAGACCCACCCTAAAGGTGGCTGGCTGAGACCATTTCATCCCAGTTTCCTCTGCACAGGCTCCCTCCCATTTAGGCGCTTGGAAATTCCTCCTGCTCTCTTCTCACAGATCCGGAGAGCTCCTGCAGAGAGTGAGCTGCCAATTAGGCCCTGTGCTCTGATGATCTATGTAAAGAATAGAAAGTCACTATATTAAATAGACAATATAAATAGATTGTGTTATCAGTAAGCCATTTTTCCTTCCTATGATAGTTACATGAAATTTCCTACTTAGTGGAAAGGAGGTACCCCTGCTCTTCGGAAGTATGATATTTCAACTTTTTTGTGACTCAAAGGCATACCCACTCAAATTCACTTTTGATCTTATTACAATAGCAGCACACATTTAATACTGCACTCTAAAACCAGGGCTTCTTGTTTCTAACTCTCTGCCATCCTGGTTTGGCTGGTCTCTAATCCCTACCACAATACTAATTTTACCTAATAATCATCCTCACCATTTTTCCTTAAATAAGCCCACACTAACCAAAGTGGTGAGGCTTAATTTCTTTTGTAGCCCAATATCTCCATCTTATGGTCATAGCATGTATAAATGCTAAGCTTTTCAGTAGGCATTTTACTATGACTTGTAGTGGAGACTTTCTTTAGCAAGTAAAACCTACTTTACTATTTCATCTGAAATAGGTTTTTTCCTCAAAAAACTTTGGGTATTTTAGCAAGAGATTACTGCTGAACCTTTTTCTGAGGGGAGAGTTGGTATGAGTCACTAGTGACTTACACACTCACAAGCTATACTCTTCAACACCAGTGCCGCACCTCAGAAGGAGACAGAAGCTATTTGCACAATATCTATCCATCCACATGCTAACAATCCACTGTTTTTTACCTTTTGGGTTCCCTTCTGTTCCCCCCCCAAATTCCCAAGGGATAAATAATTAGTCCAATATTAACAGTGTATATCTATTAATGCTTTTACAATCTTTCTTCGATATGAAGTTCAAATCAATGTCATAGGGCACCAAACAAAGTTAGAAACAGATACACTGATAAACTCTCCATAGCGTACTGTTTGTTTGCTATCCCAGCCTGGCTGCTCATGGCTTGCATGGAGTAAAAGGAGCAGACCCAGTTGAGCAGATAACAGCGAAGACCTAGAGGAAGCGAGCTGGGCAGGAAACAGCTGCTGGTAGAGAACAGTGACGGACAACAAGACTGATTGCTCTCTCTGAAACGCGCTCCAGATGGTGATATGGTGCACTCTGGATCACAAAGAGCAACTTTGTTGTATGGGGCTAGAATATCAACATTTGCGTCTGCTGAAAAAAGGAAATTAATATGCTGAGGCCTCAAAATGAGACAAGAATAATGAAATCAGATCAGTATAGCTAGACTTTTAACATATGCACTATACATCTAGAATAACTCTATTTATGATGCAATTTATAGTGCACCTCTTCTCTCACACCATATCCCTGTTCCTGGCAGCAGCATTTGACTTACTGCAGGGAAAAAAAAAAAAAGAAAAATAAGAAACGAACCGAAAAAACAGTAATATTGAGCCTAGCTATCCTTATGACATAAAATGCACCTCATCTGTGCCAGTTTTGGCTCAGAGTCAGTCAGAGAATGTGCAAGTAAATTATTCTTTCAGGAATGGTAAAAAAAGCAGTTCTTGCCTCAAGGATTTTCTCTAATTAGAGAATGAGGCAAATAGCAAACTTTCCTTTGCTTACATAGTCCTCTTTGGATTGCTGCCTCTTCACAGCAAAAACTGATAACCGCACAGCATCTCTTCCCAAGACCAAACATTTGCTCACTAGAGAACTGAATTCAGAAGACTGTATTTATCACTATCACCTGGCAACATCTGCAATAACAGAGCATTTTAGTAGGCAAAAATAGGGATTTTGCCAGATGTATTAAGCATTTTTGTCAGTTTTAATGCAGCCTAACGATGAAGGCAAATACGTAGTAGCCCATCTACTTTGTCCATCCACTAGTCCATCCACAAGTGAGAGTCTATCGTCAAGTGTATTGCCAGTATGGCTTTTAATAATTTAAATTAGATGTCATGCTTCCATAATACCAGATGTTGTGTTTTGGAAGGTCTATCGAATTTTTTCCAAGATGCTGTGGTTAAGTTTAGTCCAAACACTCCTGCAAAAGGAGTGCTGATGGAAATTGCATCATAGGGAAGCATACAGATGCCTGCTCTCATACAGTGACTTTATGGGATCAGGAATAGGAGACGCTCTGTAAGTGGGATGTAAGACGTACTTGTTTATTTAGAACAGCACCTGTCCACTGCAACTCTGCAGTATGACTCATATTGCACTAAAACATGCCCATTCCCACATAAGCAACAGAGACTCCAAAACACTTGGGTCGCACAACAAATACCATGGACTGAGGGGTTACAGTTGAAAGATCCTAGTGGCATATACCTGTTATCATCAATGCAATCTTTTCTTTAAAATGAGATATCATCAGCAAAGGCTATATAAACAGTGTAACGGTAAAATGAAAGAATGGGGAGACATTACTTCATACTGACTTTTTCTTTGGCTGAATTTTTCAAGCAACATTAAATCCCAGCAGCCTTTATTTAATCCAATAATTGTCAAGAAACCTGCTTTGGATTTTTCAGCTAGAGTGAACTGATGGTAGGTGCTGGAATTTGCTGCTTTCCCAGCTCTCTGCATGGAGTTGTGGGTTAGTACTGCTCTAAATGTCAGTGCAGGAGATGCAGCCTGGGCAGCACAGAACCCCAAATGGGACCTTTTCACTCAAGGCACTTCCCATCACATGCTCGTAGTCAACAAATGATTTATATACACTGAGAGTTATTTCTGGTCATGGGGCTTAGAGTGGTTCATCCCATATAAAACTGCACTTGGCAACAATCAAGTTTAGAGCTGATCCATGGTAAGCTCCCAGTGTAAAAAGAAAACAAAACAGTGGTATGAAATAACATAGAGATCAGAAATAAAGAAAAGAATATCTTTTAAAAATTGAAAGGAGTGAGAAAAGGACATTTTCAATTACTGGTGTTCCTAAATTAAAGCATGGCAAGTTAAGAAGTTGAAGACTTCCAGTGGTAAGTTCCAAAATCTGTTCACCTCCTGGTATAAGCCACATATATGCAATAATTACAAAATAAATTAGAACTGCTACAGCTACACAATTATGCAAAATACTTCTAATTTTCCAGATCATCACTTACTGAAAGTAGGCAGTGGTTAATTGCAGGCCATTTACCGATGAAGAAAAAAACTGAAGCATTAACTCTCTTGTGCCAAAGAAAATCCTGCAGCCCAAGTCACAAATCATCTTTCTTTGATCACATTAGTAAAAACAGCCTGCTGAAGTTTTTAACAAATGATGATGATTGTCAGCTCTTTCCAAAATTAAATCTGATTTTCTTAATTCACTATCCAGGATTCTTAAACTGATCCTATAACACACATCCACTGTATTCTCTCTGTGGGACCATCAAAGATTTTGCAGAGTTTGTAAATGGTAGGTGATACAGGCATATTGCACTGCAAGACAAAGTCCAGGAACATGAGTTTTAAGCTTTCAGCAGGACAGTGCCTGCATTTAATCACTGCTCTTTCCTTTCCAAATTCAGGAAAGTTGTTTATAGGATTTTTGATCTGTACTGAAGGGCCATTAAATAATGATATCATCCAGCTCCCTTTGGCTCTTTATTCTCACTCTGTCTATAGCATATCCACAGAAATGCTTATGATCACTTCCTTAACAACTTAAAGGTGATTAACAACACTGCTTCCCAGGAACAGCAATTATAAATAGCACAGCAGAGTTAACAGGACTGAGGAACTAACGTATCTGCCAATACTAGCAGTTACCAGCTTATCAATAGAGCTAAACAAATATTCTCGGAGCCCTTAATATACTATGCATATCTGCTTGCATTGCCAGAAAGACCAGCTTTGCCAGATATTGCTATGACAGATATATCTTGTAGCGTAAAACTGGATGTGCGATCAACCGTTTAGCCATTGGATATTCTAGTGAGGTTATCTCAGGAACCCAAAGAACTGGAGATTTTTTCATACAGACTAAACATCCCTGAACCTGTTCCAGAATCAGTGGGAGCAGGGTTCTGGTAGATGCTGCTTTGCTCAGGAGAATCAAAACGCATTTGAGTGCTGCTTATGATTTCAAAGACTTTTAACCTCGTATATCATTGAACTTTCTTGCACTTCACTAATGTTAATGAACTTTACCTTGCAATGCTAAAAAAATAAAACTTAAAGTGTCAATTTAAAAACAGATGTATAACAAGAATCCAAACACTCACAAATTATTGCTATGATAAAGAAGATACAACTTCTGTTTTTTTCTGAATAAGTAAGAGGTGAGATCTAGGGAAAGGGCAGTATAGTTGTTGAGGCAGCTTTCTTTACAGAGGTCCTATAGTCCCAGTAAAATGAGTTCATGGGATGAGTCTATCTCCTTGGAACTGCTTCAGTTCAGAATATTTTTTAAAATATTATGTATACATCACACATCCGAAAATGTGAAGGTGTAAAATGCAAATAAATTCATGGAGAGCACCCATGTGCAAGGACCAATGGCCATCATATACCTGAATGTGAAAAGGCTTTGCTTTAAGAATTATTGAAATAAGATTTAGAAAAAAACTCCTTTTCTCAGGGAAAAGAAATGTTACCAGATGACGAAGAAGGACAGGGGCCACGGAGGCATCCAGAATCATCAGGAGCAGGTGTTTGAGTGTCCACAGGTTTCTCAGCACCATCGCTTAAAGCAATGAGTGTCAACGGAGTTTATCTTCCAAAGGTAAGGCTTGCTGAGGCACAGGAATACATCTGGAATTGAATCCGCTCTGCTTTTCACTTTACCATTGCTTCTTCAGTCCACAGGCCAAATCCTGCCACGTCCTAGTCCCCAAGCAGCGAGGACCTGCACGTTGCTCTGAGCAATGCCGAGGCCAGCCCATTCAGGCTCAGCTCTTAGGCAAGCCATGGGGGACAGGATGCAATGAAGAATAGTCTTTCTGAAGGGGCATATGGGAGCAGCAGGAGATGAGCCTGAAGAATTCGGACCCACGAGCCTAATCCTTGACTTGCCTTTGCCTGCAGCTGAGGGACATGGTCAGGGTAAGGGGCCACTCTGTCTTGTCCCTTGTGTAAATCCTCTTGTGTCTCCCGAGTTGAGTGAGCTAGCAGTGAGCTGTAGGGAAGGCATAATCACAGAATCACAGAATCACAGAATCGTTTAGGTTGGAAGGGACCTCTGGAGATCATCTCGTCCAACCTCCCTGTTCAAGCAGGGTCACCTAGAGCATATTGCCCAGGATCACATCCAGACGGGTTTTGAATATCTCCAGGGAAGGAGACTCCACCACCTCTCTGGGCAACCTGTTCCAATGCTCTGTCACCCTCACAGTGAAGAAGTTTTTTCTCAGGTTCAGATGGAACTTCCTGTGGTTCAGTTTCTGCCCATTGCCTCTTGTCCTGTTGCTGGGCACCACGGAGAATCTCTCCTTTCTCCTCCCTCCCCTTGCACCATCTCTCTCCCCATGTCCACTGTCCATGAGGTAGTTCTGTCCTGAAGGCTGGTAGCTGGGAGAAAGGACACAGCACTTCACAGTAGACCTGCAGCAAGCAAGCAGTAAAGAAACACAACTGGCTCAGGAGTTGTATACAAGACTTTTCAGGAATATCATTAAACATAGATTTTAAAGTTCTTTAATGGGACCTAGAGCAACTGGCATTCCATTTCCATGCACTTAGTGTGTGTTTTGCATTAAACATTAATCACGATCCTTGAATATTTAGGCACAAAGAATTCATGTGTTTTCTGACATGTGTTGATGTTGGATTTATAGTTAAGATATTCTAAAGATTAAGTGCTCCCCTTAGTGTTAGCAATTTAGAAGGCACACAGCTATTTCCTCTCACCTAAATATGTGATGATGCAACAGCCAAAATAAATACCCCCAAACACAGTCAGGTTAAAGTGCCCATAATACCAATGAGACACAGCTTTAATATAAGTAAAATACTGCATATAAGCATTTGGCTGGGTTAGAGAGGAGAAAAAAAATGTAAGATTAGCTCCAATATACACTCATAATCCATTGCATAGGAAAAGGGATAATTGCAACTTAATTTGAGGAATTTTGCAAAGAGGTGTCTTTAAATTAAAATTATTAAATATGTGAAATATAATTACACCTATACAAATAAAGTCATTCAAAAAAGCAGTATTATTACTGAGTTATTAGAGCTACTATTATTTATAAAGCACTGAGACTTTGCATGCCACCCTTAGAGAAAATCAATACTGATTAAAAATCAAAAGTCATACCTCAGCCCAAAGATCCAGTCCCTAGCATAGATCATCTGTGAATTCCTCCATATAAGCGAAGTGCCTGCTTGGCACAGGCTGGAAAGAAATCATCCCCTTCAAACTTTTTTCCCATGGAGTATAAATAGCATTTCTAGAAGAGAGGTAGGGAGGAAGGGAAGAAAGCTGGCCCATGTAACATAAGAGCAGGCTTAGTGACACAGCCATGGCCTCGTCTTTCCCTGGAAGCTCAGGAGATTAGTGAAGTGCAGAAACAATTGAGCCATTTCTCCTCCTTTGCTTTCACAATAGCTTGGGGTGTTTCCATGGCACAGGTGAAAATCAGTGCCACAGAGTTCAGTGTTACAGCAAAAGGGGAATCGGTGATTATACCAAGCGTGAAAGCAATGGTTGTACTGGTTAACGTCACCGAACAAGATGGAACTGCTCCACGCCAGACCCGAAAAGCAACTTTCAAATATTGTCCTTGGTTACATTTTATGGAAGAAGTGGATTTTCAAGAAGTGATTTGGAGAAGGAAATGGAGGGCACTGACACACATTAATCAGAAGGCAGCATGGAAAGAGGCCCCAAGGCAGGAGTGAGGAAAGTAGACAAAAGGAACAGTCATGGTAGATCACCAAGGGCAGGAAAGAACGTAGCAGAAATAAAGGCACTATTTTAGGTAAGGTATGAAATGTGAAGGGCTTATGGAGTTCAAACACCTCTGGGGGGAAAGGAAGAGATGAAGCCAGCACAGAGGCACACAGTGAAGGAGACAGGGAAAGAACGGTACAAGGTGGTGAGCTTGCCTGAGGGATTCAGAACTGATAGAGGGACTAGAAACAAAATGGGCTGAGCCCAGAGACCAGGATGTGATAACTGGAAAAGAAATGACCAGAGAAAGGCTTCAAGCATTGGTAATGGGCCAGGAAGGAGATGATGTCTGTTTGAGCATTACAGAAGGAAAGAAAACACAATTTAGAGAAGTCCAGGAGGTGGCGGGAAGAGAAAGCTCCCACTGAGTAGTGTCACTTAGCCATTTACCAATATTCCTACTCCATTTAGAAGGAAGGAAAAAGTGAGGAAGTAGGAATACTGGGATAAAAAGAGAGACAAGGGAATCATTCAAGATGAGAAGATCTACGATTAAGGGCGGAAAAGTGCTAAGGGAAAAGATAAATTTCTAAAAGGAAAAAGACTTCAGACAAGAAAGACCTTCTGAAGAGCAGGAACAGTGTCTGGTTCAGGCTTATGGGAGATGTAAGCCTTTCACTCCCTTTCTGGCATTAGAGGCAGCCTACACTCCTGGCCATACGGGCACGGGACGTTTGTATGGCTGCTCACATAAAAGCGTCCCCTTCCCACTCCCCCTTTCTCTACATGGTGTCTGCATCCAGCTCTGCTTAAGAGCTGAGCTGCGGCAGGGGCTGTGTCCCCTAAATGCCTGCAAAGACAACGCAAGCACCCTGTTAAGCACTGGGAAAAGAAAATCCAACAAAAAAGAGCAAATCAAAATGAATTCTAATGCAATCACTCATCTGCCTGGAAACCCTAGGCCAGACCCGCAACTCATATAAACTGGCGTAGTTCCACAGAAGTCACCAGAGATGCTTTGACTTACACCAGAGCTGAGGAGCTGCCCCTGTGTTCCCATCGCTCACAGGAAAGAGTGTGTATATTTTTTTTCTGTGAACAGACTCTCAGCCCAGACCTTCACAGAGAAGCAAGCCGAGCACTGTATTAACAAAAGAAACCTCCTACCAGCAATTCCATAATATAAAATTCTACATATTTTCTTTATAAATCTTTAAAATAACTACTGGACACAGAACTCTGTTCAAATCCTGTTGTATCTCTCTCCACCCCTGCTTCGTAATCTCCCTCCCAGCCAAGATGAGAACTTAGTAGTCACAGTGTTCCATTTTTCATTTTTTGTTTTCTGGTTTCAAGTATACGTTTTTAGAAGTAACTTTTTTGGCATCCTCCTATAGAGAGGCTTAATGCCCTGTTTACATTTTCATTTAAAGAGTTTCTCTATCATAAATGAGCACGAAAAATAGCTCCATCGTACAATGGCTTTCATTTTATAGTTGCTGTGTGTCACTTTTTATCAGTGGAAATGCAGACATGGTCTTTCTTCAACAGTTTGAAACTAAATAGCTGATGCACATCTGCTTAAATTTAATTTGAACCTAAGAGTTCCAAACCAAAAGTAAAATGGAACCAAAAAAAAAAAAGAAACAACTTTTTTGTATGTTTTTAAAAGTAGGATAGCAACAGTCCCTTCTATTTCCTAATCCCTTATATAACAACTAAATCCCTCAAACTTTCCTGAAAGTCTTCCTGAAATCGGTTGCTTTCATTCTGGTATTTCAATTTCTTTTATCTTTCTCACTGGGCTCCTTAGAGCTCTGTTATGTTATATATTTTTCCCCTAGTGTGTACGTACATTAATCCCCCCATCCAATGAACACCTGTAAAACATAATCCTAAAAAAAAACCAAAAACCAAACCCCACACCTTAGTTAAAAGCCAATATAGTAAAGAGCAGAACTCATTTTTCAGACTGGTGACTTACAGGCAGTCTAATAACATTACAGCTAGTTCCTGTGCCCCAGGTGCAATTAGAAGCTCAGGTGGGTTTGGGGCAATACTACATTGCATGGAAATAATGGGATGTGAGATAACCTCTCCAGCCCTTGTGGAAGCCACCTACATGAGCAGGAGCAGCCTAGTTGTGCCCCTAGGAAAGCAGGGGAAAGAGGTGCCCAAGCGAAGACTGATCTCCCATCCCTAACCAGAAGAGAGCAGGCACTCAGCAAGGTATTTTTCTTCCCCTGGAGCAGTGGGTCAAAAGCCTAACTGCTATGCCCACAGAATATGTTCCCCCTGCTCCTTCTCCCTTAGTAAGTCACAAAAAAAATGAGCCAGCTGTTACGTGACTAGGAAGGCTAATCAGCAGCAAAAACTACCCACTGATTCAGCAGCTGGCTTAGAAATAGGTGCATCCACAGGCTTTTACCAGTAAGTCACACTGCTGGCCTAGCTTCGGAAATGCTGCTTTCCCTGTGTTTGCCTGTTAGGTGGAGTGTGTTCAACCTTGTGTGAATAGGAACAACCAGGTCTCAGATAACCTAAATTTCCCCTAAAGAAATGAACACCCTGCAGGAAAGGGCTGAACAAAACTTTCACAACCCCTTTTTAACAAAACCAGCCTCTGACTCAGTTTCTGGCAGGGGAGGGAGAAAGGAGGGATCCTTCTGAGACACGCTCTGTGGGAGGGCTTCGGCAAGGGAACATCAGAAGAGCCTACCAGATGGACACTTGGACTACATCTAAAGCTTTCTCACATTTCTTTTCCTTCCTCCCCACCCTCCTCCACCCCCACCACATGTACTCTATTTACCTCTTCCCTACGCATCTACAAAGTACACGTTCAAAGCACCGGGTCCGATGATGGAAGGCCAGACGTGCACGCAGGATCACAGTGTCTGACCTTCTGTACGTGCTGCCTGCCACAGGCAGGGTCCTCTGAGTGCGCGGCCCTGCTTCCGGGTATACTGACAGGCGCAGAGTGCTAACGTGGAAGCTTTCCTCCCCACAGCCATGTCTACACATTAAGGGCAGCCCCCCAGACCCAGCTTGCCGGTGTCCCACACGACCAAGCCTCCTCCTAACGCTTCAGGCCAGGCCGGTGTGAAGCGGGACCCTGTACACCCCATTGTGCCCAAGGCATTAGCACACTCCCAAATGTGCTCACACCAGCAGGCTGCCAGCAAGACGCCACACTGGCAAAAGGCAGGCAAAGTAGAGCGCGTTGCCTGTACAGACCTCCCAAAGCCCCTGTTCAATGCAATGAAGTCCATGGAGGGGAAGGAGAACGGAGGAGCAGAAGGAAGGCTCAGCACTGATTGCAGTGGGGTTTGGAGCTGATTTTAATGAGGAAAATTATCCCAGGCTCTTAAATTGCTATGATTTACTCTTTGATTGAATATTGGTATTCCCTTAAACTTTCAAATGAAGAAACATAATTACAATATACATTTGAGAGTGAATATTGCTCGTTCTTTTCCATGTAATTCTGCCTCATTAATCTTTATTCTCTCATTTTAGAAATAATGAATTAACTCTCATATTGAAGGTATTAGTTTGCTCGTCAGCCAAAAAGCACCAATTTGTCATTTTGAGCAGATCTATTTTCTTCAGGTTCTTGGCAAAACAAATCTCTTACTTTAAAAGACAGTAAAGTGTCCTGTCTTGTCTTGTTACTCCTTTGGGAACAGATTATTCTTTTATGTATGCTTTGATGTTGAAATAAAAGGGTCTTTAAATACTATTTGACTGTACTGGTTATAAAAATGCTGTAATTTCCTTGTTATTTGTCTTATTGGAAGCAAGTCAGCTACAAAAGCACAAACATCGTATACACAGAAACTTCCTAAATACCTCTTTTATCCACAGTGCTCTTTTTTATTGAGGGGCTCCAAATCTATTGTCTGTGAATGAAACTCCATCGTTATTGTCTGCATGTTGTTATTTTCACTCATAGTCTGGGTACAGAAATACACAAGCTTCTGCCTTAGCTTAGTCATTATGCAATGAATCACACCCCCACAATGGGAAGCGTGTAGATGCTCAGGCATGGGTTTAACAGGAGACTCTGACAGTGGAGTGGAGGGCATGTTTCCAGTCATGTGTTGCAGAAGTGGCTGTACAAGGCTTCTGGATGTGGCCTTGCCAACACTGATATTCTTACACAGCATCTTGATTCAGAGGTACTAATGTCCTATTTGTAACCGTGCAGCAGAGGTCAGTGGATACACATGTGAACATTTACAAGTTTTGCGTTAAATTCCATTTGAGTGAAATTTGCACACAGCATAAATTCAGCTCACCATGTATGTCTTGAGTTATGAATGCAGTTTATGCCAAGAGAACTACACGCCTTTAAAAAGACCTTTGGCGCAAAACACAAACACTGATTCTTATGAATCGCTTGCATGCAGATGACTCCTTTGACTCCAACAAAATTTCTCCCCATTTAGTTGGTTACAGAGCTGTACAGAGATGTGTTCAGACCTGAAAAATTCAGTGCAACAAAAAGCATGTCGTCCATTCCCAAAATGTGTTAGCACTTCCATTGCTGAAAGACAACATGTGCCACCACTGAGCCATAAAGACATTATAAGACTTTATAAGAAGAAAGGTGATCAGACTGGTAATTCTTAAATAAAATCCTAACAAAGGGCAAGGAAAAAGTCAATGACAGAAAGAACAAAAAGTACTGAAGGAAGAGGAAGATGCATCTTTCATTAGCTTTTGCTTACAATCATGAAGAGCTCACCTGCTATAGTCTGCTGCTACTCATGGTGAGCCACCGCTGGGTTAACTCCTTAGACATTTGTCAAATACCAAGATACATTCATATTGTAAACTGTTCAAGTCAGCAAATATTGAACAAGATGCATTGTGAAATCTTCTACAAATTAAAATTAAGGATGGATATCGATCATACCCATAAAATAGTCATTGAAAAGCAATGACTACTTTAAACATGGAAATAGCCCAGCACATGCTATTTTAGTCAATACAAAGCTGAGAGAGGAAATTATAAGAAAGTCATATAGTTCTTCTACATTATTTTATGAATAAACTTGTTTCAAAATCATCTTAGAATTACCTGGAATGATCAGTTAGGATTATCGCACATTCAGCTCCAGAGAAGGGCCAGAAAGATGGCCCTTCTCTGTAAGCTGTAAGAATTCATAGAGGATGGGTAAAGGTGTCAGAATGACAGATTATAAACAGCTCTGAAAGCTCTGCTTTTGTTAGGCTTAGAAGTTACACCTGACAAAAAACCACAGGCAAAAATATAGAATAGGCTATAGGGGGCTGTCAAGAAACGCATAGTACCAGTTATGATGGAGAGTTTTACTCTAATCTACATTTGTGATCAGTAGACACAAGATCAGTGTATCAACCAGGAAAGACATTTTATTCTTGGCTTTTCAAATACTTCTGGATGAAAGACCAAATAATAAAGGCATAGCTATATAACAAGTAACTGTATTTTACAGGTCTTTAAAAAACACTTCATAATATTTAACTAGCAACTTAAGCCCAGTTTTGGTATTTTGAGTACAAGGCAGAAAACCTTTCCATAGCCAATCCTAAACATGAGAATCTGAAATACAAAAGAACTTGAACAAATTTAAAATTGGGAACAATGTTTCATTGTCAGGGACTAGATTTAGTAGGTGTCTTCAGTATTCGGTACCCAATATTTACATGTCTCTTGGCTTCCTGAGCGTTGGGCTGCATCTGAGGCGCATAGGGACAGAGCCAAGGGAAAGCTTGTGGGAGAGCAGAAAAATTCTAGATTGCCAAGTGCTTTAGTTCACTAAACAATGTTGCCTCTTCTAGCTCACATAATTTCCCTCTCTCCCTTGGGAGAGTACTTCAGATCTGAAAGTGGAAACTATTTGCCTAGTCTCTACTCTCTCAAAGGGACTTTGGATTGACTTTGCCCCAGCCTTGCGCTCTGCTTTCTTCATTTCCCTTCTGCAAAGGACAGCCCAATTTTCTTGCTCATAGCTATCATTATACCACCCAGAAGGAACATATTTGTATTTAGTAGTGTGTAGTGTTTGCTAAGCTGCAGGATGGGATGGAGCTGGAGCTGGAGCTAGAGCTGGAGCTGGAGTTGGGCAGTTTGTCTCCAGCATGCTCCTTTTTCTTGTTCTGTTTTTCATCTCAGTTGACTGACTCTTTTATACATCGTAAATGTCTTAGGCATATCTTATACATAGTATTAATAGAGAAATGAATGATCCCTTGGAATGCTTGAGGTATCTTCCGGTACCACTACAGGCACTGCTAACTTCTTCCAGAACTTGTAGAGACTCCCAGACTTGGAAAAGCAAGACAGGATCTACAGCCAGCATGAAGTGATATAGCTTCCAGTAAAGTGACGATCAGGCCCAGGAAAGCTGTCCATTTCCTCTGGAAAGGAAAGCCTCCCACCTCTTTTGCTATAAATAGCACACAGATTTGTGTGTTTTGTTTTTAGCCCAGTTTCCTAAGGAAACAAGGTCTATGCAGTCATGCTGTGTCTGTCTGTCTCTGTTCCCCACTCATAACTCTCATTGGTAGTCTCAACCAGATTAGACAGAAAGGGTAGCAGTTTCCAATACATTAAACACTTTTTGGACCTAGGTGACCAGGAAGACAAAAGTGTTTGTTGTTCTTTTTTATCTTCCAAGGGAAAAGCTCTACCATATGCTTGTTCTGTCTGAGAAAGAGAATTCAGAGGTGCAAGAGACCTTGAGACACAGGTTAGTAGGAAACCGGGTGGTTTTAGTTCCTCTGCTTGGGGAACTACGTGTTTAGTTTAACCTCTGCAGGAAGTATCTACCATGACGGGTTTCATGCAGTCAGTGCCCTTTTATATCCTGGGCATTTCACTTTTCAAAAGTTGCAGATCTTTTCAGAGATCTGAGAGAGCATTGTGCTGGTCTTTGAAGGCTGAAGAGATTTTGATGCTTCTCTGTCATCCATCTCCCTGTCTTCCTGATGGTTTTATCTTCTTGGGGCAAGAAGATAAAACCGGTGTCCTCTGGGGGAACTCCCTTTCTCAACTCCTCACCAGTCAGCATGAACAAAGCTCAACTCTCATGGCGTTGCACATCATGGAGTCATTTGCATGTCTACAGCAGTCCACTCATGGCAGTAATTTGTATTTACCCACTCAAGTGCATTCAGCTACTCACAACACCAATTAGAGGAAAATTAGACCTTAATGATCCAATAAGAGAGCATTTTTAGCCACTCTGCATGGCAGTGAAAAATACACGTAGCATGAGGTAGAAAGAAGTCTGTTCTGTCACAACCCTCTATTAATCATAGCAGTAGTATTCTCCTATGATGTATAAGCATAAAATCATCACAATTTTTATTCTGTGCAAAGAAGCCATTTTATCCACTGCCTCTTCAGTTACACATAAAAGTGCAAAATCTGTGCCTAAAAAGTGAAACATATATTAACAAGAAAAAATACCACAATTCCTGTTCTTTATTTAACAAACATATCATGTAGACATATCTATCTTAAGGCAGACACGATTATTCACTGCAAAAATGACAGCTATTTTTATGTAAAGCAGAAACTAATGAAGTAAGAAAATGTATTGAGAGATTTTTGGCTACATGTTTTTGGATTCTGAGCATGGTGTTCAAATGGCAGCTGCTTTGCTGGATACTACCTCACTGATGGTTTGTGGCATTGATTTATTGACATGCTCAGACTAGAAATTAAGGCAGCCTCAGGGGAGGATATCAACTGACCTGTAAATTGGAACATGTGTTTTGTGTTTTTTTCATTGTGAGTGTGTGTACTTCTGCCACTGACTTCAATATTTTTAACAAAACAATTCTTGTTTCATAGCTCAGATGTATTTGGACCGTAATAACAATTTAGGACAATGGAGTCGTGCTGACTCCTGCCAGCTGAGGATCTAGCCCCTGTGGTTATTTTCCTATACAGCATTAGAAAGAAGAGCTACTTTGTTTCTCATAAACTTTTTTCAAAATCAAGTTTAATCTTCAGTAATAACTTATGAGGTCTGTGAATACTAAATTTTAGCCAGGGTATTAGCAAGTCAGTCAAAGAGCTGTTTGCCATATCTAGCTATGTTTCGTAACAAAACAGACTTCCTAAAGTCCCCATCTTGAAGTACCCCTACTCCAGATTTCTACCAGTCAGTCAAATTTTATCTCAGTCATTTATACACCTACTTTGACAGCAGCTTGGGAGGAGTGAACCAAGGGTAGACATCCACTGGGAGTTCTGCCAGAGTGAAGACTGACAGGGCAAGGTGGGGCCAGATGATTAGCTGCTACGTTTCCATAACCAAATTATGAGGCAAGGATGTTGCCTATCTCTATGCTGGCAGAGGTTTTCACACGAAAGACCCCTGATAGTGAAGGGAAAGAAAACGATGATGATAATTCTGTCAACCAAGATACTTATGAAGCATCTGCTACACATTTTAAAGGCAGAAACGGAGTTTTGGAGCAGTCTTTTGCCAGGGAAAAGCACAGGGAAACATTTCACATTTGGGAGCATAGTTTCGAGTGACTGTCAGTGCCTTGCCATTGAAATCCAGCCAGCCTTTAGCTCACGGGAGGTAACGCAGAAGTCCCCACTGTGTGACCGCCCCCCATCCACCAGCCGCTGGCTGGCAGGGTGCCACCAGCTCCCTCCCCTGCCCTACACCTCCTCCTGAGGGATGAGCCATGAGTGATGGCTGCTTATGGGAGGCTCTTGCCAGTCCCAGGAACCATCACACCCATGTCTGCACCACAGCTTTTGCCTTGCACAGGGTGCTGGCATCCCATCAGCAACGTGGTAACTGGCATGGAGGTGTCTGGGGTCTAGCTAAGAAGGACACACGTCTGGCAGCAAGACACGGTAGTCGCCCTCACAGTTCCAGGAAAATGTTTTGCAGTATCTACACACCAGTTTTTATCCTTGCCATCTGGCCTAATCAGCTGGGTCATTTCCTGTGTACTTATATTCACAGGAGAACATGGGATAAAACCACCTTTTAGTTTCATTTTTCCTTTCTAATGGAAATGCAAACCAAACCCTAACAACCATATTTTCCTTAGGACTTTTTAACTAAACCATTTACACACACCACTATGCTGCCTAACTACTCTCAATTACCCTAATCTGATTTTCAATCTCTGTAACACATGCCTATATTAGCAAGAGTTATTTTATAGAAAGGCTGAGTTCCGGTGTCAGTTTACCATTTCAGTGCTGGCAGACTTGCTGCTTGTTCCTTGCTCCTCCCCACTCCTTGAGGATCTGAAGGAAGGGCACTGTTGAAATCCGTTGGCTTTGTACCAGTTGCAGGAGGAGCATGAATTGCTTTGAGCAACTTTTTCTTTAACCTGCCTTACAGTCTAGCTTTAAGGTGAATATCTTGCTGGCCTTGAGTTTCTCCCCATACTGTAGATTTACAATGCATATGTAGAAAGGAAATTGCAATAGCTTCCAGAGCATGTGCAAAACCACAATCTGAATTAAATGGTTTCTTCTTTTTCCTTTGGTTTACAGAAGTCTATAACTGTACTCACACTAGGTATTTTTGTTTCCACTGGTTTGGATTGTTCAGAATAGCATTGATTTGAACAAACATTGAAAACTAAAGCCATTTGTTTACTAAATAAGCCCTTGGTGCATTTGCAGTGAGACTAGGGTGAAAGGAAAATAATTGTGCAGCCTTGATCTTTCCTTCAACCATCAAGACCAGAAAGGGGAGGAAATCCACCACCTATCCCTAGATCTTCATCTCCAACATCAGACTGAAGAAAACAATTGCCTTCCTTGGAGACTTTGTAGGGAATAAAGCTGTTACTAAATAAAATTCCTACGGCAGAAACTTTGAGAATTACTCTGTTGTTATTGTTACAGTTAAATCCTCATTGATTTTAAAGGACTTTCAAGTGAACAGAACAGTGTACAGAAAAAAGAAGTTTAAATGACAGCAGGACACAATTCCAGTGTAGCTTTCTCCACCACAAATCCAGGGCCTGGTGGTTCAACCAAGGCATTTTCCAGCCTTTCTAAAGTTGCCTTTCCCAGATGTCGGCATCACCCGTGTTCTGCTTTTTGTTCTCACAGCTAAGAAGCACTTAGAGCCCACAACGATGGGCACTGCATAAATGCTAGTAACACAGTGCTCAGGACTAAACAGGTGCAGGACTTCAGGGTCTCAAAAAAAAAGCTTGTAGTAAGCATCACATATCAGCAGTTATTTGGTCATCACAGCTCGCTAAAGAACGAAGGAAAAATTAGCACTGCAACTATTCAGAGCTTATTATTTTAATAGTAGTGATGTGTTTACTTAGGTAACAGCTGTGCTCAGACAAAAGCCACACTCCTAAATTTGGCCTCCAGATACAGGGTTTCTAACTATCCAGATGAAGTCCATGCCTACACTTACCAGTTCACAGTGCCAGTCTGCAGGGCCACTTGCAAAGACTTAGCATCTTTCCAGCTCTGCTTCAAGGCAGCCGGGTCTTGGCAGCTCCAACCCAAGAGCACTGGGCTTTCGTGGGTACTTCCTGCCTCTTCTGAATAGCTTGTGGACCAAACCTGACTTGCGGGGAGAGCACAGAGGAAGCACTAATTAAAATACTTACAATTTATAGGTTAACAGTAAAGGCTTTTTACTAGTTTTAGAGTGTCAGTATGAGTTAAGAGAATGAAACTCTACCTGTCATTTGCTGTGAAACCGAGAAACACTTAATTTCTCCAACACTCTGTTTACATACTTACAAAGGAAAAATTAAAAATAAGAGTAGTAAGAAAAACAATGCACTAATGCTTGTAAAGTTCTTTGAGATACTGGTTCTACAGAAAATTAAAATATACATTTTAATGATCTCTTACTTATTCTGAGTGACATAAATGGAAGTAAGGCCTTTAGGTAATTTCAAGGTATTGCTTTCATGGCATGCTAATGACTTATAAATCTTCTTCTACTTTCATTTCCCAAATCCATCATAATTAATTCCTAAACTTTTCTGAGTAGGTGAAGTCTTTTATTCAAAGAAAGGTGTCCTCTCTCCAACATACCTAAAAAACCTGGCTTGTGATTAGAGAAGTAGGTTTTTAACAATTTATAAAGCATTTTCTATAGTTTTAAAGAGATTCCTCAGGCACCTCTGCCTACAAATTTCTCCCCACTTCAAGAGTGGAAGGTCTTTTGCTGTACCTCAGGGCATAAGCCTGACAGGCGCACATTTATGTGCTTAGCCCAGGGCCTTTGCTGCTGAGCAGAGACTGCCAATTGTACTGAACTGTACTTAATTAAGTAGTAGTTTTATGAGGTGGACTGCAGTACTCAGGGGACAGACATGAGACCACCAGATTTATGGCATTTCAGTGTCGAGCTGACAGTGCTGCAGTATTCACACAACAAAACCCATATTACAAGAATGTTAACGTAGTGAGAGCGCCTCACAAAAAAATGAGGTAGGAAATTCATGGTTAGGCATTAAAACCCCAGTACCCAGCATGGCAACATTAAGATGGCGTCCCCCCTCTGCCTGGCTGCTGGGGTTTTTAATCCTTGGCTGTGGATTAAAAAGCCTTGCTTTTATGACTATGGAGGTGTCAGACTCCACCACCTGCATGCGGAAGACGGGTATCCAGCCAGTGAGCACAGACTTCTTGTGCTCACCTCCTAGCCAGTGTGTGACTGACTTTAAGCAAGAACTGAGAGAGGTTATGATGCATTTGGTAGCCGGATGGACATCTATCAAACATCTTTAATAGATGTCTTTAAATCTGTTTTAAAAAAATACCTGGCTCTGTTTCCTGTATCTCTCTCCAATGAATGGGCTCCTGTTTGTCTCAGTGGGAGCTACCATTTCAGGGATATTTTCCAGAAGAGCCTAGAATGATTATGAAAAGTAGGAATGAAGCTATTAAGTAGAAGTGAATGGATATCAGAGTTTTTGTGCAGTCGAACTTCGATAGTCGAACGTTTGGATCCCAGAGAATCTCAGCTTTCCCCCCAGTAACTTTTTTAGACCTTTTATAGGGAATGTTCTCATACTTTGGCCCAACATGTGATTAATCCTGGCAATTACAAGCTAGTGGTGTCAGCTCCACATACCCATAATTGATTCTAAGTCCCACGAGGGACAGGAGAGTGAGAACTGATATCTTGATGGCATATCTCTGCAGGGGTTTATTCAGAAAGGATTGTTTAGGAATCCACATTGCTAACTGGAACAAGGAACCTTATTCCAAAATGAAAGTGTTTGCACGTACAGTTAACAGATGTTGCACTTCAGCCTGACATCTTTACCTCAATCTGTAGTGCGGATGAACCCCAAATCCTGATGGAAACCAAGGGTTGGGTTGCTCAGTCCAGTTTTGTGCCTCCTTAGAGGCCAGAGGCATGCGCATACACTTTTATCCTGGTTGTCATCTTCTAATATAAAACAGAACAGCCTACTGCCCCAGACAACACTAGCAGGGAGGGATTTCTGGGGCCATGGGACCCCCTTTATCATATTCCCTTTCCCTCAGCAAGGTCATGTCTACTATGCAACAAAAAAGGGTAGCACAGAAACACCGAAAGCAGTTATATCTGCAGGGAAAATAATCTTGCGGCTTTTTTGACATGGATTAAAGTTGCTCTATATTCTCAAAGGGGCCTGAAGCCTCCAAAAAGGGCCTTAGCTCTGCCCCAGATTGCAATAGTGTTGTGGGTGCAGGTAGCAGGTAGATTTCAGCAGCCCAGGACTGATTATCCATTCCAAGAACTGCATAAGACTACTTTAATTCGACAAAGAATGCCCTTCTGCACTGATACTGTGACTTCTGGACTAGAAATTTTAGAAGGTATGGCAAATAGCTTATGCTTGTCACAGACGTGCTCCACAACGCACATGGCTGCTTCACCAGACATGCACTTCCCATACCCAACACTTCACCACCATGAGGCACCATACAAAAGGCTTACCCAGAGCACCTCAGAGGGTCAGTTAGCTCCAGCAAAGCATGGTACTAAGAGGACTTTCCCTTCTAATGCTGGCTCTTGAATCTCTGTATTATATAGCACTCAGCTGTCTAAACTGACCCAAAGCCAATTCACTGTACCTCCAGCAAGTCACTCCATCCAGGTGCGGCTCCAGGGCTAGCCCAAATAAGCAGCTGTTTAATGCTGAAAACATCAGGCTGCCAGATGCCAAGGGGCAATCATGGCCTTGCTGCCCACGGGACCTATGCTGAAATGCAGTGTCTCTGCCTGGGGCAAGATGACTGGGGTAGTGCCACAATGTGCCCTGAATGAGAAAGACATATGTTAGAGCCATTATGAATGGTGTTCATGCACACGTGGTTCACACCTATGCTGCCCTCAGCTTTCACTCAAAGCAGAGTTCAAAGCTGTGCTTGAGCTCTCAAGGACCGCCTAGAAAAAACTCACTGCAATAATGATAGTAGAGATGAGCGTTACAACTAAACAGGCCTGCATCAGAATCCTCCCCAACTACAATCTAGACAGCCTTCTGTGAGACAAGCCAGCAGAAGAGGACTTCAGTGAGCTTTATAGTTGAAATACACAGGCCAGCCATTCAAAATATTTTTTCTCCAAATACCAAAAGTGACTTTGACCAAAAAGTTTGCTTTCTGGTAAAACAGTTCATAAACTTTGGTTTCCTCCTTAAGAGAAAAAAAAAGATAAAAACCTCTTGAAAGAAGAAAAAAGTAGAAGTAGTTACTAGAAAGTCAATGGTCTGACCTCAATATGTTATTTTGACATACATACATTTTGGAGTGAGCTCTGAATGCAGATCTTCAACATCTCAGCGTCTGGGCTTTTTATATATGGGGTGGAAGTCAGTCTCATCTACAGTGACATACAGTTCACCTATGAAGTCTGGATGTAGGTTCAGAATCAGGGGAAAAGCAGGTCAGTCTAGCAGTATGAGGTATTTTCAGATACATCATAGATTGTATTTTGGGCCATTCATTTGTCCATTTCATGCCACAGGACTGGGGACTTACAGACCCAGCCCCTCCAAAGTGATTTAGGTACATAACTTCTATCAAAGGGTCTTTCCATAATTTTGTTTTATGAAAAAAAAGGACTAATTAAGTTTAAATTACTTTTATAGAGTGTTTGGAGATCTACAGATGAAAGCAGCCAAATGTTACACCCAAACTCAAAAGATCCAAGACCAAATCCCAGCTCAGCTGCCAATTTCATGGGCAAGTCACTCGATCTCTCCTTTAGATGAAATTCAGTGCCATTAACAGCCTTGGGAATTTCTCCATTCACTTCAAAGACCTTTACCTCTTCATTTCTCATCCATAAAATAGGGAGATTTAGTACTATCTTTCTTTGTTTCATTGTCTACCTTCTCTTAGCAGATCTTTCCCAGCAGCTGTGCCTATGCACCCTTTACTCTACCTGCACCTAGCTGGGCCACGTTATCTCCACTGGGTAATGGGCTCCTCTGCAAGGAATGAGGCCTTCTGCAAAGGAGGAAACTTCTAAAAGAATTGTGAAGCTTCTAGGTATTATTACCACTTAAGTATATTCTCAGATTTACCAAAACACATTCATTTTTCCATCTGGGAATTCTGTCCAGGTGGAATTTTAGGATTTCAGACATGTTCCAGGAGTTTCTAGGGAGTATTGCTGCCTGACTGCAATGTGTCCAGAAATCTCCTTGCTTTCAGCTGCACATGCAGACGAGGTCTACAGCACACACAGTAATACCGTACTTTTTGATCCATAATACCTGTCTGTATATAAGACACCCTCTCCCCAAAAGGGTAGATTACTCAGAAACCTGCTGCCACCAGCTGCTCCAACAACTGGGTTTCCAGCTTGCTCCCACTGCCGCTATGCCAATTAGCACTACAGCAAGCAGCTTTCAACAGAGCGCACAAGCTAGTCTTATATCTTCTTTTTGGAGGAAGGTAGAGGGAGGTGGTGGCACATCTTGTAGCCTGGAAAATACAGTTCACCTGAGGCATGGGGTAGAGCAAGCCCTGCTAGTCATACTCTGTAAATGCAAAAAAAAAAAAAAAAAGAATCCTTCCAAAAAATAACAGAATTATAGCACATATGCAGACTTCGGCTAAGCACACGTCTACATGGGTCAGGCTGGGAAACAGCAGAGAGAAAATTAGCAGCACCACAAACAAAATGAAAATTGAGGATTTTTTTTGTAGTCACGGTTTTTCTCCACCATCTTTGCTGCCCTCAAACATACATACACAGCTCAAAAATCACTTTATCCCTTATGGGCAACCTTTGGGCAAAGCCCTGCAATGCAGGCAGTCATACACAGCCAGACAGTCCACTGCAGCTAGGGAGGAAGGCGCTAGAGGGCACCAGCAGGATAGGGCCAGTTCTCCAGCTGCAGGAGCTAACATGCCTAACTAATAATCAAACACGTATTTTTTTCTTCTTTTTTTCTTTCCTTTTCTTTTTCTTCTTTTTTTCTTTTCTTTTTTTTAAGGATATTTAGCTCACCCCCAGAAAGCAGCACACATCTCTGCACAGTCACAAGGGTCCTTCAGATAAAGAGCAGAGTTGGGTGCTAAGCCCAAAAGAGAGGTATTTTGCAACTCCTCGCCTTTCTACAGTCTGTAGAGTACACAGGCTTTAGATACCTTAGCCACAGAGCATGAGGGTGTCTTCAGACATTCTGGGGAGCACACCATCCCTCCAAAACAAGAAAACAGCTAGTTTAGCAGAGTTTGTAGTTCATACTGCTCAGACTTGATGTCAAGGAAGATAACCAAGAAAATAAAAGAAGCTGCAAGATGGAGCTCTGTTAGCTGATCTCCCTTTTTTCTTCTCAATAGCTTATCTTCTTCTCCTCTGTTCCTGGAGGGCTTCAGTGCTTGCAGCAAGGGCTGGTCTGACTCCCTCGGAGCCCAAAGCAGCGTCTCTGCTCTCAAGGCAGGGGCAGCACTGAATGTGCCAACATATCTGCGCACTGACAGAGGGACTGACTACCTGAGAAAGCTGCATATTCAGACCCTTTGGCTCTCCACAGAGACCTGACTGAACTGCCGTCACCTGCATGATGTGTCTGCTCGCTACTAGCTGCATCCAGACCAGCAAGTCCCCCTCAGCAATTTGGCGGCCCACATGAAGCAATCAGTTTTGGCCATTACCAGCCTGGATAAAACCCAAGCCAAATGACCTTCACAAGGCTGCTACTGTTCCTCTCCAGGCATCACCTGAACTGCCAAGTCTCATCCTTTCTTTGTTTAAATATTTGTGCTCATGGACCGTATCGGCACTGAGAAACTTAAGTTCTCTCTTTCCTCACAGGAAGGCGAAAGTGTTGTGTTGGCAACCAGTGCATTCCCTCCTCCTCCCCCGTCACCTCGAGCCTCCATCTTCAGGGAGCCGGAGCAGGTTTATATGCTCACTGCTAGGCCTATGCTGAGCAGAGACTGCCAATTGTACTGAACTGTACTTAATTATGTAGTAGTTTTATGAGGTGGACTGCAGCACACAGGGGACTAACGTGAGACCACCAGATTTATTGCACTTTAACTTTGAGCTGACAGTGTAACAGGCTCTAAGAGGCAAGTACTCGGTGCTTTATTCACTGATCTTTTGCCCTCTACCCACATTTTCATATAAGGCTTCAGAGCCTGCCTGGGACTATAGGAAGAATCTGGAACAATGACCGAGAGTATTAAAAGGAGAGAAAGAAAGGTAAATAAACAAAAAGAAAAAGAGACTCAAAGAGCAGGAGAGGGAGGGAGAGAAAGGAGGTGGAGAGGCAGCTTCTTGGTATAAACTCACAGCCCGGCTCTCCAAATCCCATGACTCTTATTTTTCATGTCATTTTATGAAGCCCGTCAGCAGAAGTCATTCCATCTGAGATGCTGATGACTGCGTCATTGCTGCAGCCGTAGCTGCGGACAGAGTTTACAGTAACAGCAGCAGCGTTCATATCTCAACAGAATAACAAAACCTATTTCTGTTTTTGTTTGTTTGTTTGCTTGTTTGTTTGTTTGTTTTTCTTAGAAACAACCAGTCATCAACCTCACCCCTCTGAAAAGTGACCAAAGCTGTCATTGCAACAGCAGGCCTTCACCCACATCCTTTGACGACATGGACTGGACTTAGCCACATGTGCTGGGGGTTTGGCGGAAAGAAATATTGCCTGGTTTTGGAACGTGGTTGGCTATATGCACCAAGAGGATGGAAAAACCATCATACACATTTTTTTTTTTATCTGCATTTGTGCGGTATTTAAAATATTGCTTTGAATCTATACAGATTTTCAGTTATTGGACCTCTTGGATTTTTAAACCTCACTGACTCTCAGCCAGACTGCCTCCATCTGCCTTGAAAGGAGCCATTCTTCTTCTTCTTCTTTTTTTTTTTTCCTTCAGTGAAACTGGAGCCTTTCCCTTCCCGTAACTTTCAGCTGGCTGAGCCATTCCTAGATCTCTGCATTTTTCACTTCGCAGACTGACCCCCAGGACTTTGGGAGACGCATAAGAGAAGTTATGTGACGCATAGGCTGCAGTGAAAGGCTGCGTAGTTGAAGGGGAAATACTACAGAGGGCATAAAAATAAAAATAAAATAAAATCTACTCCCACAAGGAAAAAGTAGGGTGTAAATGTTCAGTGAGCAAAAGTATCAGCTACAAACCAGCAGAAAAGCACTGAAAATATAGCAAGGTTGTACAGTGTAAAACAGTGAGTGCAGGTAACTTTTGTCACCATACTCACTTTTTCTGGAAAATTATTAAGAACAATGTTTTAACAGTTTCAAATCTTTTTTCAAATACAATTATCAAGAAATAATTATATGATTAAAACATCATCTGATCAGGGTAAAACTGTGATTTTACAGTAGTTCAAATTATTAGATGTAAATTGTTACAGACACTTTATAGGGAACATCACATTTTGCTTGGAAAAGTAACTATATAACATTATTGAAATTGAGTTAAAATGATTAGACTGCTGTAGGGGGCTTAAAGAAAATCCGAGGGCATGCTATCAAATGCAAGTTCACACAATCTGTTACATTTTTCGTGAGATTTAATATCCAGGAAAGTTTAGTAAAATCCCCAGGATGCCCTCTGATTTTTAGCACTGATTCTTTACAAAAACACCATCAAAAAGGAGTTCTTAGCTTATATGGTACCACATCTAAGAGAGTCACCAAATTAATTTCTCAATTCAACATGATAAATAATCCTGAACCCTGAATGTAGAAACTTATGTATATCTCTATACTTTGCAAAGAACAAACGCTCTTAGATGCTTTTTCACCTAGAAGAAAGATAAATCCCTCCATTGTATTTACGATGATAGCAAATAATAAAAATACTAATGAGATGCTATTTAACTTACAGTTTAGAACTGCTTTTCTAGTAAAAACAACAGTACACCAAAACTGTAAGCTTATTTCTGGAATTTCCTGTGGAAAGATCATTACTGAATCCACTAAAAGACCCTAAGATGAGCTATTTTTAAGACTATAGAGAACTGATGCGATTATTGCATGACTTTCAATGTAATCAGTTGGGCCCGGAGCTGTCTCTCACTGTCTGTTTATATCACATGTAGCACAAAAGAACTGTGACTTGAGTGGGGCACCTAGTTGGTATAGGAATATGAATGATAAATAGTAAAAAGAAATAAAGTGCCTTGATGGGTGATTCTAATTCACTGTTAAGTTTTATGGCAGAATAGAATGTTTTATATTCTGCTATCCTAGCATATATGTTCACAGATCTGCTGAGAATGAAATAGCAAAAAAAGGAAAAACAGGAAGCTAAATTATTTACGTTAAGCTTATAAGGAGTTAGCAGACAAGATAACCTTCAATCTTCACAGGATTCTTATATTACACATCCTTTGTACAGACCACAGCCATATTCACAGTTTTAAAGGGAAAAAAAAAAGTATGACAAGACTAGCAAGACTGTAAGAGTTAGGTAGGAAAACAGATTTTGAACGAAAGATCATTAACAGGCTCTTATTTAATTGTGAGCGTGCCATAGATGAGAAAGAACATCTTCTAAATGGCAGTGTCAAGTCTTAAAACTTCCAGTCAGCAGCTTCATGTGTCAAAAAGATTGTGCTCCACCTTGCTGTTAGAGCTCTCCGTCATTAATGCGCATTAATGTAGCCCCAGCTCAGAGAGCTCACATTGTACAGCCCCTGCATACCAGCGCACGTACGTATGATCTCGTACTGTCACAACTGGAAGATTTTACTTATCCATCAATGGCTAGGAAATTTAAGATAAGCAGACAAAGGAAAACGTCGAAGAGTCATTAGGTAATCTCTTTCCTTTATGAAATGGTTTCTCATGCTGCAAAGATGAATGGGACTCCAAAAAGCACGCACCCTCTCCTGTCAGTAGCAAAATGTTTTTTCTGACAGCAAGCATCCCACAACTCCTCTCAAATTCCTGGGCATAGAGTATGCGCTTTCTGCTGAAAGACAAGTGGTGAGCAGGCTTTTAACCCATGCTCTGCCCACCCGCCCACAGACTCTCTCAAGAGAAATGGCTGCTGGGCCTCCCCCCTGCATGTGTCCCTCCACTGGTGTCTGCATGCCAGCAGGTCCCTTTGGTGGTGAGTTGCCAAGGGATAAAAGGCAGCTTTCACTCCTCCCCGTGTGGTTGACACCAGCTGATGTGGCACGCAGTCCCACACTGGTGCCCTCAACTAGAGCCCTTCTGCTCCGAAAAGGGGTGCAATGGGCTCTTTGCTGCCAGAACAACCTGCACCTCCAAGCTTGGAAGAGCAGCTGCTCACCAGCTCCATCCACTCCACATGATGTGTAGAGCCACGTGTGCTCAAGCAGTCCTGCAGTGTGTAGCTAAAAGCACTCAGCAGCAGCTAGGCAGCAACCACTGCTTCCTGCAGTCATCCCAATCAGCCCGCCATTACATCATGCCCTTCCTATGTCTATCTGTTACAGCTGTGTGCCATTTCTCATCTTTCACTTTTCCTGTTACAGTCACTGAGGCATTTGTGAACTATTTGGACCCAATCAGATCTTTCAGCACCAGCACATTTAAAAATTATTTGGTTGAATCATGGACAACAGGCTGCAGTGTTTAAGGCATACTCATCTGCGTCTCCCTACTAATTTTGAACCTGTTGTCCAGATTCAACTGAACTTGACAGAGAGGTAGGCAACTTTGAGACACAGGTCCCACAAGCTTTGGGAAAACAGACATCTGAATAAAGAGAATTGGTAGCACAACTGAATGAAAGCCAGCAGTATCAGTTCAGCTCTTACCAGACAGGAGTTCACCCTAAAGACACAAATCCACAAGAAACTAGGTTTCACTGGGTCTGCAGTTCACGGAGCTACTTGGTTCAATGATAAAACATGTCTGCGCATGACTGGTGGGTGATCCACTCTGCATTTTCCCTCCCATAGGCACACAAACAAAATGGAGACTGATAGATTCTTTGTAGAATTAGTACCGGAGAAGTGACACACAGTGCTTTCAAAAACTGAGCCCCAAAGAACATGCTACATGCAATGAGCAAGAAATCGTGGTGTTCTCAAAGAGAGCAGGAGGTGAATTTGTGTGGAGCATTAGTACAGGTGAAGCAATGTCAATCTCGCACTTTTCATTGCCGGAGGTACCCCACAGCGTTGAGAACTGGAAACCTGCAAATATCTACTACTGCAAAAGGGAATGAAAGTCGATGTGTGCCTGTTGCTGTGACTTGAAGGGGTCCTGAGATGAAACGTGCGTCCCTCGCTATATATGGCCTGACTTGCATTGCTGCCTAAGTTAACGCAGCAGGACTCCAAGCTCAGGTTGCTCCTCCCTAAAACCAGCTATCTCTGCACCATGACCAAGCCCCAAAGCTTTATCACAATACAAAGAAAATTGGGGAAAACGGATTTGTGATGCAAAATGCTCTTCTGAATAGCTGCTGGGCTGTTCAATCCGGATCTGCCCCTAGGAATTCAGGAGACATCTCCATACGAGGAAGGTGGGGCAGCCCTAGAGTTCCTCAGAACTGGGGATACACAGCTCCATGCAAACGTGACATGGACCAATACATCAATGTTAATTCTGTCAGTGACATCCTGTAATTCTGCATGCATGCTGATACTCCCAAATGGTTGCCATGCTGGAAATTTAACACAAGTGAGTGTATCGCCACTCACAAATTCAGACCCATTTCAGGGCAGGACTTTGCGCACAGGCTCTCTCTTTCCATTTTCTCAGGGCTATTTTAAAGACTCATTAGTATTTAAGATGTTGCTTCTTCTGCCCACAGTCCTGGTGTTTTCCCTCCTGTTTTTCTCCTACGGAAATACAAAACTTCACAAAGCAACTGCTAGTAAAACTCCTCTGCACGCACAAGCCAGCTTAGCCTTTTACTTCGGATGACGCCTATTTTGGGGAAGGAGACTGCTATAATTTCAGCCAGCCCGTTTTGTAACGCAGTCTAACTCATTTGGGTTTTCACTTTTTTAAATAGCTGTAGAGCAGTGATTGTGCCTGAGCCATAAGGCCATGCTATGCATTTGTTTTGTAAATACTCAGCTTCATATCTCTCTGGCTAACTTTACATTCAAACCTAAGTTTCTTTTGTCTACAGCCACAGTGAGAATGAGTCACTTGACTATATGATAATTTACATGTTTTTCTTCTTAGAAACTGTCCAGAGAGAGTTTCTCTACCCATGTGGCAATGATTCTGTGATTATACAGAAAGATAAGTATACCTTACAAAACAAAATTCATGTGCTGCATGTGTCTCCATGACTATAATAATCACCTCCACCACACACCTATGCCATAGGAAGAACTAAAGGTATTCACCTTCAAACTCACAAATTTTCCATCCCTTACCTAAAGGGCAGTCTCTGCTAACAGTCCTAGTTGCATACATAAGCCATCTACCAGAGAGAGATACAGATTCAAGTAGGTCTGACATTCCACCAAGTAGGAGGCAGAGGTGACCTATATACCCTTGTCAATACATTTCACGAGAAACTGCAAGTTGCTTCAGCAAAATATGACTCCTTTGATACCTTCCTGTTTAATTTAATACAGACTTTTAGTGTCCAAAGAACCCCACTGCTTTGAAATGAGGAAACTCAGTCAAAAACTTAGGCAGTCAGCCCACAGCTGGCAAGCGCAGTTCAGGGGCCTAAAATACAACCGCTCACTAGGCTTGCTTTCAGAGACAATGGAGCTTTTAAAATTAAGCTTGTATACACAGGCAAATTTATCAGCCTAATTATACTGGCATAATTAGGCCGATAAATTTCCCTGTGTAGACAAGTCCTGAGACTCTCAAACTCATAACTAGGCAGGTCTTTCAGAGAGAGAGAGAGTGAGAGGAAAAAAAGAAGAAAAAAAAGCAACTCCTGGAATATCCAAGCAATAAATTTTTTCTCGCTCTTTCCTTTTTTTTAAAAATTTTTTTCCTCCAAGTGAAAGGTGGATTTTATTTCCAATTTAAGATCTGGAAGAGCTGTTGATACACATGCTTTTAGACAAAAGTAGAAATAACAATCACAAGAATTCCCTCAACAGGGAATTCCCTGCCGTGTATACTGCGTTAGATAAACCCATAGCCATTGATAGAGCCACAACAGCCAGATCATTCTCAGGATTCCAGTTGAAAGTATTAAGTGAAGCCTATTGCTCACTTTATAGGACTGTGAGTCTGACACAAAAATCTCAGACACTCCTGTCCCTCCACAAATATCAAGAGGAGCTTATGCTATTCAGAACAGTAGTTCAGACATGCCAGGAACAATTCTATTGTTAACTTTCTTCCTTTCCATCCCTCTCTAGCCAATCTTTCCACACAAGAGTATCACGTAACTCCTCTCCAAAGCTGCCAACCCCACAATGACATAGATCAAGCCTAATCTGGAAACAGTACAAGAGGCCTCACCAGGACAAGTCCTCTCTGGTCTTTCTGTGGATGTGAAGAGTCTCTCTTCCCAGGCACCTTGTGCACTTCACTCAACCTTACCACCTTCGTGCCTTGAAGCACTATTACTATGACCATAAGGATCACATCAGGGAGGAAGAGTTAGGGCAGGGCAAGCACACTGAATTTAGCCCCAAGCACCTTCCTAATGGACAGCACTGCCTGCACGCTTTCAATGCTTCCCAGAATGTGATCCCATCCCTATTATCGTTATATTAAATAAGTGACTTGGTTGACACAACAATTGTGCTACTACAGCTATTGCCAAGGTTCATCTGCAAGTGATGACTTTTAGATTCTCACAATCTCCCTCAGAAAAGCCCTGGTAAGCTCAAAAGATCCAAGCTTCAACTTCAGCCACTTCCACATCCCTTCCCTTTATCTCCTCCCTATTTTCAATTTTGGCCTTCTCCATAGTCCCACTTGTCATGGGACACAGCCTCCTGCCTTGCGGGTGCCAAAGACCCTCTTGATAACCTAGCTCTCCTACCAGTCTCTCCCTCCCCTTTTTCACATTAGTATTAGCATAGAACCAAGTAGCTAAAAGGAGAGTTACGGCCCCCACCATGCTAGGGACTGCACATATATGTAGTGGAAGAGAGACCTGTCCTGTCATTCATACAGCCTAAACAAATAAGGCCAAAAGAAATGTTATTCCCATTTTACAGATGGGAAACTAGGACCAGAGATATTAAATGTCTAGCCCTAGGAAGTCTGCAGCCAAGGCAGGAACTGACCTCCTATTTCCTGAGAGCCAGCATTCGGTGTCTAATCACACATGATCAGTCTTCCTCTTTACCTCCCTGTAGGCACCAGGAATTTGTACTCTACATCTCCACATGTTTCTCTTGCACTGTATTGCACACAGCCATACACACCTAGATGGGACTCCTTAATAAATAATTGTATGTGGATTCCTGCACTTCTCTTCTACTTGTCAACCCGTGCCTCCCTTACAGCACAGGAATTAAGCTTTCCTTCCTGTATTCCCAGTGTAATTATCAAACAAACTTTCCTTCTGGTGTAGTCTTCCTACACCATGGACACTTTAAATCTCACACATAAATCTCTCTAATTTCAGCAGATCTCTCTTCTGGAGAATGACATTTAATGGTGATCTTTTTATAATCAGGTTCAGTCCCCTGTTTCCCACCTCCATCTGGTGGAATTGAGTTTCCACTTAGAAAGGAAGTCAGTCTTTGATTTCATAAATGATTATAACAAGATTTAACATCCTCAGGAGCACAACTATTTCGATTAGAGTATTTTGCTTCAATTCCTTTTCCAGCTGTGTAACTTCTGATATGATCCTCAAGATATAAAAATACTTCAGAATTCATCTTCAGAGATGCAGAGGTGCAGGGGCAGGCCATTTGCTCTCTTATCTCTTTATGAAGATCTCTTTCAATTTTCTTTGAGAATCTCACTCGATATAATACGGTGGAACAAAGTCGGGAATTGTCAGCATGTGGATCATCTGCTGGTCTCTGCCTCAAGCCCTGGCAGACAGTTTGCTGAATATATACATGTGTGGGCTTGTTTGCTTTAGTTCACCGAGGAAAACCTTTGCTTTGTTACTGCAGCTCTACAGCACGCTGAGACTGCCACTTAGAGCAGGGTGTCTTAAAAGGCAGGGGAGCCTGACAGCTAAATATTATCATAAAAGCGCACATCCACTGTCATTTATTGCAGATAGGCTGGCACAGGGATAATTTTACAGGCAGTGCTCATTTGGGCACGGTCTTTCTCTCTTCACTCTGTGGCCAACTGAAGGAAAACATCAGACACTGTTTGTACAGTGCCTATGGCAGATCAGAGTTTTCTGGCTTTCAAGGCAGAATTGAGCTGTAAGATACGGTTTTTCTAAAGCTTTGCCTTCAAAGACTTCACACCATTTACCCTTTCAAATATAATCTCTTCGAGGTTATCTGAAATGAGATGGTGACATGAAGGTAACAGTCACAAGTCACACTATGCTCTCAAAGGTAGTTAGAAGCCCTAAGGGTTCTCTTTAAAAAGCAGCAACTGAAATTGTGGCTCAGAAAGACAAGATACGCAGAAATTTGCTGCTTAGGTCTCTTCAAGAGTGTTTCTGACTCTGTCACCAGGCCCAAAGAGGTAGGACCCAAATGTGAAATTATCTTTTGATCGAAGTCTCCAGGGTCCCATCCTGACTATCAGCAGCCTAGTAGCTTCATTTCAGTAGCACTAACTGTGTGAAACTGAGCACAAACAATGTAAAGACGACCTCACTTCTGAGGACTTCACTCTCCTTTTCCTAAATCTCTTCTAAACCAAGTCCCTTCTCCAAGGGCCAAAGAATCTCTCCTGAGATCGGATTACCCAGCCAAAGTTTTCAGGTGGCACACCCATCCAGGAATACCTTGATTAACTGAAGCCTGCATATTTTTCAACACCACATTCAGCACAGTCCCCTTGCAGTCCTGGTTAGCCTGTTTGGATTTGAGCTGGCATGTCTGGACGCTCAGACACTCACAGGTCTTCCCTTTCCATATCATCAGCACCAACCACAGTAGTGTCTGGGCCTCTTGTGCTAGCATGGAGAAAATAAACTTCCCCATCCTAAACAAATGTTTGGATGTTAAGGCCAGAGGGACTTACTGAGATCATTTTGTTTGACATCTAGTACGCTGTGGACTATAAGATTATGCTAAGTAGTTCATACTCCCAGTTCAATAGCTGTGGTTAAACAACAACCACAATAAATATGCAATCATGGAAAATCTACCACAGTCCTTAGTAAGTCGTTCCAATGGTTACTTACCCTCCCTGTTAAAAACGTGCACCTGGTTTTCAGTCTGAAGCTGCTTAACTCCGACTCCTGGCCAACACATACTGTTATACTTATGCCTATCAAACTGCAGAGCCCCTTCTTACTGTATGGCTGATCTTAGGTAGGTATTTTTAGCCTGTGACAAGTGACTTGTTTGAAAGTTAGATAAATAGAACTCACCTCGCGTCTTTCACTATCACGAGTTTTTTTATTTCCTTTTACTCTGTCAGTTGTCCTTGCAACTTTTCTCTGAGTCCTTTCTAATTTTTTAGCATCCTCTTTGAAAGCAGCTATGGAAAATGCTGAACTGTAAGTGGCTCCAGCATTCAAAGAGCTAAACTACCTCAAGAATTTTCTTAAGAAGATTTCCAAATGCATCCATGAAGTCTCTCCAGCATGCCCAAAGTTTGATCAGCCCAAAGAGTTACAACAGCATTTCCAAATCCTGAAGACCAAAGTCATGTTAAGTGACATTAAGATAAAGCAACAAGCCTTTGAATGTCCACAGACAAAATCAGAAAGAAGCAGTCTCACAGCAGGGTGAGTCAGTGATCAAAATGATCTATCATCTGCTCCCATTCCTTTGCTTGGGTGAGGGCCTTCACTGTAACTATCTGCTCATTCAAGCTGATCTCTACCTGCCCCCCTAGAGCTTTGCTCTTGTTTCCAAGTTTCAGCCCGTTTCTTCCTACTTCCGCTCGAAGGGCATACGGAGACGCAATGAATTCCAGATCAGTTTTCCTTTTTACTCAAAAGGCAAGCAAGTCTGTATACACGTAACCTATTTGTGCCCAAAACACTGCCCCAGCCAAGCAAAGTCAGCAACACCTCCAGGCTCTAGAAGTAGCAACTAAATTTACAACTGCAATAGCAGTGTAATGGCACATTACAGAAGGGCCAGCACCTTTCAAAAGCATGCATCTCAAACCTCATTATATTTTCTTCCAGTGGAAGCAAACAATCCTGTCTCAGCTTATTTTGCAACATAACCTCATTGACTTACAGCTGGCAATATAATCTGTCCTTCTGCTTTGAACATTCTGACTGCAGTCCAGAGCCTAAGAGTTTTTGCCTCTTTCCCTCCTATATTATACTAGCACTCTTTCCTAGTTCTGTCAGTATCTGGAGATCACTTTATAGCCTAAAATAATACAACTAAAACCCCTGCCTGTCAGTTGTTTCTTTAGCAGAGGAATAACCCCAGTCCACCAGCATATGACTTTTTTGCTCAAGGAAGAAAGAAAAGACACAGAAGACAAAGAAAACCACCACACCCCAACCCCAGTCTTTCCCCATATGCAGTACCACTGCTTCTTAGAGTATTAATAAAGCAGGTGCTGAAAGAGAGGCTCAGCCTGAGGCATGCTCAGTAGCACACTTGTCTCTTGACCCACCTCCTCATCCCAAAGATTAATTAGGCCCAGTTTCTCCCTGTTAAATTGCCTCTCAGGCATATGGCTCAGCCTTCTTCCTCCTGCCTCTGGCAGATTCACTCACTAGCCTTTTATTTCAGTATTCATATTTTCATGTTCGTAAGCCCCTCCACTCATTGTTACCAGGTTACCCTAAGGTCTCCCTGGTCCAGTAAGGGGCTTCAGAGCTTAACTACAAAGGGGGAGATGGAGTGAGAAAGGATATCTGGACTGAGAGCAAGCAAACACAGCTCAGGTGGGATGGAGAGCAGGAGCTTCCAGTCTCTTCTCTCTTCACTCTCCAAGTCTTCCCATGAAGCAGTCACTGGGTAAAACACACTAGCAGGGCCTGAGAGACAACCTGGTTTCTTCTCATCTCCCAGACAAGCACTGTTCCCACTGGGTGCTCATTTGAAAGATGCAAGTTCAAAGGTCCTCAAGCAGAAGCAGCGCTTGCACTTGGTTGTCCATGAGCCTGGGGTAGGAAGAGGCTGACCTCTAGGGACAGAGCTTTGACTTTCAGCTCCAGGAGAGGCCTCTGGGCTCTAAATCCTGGCTGCAGATGGCAGGATCTAAGGAATAATCCTTCCCCACTTTTTACCAGCTAGCTTGTGGTGCTTAATATGTTAGCTGCTTAATATGCCTAATATGTTAGCTGCTGCTATTCCTCTTCTTAAATGCCTTGCTCTTTTTGTGCATTCTCTCTGGTGTTTGGGTACCTCACTGAGAGCTAGGGATCCCACTTGCAGCTCAACAAATCCTTAGATCAGTTTCAGCATTTGCTCCTGTCTCCATCCCCTATTCATCGATGCCATTTAAATAGAATGGAAGCTCTTTGGGGCAATGCCTGCCTCTTGCTATTTGTGTACAGCAGTGAACTCAGCAGAGCCTTAATTAAGGTCCCTAGATGTTGATGTAATACAAGAAATAAATATTAATAAGTAGGATCAGCAGATTCACATACCAGACATATTGCAAGACATGCCCCCACTCTATTAATACATGATGACATGTGAATGTGCCTGCAATGGTTAATACCACTGTACATTTGGCTTGTCTGAATGCACTATATGTTTTTCATTTAATATCCTTTCCTTTCATAATCATATGTCACTTAATATCCTGACTAAGAAAATGTTGTAACTCAGTGGCACGTGTTCAGACAGAATAGCGAAATTATCTTTGAAAGGTAGCACAGATAGAAAGATCAGATGGCAGGTCTAATTTCCATTTCTCTGACTTTCTACTGTGGCTACCTGTGTTTCAGAATTCTAAACTATCAACGGGCTCTCTCTTGGTGAAGAAGTAAATCATACTCATGGCTATCTGATTTTTATATGTGGATTGCATGTTCCAAAGAAAATCTATAATGGAAAACATAATTGCAGTAACAAGCACCCTACAGGGATGCAAAATTCCTCAAGAGGATTGTCGGGGGTTAATAGGGCTCTTCTTTGCACAGTTCGTAGAGCCATTCCTATTCATATCAACTGAGCACTAGAGGAAAAGTAATAAAATTACCAGCAAAAACTCAGGTTCCTGCCTATTCAGTGCACCACACTAACTTCTAAAGACAGAGCTCTGATTGTATGCTGAGCTAAACAGGATGGCTGTTTTTAACACTGTTCTAACTTATGGTAACCATTAACTACAACCTGACTTCCCATTATAACATACCACTGTGAACACCTATTAGCAGCTAATTGAATCATCTAAAAGTGGTCATAATTCAAACCTAGATGTGTATTTTTGTAATGTTTCTTAAGGCTTTTGCTATAGTACAGGAGAGTATGCAAATCTAGGTTCTGCTTAAGAGCTCATTGTAAGATGGAAGTTTAAATGGAAATGTAATGGAGTGACAAAGGGGAATAAAGCTATATTGTATTT
Source organism: Struthio camelus (assembly GCF_040807025.1). NCBI lineage: Eukaryota > Metazoa > Chordata > Aves > Struthioniformes > Struthionidae > Struthio > Struthio camelus. Next base: position 105,342,802 of record NC_090943.1, read on the forward strand.
TTGATGTTACCCATGACACATGATAGGAGAAACTAATAACAGGCTAACAAGGCTCCCTATCTCTAAACATTTTCCAGCTGTGAGCCACTGAAGAGCCAAAAGAACTCTTTGAGTCGATACCAACAAACATATTTACTCACATCATAATTTTCTGCAATTTCCATTCATAATTTCAAGGTAAAATTTCAAGGCCATACAGCATTTTTCATTATCCTTTTTACTTAAAGAAATAAAAATATTTCATCTCAGAGGCATCATCAGTTGTTTTGCAAACCGCTGTGTCCTGAAGCCTTCAATTTTACTGCTTTTTTAATTTAAACAGGAGCATCTTTTATTACATTATAAAGGGCAACAAAGTACTATTTGCACAACACTATTGACAGGTTTGTGTATATTTGTGCCAGGGCTTTTTAATTTACCTTAGCCTAATTTCTGAGCGGTTTTCATTAAACCTATAAAAAATTATTAGATACTGCTATTGGTAGAAAAAAATGCTGCTTCAAATTAGCATAAATTAGCTTAAACAAGCGAATTAGTTTAAACCAACAAAATAAACTACTCTCAAATGGAAAGAAGAATATGCTTCACTGATTGTAAGAGCACTGTCAAGAACAAACAAAAAAGATACCACACCTCAGCTAGAGTTACTGTCTCCCTAGCAAAAAGGTACCCTCCCTTCTGCTGAGTGATAGCAATGTGACGCTTCCAGACCATACAATGCAACTTAAGGCATGTTCACTTAAAGCACACCCAAGGTGTGACAGAGGTTTGCAATGAGTAAATAAATGCACCCTGAAAACAAAACTGTTAAGGCAAAACTTGTGCAACTCCTGCCTACGATGAAGAACCCAGGTGCCATCAAGCCCGTTTAATGTAAGTTTATATTTACACAAAGATGTGTGAACTTCCTCAATCTCCAAGTGTCACACTAAACCAAGCCTACTGCATCCCTTTTCCACATTATCCACTGGTCAGTCCCAAAAAAGGGGATCTTCAGTTGTGAGTGCCCGGGGTCGGTGGAAGGAATGCTTCAGATATGACCCACACGCTGCTGCCACATCTCAACCGTTGCACTGCCCAGTTCTTTGACATTTGTTGGAGGGGGTCAGATGTTTGTGTTCTGCGTTGGCAACCAATATGGTGTACTGGCCGGTTTGAATAATCATCAGTTTTCAACTAATACCAAAGAGGCTAAAGTTTTAAATTACCTACCATTCATCAGACCACTTCGTACTGAATTAGCATAAAAGGTGTTGATGCATCAGGAACAGTGGATTGTCCCTTCAGCAAATGTATAGCAAGTAGGCTGTGTTTTACATGGGAGATGGGAATTCTTCCCCTCAGATGCACACGTGCAGCCCTGCTGGCTTTGTTGGAAGCTGCATACGTGCTTCTGAACACAAAAGCAAACACCAGATTACTTCTTGCAAGCTAAAAGATAGTGTTAACTTTCTCCAAGCTTATTAGTGTGCCAGAAATAAGCAACTAAAGCCTAATTTAGGCAGATGCAAAAACCAATATTTTTAATGCCCAGCTACCAGAACTTAACTCAAGCCTCACTTCAGACATTATGAAATCTGCACTTGTTAGAAACATCAGAAATTTCTGGAGCAGGTAGCATAGGAAGTGTGATGGCTGGGGCATGTAAGGCAATTGCCCTCTGCCTACCAGATAGGCTCACACGTGTGTGTCTCTCCCTAGTTTTGGGAAGCCCCTACTAATCTTGTTACCGCCTGAGCTCGAAGAGTTTCTTCCTCAGCTCAAGTTATGGGTCTTTTTTGGCTTTAAATCTCTCTTTGGGCAGTTGTCCTTCCCATGCAAGCGCAGCACAGTTAACAATCATGGCATCTGTGCTGTATACCAGCTAAAGACGTGATAAAGTTGCCAGCACTGAGCTACCGAGGGACATAGCAGCAGCTTAGAAGTCTATGTCAAAGAATAACCTTGTTTGCCCTGTAAAGAAATACTCCTGGCATCGAGAAAAAATGTCCTCTTCTCATTATCCTTAACTGTAATGAGCTATCAACATTTGCATTTTTCATTTCAGCATGAATGGTAAAAAAACTCCTGGATGAAGACAGGAAAATAGAGGCCAGCTAGTAGACTGTGTGCCTGTCACATTTTCATTCAGTCCCCATTCCATGGAAGAAAGGAAATTAAAATTTTTTTTTTTTTTAATCCTCAGCTCTGACCTACTAAGCTTGTGGGTCATGACCCCCATTTGGGAAAAGCTGAACTTTCTCCTCTTCCTCCTCGCTAGTTCACACACGCACACACACACACGCCGTGAAAACATTACCCTAATGACCACTGACAAAATAATGCCTGCAAGAGTGTGTTGAAAAAAAGCATCCAAATAACAGAACCAGAAAAACATGTCAGTCTCTTAATTTTAATTAATAGGTTAATATCAAAAAAAGTTCCAAAAAAAGTATGTTTTCAATGAAAGTTCTGTTCAGCATTAAATAAAACGACTAGAAATCGCTTAGAATTAAATAAAATCTCAGAAACTGAGAATAACCATTAATTCTGTGCTCTTTCCAAGTCTTCACTCTTTTTTCTTCCTTCTAACTTAAGTCTTATGTTTTTTCTCCCTCTTTTTGATGCTATCTTCAGTTATTTCTTTACCTTTCCTTTTCCCTATGTCCTTGATTTTCCTCTTGTTCTCTGTGGAGCGTAACTCAGGGTTCCCCACAGAGCTCATTCACAGTCAAATGTTTCTTAGTCAGGCAAACCTTCCACATCATCACGTTTGTCAGTGCTATTTCTACAGCTTTCATTATACCCTAGGGCTAAGGACCATGTGAGCCCTAGGTCTGGGGAAAGGAAGTTCACTCTTCCTGCCTGCCATGACAGCTGCCTTCAAGCTTTCCAGCTGGACTTCTTGAACCCAGAATGGGAAAACTCCAGTTTAGGTTTAGCCGAGAAGCAAATTTCTTTCACTCCTCCCATGCACCATGGTCTTTGGGATTCCTGTCATCTACTTCTGGATCCATTATTGAGAGTCTGGTTAATATTTTCAGAGTCACTTTTTGCTAGAAGGTGGCTGCAAATAGAGACATACTCTATGCTCGGCCCTGGTGCACCCAGGTTCACAGTAAGTCCAATGCACGGATCCTATTTTCCAGTGTGTTCTACCCTTCTCTTTTTGTATCTGTACGTAGCTGTCCCTTCTAGTTTGAAAAGGTGCAAAATAGCATCCCCAAACAGCATTTTGAATTCCCAAACTGATCCTGTGGAATAATGTTCCTGCTTGTCATGTTACTGAAATCTTTTGGCTCTGGACAAATTCTCAGTTCACTAATACTCATTCCGTAATAATTATTGTCTGGTTACATTCAGCTCTTGCTTCTTTCCATCAGGACTGATGGTACAGCAGAGGTTATTTTTATAACATCTTACTTGACTTTGGCTTGTTCTATCCTCTGTATTTTGGGATGCCTTTTTCATCCTGCGGTTCAAGCAGTTCATCAGCTCCCCCTCACCCTTACTTAAGGAACACACAGTTTGCTAACCTTGAAAATATCCACTGGCCTGTCAAAAGCCACAGCCACAGTGTTACACATGCTAAAAACGTACCAATGCCAGTCCCAGCGGGGACTTATGTGCAGGTGCAACTTAAATAATTGTTTTGGTCCTTTTCACCATAAAATATTAGATCTCAGGATTTCTTAATGCGCCCACCCAGACTCATAGCAGGCATGTCTGCAGAGACATGAACTTAAGCATCTTGCAGTACTGGTGAGGCACTTAGTTAAGTGTTCCCCTTTTGGGCCTCACTTCTGCTACTATGCACGATAATGCTCAAGGCTATGCAGCTGCACTCCAGTTCGTGCAGGATCAGGTTCCCCTGCCCTCCTTCTCCTGGCTTAGCACTTTTTTCTCCCCTTTTTTCACCCTACACTCATGCATGCAACGCTTCAGAGTGCAGTGCACCATTAAGCTTAAAGAGAACATGCATCAGCACTTCATAGATCTCCGCGTGGCCTTTTTGCCAGCTTTTCCCTTCAAAGACTTTTCTCCGCAAGCTGCCTGAAGGCAGCAAAAGTCTCCCTGTTGGCCTTGGATCAAGCCCGAAGCAGGGGACACATTTAGACAAGAACAGAGGCACTGAAGAAAGGCAGCCTGCCTGCCAGCAGGCGAAACATGGGGAGATAAAGAGAGAGAGGGAGAGAGACACCTACAAGGAGAAAGTAGTATTTGAGGGCCAAACTTGCAACCCTTTTTGGGACAAGTCTCTGTGATGGATGCCCTGCCAAGCAATCTGTATTCTTCATGACTTCCATCCAAGCAGCACGCTGGGGCACTGGGCAGTGGCTTTGAACTGTGAGGTGAAGACAGTGTGTGGGCACTGCCTCACTTTTTTAATCCATCAGATTTATTTGTTTAATATAGTTTTATTGTCTTGTTTATTCCTTGTATGACTATTATTATTACAAAGTAGTATTCTTAAATAGTAGTGGAAAATATACCAATTAAAGAAGTTTCAGAGGGTCAAAGAGAAACCGAAATAAAGGCCTGTATCCAAATTTTGTGAGGAGGGAAATGGCTATTGTTCTTGTCATTCCCCTTTTTCTTCTGGATGTATCAGAGAACCAAGAAAGACATGTCTCTAAGCAATTTTTCCCAGGCCTCTGCCAATAAATAGGCAACACAGCTTCACAATCCTGCAGTTCCTACTGCCCATTACTCAATAAGTTGCAAACGTGTATTATGTTAGCACCACCCGGCATGGAGAAAATTCCACACAATGCAAATTGCCCATGGTGCTCCACTTTCTGTACAGCTCTTTCTTGAAAATAACCTAATTTTAATGACTTATCTATCTAATTTAGATATCAGTGCTTTCTACTGCCATTACCATTGGTTATAGTGAATACAAATGTATTATATCATCTGAAAGAAAATCCATCAGATCCTTTTATCAGAGTTGCAAGATGATATGTTTGGATGAAGTGTCCAGCAGGGTCTTGCCAGAGCTCTGGTTTGTTTAACATTTTTAGCAGTTATCTGGAAGCAGAAGTAGAAAAAAAGCATTAATTATATTCACAGTTAACAGGGGGAGGACAGAGAAAACAAGAGGTTTACAGGGAAAATGTAAATTGGTTTACCAGGATTTGAGTATTAGACAGGCATTATCCAAATTATGCAAATTTATCTATAATATGTCAGTAAGCAGACCAGCATCTTATCACGTCTGCATAACCTGATACTACCTTGGAAGATGCTTTTCACAGAGGGAGAATGATAATATCTTGCACCCAGGAAATGGGTTGTCTGTTCTTTATACCGCATTTAAATGCTTCAGACAATCACAGAGACGTGGAGATCCTAGCAGGAGAAAAGTACCTACAACTGAACAGGAAAGCAACAAAGATGATTGAAAGATTGAAACAATTACTCCATGTGCAGTTTGTGGCTTTAGCCTAATGAGAAGAATGAAGTTCAACGATCATAAATCATCTACACTGCTCTGTGATGCTTTAATGTGCCTTAAGTACTGTGTGAAAAATAAGATTTAGTGCAACCCAGCCTTATTTACATGTGAATTCACAAAGCATATGCAAAAGAAGAGATGGCAAGAAAAGGTACACAAACGCAATGAGATAACTAGGGGTTGCTGGTTTGCAGAGGAGTCTGTGTGGCATTGCAAACTAGGCTTCATAATGCAGGGTGCAGAATCAAGCCTCCCTGCAGGAAAAGCTCTCTTTGGCACTGGGAGCTATTGCCAGGTCCCAGAGACCTGCAGATACTGGGTATGGGCAGAGTGCTGTGAGTCACTGCCCAGCTGAGGGTGGACCCAGCACATCACTGGTTGATGTGCACAGGCAATGGACCTTATCTGAAACCTAGCCTTAAGCCCAGCAGACAGACAACAAGTGAACATCTGGGCCATAAATTGCCTGTGAAACTTCCTTCTTGCTTTGGCTCCCCACTACCAACCCATAGCCTCTTCCTCATATTCAGCCTGGCTTCCTCGTCCTCCATTTCCAGTCCTGATACCATTCTTTCTCCTGCCCCAAGTCCACTTCTCTTGCTTCTCACTCCAGCCTAACACAGACTCTGTGCCCCTAGCACAGTCCCCAGAGCACACCCTGGTCTTGTCCCTTGTGGTCACAGAGCCAAAGTAATGACAGCTCCTCCTTTCTTCGAAAACAAGGTGCTTAGATCCTTGTCCCTTGTTCATTTCATCCACAACCAAGCACTACCTGGAAACCAACACACTTCTGAATACTACAGTTTTCTTTCTCTTCCATCCCCAAAGATATTCTGTACAGTAAGTGGAGCAAAACATCAGTGAAGAAGTTGAGATGATGAAAGTATAAGAGACACATCAAAACCAAAGAATATAGCGATGAGGGTCAAGCCATGATACGAGTGCCTCAGCACATTTCAAGTAGAGATCTTGAGGCTTAACCTCCTCAGGTGTATATTCTTAACAACATGTCCTGAGGTGCTTAAGCAGGCATGTCACTGTCAAGCCACCAACTTCATATCATGAGCAAAGTATTCCAGCTCTTCCCTTGCCCATAGGAAGGCCTCCAAGAATAAGATACCACTGTGGAAAACTCATTCCCTTTGTGGTTTTTCCTTTTCATCATTATGAAAGTCTGGCAGGGTTTGTAGTCATCTGCATGGATCCTAAGTTAGCAAGAGCCAGCCGAACACACTGGCCATTTGGGCACCTCCACCCCCTCCCTTCTACTGAGTTCCCAAGACCCACTGTGGCAGAATTTGCCCTCGCTGTCCCACCTCTCTCTCTTCAAGGTAGCATTGCATTAAAGTTCAGGAGTTTTTCTGACATATCTCTATAGGCCATCAAATGGCTAACATGCTCCATGCGACATTCCCGTATGACACATGCATGCTCCATCCTGGTTATAGTCAGGCTATATCTATTTCAGTAAACTAGGTTATTGTTATTTTAGGATCAAGTGCCTAGGTCAGCTGGCAGAGGACAGTCTGCTGGTGAACCAGTGTCCTAAATGCAGTGGTGGCAAGTTGACTGCCTAGAGGGAATAGTTGCTGGCACATGCTAATTGCCAAATCAGGCCCCAAAATTGTTGAAAGAGAGTGTTAGTTGGAATGGGCCAAGTTCATGCCAGAGAAGATGCTAACAGTTTACTAGTATAGACAATCATATTTCAGGGCCAAAAAAGGCTGCCAGGCATTCTTGGATTTACTATAACAGGCTCAGTCTATGCATCTGTCTTTTCCCCATATGACTAATAATACAACAGAGTCCCAGAATGTGGCAACCACAAAGCTAAAGAAGGTTTAGATTGCATCCTTTGTGTAGGAAGGTGGAATGATACATGCGGAATGTTTCCTTCCCACCTTGATCTCCCCAAGGTGAGCTGAGCCAGATCAACATATTTGCCTTTACCCAATCGATTTGTGGTAAGTATGAAAATATATGTCATTATTTTCTTCAGTACAAATTCTTTCGTCTTAAAGTTAATTCTAAAATTTCTTCAAATTCTTCAAGGGTCCTCCACCCACAAATCATTTGCAGTACATTTTGATTTTAATAACATGCTTTGGCAAATAACATTCCGAATTTGCTTCCCAGTCCACATCAGAGTTTAGAAGGATACCGTTTATGAATGCAGTTTTGGATATTTATTTTTATGGACTAAAAGCTTCCCTCCAAGGCCTGGAATGTTACATACAGAATAAAATACATGGCAGGTAAGGATGAGTATCCTGATCCTTCTCACTCTGATTTTAGAGACATTCTAGACAGATAATGCTTTCCAGATCCAGGTGTGCCATCTGAAAAGGGTGCAATCTCTAGTCCCCTTACTTACATGTCACTGCTAGCAGTTAATTTTCTCTCTGCTCTAGAGTCCTCAGCCATTCTTATCACAATGAATCTGAGTAGCTCAAATAGTTTAAACTGCAGGTCTTGGCTAAACCGATCCATTTTGACTCAAACAGTTTAGGGAGCCTTTACTTAAGCAAATCTGCCAGGAGATTGAAAGGGACCTTTAGAAAGCAGACAGCAATTTGAAGTTGAAAATGGCAACATCTTCCACAGGTGCAGCTCTTTGCAGAGCATCTTAATTATGAACACAGACGAATAGCTTTGGAACAGATCCTGAAGAAGGAATAAAATGCATGTGCCTTGTTTCAAATGCAGACATCAAAATACAAAGGTGGCTGCATTAGATGCATTCCCTGTAGCTATAGTTTCAGGGTAAAAAAAGAAGTATACTGTTATTTGCCAGTTCGAAATATAGACTCAAAGGTAACTGCAGAACTTGATTTTCACAGTCAAAGATTAGGTGGAAAAGGTGATAGCAAGTCATAGAATACCTTAGGCCAGAAGACACTTCTGGATATCTCTAGTCCAAGTCCATGCTCAGGCCAGAAATGACGTCAACTTTAGATTAAGTTGCTCAGAGCCACATCCAGCTCTGATTATCTCCATGAAAACATTCTTCTCTCACTACGTCCTTCCCAGCACATCCTTGACCACCTCCCCTCCCAGAGCCAGGGAAGCAAAGCCTGCCTGGGGCACCACCTACTGCACCTTCCCACCCACCTTTGGGAAGAAGCCAGGAAGAGAGAAGGGGTAGGGCAGGCCTCCTTTGGCTTCTTGGAGGAGCCACCTACCTTCCTCTCTTCTCTCACTTTCTGTACACCCATCTCATCCTCCTTAGGCCTCTGCTGCTGCCGGAAGGAGTTCAGGCTGTAGAGGAGCAGGAAGGATGAGAGCAGACAGCAGAGAAGCAGGGCTCAGCTTTCTGCTTCCTCCCCACCTCCTTCCCCAGGACTGACAATAACACTTGGCAGCACTTGGCCACGACCTGCCCGTTCCTCCTGTTGGGGCAGCAGCGGGGGCAGTAGCAATAACTGGAGAAAAGGCTTTAAGGAAGGCAAAGTAGAAGGGAAATGCACCCATGGACTGACAGTTTCTACCTACTGACTCAGAGTTTCCTCAGGTGGCCTGCAGTAGACCCTGGCATGTGCTCAGCCTGGCAGACAGAAAGCAAGGCACCCAGAGGCGGCTCTAAACAGCGCAGTGGGGAGCAGCGGACGTAGCCTCTTGTGAGAGACCCAAAGGAGGAAAGGGGGAGAAGCCTGAGACACCAAAGCAACACTTTACAGCTCTATCTTTCCTTCTCCCACATTTATTTCCAGATACTTTCCTTTAAACCCACCCTTCAGAGAAGAGCAGTGACGAAGGCTGATGTGTGATCAAAAGTGCCCATGCTACACATGGGGGTCTGCTACAGCTCTTCTTCTACCCCACAGTAAACCTGCCTACACATTGATCTGCCATCTATTGCTATCACGCCGTTTACAGCTCAGAATATTTCTGTCACTTACCTAGCCTGTAAGCTCAGGGAAGCAGTAACTGTGGTGCCAGGACCCTGTTTGTTTGCCCCTATCCACTGCTATTGCCAATATGACCGGCATACGTGGATAATGCTAAATCCCACAGTATTCCTCTGCACCAACATCCTCCAATCCCGTTGCAGTTGAAAGTACATCTTGCAGTCCTGGAAGACAACTTGATATCTGAAACAGAGTCATATCCATCTGTATTTCAGACTAACATGACATCAGTGAAATCACAGCCCAGGCTGAAAGGTTTTGGTTTGTCTGTTTATTACTGACAATGGGATCAGTGAGTAGGTATCTCGCTGTGGGCCAAGCACTCCATTGTAAACTCAGGCAAAGAATGGGATTTTCAAAACGCTTAAGGAATTCAAGTCCCAGATGAAAATACCCCTTACGCCCACAACCTTACTCATGGTTTTCTTTGGCTTTAATACCAGATAGGGACAGAAGGTTTGAGTTCTCAAATTCACATGTTTGTGTCCTGTCCCTTAGGTACTTAGCTGCAGGAAAAAATTCACCCAGAGCCTTAAAACATAACTGAAAGTAGGCAATTTTTTTAATAACCACTAACTAGTCACCCTGACTTCTGAGAAGCTCACAAATGTGCCTGTATTTTATCCTTACACCAATCTTGAAAGATAGGGAAGTATTACCAGAAGACAGACACTGGAGCACAGGTAAACAGCTAATCAAAATTAAAGTCAAAGCTCTCTGTGGCAGAATTAGAGTTTTTTCTTAGAACTTCAGCTTCAGTCTCCTGACCTCCAGCCTTCTCCTGGACTCTTCTTCAGCCTTAGACATGGGGAAGGGCAAGCAGGCAGGCATGCAGATAAAAACAAGAGTACCTGCACCTTGAGAGAAGCTTGAGAGCTGAGTGTTATCAACAGAAAAAAATGCCTCAACGAGTCACATCTGCTCTCTTAGGCTGTCACATCCCAACGTACTTAGAGCTTTATAGTTTAGAAACAAAAGAAAGAAAAAAAAAAAAAAGGCAAGACCAGCGGTCATCAGATATAAATGAGCAAAGCTCCGTTAACTTTTCACTGTGTACAGCGTCAGTAAACTTGACCCAGTTGGAAGATGAGTTACAAGTGGCTATGAGGTTAAAAATATCTTATACCATTGGTTTTAAGAGATGAAGCCAAGAGATGAAGCCAAAAATACTTTTTTTTTACTCATTTCTTACTTCAAAATGAATTTGACATATTTTGAACTGTCAGTCAGTCAAATGGTGAATTCAAAGATGACAAGAGACAGAGCAAAAGCTGAAGGCATTCAGATATGAAAACAAGTCCCAGGAGATTATTGAAAAGGACAAGACTAGAGTGTTAGCTGGTGCAAAGCAGCTTCGATTCTTTGAAGTCATCAATTTACACCTTTTAAGGCAGTTGTTCTTCAAGCCTCTCATCAGCTGCTTAGGACCTACTGCTAGGATCACAAAAAATCCCTGGGCTTAGCTAGAGCTCAGAGGTAGCACCAACAAAAGCTAGAGGGGAAACCTTCCTCTTCCTGCAAAATACATGGAGGCCAAAGAAAGAGGGAATAAGAATCAGCCTCTTTTTTCACCACCAACAAGGAGGCTGAGAAGAGAGTGCTGCTCCTATGACAGATGAAGTCTCAAAGAGATGCAAATTAGCTTGTGGCAACAGCCTGAAATTGTCTTGCAATATCGGTGTCCTCATATTGCCTGAACGGATGATGAAACTGCACTGCATTAAATTAGTGTCTCACTGTGGGCATTGTGCTACAGCACCACAGGCTGTCATTATGAGGGGCACTGCCTCCTGCCCATGCTGCCTACGTCTTCGAGGGAAAGCATCAAGGGTAGCTGAGGGCCAAACTTTCGGTCGGCGTAAATTGGCTTAGCCCCACTGACTTCCCTGGAACTCTATTGATTTACAGCAGCTGAAACTCTGGCCCCTGCTATGCTTAAAATCTGAGACAGGCTTTCATTGGACACAAAAGAATACTCTTTGGGACACTTTGAAACCTGTGCTGTGTGCTAGCTAGGAGCTAAACGATTCCCAAGATTTTCTGTGAGGCATGTACAAACACACATTGTGCGCCGAGTGCGAGCAAGCTCCATCAGACACACAGACACAAAATACACTCCTTGGGATGTGCCAGGGTGAAGAAGAGTTTTCTAAGTCACTTCATTTTTACTGGAAACTCCGCGCCAATCCTCCCACATATAACGCACTGTGCACTCGTAACCAGCATTGTCTGAACTTGTGGTATTTTCATAAATGTTCCTGCCAAGCCAAAGACGCTCTAAGACACATCACCTTTGTCCAGAGGAGGATCCCAGCTGAACTGGAGTCCAGAGAGCGTGACCTCTGCTACAAACCAACACATAGGTATGTTAAATGAGTTCCTATTAAAAATAACTGCTCTCCGTACTTCCTGGAGTAGAAGGGGGCACAGTCTGTTTAGAGAGTGCACATGAGGGTGACAGAATGCAACAAAAAATCCTTTCATTGTATACAGAGGAAAATGAGGAGGTAAAAATGAATGCCTCTTTTTTATTTCATAGGGACAGGTTGGCAAAAGCAGATTATTAGGTTTGAGCTGCATGGAAAAGAAGAATTTTCTTTTTTTTCCTGAAATCCTGATTCATCTTCATTATTCAGTCACTCAATCTTCCTTGGAAACAGACTGCCACTGAATTATTATGGCAGTCATAGATGAATTCAGCAGAAAAATATACATATAATAACGAAAGAAAGTAAAACTGCTCTCCTTGTGCAGCCCTACAGAGAGACAGCCAGACAAAAGCATGAAAAAATTGACTGTCTGGCCAAGAATGAAATTGCTGGCAAGTCTGGTTTCAACCCTGCTATTAGCTTTCTTGCAGCTGCTTCAACTACCCAAGCAGTATTGAGATAAGTGCATTCTCTGAAGGCCTTTTTTTCTAATTGGGAGTTATATATTTATTTGCATATTAGCCTACTCCTGATTAATACCTCATCTGAAAGAACTTAAGAGCTAACAGTCAGCTAACATATATGTACACACACACACACTATACACACATACATATGAGAAAAGAAGCTCTCAGAAATGTTGCTGTATTTAGGGCTGAATGTTGTCCTCCTTTTGTGGGCAGAGTGTCTATGGGCAGATGCATTGCATGTGGGGCAATTCTGCTATGCCAGAGGGGTAGGACGAAGAAGCCAGCACACAGCAAGGAGGCTGGGGAGTGTGCTCTTGCAAGTTCCCTGTGCAGGGTGATTCACTTGTGCAGTGGGCAGACAGGTAGAAAAGTGCATTGGGGTGGATCTGCACCTACATGGTTTCTACCTGCAGAGCAGTGACATCGCAGCCACCTCCACCACCGCAGCAGGGGCTGTGAGCACTGCCATGAAATATTCTGGAGATGTTCTGCAGGAGAAAAGGGAATGCGCGGGGTAAGAGCTCGCGTCCTGCTCTCGTCCCTGGAAGATCACTGCTGAGGGCTGATAGATTGACCTGGGGCAGGACACACTCCGGCTCTGAACTTCGGGAATGTATTTGGGACCCGACGTGATCGTAACGTGTGATGTACTAGCCTTCAGACTCAGCCACCTCACAGGTGTATAATAAGGTTTCCTCTCTTCAGAGGCATCAGGCACTTCTGTTGAAAGCCCAGAAAAAGGTGGTACCGTCTAAGGATGGAACAGAAAAGGTTGTGGAAGATGTGCCCAGAAAATGCCTGTGCTTTTCTCTTTCTAAAAAATGGTGGGCTTTAAAAAAAAAAAGGCACCGAGGGATTGTTTTTTAGAAAACAAAAGAAGTACTTATGGCTTAGCTTTTCCAAGTTGGTGCATTAGTAGATATACTAAAAAGACAGCTTGATCCGGATGAGTCACACAGCAGAAAAAAAACACAATGACCTGTGTGTTCCTCCAGTACAAATTATTCATTTTTCCCTGTCAATAAGGACTTTTTAATACACTTGCATTCAGGCAGCCAGTCAGGAGGGTGTGACTGTCAGAAGATAATCACCCCCCTCCCCCAGGGAATCAAATCTATTTGGCAGGGTGTCAGAATTTCATGATACCCTACGGCAGGCCACAGCACCTTAAAATAACTTGAACACACCTCGACTCATGCCTGGATGTTGAATCAGCCCAGAGATGTCAATCACACTGCTGTTCACTGCAGAATCACCTCAGTTGCTCTGATCCTCACTTTTGAACTTACAACTTCCCTTCACAGAAATCACAGAGGTGTGCATATGTGCCTGTATTTGTCATGTGTGTCCGTGTAATTCCCCAGTCTCCACAATAACAATTCCAGCCTTTGAGCCTCTTTGTTGGGAAACAGCCCTTGCAGAACAGTAAGTTCCTCTTTCACGACAGCAAGTTGCTGAAAGGAGGCAACACAGCTTGGCAATTACAGCAGGAGACACCAAACCTGGGCCTTCTCCGTAGAAGTTAATCGGACTTTTGCCATTGACAGGAACGCCAATGTGATTTAACCCCAGTTAGTTATTCTCAGCCTGGCCCTTCTAACATTTTCAGAAGTATCTGCTAATTTGACATGTCAGTTCTTTCAGAGCTCAGTGCGAAACCCTACATCTAGTTTTTAGAGGGTCTAAATTTCCACTGGTATGGTATTATACTCATATTATTGCTGTTACTGTTGCTGTGATCGTTATTTATTGGTACTACAAGACTGTCCAGTAGATCAGGTTTCTGCCCTGCTGGGCCCATATGTGCTCTAACTTCAGTTAGTTGCCCATCTTCTCTGGAAGACAAAATCTAGACTCAGCACCCAGAAATGAGGGAACAAAATAGAAGATATTTGTTGAAATACCTGCCATACTCCCTCACACCTTGTTTTCTCCATCTCTAAACTAAGAGTGGAAATATTGACTTTTTAAAATACTATGGGATATAAGGGTGCAAGGCACTTTGTAAGGACAGCACACCATTGCGTTCCATTATTGTTCAGTTTAGGAACATACAACCTTCATTTACTGCTTCACTTCACTGTCATGAGATCCTTGAACTCATGGTCTTAACAAATTCTATACATTCCCACTGATCTAAGCCCAAGAATGGACTTGCAAATGGAAAATGGATTACCACGTTATTACTTCTAGGGTACAAATAATCCATTGCTAGGTATTTGGACAAAAGTCACAATTCTCGAAACTGGCCTCATGCTTTTGTTGACCTGAAACCCTGAGATGTCCCCGTTGAGGCGCTTGCCTTGTATTTTGCAGACCACTAGGTGGAAGTGCTGCTCCACGCCAGCCTTGCACACGCGAAACCCTCTGGAAGTGGCAGCCAGGGCTGGAGCAGCCCTTGTCAAACTCTTTTTTTCAGATGGAGGCGAAAGATGAGGAACCAGGAGCCCCGGTCCCCTGTCTTCCAAAGCAGGGATTCCATACACAGTATCACAGGAAACATACATCAAAATCAATATATAATGAAATCATAACAACAAGGCTTGTGACAGCTAGGCATAAAACCTGGAATGTGCCTTCAGAAGGAGAGACAGATGAATTTGTCAAGCGTGCCATAACACAAGCCCTTTATGAATTATTAGTGATTTATAATGCACTTTTAGGGAAGTGGGGAGAACCTAGAGAAATGAATGGGCTTTCTTGGCTTTTCTCTAAAATGACAAACACTTTTTTTATTCCTTTTACACTCTCCCAGTTCCCAGGTTCCACGTTCTGCCCATAAGCCCACTTAGCACAAGGTAATTCTATACCTCCTTTTTCTGCTATTCTTGAAATGAAATATCTCCTATAGTAACTTTCCACGGCAGAGTGGACTTTACTCAGGGGGTAAGGTCCTTTCCTAAGTTTGTCTGTCCAAAGCCAATTGCCCTGCAGCCTCATTCAGGGCTGACCTAGTAAAACCAGATAAACAGCTCACCGGCAGCCTGCCTGCCTGCCTGCCTCCCTCCCTCCCTTCTTCTCCCTCTTTCCTATTTCTGCTCTGTGTGCTCTCTCTCTCTCCTCAGCTATTTAAGTTCATTCACTCTTAATTCCTGGGACCACCAGGCATTTACTTCCCACCACGCCAAAATGCAAAGCGCAAAGCAGGGTAGTCCTGAAGAGAGAGACAAGAAAAATGGCAACACAGGAGGGTTAAAGGCAGGCTGAGCCTAGCAAGCATCGTCTAGACTTTCCGTCTCATGATTCAGTGTGTCTGATGTAAAACTATTTAAATAAGAGTTATGTAAATAACATGGCAGACAGATAGATTATTTAATATAATCAAAGTGAGATAAAGCCCGGCCTCCAATCCTTCCCTAAAGTAAGGCTGCTTTGTGCCATCCTCATGATGCAAGCAGCCCTGAGGCCAGAAGACCCAGCCAAGGGAGGATCACCCCAGTGCAACGAGATAGCCTCTTGGCTTACAACCAGCATAGCAGCTCCTACACTGCTTCTCCATCCCTAAAGCCAAGCAAAGGGTCATTCATGAGAAAACTCAGTATCCCACAGGTCTCAGTTGCCATCATATTGCCTCAGAGCCACTGTCATTTGGGATCATTTGGAGCAACCTTACTCTAAGCTATGCTGGAGGATTTGCCTTCAACAGAGCCAGCCCAGGACTGTGACAGGGCCAGAAGTGGCTGGATTATAAAACAGGCACTCTTTTCCCTTACCTTTTCACCTTCTGGCAGGGTTAGCCTTAAAAACAGAGCTGAAAATGGCTCGCCAGGTAGAGTTGCACTTGTCTCTCTCTTACTACCTTGTTATCATCCTGTAGCATATTCATCTGGGCTTTACTCACTTTTAAACTTCCCAGGGCATGTCTGCACCACAGGGATTGCAACTAAGGTAGGGCCAGCTGGACTAGCTTGACATCAGCTTATTTGGGGACTGATAGCAGTGTAAGCACAGGAGCACTAGGCTTGCTACAGGCTGCAAAACCTGCTGGTGAGGCTAGGTCAGTGCACAAGCAGTCAGTGCCCACAAGACTGCGGGCAAGCGCAAGGCTAGCTTGGGTTTGTTGACATGAGCAGGAGTTGTTACAGTGCAAATGTGCCCTTATGCAATATAATTTCCACCAGTTCCCCTAGGATACCAGGTTTCCCACTAACTTGGTTTGTTTTTATTTCACAGTGAGGTAACTCCACGTTCTTGACATTTCCACTCTCTTTCCTTTTAAACACGAAGGCCTGATTTGACTGTCCTTACATTAAAATCAACATGCAAGCTAGTTTAAGTAAAGCTTAAGTAAGGACTGTGTTGTTAGCACTTTCCTCCTCACCTCACCCTCCTACCTCTTGTTCCCATTCAGGTCACTCATAACTCTACTGACTACACTTTTTTTTCCCCCCTGCTCAAGTTACTTGTTATCTGCTTGATCTGATCTTCTCTTCCACTTTGAAAGGGATCAGCCAGTTTTGCTTACAAACATCACCAGATCCACATAAAATCTCTGCAGTGGCATAACCATGTAAATTAAGGACAATCTGTTTATTTCTTAAACAGGGAGAGTTAAACAAAACTATTCCTACCATGGATGGGTTTATTCAGCTATAAATACGCCTTGTACCTGTACAATATATTCTCTTGGCAACTCATGGCAACTGCAGCACAGTTAAAGCAATACAACTGATGCCAGTGCTGACCTTTGCTGCATAGGCACATCAAACATCTAAGGCTTTCACATGCATACAAAACTGAGGCAAGCACACATGGGTCCTCTTCCCCTCTTTCACAGTCACTCAGCAATGGGCAACAATTTAATGCATCTCCTCTTGGCTTGCGGATGATGGTGACCCCCTCAAGTCAACCCGAACAAGGAACAGATTGACTCAGTCTCATACCTTCTACCCAAATTAATGCTGGAGTAGATAAGGCTGTAGAGCGTTTTCCTTCCCTTTTTTAAACCTTTCCTTAGTTCAAATGGTCTGACTCATCAGCAACACAAAGATGACAAAACGCCTATTCCCCTCCCCCCTAAATATTTTGGCTTGATTTTGCTATCAAATTAGGGTACTTATTCCATGCCAATTGGAAAAAAAAATGGACTCCTAGAACACTCATTGTATATGATTAGGATTTGGGGAGGGTGCGGAGCATAACATCATAATAGGCAGAAAGTGAAAACAGCCAAAGGAAACGCCTACGCTCTTCCTTTACAAAAGCTGCTTGTTGTGTCTGTCTGAACAATTGTTAAAAAACCTGGAGGGGAAATAGAAGGAAAAGATAACTGACTTTATTAAGAGCAAAAGATTGATTGAGCAATTGATTGCACTTAATTGGAACTGTGTGAGCAAGGGAGAGGATTTCAGGTTTTTTCCCCAGTCCCACAAAAAGTCCAGCCACGTAACTGTACAGGCAGGAGACTTAGTAACCAGACTCAGAGCTTATATTTGTTTCTCCTTTCAGGGCATTGCTTTTCTGGAAGCAGCTGGCTTTTAGAACTGACCCCTTCCGCAGTATTGCCAATCTCAATATTTGAGGCCTCAAAAAGGAGGAGGGATTTAAGAGTCACAAAATTAAACTTCAGAGGGAGGCTTGTGCATGTGTGTTTCTTTCCAGACCTTTTTTCTTCTCTTCTGAGGTACACTCAGATTCATGGGATGCTTTCTTCTTCAACAAGAAAGTCTAGAAACTTTTTACTTTTTTAAAGCAAGTGGCAAGACTCTCATCTCGTCAATTAATTTCAGGAGTGGAGACTTTAAAGGAAAAATGCCATCCAATTCATAGTAAAATAATGAAATCTGGAAGAATTACTTGACTAAACCTCACTCATCAAAGGGACAGAGACTACCTGTTATGGGGGATATTTTCATAAAGTAGAGACCTTATTTCTGGAGTTATGAACATAATAACAAAGCTGCAGCACAAGAGAGAACTAGCACAAAGTTTCACAATCTTTCTCCCCAAAATAGTCCTCCAGGGGAAAATGATAATGTACATAAACAGTTTAAAATAAAAGCAAAACCCACGCTAACTGCTTTAAATGACCAATTCCTCTTAATATTATATAGAATGTTATCAGCTTACTATATATTACCTTAATTTTCCTCTTAAACAGCAGGAAGGACAGATACTCAAACTGCACAGCTACCATGTGACTTCCAGTGGGAAAAAAAAGGCTCCAGCCGTTAGGTATTTGTTTTGTTAAAAATCACAGTGTTAGGTATATGGGCCTCATAAAACTATCAAAACAGTATGGTCATTATGCAGCCTTCGTTTGCCTGTGATCAGTTAACGTTCACAAATGTAAAGCTTTCTCTTTGCCTGTAAAAGCAAGGAACTCAGAGGGATGATCAGGATGCCTTTTGTATGGCTATGTTCTAGCTTCCTAGCTGTAGGTATTTGGTACCCTGTAAGCTGTGCACTCTGATGATACATTTCACATCCGCTAATCTCATTTGCCTGCTCTAAGCTAGAACAGATGCTTTATCTGATTATTTTTGGATGAGTGAGCTTGGTAAGAACGCAAAGCAAAAGAGGACGCCGGAGCAACGCTGCAAGAGTCAACAGCCAATTTTGCAGCTCAAGACAATAACTGAGGCCCTGAAAACCGGTGGGACTGAAGAGCTATCTTATGTCCTTCCTCCTCAGAAAGCCCAGCCGAGAAACCAATTAGAACCAGCACCAATTTCTGTCCTACCCCTTCTAGTCTCCCACTGTGGCCTGGGCCATGAGTCACACAAACACGACAAGAAAGCTAAGGGAACAAATATTGCCTTTCAAATTGTGACTTTCCATAACAAGTTCCTCAGGAGTAAGAGGCACACTCAGATTGCCAGCCTCCTACCATCTCCTAGAAGTTTCTCCCACAGTCACTTTCTTTTCTGCCCAGCTTCCAAAAGTGACTACTTTTTCAGGTCTACTGCCTGACCTGCTCACCTGAGCACTCCCTCACCTACTCCAGGCAAAACAAGCCAAGTCAGCTAAAGCAGTGTACAGTATAGGTCTCTCCTAAACCGGTTCCTTGGGACTGAAATGGGTTGGGCAACCCTAACGTGAGCAACTCCACTGACAGACCTGAGGAGCCAGGAACCTCAGGCAGGAGAGTAGTGACAGGCATCGGGAAAAAGTAACCCCTGCAGCCAAGAGACCTCATGTCACCAAGCCTGTATAGCCCTGCTTTCACTATGTCCACCCTGCACAGGGCCACAGGAGCAGTCATGCATGTGACTCTTCAGCTTTTGCAGGAGATCACATCACTCTACAGCTACAATTATCTGCAGCTAGTGCTCGTTAAGTGCTTTGAAGATTAAAAGCACAGATACAAGTGTTAAATATTGTAATTATTCTTACTACATAACATAGCTGCACTGAAAAAAGGGAGGAGTTGTTTTTCCATGTTTATACGTGGGAATATCACGACATCTGCTCCTTTCTTAAGTGAATTGCTGCCAAGGACCTTGATAAGGGGTTGTGCTTGAAGGAAAAGGACTGGGTCTGGGAGTTTTCTTGGAGTGCCACATCGCACAGTGAAATTGAACTGAGCTTTTTACTGGGCTCCCACTGCCAGAGTTTATTCCTACGAAGTGCTCATTACTATCAACTGCCCCAGCTCCAGGAGGGGCAGCAGGGGCTCTCAGCAGCTTGCTAGAGGTTGATCATTTACCTAAGGCGCAGAAGGGAAGTCACTCCTCTGAGAGCTCAGCTAGGACAATTACCATTACCCCCACAGTATCAAATCCTCACGTCCATCTTTCTGTTTTTTTCAGCTCATACTTGGGGCTTTACAAAAGAGTTCTCCTCGAATAAGCCCACAAAAAGGGAAAAGGAAGGGAAGAGTCCAGGGGAGGGAAAGGTTGTAGGAGGAAGTGTAGGGAGTGATGCCAACAAGCTCACTAAATTACAGGGAAACATGTGGATTTTGTTCCCAACCAGGGGCTAGAGCTCTTCTTTCTGTTAAGGATGCCTTCTGATGTTCTCCAATGCAGCAAAAAGCTGTGAGCCTGACTGCAGTTTCCCACACACTGCAAGATTCCTCTGCAGCATTTTTCTGCACTGCTATAACCTATCCCACAATGTCAGGGGACTAGCCAGAGTAAAAGCCCCCAGGTTTGGTCTGCCATTCCTTATTCTCAGAAACAGGGGGGAGAAAAAAAGTCTGCGGCAACAGCATATAATTCATTACAGCCCTGCAACTGCTCCAAACTATGCCAGAAGCTGAGCTTGCATCTAGCTGGCTTCTTCGTGGCAAAGCACAAGCAAGTCTGTGCTGAATGTGGGTCACGTCTGAGACGAAACCATGAGTGACCACTTAGTTCATGGCACGGAGTTAAGTGTATTCCTGTGCATCTCTGGAGTCTGTGACACAACACATACAGCCAAGGGCTGTAGCATTTAATCAGGCTACGTGCATTGGGAGCTTGCCTGAGCAAAAGCTGGAAAGAAATCCTATGACCTGCTGCTTTCATTTCTCATGCCCTTATTCTGCAACAGCCCTTACCAGTACTGAGCCTTGCTGCACAGTAGATGAGGGAGCAGGCTGGCCCCTCAAACCAAGAAGTGTTACTTATAACCTATTTCCTCCACTGTTGGGCAGCTTCTGGGAATAAATAGGAAACCTTGGCAATACAACTGTTGCAAAGGCAGGTGACCATCCCTTTAGAGGACCCAGAAGAGAGGCCAGTAGGTCACTTAGCTTTTAATGTATCCTGCCTCCTCTTCTCTCTCTCTCACACATGTGCAGATAGTCCTGTAACCACAGTATTTACAGCTCCTCTTGACTCTTGCAGGGCTCATGGGTGCCCAGCATATCTCCAGGAGGCAGTGGTTCAAATCCACAGTAATGTTCCTGTCCCACAGAAATCCCAGTCTAATTTATAATCTACTGGCACCAATAACACTGAACTTGAGATCAAAGGGACCATTCACAGAAAGAGGTGCGTTCTTTTATACTTAGTGGTTTATGCAGAAAGAAGATTTCTATGTATTTTTTTCTGAAGGAGCAAAGAAGACAGAAAAGGTTAAAAGATACATACATGTATTTTAGAACATATTTGAGCTTATTAAGTGGCCTGGGAGAAGGTACAAAGGTGGCAGCAGACAAAGAAGTAGCGAGAAAGAAGCTTGGGTGCATCATAGGGGAAGGGAAAGGTGTAGGAGGAAGGATAGGAGGTGATGCAGACAAGCTCACTAGACTGCAGGGCAAAACGTGGATTTTGTCCCCAAGCAAAACACCTTTGTACTACCACCTTTATTAGTTTGTCAGATCAAACTAATAAAAACAGCTCTTCAGAGAATCTGCCATCTGTCTGTATTTCCTCTCTCACCAAGAAGAAAAAATAATTAATAAGCAGCTTCTGTCTGGCAATCAGCAAGTCTCTGCATCATCATACGTGGCGATGGCAGCCTTCCTGATCTTGAAACACACCTTTACTTTGGTAGTGTAGCTTCTGCTCGTTCAGCCCGGCCTTTACCCATCATCTGCGGTGCTGTGTATGACTCAGCTCAGCAGGAGCTGAAAGTGGGCGCACATTGTAAGGTCTATGAAGTGAAACTGTGAAACTATCAACTCATACATTTCTCAAGCCTCAGCAGGTCAGCTGTAGGCTTGAAGACTGAGCTCCAGCATTTGTAGCATCTTCACAACGTGCCATTTGCAATAAAATATGAATATGGCTGGCAAGATGCATATTCACAGTGAATTTGGAAACTAATAGATCAATTTCCTTTGTTTACTATGCAAAGGATGCCATAAAATTAAGCTAATCTGATGCTGGTCGAAATCATTGCTAACAACATTTGCAAAAAAGCTGACCTCTTTGCTGCTGAATAAATACTAGCAATTTGTTTGCGCATTGTTCAGCAGATTTCGTAGACAGGCAAAGAATAACGAGCAAAAAATCTTATTCTGTCTTTTTTTTTCCCCACCAATTGTCAAATAAATTATTCACAAATACACACTTCCATCATTCATCTAGCACTAGACTAAACACTCTCTACTAAACTTAGTTTTCAGCATCATGTTTCAGTTTATAGTTACATTTTTCCCTGGGCAAAGTGAGCCAGTCATTAGACAGCACTCATAGGTTTCTACTAAACATGCTTGATTAAGTCTTTTAAGAGGGAAAAGGTAGAGGAAATCATGTTTTAAAGTCAACAGGGATATTTCCACTCACTTTACGGGAAATGCATTGGAGGAGATAACATTATTAGGAAGACTTATTGAATACACTTTGCTCTGCAAAAAAAAAAAAAAAAAAAATATATATATATATATATATCACTCTTTCATGTTGTACCTTATAAAGGAGAGTTTTTAAACTGAACAAAATAAGGAACTAGTCTTAATATCAGAGCTGCCCAAAGCAGTAGCTTTCCCTGACACTGCCCAATGGCACCGCCTGGGGCATAATACACAAACAGCAAATCTAGCAGCAACACCCAAGCCAACAGCTTGCTCACTCTTCAGTGACTTACATCCTGCAGGTTCCTTCACCATAGTGCTGCTGAGTTAGCACAGGTGCTCATCTTTAATTTCTGCAGCCAGAGTCACAGCTGATGCAACTCAGCTTAGTGGCTTGAGGATCTGGCCTCATTTGAAAGGAAAAGCAGAATGCAAAAAGAAAAATAAAAAAAGAAGAAATTCAAACATGAATCTCTGGGTTGAGTTACTATATGCCACACAGCTATGCAGGGTCAGGACTACACATGGAAAGGACCTCTGCAGCAAAGTAACTGCATGAAACTATGACACTTGGAATTTATATACGTAAACAAACTGTAAAACAGGCACACCTCAAGAGCACACCTTTGCTCCAGGTCAGCAAGAAGAACTCTGTGTCATCTTTTTCTTCAAAGAGGTTTAGACAGTTGCTGCCATTCACTCAGTTTAGAAGAAAGAGGGACAAGGTGTACTATTTATTGTATGCAAATCCATGACAGACACCACCGAATGTAAAACCTGTGTTCATCTATGTGGAGAGTGATCATTTTAATCAAGTAGCTAGAGTAAGCCTTTCTTTTAAAAGGGAAATAGTATATTTTATCCCCAATCCAATTGGTTCTAGATGAATCCTTGATGTATATCCCCCAATATAATTATGCTTATTCATTATTAGCATATCATCTCAAGATCCCAGACTCAATCAGGAGCTAAACTGTGCATAAATGTAGACCAGGAGGCAGCCCCTACCCTGCTAAGATTACCATCTAAAAAGTCATAGGGGAAAAAAAATAGGCAAACAGGCTCATCAAATGTTGAAAGCTAGAGGTGTGGTGGAGGGCTTGCATTCCTTGTCGTGTTCAGTGTGTAGATGCAAGACAAGCCCAGCCTCTGGGAGGGCAGTAGATGCCTGCTGGAGAGACACAAAGCATTTCCCATGGCCCAGAGGAGCCAGCTCTATCCATTGCAATCTCCTTTTACAGAGCTCTCCTAACCAGAAGGGTTTTTTCAGACATAACTATGCCCATGGTGAATATTAAGGAGGACAGCACAGCTGGACTTAAACCTAATACCCTTCTCCACACAGCTCACTTGGCAGATTCAGCTCAGGGATTTGAAAGGACCAGTGTTTAGAAATTTTGTCGTCTTCATTTTTTCCTCCAGAACCTATGCTTTAGACCTTCAAGCTCAAGGCCAAGCAAATCAGAGAGAGCCAGTGACCTAAAAAGCTGTGTGACTGTAGCCGAAACATGTCCTCTCACACCAATCACTCCACCTGAATACAGCGAGGCTCTGGCCAGAGTTGAGACCTCTAAAATACAGAGATATCCAGTGCAGAGCTGGTAAGGACCTTCCTTTCAAATTTTTCCCAAAGCCCAAGACATTATCTGTTAGATCAGCCCCTCGGGGTACTTAGACGCCACTCTGCCTACTTTTTGGATCCCAGTGGGATTCAGGCTGAAAACAGGTGCCAAGATGCTCTGACTCAGGCAGTTCTGGGCATGCCCAGGAGCAGAGCTATCGGTGCCTGGGGAACACTCAGGTAAAACACAGAGGCACCTACCAAGTTTAATGCCTGCAAGGTTAGATGGTTGCTCAGCCGGGGCAAAGGGGCAGTATTGCGATTTAGAAACTGGTGGTCCAAACTCCGCGTAAGTCCTACTGCAGGCAGCAAAGTCTCCTCTCCCTTTGAGCTGGCCCTCTCTGTTTTATAAAAGCCATCCACGTTTCCTCCGCACAGTTCTCCCTACTTAATTTAAGAGCACCTAATCAGGAGATCTACCTAATTGGAATATCTCAGTTGAAAATCAGGGATGCTTACTAACAATGACTGCATCTTGATCGGGATGGTAATATCACTTAATTGAGATGCCTTCAGGTACCTTAGTGGTTTGGGTTTTTTTATGTCTCAAGCTCAAGCTAGTCTTGTCTGTCTGCTCCTCATAAAACAGCTTTCAGTTCCTCCTTAGTAATGATACAGGCAAACGATGATGTAAGTTACTTTAACATTTTTCGCTTCTGGCTGTCAGTTGGTGTGGGAGGGGCAAATTACCTGTTACTGTGGGTGTTCTTGCCACAGGGACGGTTACAGTAACGTCAGTCTCCGTCCCATGCGAGCCCTCCCCCTGCCTCCGTGGGCCTCCCCAGTCACACAGGGAACTCGCTGCCACATTCCAGAGGGCTTAATTAATACTGAAATGCTCTTTTCTCCTAGCTGGCAATTCTGCTTAAGTAGGGGGAAAGGCTACAAACCAAAGTGTCCTACCACATGTGTTCTGTTTGCAACTTACTGCTTTAATTTTTGCAGCTTTCACAAGACTGAGAGCAAAGAATTTGTATTACAAGAAAGCTGTATCTGCCTATCTAACCAATCAGCCACACTGATACCCCACAGTTATACACGTATAATTGTTTCTAAACGTAAGCGTCAGCTAAGAATCTCTGGCTCTGTTCTAGGGGTTACCAAGTTAAATAGTATACTTAAATATTATCTTTAAATAATCCCTGAGGTGTCTTTTTATTCATACTACACGATTTTAAGAGATCTTTATTTGTACTTTTCAAGTGAAGCACCTCTAAAGTGATCATCTGGAAGTAGATACAGGCTTGCAACCTCTTCTACTTTAAAAAATACGAGAACTGGCCTTGTTTGGCCTGGCTGGTGCCATCCTTATGCACAAACCTTAGCCACATTCCCGAGCATAGTTAAGCAGCTGTTCTCAGCGGGACGGGATGAATCAGGGCACAAGCTGTGCAGTGGTGCAGGTAGTATGCGAGAGCCACACATCTGACACACAGTGGTTGAGCAAAGGAGATTGATGCCACCTGAATAAAAAAAAGAATAACAGAAAGCTTTGCTTTTATTTTTTTCTCCCAGAACAAGGAACCCCATTTGAAAGGGCTTTGAAATACACACCTCCAAAGCTATTTTCTGCTTCAGTGCAAATTTTCGGTCTCAAATCATGCCTGTTTATAGGTTTACAGAAACACTATTACACACAGTCCGAGGCAGGCAGTGGAGAAAGAGAGGGAAAGACAATTGGAAGCTGCAAAGATAACATACTATACCCAGAAATAGAACGAGGACTTCTTTTACCTTTAAATACTATACTGCTTAGTTCCGAGAAAAGAGCACAGAAACCTTACTACAAAGTAGGGCTTGCCAGAGGTAACTTCCTGCAGCCAAAGTGCCATGATGTTATACATGTTGCATTTAAAATCCATTTATTTTGTTTATTCCATATGCCCAGCGAAAACAACAGATAAATATGGGGAACTCTCTATGCTTTTAATCTTTTTTTGTTGTTGTTAGACTATAGCGTTAGCAGAGTGAGCCATTGTTTTCTGCATGTAAACAAGTACAATGGGTCACCTCCAGCAATGCACAAATAACTGTGCAAAGAAAGTATTTGTGGCTTCATAAAAGTGCATATGCAGATATCTCAGTTTTATTACTTGTATTACCATAGCTCCTAGGAGCCCTAAAGGAGGCTGGCTCTTTGGTGAGATTGCCCTTAATATACCTAAGTGTCTTGTAAAACTCTGAAAACTGTATATGCATCCAGCTAGGTGCATATGTGTGTGTGTGTGTGTGTATGTGTAAACACTTCTCTCTCTCTAGCTATACAACAGTGCAAATGCATCTGCCTCTAGATTTACCAGACAGTTTTATGAAGCCGTTCTTTGGAGGCTGAACATATAAGTAATTAGACAGCAAGGGGGAGGTTAAAAAACAGAAGTACTTTTCCTGGAAACCAACACTTGTTCGTTCGCAAGTTTTATTGGCGACCATAGCAACTAATAAAGACATTCCTTAGCAGGGCGAAAATAATAACAGTAAGAACGACCTCAGTAGAGCCAGCATTGCTCACCTCTAACAAAAAGCTGTGCCTCGAGAAACCTGCACCTCGTGGCCGTGCGTGTGCGTGTGTGGAGCCACTCCACCGCGGAGCCGCCGGGCGCGGGCGGCAGGTGCCGGGCGCGGCGGGCCGGGCCGGGCCGGGCCGGGCCGGAGCCGCCGGCGGAGGCTCCCGCGGGGCGGCGCGGAGCGGGCGGCAGCGCCGCGGCCGGCCCGGGAGGGGGCGCCCCAGGCCCGCGCAGCGCCCGCCGCCGCGCAGGTGGCCGCCGGACGCGGCGGCACCATCCGCCGCCCCCCCCCCCCCCCCCCCCCCCCGCTTCTCGGGGAAGTGGGGGTCCGGGCCGGGGGCGACGCCTGGCCGAGGGGAAGGGGCTGGGGCGTGGGAGGCGGCTGCAGCCCGGGGCGGCGGCGGTCGAAGGAGCCACCGGAAAAGCAACACCCAGCGGCGCGGAGCGGAGCGGCGCGGCGCGGGTGTCTGCGCGGGTGATAAAGATCTCAACCTTTACGGCCGCCCTGAGTCTCCGCTTTCCGAGAAGCCCCGCTCCGGTATAAATGACTAATCGGCTAGGAGGGGCGGCATCCTCTTGCGCAGGTCCTCGGCGGCACAGGCCAGGGGGAGCTTCCAGCTTCCCTCCCCAAATCCCGCCGGGCCGGGCCGGGCCGGCCCCCGGCCCCGTGGCCCCGCCGCTCCGGGGCTGCCTCGCTCCCTGCGGCTGTGGCACTCCTCCCTCCCCCCCCACCCCGGCCTCTCCGCACCCTCGCTGCTGCCTCGTACCCTCCACAAAAACCGCTCAGCCCTTAAAAACGAGTATGCAAAACCCCGGGAATAATGTATCCAGGGGTTGATCTCTATCTGCTACCTAATGACTTGCCAAGTACTTATCGCTTCCCAGACTAGGAACTGTCGCTTCATTCTAATGTAAATAAACCCTTTATACAAATAAGTCCCTCTCTCTCCTCCCGCCTGCTAAGGCGATAGGTGGAGATGGAGTAGGACACGGCTGCAAAGGTTCATGCTCCCAGTTTCGTTGCTCCATGTGTGTTTCCCTTTACACGATCCCAGAGAATCCAATCGATTCAGCCCCCCTCCGCCCTTTCTGCCCCTCACAGGGAAAGGAAGGAAATAAGGAAGGAAAAGGAACACAAAAGGGACAAGGGACCTTGAAAAGTAACGGAAAAAAAAAAATCCAGGTCTGACTATCTCTTGTCGTCTTTACAGAGAGAGATTTTCTGCTGTTAGCATTTTACCATGAGATGCCAGAACTAGGGAACTTACCAAATTTAAAGTTTCTTAAGCGCTTGCGAGGTTGTTCTGTGAGCATATGTGTGTTTCTTCGACACTATTCTACCTGCGCTGCAGAAACAGACACATAGTTTCCCACAACACAATTTTTGGTTGTTTTTTTTTTCCCTAGTGCCGTGCATCTCTGGAACACAACCTGTGTTACAGAGGCGAATTATATGTATGACCACGAGGATTATTGTGGGAAGATGCATCGCGCGGGCTTCGACCTATTTCGGTTCTAGGTTCTCTCCTGTAAATTAAATGCAAAAATCGCTTTTACATACCAAAGATAAAATGAAGGTATTGTGAAATGTACGAGGAACCAAAGACCGCTGCCGGTGTTACTGCAAAGGATAATTTGCTACTCCGTCAGGAACGGGAGCCTAAAGGATGCCAGAGGGGATAAGAGCGGTCGTTTTCTTAAGTACTCTTCTCGATGTCTTATGATAAAAGACTGCTTGGATTCGAAGACTACCTTGGCTTATTTATGGAGTTGTTAACCCACGTTAATAAAATAACAATCACGTCTGTTTGCTTAAGTGACTGCCACGAAAACAGATCTTTTGTTCAGAGCTCGTGTTAATTGTGTAGGCTCAAGTCGCGGAGGTGCTTAGCTGCAAGTACGAGAAGGATAGGCTGTCACCCACGTCCTGAGGTTACGAACAGAAAGGGGATTTCGGTACAATAGATTTTCAGCTGGTGAAGCACAGATTTGGTATGATCACTCCCACATCCCCCCCCGACACACACTCCCTCGAAAGGATGTGAGAGGTTTTCCCCTGCAGTGTCGCCTGCTGTTTAAGGGACATGGAAAGCTGCATCCTGAGATGCAAAAAGCCGGGCTGGGTGGCTGATTTCGGAGTCACAGGGACACTGCTGTGAAGTTGGAGCCAAAAGGAGGGAGAAGCGAAGCTCTGACTATGTCTAAACATAAACAGCCCGAGGCTGGAAAGCAGTTCACCTCTAGGTCTTCGGGAGGAGAGGACAATCCACGGCGAATTGTTTGGGTCCACCTGGGGCTTTACCCAGGTCAGATGGTAGCCCCCGAGTGTACCGCTCCGATGTCATCTTTCTTTCTGACGTCTCCATAAATAAGGTTAAAAGTAGAGGCAGCGAGCGACCACACACGCACACACGAAGCCTGGGAGCGCAGTCAAAGCGCAGCTTCCCCGGCGGGAGGCGGCGGCGCCCTTGCGCGGCGGCGGGGGCGAGCCTGAGCGTGTGCGTGAGCGTGTGCGTATGCGGACAGCGGGCTCCCTCCGCGCACACCAGTGGCACCCATGAAACGCAGCTCGAAAATTTCTCTCCCCTGCGGAGGCCATGGTGGAGATGACAAGCACATCGCGCTTTTGAAACACAGTTCTGTGGTGTAGTCGGGTGTTTGAAACCCAAACGCAAACGACTCTTTCTGGGTGGTATCCATACAAACCGGTGGGAAAATTCATCTTTCTGCCTCCGTAAAGCCGTTATGTCCCCCCCAAAACACGCACAAAACCCAAATCACTATATGAACATGCCAATCTCGATCTTCACGATGGTGACTTTTATACCTCAAATAGAGAAACCAGGGTCCTACTGTTTTGAGGTATGTAACTTAACACAGGTTAGTAATTGCTTCACTGCACAGTTATAGAATCAGTAGCTATTGCAAAATATATTAGATGCAAAATACATCGGATTAATGCCCCCCCTTTCCTATCCCCAAACTTTTGAGTGTCACTGCAGAGTATGCATGAGAAACAACCTCGCTACCGTAGACATTGTCC
Organism: Struthio camelus; assembly: GCF_040807025.1. Classification (NCBI taxonomy): domain Eukaryota; kingdom Metazoa; phylum Chordata; class Aves; order Struthioniformes; family Struthionidae; genus Struthio; species Struthio camelus. The sequence continues at coordinate 105,372,379 of NC_090943.1, forward strand.
AGATAAAATGAAAAGTCAGTAAGGGTCCGGCTCCCTGAACAGCAAATTACACTCGTTCATGGAAGTGAACGTGAAGTGTATGGAAATTATTTTTAACTGCAGGTAATACCGTGGGAAAACCGGATGATCTGGACTGCAGGGAAACGTGCTAAAATGTCCTTTTTATTTGTTCTTTCTTTCTTTTTTCTTTTTTCTTTTTTTTTTTTTTAGTAAAGTAAGAAAGAGTTTTTGAAAATATAAAGTGTTGGAATTGACATATAGAGCAGTGCTTGCACATTTATTAATTCTGCAGTGGTGGGAGGAAAGGGGAAACGTGTAATTAGGCAGGAGCAGGTGAAAGATTCCAGACGATGAAATACAACAGGCTAAACGGGATAATGTATTCACCATTAAAGGACTGACATTTATTACCAAAAGGAGACCCGTTACGTTTGAATATGAAAAGGAGCAGATATTCGGCTATATAAATTACCTCCTTCACATTACTTCTATCTCATTTTAAAACACGTATTTTTGAATACCCAACGGATTGGTGTTTCGAGGGAAAAGATATACCTGTTAAAATACCCCCAAGCAGATGATGCACCTCTAACATGCTCCCAAGACACGATCCCAAAAGCAATCGATCACAGTAAAAAGTGAGGAAAGGAGTTTTGAAATCAGTGAAGCCAAAAGGGTCTTTTGGTGTATTTGTAGTGTCACAAGACCAGGGGAGATACTTCATTTCACAAACACACATGCCAGTCTTTCCGTATAAATTTCACCCCCCAAAGTACATTTCAGCTTGCTTCCACTGATCTATTATTAGCGCTAATGAAGTTTCAGAGGTATAGACTACAAAGTGAATAAAGAGTTCTGGGTCGGATTTCAACTACCTGAAATACTGTTAAAATATACTACTGTTCAAACACGTATGCGACTCTTTCCACATGTAAAGTACGAAAACATAATCTTCTTCTATAAAATATAACAGCAAATTAAAAGAAAAATTAAAAAAAGGAAAAAAACAACCCCTCCCTCCCAGCTGCCTTTGAGCTCCCGTTAAAATGGTATTCTGAACGTCTAATTAAATCCCAGATATTCTATCTGATATTTAAACAAATGCAATAACAACAAAAATCAAAACTTCATACAAGAACCGGCCAAATAATACAGCGAACAATCATATCCCACTTCTTTTTTCTTTTTACACACCTGTCATGCCACTGAGTCCACTCTGAAATAGCTTAGCAACAAAAGTATGCCCTCTTAAAGAAAGAAATAAATAAGCAGCCTACTATAGCGCATCCCATAAGGTCTGTAAAGATTACCTGAACAAGCGAGCTAAAGACCAGTATAAAGAAATGTGTCTGTGTTTATAAGCAGCAGAAGCAGCGGGCACTTTCTTTGCGAACTGACAGAAGAAAGCCCTTCATGGCTGATTAATAAAAAGGACCTTTGGAGAACTCGTCAAAAGCTTGTCAACTGCAAGAGTTTGCACTCAGAAGCGCAAGCCCGTCAGAAGCGTTTGGTCCGGCAGCTGGCGGGTCCCAGGCAGGGTGCTGTTGCTCGGGCAGGGGCACCCGTCCCACCCTCCACGCACACGCACACACATACACTTGCCCCGCGGGCGTGGGGGCTACAAGGAGCTGGTGTGACACAGAGCTACCCCGGCCGCGGAGGGCGGAGAGCAAGCCGGCACAGACGCGGGGAACCTGCCGCGTCCCAGAGGGGAGCTGGAGGGAAGGGGAGGAGGGACCCCGACGGGAGGGTAAGAAGAAAGCAGGCAAACAAGCAAAAAAAAAAAAAAGGAAAAAGAAACACGCGTGGCAGAGAGGCGGTGCGCGCTTGGGTGAGAAGATCTCGGGGGCAGTATATATATATAATATATGTGTGTATACATATATGTTATATATACACACACACACACACACACATATGCACGACGAGCGTGTGCCCGGGGCATATGAGATGGCCGCGCGTGGGTGTGCACGGGCGGCAGAGCTCGCGCGGGACAGCGCGCGCCCGCGCAGGCCCCGCGCGCGCGCATCTTGCGCGGGTGTGCGCCGCCCCGCGCAAGCCCCAGCTCCGCGGCTCTCAGGTATCCGCGCGTGTCGGTGAGCGTGTGTGGCCGGTCCCCAAGAGCTGCAGCTCCTAGGGCTGCTGCAGGGTTTTTTTTTCCTCCTCCTTTCTCTCGCTCGCTCTCTCTCTCTCTCTCTTTTTTTTTTTTGCTCTCGTTCTCCTTTTTCCCTCCTCATTCAGAGCCCCGGGTGTCTCTCGGCCCTCATTGGCCGCTCGGGCTCGGCGGGGCGGAGCTGGACCGCCTGCAAAAGGAGGAAAAGAAAAAAAAAGGGGGGGGGAAGCGAGAGAGGAGAGAGAGGAAAAAAAAAGGAGAAAACTCTAAGTGCGTAAAAAAGTTCTCGCCGTGGTGACGGATGCTCAAAAGTTCAGGAGTTTTTCCGATGCTTCCCAAAGCAGCCTGCGACTGAAAAAGAGACTGAAAAAAGGGAGAGGGAGAGAGAGAGAGAGGGAGAGTTTGCACTGGCAGATCGGGAAGGTGGATTTTTTTCTTCTTCTCCTCGCTTAAAAAAAAAAAAGACCAACAAAACACATCCCTCTACTTTTGTCCCTCCTTTGCAGACAGCTTGTTGCAGATCCCCGTGGAACAAGGAACTGGGAGCGTGGGAGCCTCGGTGCAAAGGTTTTATTTTCTTAATACTCTTTCTACGTTTGGAAGTTGCTTTCTCCGCGGCGATTACTTTTTTTTTCCTCCCCCATCTTCTTTTTTTTTTTACTTTTTCCATTTTTTCCCCCATTTTTCCTTTTTTTTTTTTTTCCTTTTGATTTTTTTCCGCGTGGAGTGCGGGAGTTCGCCGGTGGGTTTTCCTGGGCGCAGAAGAGGAGCCTTTCGGCGCTGCCGGCGTTATTCTTCCTCCCTTTTTCCGCGCTTCGCCGGGGGGGTGGGGGGGTGGGGGTTGCCCGGCCGCCCGGTCCAGCTCGGTCCGCGGAGCGGCGGAGGGGTGGAGGGGGAAGGGACGCGCTGTTTGGTCCGGCGGGGAGGGTGGGGGAAAGCTGACGGGAGGACATGCAGGCTCGCTACTCCGTGTCCAGTCCCAACTCCCTGGGAGTGGTGCCGTACCTCGGCGGAGAGCAGAGCTACTACCGGGCCGCCGCCGCGGCGGCCGGCGGGGGCTACACGGCCATGCCGGCCCCGATGAGCATGTACTCCCACCCGGCCCACGAGCAGTACCCGGCCGGCATGGCCCGCGCCTACGGGCCCTACACGCCGCCGCCGCAGCCCAAGGATATGGTGAAGCCGCCGTACAGCTACATCGCCCTCATCACCATGGCCATCCAAAACGCGCCCGATAAGAAGATCACCTTGAACGGGATCTACCAGTTCATCATGGAGCGGTTCCCTTTCTACCGGGACAACAAGCAGGGCTGGCAGAACAGCATCCGCCACAACCTCTCCCTCAACGAGTGCTTCGTCAAGGTGCCCCGCGACGACAAGAAGCCCGGAAAGGGCAGCTACTGGACCCTCGACCCCGACTCCTACAACATGTTCGAGAACGGCAGCTTCCTCCGCCGCCGCCGCCGCTTCAAGAAGAAAGACGCCGTCAAGGACAAGGAGGAGAAGGACCGCCTGCACCTCAAGGACCATGCCCCGCCGCCGCCGCGCCCGCCGCCCGCCGCCGCCGCCGTCGAGCCCGAGGGCGGCCCCGCCGGGGCCAGCGCGCCGCCGCCGCCGCCCGTCCGCGTCCAGGACATCAAGACGGAGAACGGCACGGCCTCGCCGCCGCAGGCCGGCTCCCCCCCCGGCGCCGCGCCGCCGCTCAGCGCCGGCGCCGTGCCCAAGATCGAGAGCCCCGACAGCAGCAGCAGCCTCTCGAGCGGCGGCAGCCCCCGCAGCGCCCTCCCCTCCGGCCGCTCCCTCAGCCTGGAGGCCCCCGAGCCGCCGCCGCCGCCCCCGCCGCCGCCGCCGCCGCCGCCGCCCCACCACCACCACCACCACCACGGGCCGGGCTTCAGCGTGGACAACATCATGACCTCGCTGCGGGGCTCGCCGCAGGGCGCCGGCGAGCTGGCCGCCGGCCTCCTGGCCCCCGCGGCCGCCGCCCCGCGCACCGGCATCCCGCCCGCCCTCTCGCTCAGCGGCTACTCGCCGGGCCACAGCTCCGTCTACAGCTCGCCCTGCAGCCAGGCCGCCGGCAGCGCCGCCGCCGCCGCCGCCGCCGCCGCCGCCGCCGGGACCTACCACTGCAACATGCAGGCCATGAGCCTCTACGCGGCGGCGGGCGGCGCCGAGCGCCCCGGCCACCTGCCCGCCGCCGCCGCCGCCGCCAGCCCCGCCGAGGAGCCGCTGCCCGACTACGCCATGCCGGCGGGCGGCGCGGGCGGCGCGGGCGGCGGCGCGGCGCTGGGCCACGGCGGGCTGGGCGGCGCGGCGGGCGGCCACCAGGAGGGGCACCACCCGCACCCGCACCAGGGCCGCCTGGCCTCCTGGTACCTCAACCAGGCGGCGGCGGCGGCGGCGGCGGCGGCGGCGGCGGCGGGGGAGCTGGGCCCGCTGGCGGGCGCGGCGGGCTACGCGGCGCCGCAGCAGGGCTTCGCCGCGGCGCGGGAGGTCTTCGAGGCGCCGCGCCTGGGCCTCAGCGCCTCGCCCGGCGGCGGCGGCGCGGGAGGCGGCGGCGGCGCGGGCAGCGGCGGCGGCGGCGCGGGAGGCGGCGGCGCGGGAGGCGGCGGCGCGGGAGGCGGCGGCGGCGGCAGCTGTCAGATGTCCTTCCCCGGCGGGCAGCCGCTCTACCGCGCCGCCGGCGCCTTCGTCTACGACTGCGGCAAGTTCTGAGCTCCGGCCCCGGCCCGGCCCGGCCCAGCTCCCCGCCGCCACCGGCACCGCCACCGGCATCGGCACCGGCATCGGCACCGCCACCGGCACCGCCACCGGCACCGCCTCCTCGTCCGCCGAGAGGGCGAGCGCACACTAAAAGCTTTTGTACAGAGACAGCCCCAAAGCATGTCTTGGTTTGTTAAAGGACAGTGTTACTCCAATAACACGTAAGTTTTTTTTTTTAATTGCTTTTGAGAAATGCTCTCCCTCCCCCCCCCTTTTTTTCCCCTCCCCTCCCCACCCCCTTAAGGTATTGTTATGCCCTACGTTTAGAAGGGGGCAAAAATCCGGCATAGAGTACCAGCTTTTTTTCCCCCCCTCCCTCTTTTACAAGGACTTGTTTTAAAGTGTAAATTGCGACATAGTAATTTATTTTTAATTTGTAGTTGGATGTTGCGGACCAAACGCCAGAAAGTGTTTCCCCCTTCCCTGAAAAGTGACGTTAAAATTGACTGAAACGCTGATTTTTTCACTTTATATAAAAAGGGAAACTGTATTAATCTTATTCTATCAATATTTTTCTTTTTTTGTTGAAAATATTCTGAAGGTATTGCATTGTTTGTTTATTAATAAATTACCATTCAGTTGGAATGATCCTTCACACGTCTGTATATTTTAATACTTTCATTTAAAGAGAGAGAGGGAGAGAGAGAAGGGATTTCATAAATAACTTTCTCGATGGAACAGCCCGTTCCCCTCCGCACAAATTCCAAAGACCATTTAGGAACTGCCAGGTCGAAAAAGCCCTTTTCAGTCTCTTCTGCAATATGTTCCACTTAGTCAGCTCGCCTTATCCGCTAGGAAAAAAAAATACTTTCCCATGGCAGCTCTGAGCTGGCAAATAAACAAACACGTTTTCTTAGCAATTAATGGGCAAGACCTGGAAACATTTGACCGTACACAGTAGTATGACAACATTACGGCTTTTTAAATAATATGCCTGTGTAAGGTTATAGTAAATGATTTCTCCGAGGTAGAAGTACGTGCAGTAGATTCCTGCCCTTGTGTAACTGTCTAAGAATCGAGCTATCGATCTCTGTGAGTGTCTAGCGTATGTATTTATATATAGGATTTACATATGAATATATTTAAAGAAGGATTACGTATTTATTTATAGCTTCATATACGCACTGCATATGTTTCTAAACTACACAGTGTATATTAGATGGGCGATATTCTGTAATACGTATATCCTTAAATGTAATGTGAGCATATAAATCACTGCTTTGTAGAATTGATAGCAATGCGCGCACAAATCCGTGAAGCTGATTATGTAATATATATTTTTAAGTAGAATTTTATTTCCCCAAAAAATGAAGTAGCTGCATTAAAGGCTGCTTGTACAGCCTACCCTTACACCTTGCTATCTCTGTCTTATTCCTGTCCTTTACGGACGTTATTGGTCTGTTGGAAGTGCTCTAACTGATATGACTGAAATTATTTCAGAAAGGATTTGTGTAGGAGAATTTTTCTTGTCTAGCTTTTTTTTTCTTCTCCCACCCCCCTCCTTTTTTTTTTTCTCTCTTAAATCAGAAAAAAATATTACCAGGGTAGACGAGTACTGCACAGACTGAGGTCTTGTCAGATCAAGAATCTCACCTTCTGGTCAATTTGCAATTAGAACCTACGGGCAATGTGGATCACCTTCCCCCTTTGTAAATAACCACCAAAATGCAATAAATTCATTAACTTAAAAGAATCTACCTTGTCAGTCAGACTTGGGAAGAGGATTATTTGATTAGCGATATTTAAGGCCTGAAGTTTGCTTTCAAGATAATACAGTTTCCTATCAGTATCTCTTATCTAAAGGCAACACTTAGCAGTAATTGCTGTTGCATTGTTAAGGGTTACACTGCAAATAAATACAAAGGTATTTTCAGTTAAACCTTATTACGTTGCTTTGAGCTGCTCTTCCTCTCCAAAGCAATAATCTATCTGCAGAAAACGTCTTAAGCAGATCGAACGAACTGCGGGCTTGTTATTTTATAAAGTTGTTTTTAAATATGTTTATTTAAATATCTCATAGTCTTTTTTCACGCTAGTGCCTCTAAAGAGATTACCAGCCTTACTTTTAATTATCGATTTGTTAAGTTGGGTCGGAAAAACCTCCAACGGTCCGTCGTCCGGTTATTTTTTGAGCTGAGGCGAAGGAAAAGCAAAGCGGAATGTGTTCGCTCTGGGGGTAAAATTTAATCGCCGTTTCCCATCTGTCACCAGTAAGCGAAATAAAATGTTACCTATTTCCGGGCGGGCTTACCTTATACTCCCCACTGTCATTTTCCCAGTTTCGAAACAGGAGCAGCTGAACGGCTGAGGCCTCCTGCTCGTGTATTTTTGCAACCGGTTGGCGCCCGTACGGCCCGTGCTCTCGGGGGCGCCGCGGCCGCGGCCCCGCCGCCCTGGGGCAGGGGCACCGCGGCGGTTCCCCCTCTCCCTCTTTTGCTCGTTCTGAGAGAAAAGCAGAGCCCCGTCGGCAAGCAGCCCCCCCCCTCACTCCCCCGAGAGCTTTGTCGCCGAGGTGTCTATGTAACACCATTCCCGTCCCGTCCCCCGCCGGTATTAAAAAAAAAAATAGCAAACGGAGACGGTAGAGAGGCGATTGCATGCGCTGTTTGCCTGTTATTTTTTGTTTTGCTCAAACGCCGGTCTCCCTGTGTTTTCGGTTTTCTCGGCAGTCTCCAGCGGTAGGGCGTTTGTGGAGAAAATAAATAGCACGGAGAGCCGGTGGCTAGCTAGGGTTGTTTAATCACCCGGTGCGTTGTCGGCGGTGCTGCTTGGCCAGGGGTGCGGGCGGGGGGGGGGGGTGCAGAGCTGAAGCAAGTGCCGTGTATAATTACCGCTAATGGGCTGGTCGCCTCAGGGCGGCCCGCTGACCCCGGCCCCGCCACCGCGGGGCAGCCGCGCAGCTTGCGCGGCCCTCGCTGCTAAAAGTAGAGGGGCGACGGTCCGCTCCGCCTGCCCCTCCGGGGGCCATGGCCGGGCCCCGGCACGGTAGGAGGGGGGGGGTCAGACCTGGAGGTAGGAGACAACGAGAAACGTCCCCTTCGGCCCACAGGTATCTGGTGAAGGGAAAGAAATCCTGGATACCTCCTGGAGGGGGTATCCCGAACTAAAGTGACGTGCGTGATTGCAGCTAAGGTTACTTTGCGGTTTTTTAGTGCAATGCGGCTATGGATGGACTGGCTAACCACACACGCTTGCTCGCTTGCTTCTTGTATTTTTTTTTCCCTTTCACACAGAAATTGTTAACAACGAAAATAACATTAGCGGTGCTTAGAGTCCCATCGGTAGACGGTGAATCATCAGGAATTGGCAAAGGCCGGCCGCCCCGCACGCAGGCCCTTCCCGTGAGGTCCCTGCGCGGCGCAGCGCGGAGGTGGTCCGGTCGCTCCGACAAGGGCTTTTAACCCGGGCTTTAGCACAAGGCTGCAGCCCCGCTGGGGACGCAGGCCGCTGGCCTGCGGCGTGACACGTTGCTGCTGCGAAAGGTGAAAAGGCCCGGCGGCCTCCAGAGAAAAATCTTCCTCGGCTCTGGCAAAGCTGAGGGGAGCGGCGGGGAGCAGGATGTCAGGGCCGCCCCTCACCTCCGCGCCGGCCGTCTGGCCCCAAAGACGTGCGGCCCAGCGCGGAGCCGGGGCCGGCCCTGCCTCTCGCTCCCCTAACCACCAGGCTTTCATTTCCCCTCCCCTTGAGAGAAGGAGGAAAACCGAAGTGTCCCTTCTGATCTGTGATTGTCTCCCAGCAGAACTGGGCCTGCTGTGAACGCCGAAAGAGACGCGGCGCGACGGTGCAAGGGACGTGATCCCAGGCAGCCGCTGAGAGGTGCATCCGTAAGGCCTCTGTGCCTTTGGCTGCCGCCTGTACAGCGAGTGGCACCCGTGCTGCTTGGCCCCATCCGTGCTCGCGCTAGGTGCAGTCTGTTAGGTGCCAGGTTAGCACAGCGCTTTGTGTTGTATTTTTAGATCAAGTTGAATTTCCAACCTATTGCTTTGCTTTTCCTCTAGGGAAAATTTTTTTTTTAAATCCTTTCTTGTTTCTTTATTTGAGGGACCATCCCTTTTAGCTGTTTCTGGTGGTTTCTTACGCATATTTGCTCATCTGTCACTTAGAGTCCTAATTTCTGAATGTCATTCAGCAGAAGAGGAATATTCCCCCTTCTGTTTAAATTTCTGCTTCAGGATTTCTTTTTAAAGTGGGTGACAGCTAATGTACATTCTGCAGAGGTTTTTAACCAAAAATAGAGGAGTAATGCAAGCAGATAGTTTGAGAGGAGAGAAATTAAAAACCCTTCCCTAACTCCACAGACCAGGTCAGAGGGAGAACAGGGTGAGGCTGTTTGTGCTAATTTAGCGTTTGGGTTTTACGAAATCTGGGGCCCTTTCTAAAAGCCACCAGCTTCGGCAAAAGAGCTTCTAAGTTTGCACGAGAAGAATATTATCATAGTCGGGCTTAACTACGTCGGGCTTGTGGTAACCCTGGGGTTGCAGCGTATTGACCAGCCTGTTGCGCTTCGTCAGCACACCGTCCTTCCCCCTGCCCTCGCCTCCCCAAAGTTATACTGTTGAAGCCGGGCTGGGGGCGAGAGGGGAAGGTTTCGCTCTCGGCTCGCGTGGCTTTGCTCGCCTTTCCCCGGCGAGTGGCAAACCCCGCGCGGCACGGCAGGCTCGCGTTTTGCGGGACGCGGTCGGATGCGAGGAGACAGCGCGCCCCGACGGGTGGGAAGAAGCGGTCGCGCAAGATCGGGGGCGGGGAGGGGTGGGGGGAGCTGAGCGCCTCTTGGGCACCCACGTGAAGACGAGCGTGAGGTAACAATGCGCAGTCTTTATGACGTCGTCTTTATTACGTAGTCCAAAGCGTGTTAGCCCCGACGCGCCTTGGCGGCGCGCGCGCAGGTAACGGGGCGCTCTGCTCCGGCTCGTAGAAATACTTCCTCCATCCTCTTCCAGGAATCACCGGTTTCAAGAACCGCCGCTAATTGAAAATTAGTTATTAAATGATTTAATATATAATATAATTTCAGCCCTCGGCGTGGTCAGTCCGCTTTTTCCCCGGTTCCCTATGTTGAGGCCAGGGATGCTGGCTAAATGGTTCGGATGCGCATCTTTTTCGTTGGGGGGCAGGGGTAGCTGTTGCGCCGTTGCGGTGGCCGCGGCCACTGCGCTGGGGCGCAGGTCCCGTGCCCAGGCGCGCTGGCGGGGATCGGGCAGCCGGAGGGTCGCTGAGGGCTAGCGCAGCTTTGCGTGAAAAACCGCCCAGAAGCCGCTCCGCGTCGATCTAGCAGCCGTAACTGTGGGAGTTGCCGGGTGCTCCCCAGGGATGTGCACGGGTTTCGGTCTGCCGGTGTCTCGCACACAAGCTCACGGGCTGGGAGGATCCCACATGCCCGTCCCGTGTGTTTTTTTTTCTTTTTTCTTTCTTTTTTTAATTTCTCCTTCACCCCCCCCCCCCAGGCGGTTTGTCTGTGTTGTGAAGCCGCCCTAAAGGTGGTGCGGTGCCGCGATGAATGTAGCCCTCCTGCTTTAATTACGCTGGGGCTCATAAAGCCATTCGCTTCTTTCCAAAGTAATAAACAAACGTCGCGTTAGGTCAAGATTGATGGTGTCCATGCAATAAAAACGGGCCAGGTCAGGAAGGAATAAAATTCAATCAGAGCTGGCGGAATCATTTTTCAGGGGACAGAAAGACAGAAAAGGAGACGGGGGTCAAGGGAGACGATGTCGCCATGCACAACACACCAGCCAGGAGGAGGAGGGCGAGGGTTAACGAGCGATTGTTTTTTATCAAGCGGAGCCTAATTGAACGAAACAATAGCCGCATCGGCGGGGGAGGGCCGTCCTGCCGCGGCTTTTTGCGCGGGGGAGTCTCCGCAAGGCCGGGCCGGAGCCTCGCACCCGGGCGCTCAGCGCCGCCCGAGCCGGAGCCGGGAGCGCGGGCTGCTCTCAGCCTGGGAACGGCCTGCAGCAACGCTGCAGCGCCCACCCTCAAACTCACCCACACACCTAGGGCAAAGGGCAGGTCATCTCTGTCCCAGCCTGGGGCTAGTGGAGGACACAGAGGTGGAGAACAACCCGATGACTCGGAGGATTGGTCAGGTCTCCCTCTTCGATTTGCCATAAGGCGCCTTAAAAGGCCTGTTTGGAGGGGAAGAAAAGCAAGCCCCCAGCTCTCCGCAGCTCGCCCTGTGTCACTCCTGCCAGTTTTACTTGAAACTACTCGCCCCGCACCCCCGACGGCTTCCCTGGACTGGATTTCGGGTTCAGTTTGGTAGGGTCGCTGCTGGCTCCCACAGATTTGGGAACTGCCGGCGAAGGTAGTATTTGCGCGACCCCCGCGTCCCCCTCCCCACTGGCCAGTGGCAGTGGGGGGCCCGGCCCAGCTGTGCCGAGGCGGCTAGGTGCAGCAGAGCAGGGCCGTCGCGGGGCCGGGGACTGCGGGGCAGCCCCGCTTGGAAACCCCCGGCCCAGCGCGGGGCTTTTGTGCTTTTCCGACGCAAGAAGGTTGAGGCGGGACCGCCACAGGGCGGCAGCGGGCCCGGCCTCCCGGGGCGCCCGGCAGGGAACAAAGGCGGCCCACGCCGCGCTCGGTCACGCTCCGTCCGAGGCATCGCTTTCCGTGCCAGCCCTCGGTTGTGTACCGCTTTTGCTTGTTTTCGCGCTGCCCTGGCCCCGCCTGCTTCGCCAGCCTGCTGGCGTATTGCGCCGTGGGGGCAAGGGAGGGAACCCGGGCCTTTTTTGGGAGCTCTCTGACCGTGCCACCGGCCCCGCCGCCGAAAGCGGCATCAGCCCGGCTCTCGACGAGAAGGCCAGAGCCATTGCCGTGCCGTACGTCTGCCGCGGGGGAGCGGGCCGAGGCGGCGCAGCCGGGCGCCCCGCCGGGAGCGGAGTCCGGCCGCCCCCGCGCCTGCCCGGGCGGGCGGTTGCGGCCGAGCCCGCCGGCGCTGCTGCCGCCGGCGGGCAACGCTCCCGCCGTGCCTGGGTGTCACTTCTTGTGCCGCGCTTCTGCTACTCTCTAGGCCTGTAACTTGCGCCCTGGTACCCGTGTGCCGCAAAATATTAGCAATTACAATTTTTTTTTCCGGGGGGGGGGACAGTGGGGAGGGAGGGGGCCCCGGCTACCAGCCAGAGCTCGCAAGGTCTCGCACTGGAAGGGAATTGGGTGGTCGGCGATTTTTTGCCCCCTAAGTAAACACAGCTTGAAGCGACTTGGGTGGGCAGAAGGGAACAATTTGAGAAAGAGAGAGCTGGGCAAGCAGCCGGCCCGAGACTTACCTGCTGGAGACTTTCACCTGACCTTTAGGTGTCAAGGGGCTTGGTTGCTCAGTATATTACCCCACGTTCAGGTCAGCTGCTTTAGGCTGATTTCAGCAGAATTCAAACAAAAACAATGAAACCCCCAAACTAGAATCCCCCCTCCTTTCCAGCCCCATCACCTCTGGGGAGAACGCAGGAAAACCAACACATTTAGAACTATTAACTCTTAAAATAGCTGAATTTCCTCCAGTAGAGAAGAAATGCAAATTATTACACTCATGAGTTCAGGATATTTATATATTATATGAATCGATGAATAAACAGGTCATATTGCTGCAGCCGTTTGTCCCTCGGAACACAAGCGCTCGGTTTAAAACAAACGCCATAGCTATTCCCCCCCCCCCCCAACTCCGTTCCTGGAATTTATTTACTCGCCAGAACATTTAAGCGGTCGAGTTTAAAATTTTTAAATAAATATTTGAAATAAGGAAAAAGAAGAATGTTTTCCATAGAACGATAATGTAAAAGTACTGATAATATCGTCCAAAGCAGAAGAGAATTGTTTAAACAATGTCGGTGCTTGCAAGATTGCCCAGTATAAATACATTCGCACTGCCTTTAGGTTTTGATAGAAGTTTCTACTGAAGCTCTGTGTGTGTGTGTGTGTGTGTGTGTGTATTTTCCCCCTCTCTCTGACTGCAGCTGCAGACTAACGAAGAGGCATTTCGCTCTGCCTGCTCCCCTCGCCGTCCAACTGGGGGACCCTTGCAGACCGATGCTCCCGGTGTGAGCGGCTCGACGGGGCGCCCGGCGCAGGCTCCCGGCCGGCGGGCAGCGGCACAGGCGCGCACGCACCTCTCATCTGTTAGTGAAAAGCTGCTTCGCAGTTTTCCCGTAACAAGGATTTATGAAAGTGCTCGCGGCCAGCGTTTCTAACCTCCCCTCTCAAAGTTGGGATGGATTTAAAGCCGAATAACGAATTGCAGAAAAATTGCAGCTTTCTCCCGCCGCCATTCCCCGCCTCCCAAGCGCTCAGGAAGGGGGGGACGGAGTGGGGAGGGGGGCGCGGACTGAACCAGTGCGAGCTCATTAGCAAAGCAAAGGTTGCAATTAGCGTCTGCTGCTGCGAACCGACCTCTCCCCCGCCCGCCTTCCCTAGCCCCCATCACCAAATAATTGCAAAGTATCTGTTGATGTTTTTCTTCCACCCGTCAAAACGTTGGAGCTCTGCCTGCTCCAGTGCTGCTTTCTGGGTTTGTTGTGTCTGGAGACAATGCTCCGCCAGTGAAGTATCAGAGGTGAAGGGGGGTCACAAGGGGAGGCAGGAGCTCGGCCCGGCGGGCTGCGCCTCGTCAGCTTCGTCTCCCGCCCCGGCAAACCTGCTCGGGGGGGGGGGGAGGAGAGGGGGCTCGACCCCCGCCCGGGGAGCACGGCGGGGCCGGGGCCCGACCCCCCGCGCTGACCCGGGGCAGCCCCGTGCCTGGCTCCTAGGCCGCGCAGGGGAAGGGAAGAGGATGTGACCCTCATGTCCGCCCGGGGAAAGCGGCTGCTTTCCGTGCAGGGAGGCGGGGGGACTCCTCCGTTCCCCAAAGTTGCACTTAAAAGAAAAAAATAATAATACTTTCAGCAATCGATCCGTCTCTCCGCGCGGCCAGGGCAGGCCGCGGAATCGTTTCCACCCACCTATCCCTTTCCGCGTGTGCGTGTGCAGAAGTAGCGGGTCCATCCCCTCCCCCCCCCCCCGCAACGCCAGCTTTTACCCTTCAAGCTGACGGGGCGGGCTGGAGGTGTATTTTTAGATCGCGCTGGCGGTTTTGCTCCGCGACCCCGAGGAAACCCCTGTCGCTTTGTCTCGCCGGCTTTCCGCGGCGGGGACGGGCCCGGGGGGCGGCGGCGCGGCCCAGGCCCGTCCCCGTCCCCGTCCCCGTCCCTCTCCAGAGGCGGCAGCGGCTTGTGCTCGGGTGCGGCTGGGCCGCCTGGCCCCGGGACACGGGGCGACCCCGACGGCACGCCGCCGGCGCGCTCCTTGCTCCCTGCAGGTATTCTGCAGCCCGCGAGCGGCCGGTGGTTTCGAGCGCCCCTGAAGGGCCTGGAGAGGGGGGAAAAAAAAGAAGAAGTAAGAGGAAAAAAAAAAGCTTTCGTGGCAGGATTACCTTTGGCAAGGCAGGCTTCAGGGGGAGCGCAGCGGCCCGGCCGGGTCCGCAGCGCGGAGGCGAGGGGCTGAGTTACGGCTGCGGGATTTGAAGCCCTGGGCCACGGGCTCTGGCGCTGACAGGCGGCGTGAGAAGAGGAGCGAGAGCGCCCGGCCGCGGCCGCACTCGCGGCTCGTAACTCCCGCGGCCGCGCCGGCAGCGAGGCAAGCCGGGGCGCGGGGGGAACTCTGCTAACCCGGGCCCAGCACTTCGTAACCCCCCTTCCTCGGCTCTTGTCCCCATGGTTCCCACTGCGCGGGGGGCAGGCTGCGCCCGGCCCGTGGCCTCCGTCCCCCGGAGGACGGAGCAGCAGCGGAGCCCGGTTTGCCAGGTCCGCCCCCCCCCCCCTTTGCCCCCCCGGCAGGCGCGGCAGCCACGGGCTGGTCCCTTGCAGCAGGCAGAGCGGGGCTGAGGGTTTCTTGGCGCCGAAGGTGGTGGTGGTGGTGGGTAAATAAAAACCAAAAACCCACCTTGCGCTTCGCATTGTTCGCTACCGACGGTGGGACTCCCTGCAAAGAAACTTGCAGTTCGGCCTGCACGCATCCCATAACTGGGATGTTATCAGGTATTTACTACTGGAGCTGCCCTTTTACATTAACGAAGCCGTAATGACGGCGGACGAGACGGTCAAACATAGTATAAGGGCGGGGGGGGGGGAAATGTTATCTTTCTGTACCTGCCTGCACAAAATGCGTGACCTACACGTAAACGGAGGCACACATCATTCGTCTGCAATTGGTGTTTTAACTACATACATATCATCTGCTTAAATGCCGCGTTTTAATTTCATTTTTAAGAAGTGATTCAGTGGTCGTTGCAAGGAGTAATAATTAAGGAAGAATTTAAAATAATGTGGTGGGCGGTGGGGGGAACAGAATGAAAAGCGGTCCAGACTTTTGCCTGCTTTAAAAAAGCAGTGGGCCATTGCTGGAACGGACGTTTTGCCCTGTAACCATGAGTAATTTTTTCTTAAAAAAAGAAGCGAAAAGGCATTCAACACAAGGTCACTACGGAGGGACCCCTTGGTCTAGTACCGTTGCTGCCTTCCCACCCCCTTGCCCTCCCGCTCTCTAATATATAGGCTGAAAACGGAGAATAAAACTGCTTCTATTGAACACAGTTAGAGATGCCAATGAGAAAAACAGGGCGAAGGAAAACTGGCAGCTTGTGTAAAGGTTCCGCGTTCTCTGCAGAGATGTGTGAACTCATACTCAGATGTACCAGCGAGCAACCCAGTGAATCACTGTAAGGAAAAAAATAGTTCCCAGCAGTACAAAAATACTTTGCCATAAAAGCGCTTTATTACTTTTTTATTACGTGCGCCACCGAAGATCCGCTGCCATTAGCCCTGTGACCGCTTGTCAGACGCGTTTGAAAGGGCGAAGCTCTTAGCGCGGCCGCTCGGGCGGAGCTCGCCCTCTCCGCCGGCCGCTTCCCGCCGCCCACTCGCGACGGGCCCGGCCGCGGCGCCGCGGGGGCGAGCCGGGCCCGTCGCGGGGCTGCCCCCGCCACTCGCAGCCGCCAGCGGGGGGGCAGCCGCTGTGCACGCCGCCAGGGCACACGGCGGAGAGCTCGGCTCCACGGGCGAGGGGGAAATTGCAACGGGGACAGCCGGGCTCCAGCGGGCGCCTTTGGCCGTGGCCGTGGGTAGCGCGCAATGCAGCATCTGCGCCGAGTGGTCGCACACGGGTGGGTGCGTACGGCGCCGAGAGGCGAGCACCTACCGCCGTGGCTGTGCGTGGGGACTCACATAATGTGAACAGTGGATAAAAAGTAATGTAAAGGACACGCACCCACGGCGGAGGGAGGACTATTATTCCAGCCTAATGGTGACGCACCCGCCAAGGTGTACCTGTTCAGAGGGGAAGGCTTTCCTGGAGAGGGCTGGAGGCTTTGCAGTAAGGATACCCGAGCGTGGGGTGCACACGCGGCACGTGTGCGTGGGAATGTTTGCATGACCCCTTGTCGCCGCCGGCTCCCCCTCCGCAGGGTGGGCTGCGAGCTACGGGCCTGGCCACGGACCGGGGTGTCCGCGCCCTCCTCGGGCGCGTTGGTCCCGGAGGAGCCCTGAGTCGCCCTGGGGAGGGGATGGGGGGGTATCGGCAGAGTCTCCCACGGGGGCACTCGTGCTTGGAGCGAGTGCAACAAGCACCTCTCCTCCTTGCCCAATCTATCCCGCTGTTCACCCTCCCCACCCCCTCCATCGTCGCCCTCCGAGGGTGCGCACTCCGTGCACCTGCAGAAGCAAACCCAGACGAGCAGGATGGTATTTTTCTTTCCCCGTTTTCTGGGCTGGGTGTGCTCGTGCTCTGTGCTGCAGGGGCAGCCCCGCAGGCAGCGGCCGGCCGCAACCCGCAGGCGCGGCGCTCCGGCTGCCCGGGCCCGCTCCGCCCCGCTCCGCACCGCACCGCACCGCACCGCAAGCCCGGCCCGGCCCGGCCCGGCCCCGGCGCTGCTTTGTTGACGGCTGCGGCGGCCGCCGCCAGCTCGCACATTTTCCATTGCACCTCTGGCAAATGCCTGCCTTTCACGCCAGGCACACAAAGAGCCCTCTCTCTCCAGCAGCCCGGTTACTCACAAACTGCTGAAGAGCTCCGTCAAGTCACTCCGCACCACATAGATCATGAAACCGCTCCTGAACGCCGTCGGAGGTTGTTCGCTCCTCATCCGCGGGCGACAGCCCTCGACTGTGCGCACTGAGCTCCCCCCTCCCCGCTTTCCTCACCCTCCCCTTCTTATAGACGTTTTTTCCTCTCCTAATATTAAGTTTGTTTTTTTTTTTTTAAAAGGCAAGCAACGCACTCTGAAAATGTAGGGGATAGGCTACAATCGTCCTATGTACCCCCCCGCCGTCCCCGTCTGAAAGATCTCTCTGCTGAGCTGTGCCCGGTGAGACAGCAGCCTCGCTAATTTTCGAGGCATAAAAGCTAAAATGATGGGAGTAATTGGTGGGTGGAAGATCCTAAACCAAAGGGAAATGTATGGGCTTGGCGACCTCTGGATAACCCGGGTACCTTGGCACAAAAAGTGCAAAAATATTTACTCACCTTGAAGTTTATATTTTTTTAAGCCTTTTTATTTATTTTGCTTTTATTTCTTAAGCCATCTTTTGAGATGGTTCAAGCTCCCGTCCGAGGTCTAATTATAGTAAGCAGGAACAGGATGGAAGGGGAATGGGTTGATTCTGGGGAAAAAAAGAAAAAAAAAGAAAAAAAAAAAGAAACCCAAACGCCTGGATCTGGAAGGTGCTGGACAGAAAGGCTTTCTGTGACTCACACGCACTCTGAAAGGAAGATCTGAAAAACGCTTACAAGCCCCCTCTGACTAGTTTGAAAGCGATTCCAGCAATTAGGAATTAATTCGGCATGGTCAAAAGGCGATTTCACTGCAAGCTATATCAAGTTATCCAAACTTTTACAGAGTTCAAGTGGTGGAAATGGGCCGCTGGGGTGGAGGTAAGCTGCGGGAAAGAAAAACAAGGAGTGTTCAGAGAAGGAAGAAGAGGGGAAGGCACGGAGCAAGGGCTGGAGGAACGGGGAGCGCGCGTTGTGCTGAGGCGGGGCGGGGGTAGATAGGACACGCTCCTGTTTTTCTTTCGTTCAAATGGGAGAAAGTACTAAAAACGCGCTGGAGGTCCTAGGAAATAGAAAGACGAGTTTTAATTATCAAAAGGAAATCAGTGGGTTGCCCGCCGATGCTCGCTCACGGCAGGTACAGTAAGCGGCGGAGGGGAGCGACCCCCTTCCCACGCCGGTCCCGCGAGTGGCAGGCGCCCGAGCTGAGGCGCAGGGCTGCCCTGGGGCCGACAGGCACCGAAGCGGGGGGGTAAGGGGTGGGTAACCATTTTTTTTAATTAGGGGCTGGCCAGAAATAAACCCCTCCCGGGGTTGGGGTGGGGGGCAGCGGATCCGGCCCCGCCGCAGGGCTCCTGGCCGTGCCAGCCTTGGGGGTGCCCCGCGCGGGTCCTGCGGCGGCGGGCCGGGCTCAGGCGTTGGGGTTGTTCCTCATGAGCTCCACGTCGGCCTCCACCATCTCCCTCACCAGCTCCTGGAGGAGGGACAGAGACACATGAGGGCTCCAGCGGTGGGGACAAATGGGCATCCGCGTCGGGAGCGCCACAGAGCGCGGCCCCCCGCCGCCGGCCCCCGCCCCCCCGCCGGCCCGGCCCGACAAGGAGGGGGGCACCGCGCTTAGCGGCGTTTTTTTTTTAGCAGCAGCCCCAGCCTGTTTGCGCAGTGCTCCTGCGCTTTGTCCCGGGAGTGGCGGCACTCTCTGCTTCAAGTCACGGCTTGTGTTTCCAAGCTGGCATCGGAGCGCAAACGCGCGTTGTTCTCCGAAATGCTGATACCTGCTGGACTCTGCAGAGTGCGTTAGCAGAGTCCCCCGGGATGCCCTGCACTGCCACAGTGGCTGCTCTCCTCAAAGCAACAGCGGCTCGGGATTGTCACTGGAAATGTGATTTCTCGATGTGCCTGAGTCACCCCAGGCAAAGGTTTTCCCTCCCTCCTGGACTCCTCCGTTGCTTTTGGAGGACACAAGCACATGGCAGGTACAAAGCACGCCAGAAACACAACTCACATCAAACGTGACCCTGGGCTTCCAGTTCAGCTTTTGTTTCGCTTTGGTACAGTCTCCTTGAAGAAAATCCTGCGGAAAAAACGAGACAAACGCTGCGTTCACTTTCCCCATCTTGCAGTCTGACCACTATGTTGCCTGTTCCTACTCCAAAGCACCCTGCCCCCCCCCACAACCCCCTGCTATAAACTGTCTGTCAAAGAATGAAACTTGGGCAAAAGCCCCCAGGATAAGGAAAACTTGGGCCCTGCTCCCTTGGCAGGTTGCACGCAGAGCGAGGTGGGTGTCAGACGAGGGTGCAGTGCCGGCCTAGCTGGCGTTTCCGTGGGTATGGCCCTGTTCACGCACACTTCCCTGCAAGCCTAGGGCAGCTGGAGCTGCTGCCAGACCCAGCTGTCTTCGGAGGACTACATATTTCTCTTTAAGATGCAATTTTAGTGGAAGCTCCTATGCCTATAAATCACCAGGAGGCAGCATCCTTTCACCAGGCCATTTGAAATCTCAAGAATTATTCTTTGCTTTTGTGTGTGCGCGGGGTTTGAACTCCACTCTTACTGTCTTATAACGGTGAGCATTTTATAGTAAATTGTCTTAGTCATGCTGTTGAATGAGCTGTTTCAAATTCTTTTTTCCCCCCTTTGTTTAAATAATGTAAATCACAGAGCAAACATGACAACTGTTCTCCTTCAAATAAAAACGTGATCACAGACACATGATGCTGAAAGACTGTTACAAATCTGGGTAACCACATCCAACAGTAGTAAACATCCAGCTTTTTAACGCCCACATCTTTTTCCTTAAGTATTTTGAGCATCCACATGGAAAGAAAAGTCAAAATACCGTCTAAATACAAAGGAATTATCTTGAAACTATTACAGAAACCATGACTGTTCACATTCACCTTACTGATTAAGTATTCTGAGCAGTGCTACCACACCAAACGGTCCCACAACCAGTTGTCAAAAATAATGCAACAAAATTAAAGAAGGAAAAAAAGCTCCTTTGCACCTTCAATCAAAGGAGAAACTGAATTGTTTCTTGGTTGTGGATTCAAAGTTATAGATCTATCTCCAGTTGCTTACATTTCTGTAAATGTTTTCATCTGAAACTACTAAAAATCCGCATGTAAAACCCGAGTATTGTGTTTAAATAGTTAGGCTTTTTCCAGCTCTACGTGTTGATTTAATAAAATATATTCTCTCTCTTTACAAGCTTCGTTCCTCTGTAATAGCAAATATTAAAATTATATCGGTCCAGGGTTAACGAAATGTGAGAGAGCAAGAAATCTAAGGCTGAATTCTGCTCTTGCATTTGGCTTTACGACAGTAACACAGCAGGCTTTCCTGAAAAAACTATGGACTGTTTCTTCTCCCTCTTTCACTCTCTGACCACTGGTGGAGCTAATGAGCATTTTGTGGCTGTTGGTTTTAAACTGTATTGCCGCACACAAAATTTTTCAGATGCTATCTTTTGAGCGTGTGCTGTTCAGATCGTGTTAACTTCCCAAGCCACCTCATCCTGTGCAGTAAAACGTAGGAAATTCCTCTTCATACCTGTGCTACAGACAACTAGACGGCTCACTTCCAGGAGGAGAAGAAGCTCACCATGGGAAATACTGCACCGAAGAAGGGGATGTGCAACAAACATGTCTGCTGAGACTATTCCAGGCAGCGTGTCTAATAGTTCAGTCTTTATGCTAAAAACATTTGAGTTTGCCTCCAGAAAAGAGCAAGCACACGGATCAGAACAAAATGATATGAAAATAAAAATCCTGTGATTTCCTTAAATTGTACTAAATGATTTCCTACTCCAGTCCTGTAATGGGCTTTTAGAAACTGCAGCAGACATTTGAGGCCAAGTCATGCAAAACCGCCTCAGCTTGAGGGATCCCCTGGAGGGTCGTGTGAATATGGGTTGCAAAATCGGGTCTGAAATGAGAAAGTCTCCCACTGACTTTGATAAAATTTGGATCAGGCCCTAATGTATACATGGAGGTATGCCTTTTATCTGGAGTTCAGTTTAATTTACATTATATATGTGTGTGTATATATATGCTTAGGAACAAGGAAATCCGTCTTAAAATAAGAATTTCAGTATAAAAACTACTGCCCGTTATTCAGTTCTAATTCAAGCCGTTAGCTAGCAGTTAAGCGTTTTAATACCATCAAGTTTTAAGTCATAAAAGACATATCATAAAACTTAGGAGTTTCATTTTTATAAGTGCAGTGTAAGTAACAATTTTACATCCATGATCTTTATTTCAAAAACATTTTTTGAACTGAGCCTATCTAGGGTATTAGATTCTCATTTTAAAAATGGACTGAGCACGGTAGAATGAATTGCCGTCGCCTGCTCTACGTAGCTGCATTCTGCTTTTGAACAGCTTGGGAGCAGTCTTTTAACTTTCTTAGACAAATGCTTTTTGTTAAAATAGTTTATCTAAAAAAATACTTTACTTAATTCCAGGCCTTCATTCAAAAACATAAACACTCAGCTGCTGAACAGGCCAAAATAAGGTCGGGGGGAGATCCCAAATCAGTAAAGTTATTTGCAGTGCTGGATTATATACAGAGATACCACAAACAACGAGTGTATTAAAGCCATTTAAGTATAAAAATATGTTTTCTTTTTCTTAAAAAGTTCACATGTTTGAACAATGATGTAGTAAAGGTATTATGGCATAATCTGCTAGCAAAAAAAAAAAAAGATTTAATATATATGATAATACAAATTCCCCATCTGACTCGAGTTAAAAGATTTTAAATAGCTCTCCTAAAGAAGTTTATGTGCTTTTGAGAAACACTACTTTGTAGTAAGATTTACTTAAAAATAGCATTACGGACCAAATGTCTCCTCTGCACTTTTTAAAAGGTTCTCTTACAGAAGTTACTAGGTACAGAGATAAAATGGCTGTTATCACATACCATAATATTAACACAATATTATATCTAAAGTCAAGGTTTTTATTGTATTATTCTTAGTGAAAGCTTCAACACTGAATGGAAATGATGACTGGAACAAAGCTATTCCTGATTAAAGGATTGTATTGCAGTCATGTTTCCTGTATTTTTCTACAAGTAGCTCATAATATGAAAACAATAAGGTAATTACAATAAAATAAGAATATTTAAAAAAGTTCCTCCTGGAACAGAATGACTGCTTGTTTATATTATTGAAGTCTTTCACTGAAGCCAGAGACGCATCTGTAGGTCTTCCCGCCCCCACCCCGAAAAAGCCCAGCTTGCCCCTCCGTAACGTGTACTGATTTTCCAGTCCTAGAGCTTCACTTTCTAGAGGTACAACCAGATCAGAAAGCAAATAAAGAAGAGATAAGGTCCCACTGGAGAAAACTTTTTTTTTTTTTGGGTTCTTGAAAGCCAGCGGCTGCTGCTGTATGTAAACTTGCCCACTATTCCTGTTTTTGATGGAACAGCAGGTGATGAAATTACACCAGTTCATGTTTTTTATTCCTGCAGGATAACTTCTTCTGTAGCATTTAAATATTGACACGAAAACAAAGCCCTCTGATTTCCTGAAAACCCTGAGGATTTAGATACTGAGGTAGGAGTTTGCAAACCTGACAACACTGATTAAAGCTTTGTTACTTTTACAGTGCCCATGTCATCCACATAGAATTAAGTCTTTGCTTTTAGTTACCTATTTTAGGAGGAACCATCTCTTCTTTTCCATGCAAATATGGTTAACAAAAGTTAACCATGCAATGACAAATTTTACATGCAAACTGTTCTAGAAGTTGGAAACAGCATCCAAGTAAATATTTAAAGGGAAGGAAGGTGGAAAAGACAACAGTCAAATTGTCTACTGCCATTTAATATTACAGTAAACTCACCTACAGTTTTATATTCGCCTAGTTATCATATGATTGACTCTCAGAGAAAAGAATGAGTTTATCTGATGTAAATTTTTCTGTTTAATCTTTTTTGGTAAATTAGGCTGCTTAACTGTGTAGAAAATACTCTGATGTTATTAAATGTGATTTTATGGTGATTCAGTTTTATTGTCCAAACACACACATGAATACATACAGATAAGCAGACAGAAATTTGTTATTCTGTGTGGTAAGGTATTTTTAAATTAGGTTTTAAAGCCATGAGACAAAAATGTAAAATATTTTAATGTAAATATCACATTTCCCAAGCTCTTGTTCTGAGTGTCATCGCTACTTCTATTTTGACTCATTCAATGATTGATCTGGTTTCACTGTGCAATGTATCACTGTCTCATTCAATTAACTTTAACTGAAATTTTAAAGCCTCAAGACAATGTGAGAAAAAGGAGATAGTGTGGCCTGAAAGAACTCCAAGGTTTCTTTTATTACAACAGCTCAGCTGACTCCCTTTAAACTATTACTTCATTTAACCTAGTGCCAAGAGCCAGCTTTTGCTCTCTGTTACACCAGAGTAAAATGGAGATTAAGTCCTCAGTAAAACACCTGTGATGGAATCGTGCCCAACTCCACTCTCTTCAGCAGAGACAAGGTTTTACCTCTAAAAATAAACAGACTTGCTCTAAGCACACAATAGTTTTACTGCATCTGAAAAGTGGCCAGGGTTACATTCGCAATCAGCAGGAGTTTTTGGAAGCTGATTTGTTATAGCAGAGCTCCCAGAAGTAAAGAACACATAGACCCAGCTCAGTGGAGTCTCTGACTTACATGTTTAGTCTTGCACTATTTTGCTCAAGAAGTTTTGTCAGGAAAGATTGCAAGAGTCGAAGGGCCAAAGTTTCCTGCAAATTCTGTTTGTGTTCTGTTTTCCTTATTTCCTTCTTGAGACCACTGCCTTTCAGCTTTAACTTGTCCCATTAAAAAAAAAACCGGAATAAACAGCATAGCTACTTAATTCAACAACATTAGTTTACAGTTCCACATTTTCACCGTTATATCTCAGTAAAGCATATATCAAAGTAGGTCACTCCTTTCATGTACTTGTTGGAGCATTTTTCATAGCTGTTTTTAATGAGAGTTCACGTAGCAGATCTCACTAATAAGGTCCACCACACAATATGTTTGGGTATCTGCTACAGCTCATTGCTCAAAAAGGTAACAACTTTGCTAAAGTGTTTGCTGCAAATAGGAGATTGCATCCATTGCTCACTACACGCTTCTACTGTCACCCTTATCCTCCATTCCCTAATATTCTCCAGCACTTGCCATCAGGTCTTGTGACGTTGCCTAACTCAGACGCAAAGTTCCTCACTGGGATGAGCACGTGAGCAGTGACAGTGACTTCAGCAGAGCTATTCCCAATGCACCGGGTTAAGAAAAGTAATAAGGCCTCACTAGATCAGAGCTGTAGAGCCTGTAAACATGTCTCACGGGTCTAAAATTCGACACACAGCTCAGCTGAGCCCAGATCAAAAAGCAGAAGGAGCTGGTAACAAGAATAAGCACTGTGTCGGCTGGTCTGTGGGCCCTGCTCTGTAAGTGCTTATGGAGATCCACAAGGCAGAGAACGCTGGCTTGATTTCTTTGTAAAGAGTAATGTTTGTTATAATATCTATAGTAACAGGAAAAACAATATAATTATAAAGCGAGTGACTCCTATCACCACAGTAAATATGAGGAGAATGTGAAGATAAAACACGTCAATGAGCAAAGCCCAAGCCTAACGAAGAACACAGTAAACATCTTCAGGAATTTAAGAGGAGCTGCAATGAGTGTCACTCAGTTTTCATTTTTTCTTTCCACTGCTCTTAGAAAAGCAAAGTTGTGGAGCATTTAGGGTACCGAGGGAATAGAAGAATGCCAGTGAATTTGGTTCCTGATCTAAATTTGTTTTAATGCAGCATGAACAGATTGGCTTCCACTCTTGGGTCAGCAGTCTTTTGCAGAAAGACAGTATTGTTCACAAAGAACCACAGAAAAAGGCAAAAGGCAAACACTCAAGCAACCAGTAGGTTGAAACTCATATATATAACAAAGTACCACGTAAAATAACAGGCACAATGTTTTTTTCCCAGCATGTTTTCACATGCAAATCCATTCCTATTCAGAAGTTTCAATTTTTAATAAAACTCTGTTGAGGGGGAAGGGGAGGGAGGGAGGAACTTGAGTAACCGGCTGATTCTGAGAGGTGCTGAGCGCCTCCACTTCTGACAGACCCCAGCAGGTTGCAAGCGCTGGGCATCTTTTGCGGAAGGTCTTACCTCAGAGCTCCACAGTACGCCAGCAATAAAGGGTCCACGCAAGCTGCGCAGTCAATAAAATCTGAGCACAGCCGTTGCTTTTCCGTTAGGAATCAGAGGTGTTGGAACAGCGGCTTTATCTTATCTGTCTGATAATCTCTAATTTGACCAGTTTCCAAAGGGCTAACGCAAATGAACTCGGAGCAGCAATAAACATTAGGGCGATAATACCAGTAATGGAGATTGCCTCCCTCCTCCTCTAGAGCCCCCCTTCTTCGTCCCTTCCCTCCTGCGCCTTTTCCACTTCACTGCTGTGTATCAGCACAAACCGAAGCTGAAGCCAGACCACTCTTTTAATGACAGGGGGTGATAAGAGACGAGAAGAAAACAGCAAACTGTCTGGTCTGCTCAGGAAGTTGGGAATCAGAGGTATTGTCCATCAGCGGGGCCAAGAGCCGGCGGTCGGGGCTGGAACAATGCTCAGCTCCGCTTCGGGGAAATGGAGTCAGTCAGCGCCGGCTTTGACGGGCCCGCTGGCACTGGTGATAAAATGGCAAAGGCAGTAAAATAGGGGGAGCTGGCCTCGGGTGCTGTGTGGGTCCCGTCGCCAGAGCCTAATCGCACTGATGGAGGCGGCGTTCGAGCTAATCAGCGTGCGGCCGCGGGGCGCACACGCCGCTGAGGACAGCATGTGCGGGCCTCGCGTCACGGCTGCTGCTATCTTTGTGCGAGAGTCAGCAGAGTCGCGGGCCCAAGAGCCCCCTGCTAGGGCTGAGTATGATTCAAATCTATTAATTTGCCAAATGAAGCCTGAGAAAACGTCTTGGCCAATACAGTCCCTCGAGCCAGATAAAATTCCTCCTGAATTACAGCTTGATTCAGCGACCACTGAAGTCAGTGCTGAATTTAACTCACTTGCTCATCATGAGCTGGCCTGCACAGGGATCAATCAGTGCAGATCTAAGCCAGGGTATCTCACAGCGGATCAGGCAACAGGTACGGTTCAGGATCACATGCACAACGTGGGGCCATGACGCAGGCTGAAAGGTGTCCCCCCTGCAGGACCGGGGAAAGCCCCAATGCTGCAAGTGGCAAAACTCTCACTGGCTAGCGCCTTGCTCTCGATTCACCCTGAGGCATAATTCTGCATTCCCGGGAAAACGTGCAAAGTGCTCCCCAGCTTGGATGTAAACCTAATGGTAATATCAGTTCACAAGTCTGCAAAACGCAGAAAAGGCTTCAAGTAACAACATCATTTCTAGTGCACAGAAATGCATCTGCTAAAAAAGCAAGAGACATCTGGGGAAGGCAAAGAAGATAAAACCCATTCTATTTGCCATTTGTTATACAGATAATAATTACGATAGCTCAGTTCTTAGCACTGGCTACAAGCATACTCTTTCTGTTACAGTATACCATCCACAAACACACAAATCACAGCTAAAAATCTGTAGTAGCTTTGCAAAAACGCAAACTAATAATTGAATGCTGAATGTTATTAGGAACCAAATATTTCCAGCTGTACTAATGAAATAAAACTGCTCTTTACAAATGGCTGTACAGGTTAAAGACGGTACCACTCCTGTTGGCTG
Organism: Struthio camelus; assembly: GCF_040807025.1. Classification (NCBI taxonomy): domain Eukaryota; kingdom Metazoa; phylum Chordata; class Aves; order Struthioniformes; family Struthionidae; genus Struthio; species Struthio camelus. Next base: position 105,399,005 of record NC_090943.1, read on the forward strand.
TCACTGCCCTGTAGTGTTGCTGGGGATAGGAAATGGTGTGTGAGTAGGGCCTCATGTGCTTCAGGCTAATCTATGGATGAAGGGGGGGTCTGAATAACCTCGACTTTGCATGACATGGCTTAGAAACATTCATGCATATTCTCCTCCCAGTAGAGGTTTTGGGGAGGTCGTTTGCAAGTGTGTTTCTTCAAGTTCCCTGGCCAGATCGTAGGGAGGATGTCAGTGTGTGACCTTCACACTACTGAAAACAAGACCCCGTGAGGGATGAATCGTTTTCATACGAGGTAGAGGTTGACTGCAGTGTAAGAAAAGAACAGCTTTCTTCTTTCACCTCAGAGTCCTGCTTTTATTCACTAGTAAATAGTAATGCATTTTCTCTTACTTCGGTGTGGCCTATTCTTTACTCTTTCAGGAGAAAGAGTAAGATAATCATGTCTTGATCATATATGCTTTTATTGCTAGACACAGTGTTTATTATTTAGGCCAGATCACGGTACCTTTTACAATTATTAAACACAATTCTCATTTTTTTAATAAACTTTTTTTTTTTCCCATCACTTCTTACTTTCCTCATTCTCTGCAAAAAACAGGAAATCACTCTGTGAAGCTGTTTGATTCTAGGGGGTTTTATTGTGCAGTAATGGCTGCATTTCTTACTGGAAATGCAATACAGCCCTTAGGGTTAGCTCTCTTCACTGACTTGACTGACATGTCAAGATGAGTCAGAAAACTGCTCACCTCGCTAATCCATTCTGCAAGGCTACTTAGTTTCTTCTCTGCTTCCATGAAGAAGATATTACATTAATAACAAATTATTTTGGAAATGTTAGTGGGTTTACTTATCATTGCTGGTTGAATATCAAATGATAAGCAACAAAACAATAAAAATCAGGGCAGTGAACTTGTATTTTAATCTATAGATATTTATTCACTTATCTGTAGAGCATTACGTGGCAGTTTAATGAATGCAGGTCAGTGATTACCAGGATATTACTATTCTGTAGGGTGAATTTCTTTAACTCATACAGGATGCATTGTTTTTGGTGATTTTGCTACCTCTGTGGCTATCACTTCTCTGAGAAAATCAAGACATTTGTGAGGTTAACATTATATACGGTGTTATGCTAATAGAAACCTTAATTTACTCAAAAGGTCATTGTCCATCTAAAGAATATGCCATCAGAAAATTCTAACCCATCTATAATCATTAATTGCCTTCTTTGGCATATTTTCAGTGCTCATCTCACTACTCTGAATGCTTGATTGTGACTCAGGTTGGGCACGGGAGATGACACTCCCTTCCACACCTTATACCAATATATAAACCTCTGCCACCCGGAAGCCCTTGAGCAGAGTGTGAGGGAAAGGACAGAGAGGGGATGGACACTTCTCTTCCTGTCCCTCTCCCCAGTATGGATTAACTAGAACAAAGGATTTAGCATGGAGGAATAGTGAGTCATTTGCTATTGTTTGAAAAACAGTTGTAAATTACTCTCACTTTGGAGTAAAGGGGGCAAGGAAGGGAGCTGGAAGAAGGGAACTGTCGCTTCTCTAGGCAAAATGGCTACATAGAGTCTTTTACCATAAGCTGCTTTTTAGAAACAGCCTCCATCTGCCTGGTCATAAACTTGACCTAATTTATGGGACACGTCATCTTTCTCTCCCCCTTACTGCATTCCAATTTGTCACTAAAAACCCCATCAGATTTGGAAACCCTTTTCAAGATACAATATATGGAAAGAATGCAAGCTGTGAAAGGCTTAAAGAGTGCTCATGAGCTGAGGCTCTGTTACACGAGCAAAGACATATATCCATTTCAAACACAGTATATCAAGAGGAATCACGATGGGATACCAGGGAGGCTCCTGTCTGCAAAAGTGAAGCTATCTCTGCCCCAACACATCTGGTTACAAAGCAAACAATCCACCAAAGGGTTAAATAAAACAAGGTAGGATAATTTCTGATTCTAAGTGTGTCCCAAATGTATTCTCCAGTGTGCTTGATAGAGAAGGAAGTCCAAGCAGTGGCCTTTCACATGACATCATAAAAGCCTAATTTATCACCAGCCACCAAACATCTAGAAAATCATAACATCCTCTCAGGAAAACCATGTGCAAAATAATCAGATTTACTTTGATGAAAGCTTTAGTGCTTCAGTCCAAGTAGGACACTACAAAGAATAACCCTTTGCAGGTACTGGCATACAACAAAGCAGGTCACATTTAATGCTTCAGACTCATGTTTTATCCATTAAAAAGCTTATGCGTTTCCTGTCCATAAACAAATGTACTTCCATTCTGCATGTGTATTCAACCAAGACTACTAAGACAAAACACTGGTCACTGCTAAGTCCAGGCTGGGTATCCAACTGATTATTTGCTTTGCAGATGAAAAATATGCTATTGCTGCAAATACAGGCACTAAGCTTCCCACTCCCCTGCATCACAGTCCCTTGCAAGTGTGTTAGGCCTGTGGGTTGAGTGTCACCATAGCATCTCATAGCTTTTGAAAGGATGCTCTGCAAATCACAGCAGCATCTGGCAGACTGAAGTTCAGGAGCATAAAGCTGGTGGAAGGGTAGATTTGCTTCCCTTCCTCCTGCCTTTTAAGTTCAGTTTACAAAGCCCCAAGAATCACTCCTAATCAGGAACTGTTAAGCATACCCACTTATTTTCATTGCAGAGCACCTGAACCTTTTATCTATCCACGCTAGATGCTGTGCACACCGCCATTTCCCAGCCAGGCCAACAGACAGCAGGGGTATGAGTGTTTATCATCAAGGCTAGTGGAGAGTTGCTATCCCATTGGTACTTTAACAGATAATGCAGAAAATCTGAAAGCTCATGAAATTCATCTTGGCACTCAAAATACGAACATGATATCACCCCCTGCAACACACTCAGCATTTTAGCTACACTAAAATGAATGGTTTATTTCACCCGCACATCTTCAAAACACTTTGCAAAAGACACTTCCCTCCGCCTATTCAGGGCTCTCACAGTTCTGGCTCCTCCACGTTTGTATTGTTTGGTGGCCACCATAACCTGACTGTCTTGATGGAACAACGCTTCTTAACTCACACTCTTTCAACATAAAGAAAATCTACATAAAATCAAATGATTTCACATTTACAGATGGAATCAAACAAATCCACTTTTCCTGTTTAATAGGAAGACAAACCAGATCATAAAGCAATAAATGAATGGCTACAAATATCAAGTACATTCAACATTTTTTTTGCCTGTAAGTTGAGTTGGTTAGTATGTGTTTAAGATATATGGATTCCAATAGCCATCCAGTTCACCTATCCTGCTGTTTTATAATCTGACTCTTGGGCTCCTACTAGCCAATGGCCACAGGCTTTTCTGGTTTGACATGAAAAATAACTAGACTTTCCACAAAGTTCTTGGTAGGTTCTTGTTGCATGTCCTCTGATCTTGATTAATAAAAATAACTTCCTATTGCATTTCCTGCACAGGAAAGCCTAGAAAAAAATTCATGTTATTCCTTTTCTATCTTTCACTTTCTCTCAGAACACACATCCAGCCCATCACAAAATCTTCCAAGAAATCAATATAATTAACACAAGTATTTCTTTCTTTTAAAAATAAGCAAAGTATTATGCAGAGTATTCCATTCTCTTCCATTCTTCCCTTTCCTTGGCTATTTAATTTGTCACACTTTTCTTGTTGTTCAAACCTTTCCCATTTTTGACTAATTGATTTTCCTATAAAACTCCATTTCTCTCTTTTTATTTTAAGACATTTTTCCTTCCCAGTTTGATGTCTCTCCCAGTTTCTCTCTCACACTCAAGCTCCTCCCATTTCTCTTTTTAGCATCATTCTCCTGTTTGCTCACAAACACCCTCTTAAACCTGAGCTTACTTCACTGTCTCTTCTCCGCCATCAAAATACAACACTTCACAATGAGTTTTTGTTCTCTTCTCTTCATTTCTGCTACAGTGATCTTCTCCCATGAATGCTTTCCCAAGTTTTTGTTCACGAATTCTCTACTTATTCTCACAGATTTGTTTCTTTTTCTTTTCAAATGGTTCTCCATCATATACCAGCATCAGCTTTTTCTTCATTCAGGTTCTGACTTTTGCGCAGAATGTTGCAGGGTTTGAGAGACAATTTACATTACCATTCACATAGCAGAGGTTTGCTGATAGGGCTAAAACTAATTTGAAATAAGTTTTAAAAAAAGCACAAAGATGTCGTAAAGCTCAATGTGCCAGTTTCAGTAGGGGTAAAAAGCAGATTCTTTTACTTCTATTACTGTTCACAGTAGTTGCCTATGAGCTTCCACGGATTTGGCAGTGCATTCACCATATATACTTTAAAAGTGTGCATAATATGCACTGTTCTTTTCCAAAACATCACCAAATGCAAATAGCACTGCTTTAAATCTGTCCTCTTAACGACCTTCTTAGCTTAAACACCTTCAATTAAACAAGAAAGGAATTTTTGATCTGGTACCAAAAAATCTTCATAATTTCACCCTGCAGCAGTCAAATATGAAAGAGCATGACAGAAGGAAAAAAAGTTAGCATTTTCTAATACTCCTGCCCTAGTTACTAAACCTCCATTAGTTCCAGGGTTAAAAAACAAGCAAACCAGTCAGACCCATACAGTAAGAGGCAAGGGATTAGCATACTCCAGTGCTTTCACCTGTATAATGTTTTAAACGCAAGATACCTCATCCATCACTTGATTCCCTTACAATGGAAGTGTCTCTTGGGACAGTCACAAAGTAAAATTGTATTGCTGAGTTTCAATATGAAAGACATAACTGTTCCTCAGGCAAGCAATCCTATTTTTCATTTCTATTTTGGCAGCACAGAGATGCCAGGTAAGGGTCCCATCATGCATCGCACAAAAACATAAATGGCCTTTCTCTGAAAATGGGTCCAAGTCAGATATTCTGTAAGAATTTATCTAAGCTTTGCATCTCTTTTCCAGTGTATGTCAACTACAAACCTTACGGCTTGGTTTACTTCCAACATAATGGGCAATACATATGAATGGATGAAACGATGAATGATAGAGTTGTCATATATCTATTGAGAATCTATAAAGCAGCAGAAGAACGACAGATATATATCTTAGCAGCTTAATTCTACTAAGCAAGAGTTCAAGTAGAACTAATACTATGAAGGCAAAATAGAACTGCTTTACAGCAGCACTGCAATGACTATAGAGAATCTCCACAGAGGAAAGATACAGATTTTATATAATTAAACAATAGCAATGACATTGCAATGGCAAGAAAACACTGTTACCCCCATTTCATGTAGTCTGGAGGCATGGAGATTTAGGGTCTTGACCAATTTCTAGGAATGAGAGGGAAGACTAAGAAGAGAATCCAGGCTGTATCACACCACTTCTGATAAATGTGAAATTTATTACAGATAAAGCAGCCGAAGCATTTAAGTTACAGTGCATTTGGTGTGGTCTGCCCTGAGTAAGTTGTTGCTATTGTTTTGTACCCCCCAGCAGCAAACTGCTCCAAGGATGAACCTCAATGCAGCAGGCAACCTCCAATAACTTATTTAACTGCATACTTCTTGCTTGTCTAAAGTTTCATTTCTATTTCTGTCCCTGGATTTTCTTTTATTTTTATAGCTTCTCTCACATAAAAATCAAATGCTCACTCTAGTAGTATTCAAAACTTATCATCACTAGTCCAACCTTCCCTCCCCAGGTCCCTATTATTGACATCAGAGTAGTAGGATTCATGGGTTTATTGGTTTGTTTGTCTTCTGTACTTTAAAGATTTAATTTTCGTCTTTTTCAAGATTCTCTCTACGAATACAAGGTCAGCACAAAAACTTAACAAGCCAAAAAGCTGAGATTTCTGTGTAATCACAGAATCCCAGAACTTTCTGCTCTCTGAAAACTAAACAAGGATAATATGGTATTCATGACAAGACTGCAAAAGTTGGCAACACAGAACAAACAAAAAAGTTATTTCACTTCGCTATTATTCAGTGACTCACTCTCTTATTTGCAAAGAAGGACCAGGCAGCACACTGATCTCACAGTTTACAGCAGAATGCTTTCCTTTTCCCATTATTTCATTTTCACTCCAAAAGGCATCATCAATGACTTCATCAAAGCTTTTTTAGGAGTGCATCAATAAATGCAATTTTTTAAAAGAAGTGTAAAACCATCGAAACATATCACAAAGGCTGCTCAACACTTTACAAACTGTTGACAAGATATCGACAAATTAATGATTAAATCTCCATTTACTATTTAGAACTATCTGAACAGATGCCATGTTTTGATGACATGCTACCTGCTCAGCAGTGCTACACACAATGTCTCATTGTAGTAGCATAGAACTAAAGCATGAAACAACCCAAAACTTTCGTATCCAGGAAGACTCAAACCAAAATTATACTACAGCTTCTGAATGAGCTTCACAATGCCCTAGTACACTGTATATGACAGGAGAATTATTGTTTTCTGTGTTCTTGAGGTCTGGTTTGAAAATGCAAAATCTGAAACTGTCCACTGATAAGCAACTGAATAGAAAAAAATACTATACTAGTCTAGATGGGCTGCCTGGCAGTTTACAATAGAAAGACCCAAATAAACCTATTGTATCTTTTTTAAAACTAAACCAGTATATATTTTAGTATCATATACTGCAGTACAGTCCTATGAACTTACTCTTCCATTTAGGCAGTGAACAGAGAGAGATCTGACTTTTCATAGCATTTTTTGGCATCTTTTGTTTAAGTAATAGCAGTCAGGATCATTTTCATCAACATGAGAAAGAAGTTCAGATCTAATCAAGAGATGGCACTGCCTCTTGACATTGCCTGCTCTATGCTTGCCTGAGCACGTAGGCAGCGGCTGGCATTTCCGCAGCTTGATCATTACTATTGCTTTTCAAATTACGCCTGTCACACAGGTTAGGAAAACATGAGTAATTAAACATAAACACTGTCATAAAATAATAGTAAGAAAAAAATTAATAACCATCCAAAAGAGCGTTTGGGGCACCTCCCTAAACCACCTTGGATTTCTGCCCCTTCTCTCAGACAGTTTTCCTATGCATACTTTTTAATTATTTCCTTTATGAGTCCTTTAAGGCAAATAAGTTTGTAGAGAAAGAAAAAAAAACTGTTGGAACTGATGAGAAAAGTGATATGCAGAAAAGAGAAACTCCAATTAAAGCGTTCTCTGAGCTACTGCAGCCTAATTTTCAATTGCTTATGGCAAAGACTTACTCCTCCCTATGACAATCCTAGTTGAAGATGCATATGCTTTAAATGCAAAATTTCAGAAGCTGCTTGTTCCTCACTTGGACCATGCACTACAGCTGGTCACTAAATAGAGTAGATTTGTTCTGGCAAATCATTCTTTCTAGCAAGTTCAGTATTTAAACTACATGCAGGTTAATGCAGCAATTCTGCAGTCTGCAGCCCCACTAGTGCAAGTATGTGTATGCCTCCTTTGCCTGAATAGTTCTTAGCTCAGTTCTCTTTTAAAAAGGGCCTAAAACAACATAGCAACGAAGACCGAGACTTTGCACCATATATTAAAAATCCTAAGTGTGCTACTGCAGCTAAATTTTGTGCGTATGCCTATTGCAACTGAGTATGCAATTCTGGTAACTGCATATGAAAATGACAAACTACACACACAACTAACAGCACATTTGCCACGTGCAATTATTATTCTGTAATATCTGTGTGAAATGCGTGATCTTTCATGTTAGCAGACATGCAAATATTAGGTAAGGAGGTCATCATTTTCAACTGCTTCACATCCTGAATAGCTATTTATGCATCTAAGCAAAAAGCTACAGCCAACCTCATTTACCCTTACTTGGTTTGTGCTTTGCATGGGTATGGACTAGATAAAGTACTATGTAGGGAAGATTCATGCCTGTTTAAGTAGGAAGAAAAATAAGTGCAGCAACACATATAATGTTTAACATATCCGAATTCACACATAAAGAGTGCATTTAGAGATGGTTCTTGTTCTCACTGGGTAATATTTGCACAGGTGCTTGCCTGAAGTTATGCATCTACATACAAACTTCAGCACCTCACTAAAAAAAGCTCTTCTCCCCACAAATTTAAGTGCTTCAGTTCCTATATTCAGGATTGAAAATGTTTAGCTTACTATGCCAGAGATGCTAACTAATGTACTAAATGTACTCCAGCAATTTAATTCCCCTATTCAATCTATCTAACAGAATACTTTGACAGGGAATTTCCATTTTGCAGGAGGATGAACTTGCATATTCTCATGCAAACTCTCACTGAAACCAACAGGAGTCTGGCCAAGCTCTGTGACGGAGTGGGCTAAATATATCTCAGCTTTGTAATGTTCATCATCACTGCTGGTAGCATCCCACCCAGCTAAACTCACAAATTCAACAATAGGAAGAAATGAACTGTCTGTTTCTGTCATCATCCCAGCTCTTTACACCTCCTTGATTTAGTCCTTCTTCCACCAGCTTCACATAAAGACCACTAAACTCGATAGTAGATACACTCCTTGACTTCAGGTTTTGGATTAGTTCCTTTTTTGTTGGCATCAACAGATAACATGAGGTGCCTACTCAGCTTGGTTCCTCCTTGGACTGAGTGCTCTTGGATACTTCCCAGCATCTCCAGTTCATGATTCTTTTTCCTTTAATGCTTCTCTACTACACTTTTTCACCTTTTTCACCCTTGCCTTTCTCCCCAGCCCCTCAAAAGCTCCACCCCTTGTCTCCTGCTTTCCTAAGGCTTTTCTACCTTTAGCACATGCAAATATATATGCTTCAGTCTTTGGTCATATCTCTGGAGGAGGTGTTCAGTTAAGCTGTCTCCCTCCACTATTCAGCTTTCCAACTGAGTTCTGCTTGCCAGGACTGGGGCAAATTACACTCAGATTCATTAATTAACATACAGTAAACTTCTTTCATTATTTACCAGTGTGCCTTATGTCAGGAAAAAAAGTACATGAAACTGGGAGACCCTCTGGTGGCTCTATGGACCCAAAGTCCTTCTGGGAAGATCACAAATCTCCAAGATATCTCTGAGCATTAAGTTTTGCACTTGGATTTCTAATTTAGCTGAAAGATGTGTAAAAACACATGCAGTCAGACAGCTCCTTGGCTATACATCTAAGGAAGCTGAAAGCCTAAGTTATTACTTCCAAAGTCAATTGTAACTTATGCTCACTAAATTGGCTCCAGATCCACCCTTTTCAGACAGTAGTACAGGAATAATTTATTCTTTTGGTGAAAAGCACCCATTTTTAGCTAAACCACACCCCCAGCAGGGAGTTTCACCATCAGAAGTGCCAAAAGCACAGGGATTCAAAGATGCACAGAGCTTTTGGAGGCCAGTGGAACAGGGGCGAATAAAGCACAATATGTAGTCATGTCTGTCAGCACTCTGAAACATATAACCTCTCCCAAACATAGGGGGTCTGCAGCACAAATACGAGAGGGAAATTTGTTCCTGTCAGATGTGGGGGTTTCCTTGCTTTTAACATCCATGCAATTTATATATATATATATATATATGTCTTATTGATAGTGTTGAAACCATTTCAGCTTTCTATGGACCTAATGTTTTGATCTGAGCTATCAACATGTATCTTGTTTTCTCCCATGAAGAAAATTGTATACACAAAATTGCACTAGCTGTTATGAAAGCTGTAATTTCAGGCATCTAACCCAAATGCCACATTAAGAGCCTAGCCAATGGGAAGACACAAACTCTACATAAACTAGGAGTTTTCCCCTCACTAATTATAGTGGAAACCTGATGTTAAATGACTTACATGAATTCAGCCCCTTCCAATTATAGCAGTGACTGCAGCTACTTTGCACCACCAGAGGTGATGTGCACTAGAGTTAACTTTCCAAAGAGAGATAGCTTCACTAGCTTTCTGCAGGAATACTGACCTACATACCGCAAAGACTTTTTTTTTTCCCTCTGAGTGAACTCCTGCATCACCATCTATCCAACAGGAATCTCTTGATATGAGGTCTTTAATAGCAGCAGCTGCTGAAGGAAAGAGAACTGCAGAAAAACACTTGTTGCCAAACTTTGCATTTAAATGGAAGGAGGAGAAACAGATGGGGAAATCTCTCTTCAGACAGTGTTTACTAGCACAATCAGCACCTGAGGCAGCACTTATTCAGGTGCTGAAATTACAGAGGTAAGTTTTATGATGAGAAATCTATTCCTCATATGACAGCTATATTTCTCATCATGGATCATAAAAAGCAGATGATCCATATTATAACTACTTGATTGTAATGTGCATCACAATAAAACCTTCAACTTTCTATTTTGTTTTACGACCTTGGTTATATCTGGAATGCTTTCAAGAAGGATACTGATGTTCATTTGGATATGAACTGACTCAGGGTACTTCTGGACTGTAACTTTTGCAATAGCAGAAAATAACAAGAATGAGAAATGATGGCAGAACTACCTCCAATACTGCTACTAGAAAGATTACCTCAACACCACCAATGTAACTCCATTCAATATTTTTCTTGGATTGGACCATAAAGAGTATTCTTAATTGTCTGACACCTTTCTCTTCCTTTTAACACAAACAAATCATTCATTTCAGCCCTCTATTTCCTCTCACAGTACAGACATTTTCCACAACTATTAATTCAAGAATAAAAATGATAATAATAAAACAAGTATTTGTAGTAACTCAGTACCTTCTTCCCATAATAGCAACAGTAATTTTTAGCCTTACATAGTATTTGTTGTTAGCTCATTTCTAATTCTTGTCCTCTTGGAGGTAGCCAAAAGGTGATCCTACTCTTCCAAACTTGCAGAGCAAGCCTTGAGTAAAATTCCTGATTTAGGTCATAAGAGTCTATAGTGGAAATGTGAGCTTTGATGTAATGCAACACCCCCAAAAGACATGTTACCAAAAGTAGTTTTTAAGCAGACTTGACTGCCCACCCTTAAAGATTGCTGTGATCTCAGTAAAGCACTGAACTACAAAAAAAGTCTGCATATTGATTCACAGTCTGCCCCTTTGCTTGGCAAGGTGATAGTCCCATTAAACAAACAAAACAAACTAACCCTCTGTTCTTGCATAACTCTGTCAGGAGGGCTTGCAAGTCCTCTGGACAACTGAGATCGCTCCTAAATTGTGGGGTGGATCCATCACGTGTTGCAATCAACATTGAACCATCACTCAGTATTCAAATCAGTTCTGCATGGAGGAACAGCACATCTGCAATCAGCCAGGACATCAAGTTACTTCCTTCTCTACCACAATCAAATGGGTTAAAACAATACATTATGCACATTCCTCTGCAAAAGCTCAGTTGTACTTGCTATTAGTGAAGACTTTGATTTGTTCCAAGAGCCAGACTTCAGCCACTTTTTTCTGACTGCACGGTAAGATGTAGATGTTTTAAAAAGGTCCTTCTTAGCTATGTGTGCCAATCCAAGCAGCAGCAGCAAGGTTTCTGCTAGAACAGTGAAATTTGTTCTTTGGAGAAAGACTAAGCATGGAAAACTTTAGTGTAAACAACAGCTGTTTCAAAAAATTATGAGTGCTCCAGCCTGGGCTAGGGGAGTTGTACAGGAACATATTGTGCAGGCTCAAATTCAGCAGATCTTATGAAGTTCCTACCTTCTTAATGCACCATGAGTACAGGCCCTTAGTCTCTTATTTTACAGTCCAGGCCTCCTCCACTCTAGTTATGGTGGTCTGACCAGGTCTTCGGCCCAAAACTCCTCCTTCCTGCAAGTGGCAGCAGAGGAGGGTTGCATACCTGCATCGGTGATCTTCCTTTTGCCCAGGCCAACAGGGAATCCAGGCTGTTTGACACAACATCCTTTAGGGGCTTACTGAACTCATATGTTCTTGGCTGAGAACCTACCTCCCACTGCATTTTGCTCAGTTGCACAAAGGTACTTTTCTAATGGCTCCACAACAGATACGGCTGGCTCCTAAGGGGACTCTAGGAGGCAGGTAGCTGTCCCCAACCTCAACTGTACTGATATGTCTGCCAAACCACTGAGCTACTTGTACTGTGTAGCTAGAAACAAAAATGAGGGGACAGAGCCCATCTTTTCCTTCCGTATATTACCCTAGCACAGATACTGTGAAACAGTATGGAAGAACAGAATCAGGAAAGAAATGATGGAGAAAAATGTTGTGTATTGGATCCCTAAAGACAAAACAGGCAGGAATAGGTACTGCAATTATGAAATAAATGGGACATCTCTCTGCTGGCAGCTGCTTGTTCTCATGGAAGGTCTTAGATGCTTATGTGGTGTTATGTGATGAAACGAGCTTTAACACCTGCCCCATCAAGATCTAGCTCATGCTACATGTAAGAAAGTACTTGTCCTATGGAAACAAATGCACTGGGGAATGAAGTAGGGCCTGAATTGGAGGATGAAACAGCAACAGCAAACAACACACCTCCCTTCTCCTTTTTTGATTAAAATCACTATATTTAAGCTAAGGGATGTAACTGGAAACTGGGAGTTTTGAAAAGTGATGAATGTGTTACCTGTATTCACTCACAGAAGGTAAGAAAAATGCATACATATGTTGCTTCTCTGTTTCTACAGTCTTCAGGTTATCTAACAAAACTATCATTTCATCCTCTGGATGAAGCATTGCTATTTCAAGTTAAGCAATATTTCTATTTAAAAATTCAAATTTATTTGTAAAGTTAACCTCTGAAAAACAGGTCCATGTTTACAAGAGTAAGAAATATATTGGAAGTACATGCTTTTTGATGCTTTCGTTACTGCAAGCAATAACTTTCAGAAAAAAAATTGAGGCAGCTTTGTTTTTCTTCAATATAGTTATTAATTTTGTATTCTAGTAGTTCTCTACAGTATGCAAGCAGTGTCTTTACATGTAGGAAGATACATGTGTTTTATAAACAGATATTCCCTTTGGTAGAGTCCTTATAAGCCTTAAAATATTTGAATTAGGATTTGATGGTTGTTCGACAACACTTTTAAGGAGCTAGCCTCCATTTGTCTGCTTAAAGCTTTATTAGCTTTAAGTGTGGATATGTTAGAAGCTAGATATTCTGATGAACTCCAAGAAAACAGATGCAATTTGTATCTTTTTGAATCAGGATATCACCTGATACTCCTTGCAACTGGGGAGCGTCTTGCACCCTTCTCTTTAGTATAAGATTCAAAATCTCTCTCCCGTGATTGTTAATTTCCATAGCAACACATATATATCAACACAGTGAGGGGGTTTTACTCCTGTACTTTTTCCTTGAAGGCCCTTTTCCACTCCTGCAGCAACACCTCTCTGCCAAACCAGCCCAATGTTCTTCTCGTACTTTAACTGGAGCTAACTGGATCCATCTGCTTCATGACTCAGGGGTTACAGGTCTCAGAGATTTCAACCCTGTTTTAAGAGGATGCTGGTTTCTCTCACTAGGCAAATCTAGTGTTTAACATGGGCACTAATGTGAGGAGACTTTTCTACTTTTCACTCCTGGCAGCTAAAAAGAAGGCAACGTTTAATAAGCGGGACCTCTGAGTGGGGGTGTGTGTGTGGGGGGGAGAACAGTGTTCAAACAAATTGCAATATATAATTACATTTTCATTGATGACTGAGGGACCGCAGTATTATTTTGACATAGCTTGACCACTGACATATTTTTAACCAAGGCATAAACAGTAATATATTACTTCAACTGCTATTATAACACTGCATACAATTAACTACTGCTGATTTAACAATGCTTGGAAAAAACAATACTGCATTAGTCTCCATGGAATAAGATTCTTAAAAATCCTGGCAATTAGTTGAATGAAGCAATAGGAACAACAAAAATAGTGAAAGTGCTGAATAACTAAGGAGAACCAAGTCTGAGCAGCTGTCTGTACGCCAAGGACCACAGGGACATGATTTTCATTTTAGACAGTACAGCTTTTCACAGAGCTCCTAGTGGTTTATATGGGCTTACAAATTAGGATTGGTCCCCATGAGTTCAGTCTTGCCTTTCTTCCTAAAATGCAGTCTGAACCAGCAATGAATATGAATACGTCGTACATTCTATGGGGTACAGCAGAATAAATGACTAGAAGTGTGAGGACCATTAGGTATGTCCTGCTAAATGCCTTAGCCTAGACAAACCATGGGTGAAGAACTTTTTGTTTCAGCTGGATATCAAGTTCCGAACTTTTCCATTCAGCACTAGAAATCTTTCTTCTACACTCTTCAAAAGGCTGAAGTGCAATGACAAAGCATGACAGACCTCTCCAAATATTTAAGCAATACAGAACAATGGTGTGAGACAATACTTAGAGATAGTGTTGCATGCAGGGAGTGTTGCTGGCCTTGAAGTCACCTCTCAAAGTGTGGTAACACCCTAGGGTGTCTCCTGCCATTGCATCATTCAAATATGAACTGGAAAAAACAAACAAAGCAAAAACCTTTAAAGTAACTTATTTTCATTGAGGAATTACTAGTAGATGGAATCTAGTGGAGGAAGGACTCTGTGATTCCTGTAGTTTTATTTCCCAGCTGAGTCCCACGTGTGTTTGAACAGGTGGCATTTTCTGAAGGAAAGGCAATGTTAGGCCACTGTACTTTCTGGTAGCTCACTTTACAGTTACTTCACCTTCCTAGTGAGCATGTCCCACTTTGGGGGTCATCTGCAGACAGCTACAGACCATCGCTGAAGCAAAGTGGACTTGAGTCGCTTCCTCCCACATCTTGCATGGTCCTGTGTGTGCCAGCAGCTCTGACCCATCACGAGGCTCTCACCCTCTAGAACTAGTGTAAACCTTAAGGTGAATCTAGCCAAGTATTTTAAATGTCTTGATTCTACTGAGCAAATATTTTCAGATATCATCCTAACTCAAATGTTTTCCATGTTCGATTCCAAAAATCTTTTCTATAATAGTGTTTATATTTGGCTACCTACCAAATCAAACCAACGGCTTTCTATGGAGCTACACTAGGAAGGAATTTGGCCTATTCTCTTTAAAACATTGTGCTTGAAAAGATGTACCATATGATGCCAACTGTCTATATTTTATCTTGAGCTGTTTTATACAAATAGGGCCTGTTGCCTAGTATGTTGAAATACATCCTAGTGAAACTACTAAGTTTCACTTAGTAGTAGAAAAGAAACACTTCCCTTTCAATTGCAGCCATCTTACTGTTTTGAAATCCAAACACTCTGAATGGCACTGTAAGCTGAAACAGCAGATATACAAGTTTAAATTATATGTCAAATTTGAAATAGATGTGCAGTGGGTCATTTTGATTTAGAGAGTTGTATTTTATCTGCTAGCAACTAAAGATTACATTACATTTTTGTGCAAAGATGATTTGGACCGTGCCTTAAATTTGCTGAAATTGTTTTAAAGAACACCTATTATTCTAATGCAATTACTGGAAAATTACATGAACTGGAATGAACTAATTACATGAACTGGAAAATAAACTGTGGCTACATCGTGGGTGTCCACTACTGAACACTTGGAAAGGCACACAGCATGAAGCCCCCATCACTGTGAATAGCACTGTTATCTGATACAGCAAGACATGACAGAACCAGTCATGGACAGGGAATAAATGTTTCCTCAAACACCATAAGCACACCTAATAAAAGTAAACGCTGAGATGTCTGTTAAAGCATGATTTTTAAATTAGGCTTTTAAGAATGTGATGACCTAGCTTAGTTTTGCTGACATGATTCACTTCTAAGAGATGCAAGTTTACATCTTTGTCCAAAGTCAAAAGCATATGAATTTAGTGGATTTTCCTTTGCCACTTTCACACAATCGAACAAGTCTGACACTGTACACTAAAGAGCTAGAGCTGAACAGCATGATGATAGTAGGTCTAGACACTGACTTGATTTTAAAGATAAGCATACAAAGCAGTGGGACTTGCAGGTATTTCAGATATATTGTAGACTGATCTTACCTGTTACACGGTTTTAGGACCTCTAACAGTTAACCACTGAACTAATTTCCTTCCCTAAAAACTGATTAAAAATTGTATGTAAAGATATTTTGTGGTATAGATTGGCTTTTTAAAGTCCTTAAACCCTCTTAAATTGGTATCATTTCTTGTTATGTTAAAAAAGCCCACAGATCTTCCATTTAGCAGACTACATGTATATTAATGTGACAGAAAAATTCACTCTGTATCAGAGTCACATGAGGATACAGTCATGTACAGAGATATAATCAAAGCAGTAAAATGATACAAGCATGTTTTAGCATATTTCTGTTTCACCTTTCAGGTTGACTGAACATTAACTGCATATATAGTGAAAATAAATTGCCTGACTTCAGTCTTCATTAGCTAATGAAGTATGCTATGGCAATACAAAACCTTTGGAGTGTGCTAAATGCATTTACTTCTTAGAGTATCAAGAAGTCAAAAAGCCTTAGTACCACATAAGAAAAATATATTAGGCAATATTTACACAGCAAGTGGTACCAAGAAAAGATGTATTATTGAACTAAAGTTGCAATACACCAGTAATGCTCTCTATAAGGGGGTCCTAGGAGGAGCGGAAATGTTACCTGTTATTAGCAAATGTGTGTACAGCTGAAACAAGATGATTTCCCACAATACTTTTTTTTTGAATCTTCAGTTGTTATTTGTAAATAAATAATAAATAAATAAAGCTTGCAAAATATAGTTGTCTGTGCACTCTTGTCTGTCAGATACAGATAGAGGTGCTTCTGTTTACAGAGAAAATGCTTGAATGGACCTGAATTATTCAAACATCTCTGGCATCAGAAAAAAGATCACCATGAATTTTAATATTTATCTGCAAACATGCATTCCTGTATGACTATTATGTGTATGATGTCAGCAAGCTTTTACATTGTAAAAGATAGGAATGACTTAGCATATAAAATAGTCCCAAGATGTCATTAGGAAGCTATGACAGTCATTCCCCTTTTTAATTATCCACATAAAACACCGACAGTCAAAATGGCTCTGGAGCAGACAGCTATGAGAACAGAGTGGCAGTGGGAAAGCCCTCCTTTTGAACTCATGTGAAATAAAAGATAATTATATTGGCTGCAATTTTTTATTATTATTATTTTTTTAACTGCTTGCTTAACATACAAATACTGCAGCTGGAATGAGGCTTGATCTCACCCTCTTAGGCAGACAGGAACGGACTGCTGAAAGTACACAGTTCCTGGCCTGCTGGCTTGGATTAAGCTGGATCATTGCATGCTGGGACCTGTACAGTTTTTGGGACACACCTTAGTATTGATGCCAAGAGTGGCAATATACTCCTTTTCATGTAAATTAGATACAGCCCTCAGGCTTCTGGCAAGCTGTCAGGGCAGTCCACAGCTCTCTTATGAAGATAATACTACTGTGATATTTCACAGAAATCAATCAAAATGTGGCCGCGACTTTACTGTCATCTGCAGCATGTGGGATCCCCTAACCTAGAATTCTTAAGTATGATTAAGAAATGTATATTTATTGCTGCCACATGCACATATACACTAAAGAGGTGAAGCTGTGTCAATAACTTTTTCTGAGCGAAAACTGAAAAAAAGAAAAGATAAATGCAAAGATTTGAGATTGGATTGTAAATACATTCTGCAACAGGTTAGTGAGACCCCTTCCACCACTGGCAAATAAGCCAAGTCCTGAAAAACTATCTTGCTCACTAGAGTTTTCTGTACCTTCTGGTAGTCTATGTGTGATATGGTAGATTTTTAATTTCTTCTTGCTTTTTTTTCCCATGCAAAGTCCTAAGTTTCTCTATTATCACAGTAGGTTGTCATGGAAATTAGCATGCTACTAAATGAGGATGGCAAATAGCTGCATTTCCAAATGCTATGTTCAGCAGCCAGATATATTAGTGGATTTGGCAGCATTTGCCAACTCCTTTGCACATGAATAACTCTACTCACATGATTTAAACAAACAAAACTAGGATAAATTGAGATTAATTTGCCAATAGCAAATTACATTCTATTTAAAAAGATGAATAAGCCTGTACCAAATTCACATGCTCTTGTACGTTTCCCATATAGTTTACATGCCCTGAAACACTAGACCAGACTATCCAAGAGTACAGGCTGTGCTACACCCAAGTAACTGAGAGAGAGAGGAGTGTCCTAGAGAAGGGGTACCTTTCTGAGAGCCTGGAGACTGCAGAAGAGGATGCAGCAGGGACCTGGCCCAAGGTGAAAAAGCATCCATAAATCTCCCACGCAGCTGTTGCCATTCTGGGGTGCAGAGAATTGTGTGTTCGTTAGAGCAGCCTTTGTCAACGTGCCCAGCTCAGACTTAGGGGAACATAAAGCTGGATTACCCTGCCCTTGTAGATTTTGTTTCAGATCTAGTCATAGCTGGGGATTCTGGTTATTCTATGCAGTGGAAGCCAGAGTCTATGC
Organism: Struthio camelus; assembly: GCF_040807025.1. NCBI lineage: Eukaryota > Metazoa > Chordata > Aves > Struthioniformes > Struthionidae > Struthio > Struthio camelus. The sequence goes on from NC_090943.1 coordinate 105,417,387, forward strand.
TGGAAACATAAACCTAAATGAGTTATTTCTCATATTGTCTCCTTTGTCCATCACATATATTCAAACTGTCCTCTAAGCTCCATTTTCTCCTTAACTACTGCATTCTTAATTTGCTATATAAAACCAGTGTAAGTATGGCACTTCAGCTCTTACTAATATGTTCAAGTAGAGCGAGGGTTTTCTGATTAATGTAACATTCTACTTCAGTGTCCTGAATACTCTGTTAAAATCCTATTCCCCTTCCTAACACCTCAATATATCTTCCCTTTAAGGAGTCCAGTTCTCTCCTCCTCTTCCCTTGGCTTATTTCCCTTATTTCCCTTATTTCCCCTATTTCCTTCTTTGCCTGGATCTTTTCCACTTGCCATATCCCCTTATAAATCACCTTCTTTTTCCTTTTTATCTACCTTCTTTCCCTCCTATGTCTTTCTTTTACTGTCTATTCCACTCCTCTAATCGGGATTTGCAAACTTCCACCTGTTTTTCCCCTTCCCCATCTCTCTGAAGTGATTTTTTTACTCCTCCTTCATCTATTGGGATTTCTCCTCCCACCCTCGATTTTGTCCCATCATATATACTTCAAGATGGGGCCCAACACAAGAGGAGGTAGAATGAGCAGGATGGCTGCCTTCTCTCCTTGACCTGTCACCCCAGAGAAGACACTTGGGGCACAGAAGTAAGAAAAAGGATCAATGGTTCTCCCTACTCAGTGCTGCCAGCCCTGGGCTAGACCATCCTTCCTGAAGATAGTTGCATGGGGCAGATCATCCCTCACATCCCTCTATAGAGAAGTGGTAGCCGAGAACACAATGACTCCCTCTAGTGATGAGTCCTTCTACACCTTTCAGGTCTGGAAAAATTTGGGGATGAATGGTGGCCTCCATTGGCTAAGTCAACTAACTTGGGGATGAGGCGGAAGCATCCTTCTCTTAAAAGAGAAAAAGGCCAGTTTTAAAGATTAGGAGCATTTATCATGAGGAAAATTACATTCTGGCTATTTAGAAACTTCTTCTTGAACTGCAATAAAAATAAATAGCAGAAAAGTGATGTCATATCTGACATTGCTGGTGTGGAAGCCCCCAGTAGGAAATACTGTAAACCATTTCCCAGCCTGCTTTTATACAGGCGTAGGAATTAAAAAGAAAATTTTCGTGTTTAATGCTTAAACCAAATGTTTAATTTTGAACATCCCCATAGAGTCATACTGCAGCGTGGAAGTTGCAGTTAAAAGCCCAAATTCCTTCATCTTCCTGACACTGAATCTATAGTATAACAAAAACATTTTGAAACAAATGAAAAAGTAGTTCTAACCGGAGCATTAACGTAATTTACTTCAGTCATGTTCATCAGGATCATTTATACCTTACACATGTGATGTGTAAATATTCACCCTCCTTATACATATACAGTTGGACTTTATATATTATTTATAAAAACACTCCCTTATAAAGTATGATTCATTGGTTCAACAGGTGGTATTTTAGCTTTTCCAGTATGTTCAAAAGCAGTTTATACTGCTGTATACATCATACATTTAGATGTATGATGTATATAATCATTACGGCTTTAAGAAGGGTCTCATCCCCTCTGCAAGAGAAGAAACCCCACATGAGCTAAGCTAAGCAATGAAAACTACTGAGACAATGCAAAGTTGTGGAAAACCTGTGAGCCAAGCTTTGGCTGGCTGTTTTCTGTGCCGTTAGAGAGTGTTTTACAACATGATTTATAATTATGCACAGTAAAAAATACATATCAAGATTAAAAAAGGCTGAAATTTTACCCACTGTTGTGAACAGGAGCTCATCTTGCAACGGGCTGTGTCTCAAACCGGGAAAAGGACAGTGTTACCTCATGGTTAGAGAGCAGGACTGAAAGTCGGGTTCTATGGTCTGTCCTAACACTGGTTTGTGGGCAAGCTGCCCAATCTCCCTGGGTTTTGGTTTCTCAAAAATAATGGCAAACTTTATCAACGTAAAGTGTACACTGATGCTTACTTAACGAATGTCTGAAAAACACAGTGATCTGCTGCTGACCGTCAAGAATTATTACTATTTTCATTTGACATAAAGACCAGGCACCTCCAACCGAATACACGTTGAATATCAGCAGAGCCAAAGTGGGAGCACAGTATAATGAACATCCTTACACAAGCACAGAAACAGCTCACATGCAGAGAAAATAGGGAAAAATATATACCCCTACTCAGAGTAAAGCTTATGCCATACAAGATTACAAGGCCTTGCAGGCTGACATAAGATATGTGAGCTATCCTTGGTGCATTCAACATTTGGCTCCCAGATTGGCCGTCATCTTCTTAATGTTCTCACTCCCAGAGAGCCCACCTTTATGTTCTTTTTGACACAGAGCAGAGTATACCTCTTTTTTAGGTGACAGATGCAACTGAGAATCTGCTCTCCTGTTTGGTGTGCAACCAAAGCAATACTGCATGGGATTTCTGCTAAGAACAGCTAGAACAGATAGTCATTAATGTACTTTACACTTTTTGGGAAGAGACACTGTTGAATTTTTTTGGTTCATCCAATCACAGAGGATGTCATTCAGGCTAATTCCATTTAACTTCATGTTTTTTTGGGGGGTGGAAGGCACATACTTGATCATCCCTAGGAATAGCACATCTCATTTAGCACCATGAGAAACTTGAATGTGTTCAGTAAGAATTAAATATTTCGAGATTTTACCCGGAAAAATTAAAGACTTTTTGCTAACTGTGTGTAAACTCTGATTTTTTTTTTTCCAAGTCTCATAGCATGGTCAAATCTGCAGTGTTTTTCACAGGCTAAAAAAAAGAAAGCATGTCAGTGACATACAGGCCACAGCCCTGACAAATTTTAAGCCCACACTCCAAAGCAGGGTATTACAGAAGTCTGTTGACAACAAGCCATTTCAGATTTTTCTTTAACAATCATTGGGACTGATTTTGGCTGAAATTTTCCAAATTCTTCATCTTGGGTAGACACTTAACATGGAAAATTTCAGGAAATATGGATCAAAATCCAGAAACTTAATGGCAAATGAAATCAAAATGATAGGAAATTCTGGAAGCATAAATTATAGAAAGGCAATACCTTTCTGTTGGCAACCTGATTTGGCTGGCAAAACCAGACTTACTCTGTATGTACAAGTCCTTCTTCAGGTCTGAATCAAGATCAACAGACCAACCATGCCTTTGATTAAAATTCCTCAGGATATCTTGAGTCTCTACCTTCTCCTAGATAGGGTGTATTTTGGGCCCCGCCTGGCAGTAGCCTTGGCTATTTAGGTTGCCACACGCAAACTTGGATGGTACAAGTCAGGAAATATATTGTTAAACACTATGCTATTCTCGTATTAGAAGATCAGTCCAATTCATTAGTCTGTCTAGCACATTTCCTCAGTGTTATCCTGAGTCACATGGTAGTGACTGATGGCAATGCCTGAGCAGAGGTGCGCCTCAAATGTATGTACTAAGAGAACTGTAAAACCTTGGCCTGGACCTGACATTCCCCCCAGAGCCCTCGTAATGGGTAGTACTCCTCCATTCGAGGAAGATGTCTCTATCCAGGTTATGCTGGAGAAAGGCTCTTCATCAAGTGAATTGATAGCAGGGGTGATCAAAGTCTGGCAGTTGTACCTTATCTATCTGGGATCATAATTCAGGAATGAAGCTGCCCTTTGGTTTGCTCCTCCCTGCCATTAAATTACATTCAATCACTGCCCGGAGAATGTAGCCCATGCGCTAGCAGCCAGATGTTATCATTACAGGCCTTTACTTATAAACTGATGCTGAAACCTGAGTGGTTGATGAGACTAGCTAAGCAGTTGTACCTTTGACCTGATTGCATTAAACTTGCCCTATCAATTTAAGCTTAGTATAAACACCATTTCCCAGAGTCCCTCATGACTTCAGTAGTGAGAAGAAGCTGACTAAGCCTAAACATTTTTTAACAGCAATCTTGTCTTACAACACCAAGGGGATTTGCCATGTATCTGGGGCTTTATAAAACCATATGAACATGCTGAAAGAATTAAAGTCCTTTAAAAAAGCAAAATTGATGGTGACAGTCCTTTTAGAAAATCAGTTTGTAGAATGTCAGCACAAGAGGAGTTGGAAACAGGGCTAAAACAGTTCTCAAAAATGGGACTGATTTGTGTTTGTGTCACACAGTTGTTCCTGAATACTGAGATTTAGAATTAAAAGACAAAACAACACAAAAGCTTCCAAATGTAACTCACTACCAACTAAAAAGGACCCTCTCCCCAACACTTCACTATTCAAAGCCCTTTTAGATATATCACTCATCTGAGATTTCCCACAGAACACAGAACATCTTTACCCTACCATTTCAGAGTTATTTTTAATAAAGCTTGGTATCTTTCACATTCAGGATAATTCAGTTAATCCCATCAAAAGTTTCTGTGTAGCAGCACATAAGCTATAGCATATGGTAGAGCATATGGCCAACAAAGCTTGGCTAGACTGAACAAAGGGGTACATGCTTATAACTGTACGCATGAGAAAGAAAGTAACATTACGCTTAAGACAGCTGTATTATTTTCTATGGAACAATAAAGTGGTGGTTTGGTACTGCAAATGTTGGAAAAATAACAGGAGATAAACCAGCAGAGTCTGGATCTTCACCTTGCCAGGCTGCAAGTGCTCTGGCCCTGATGCAGAAAAACACACATGAAGTTAAGCGAATGAGTATTCCTACTGATTTTAGGAGGAGTGCAGAAGCTCTGCAAGACCGGATCTCTGCCCAGAATTAGAAAACAAAAAAATTTAAAGAAATATCGAAGAGTGGCACTCATTTTAAAACAGAAGATCTGTGTTGTCTGTTGATTATGCTGTCATAACAGACGAGTCATTGGAACTGCTGCCAGTAGCACAAGGAGGAAGCTGAGTAAACAAAACGTAGTAATTTCAGACCTATGGATATTTATGCAGAACATGACTCAAAGTACTGAAACATAAAGCACACATAAAACAACAAAAAAAATTACTAACTTGTTTCACTCTTTTGAAATCTAACAAAGCATGAATATGCATGTAAAACACAAACAAACACAGAGAAAATATCCCAAACAACAGCTACTGCTACTTAAATAATTCTGGAGTAGATTTTTCAAAACCTAAATTACCTGACTCGCTACCTCGGCTATGCCAAGCAACAACACCATCTGACTTTTGTTAAATTAAACAAATGCTATTACTCCACTGTGGGAAGAAAAGAAATTCCTGGCGCATACCTGTACGTGATACAGAAGAATTAAGCAATCTAGAACTGAGGTCTGTTGTGATTCAAATTGAAGCAGGGCATTCTTAGGCAAGTAAGTAAAATACACGTTGAAGTGATTTGTTTCTTTCCTTTTGAGATCAGATGAGACAGAATAGACCCAATCTGTTCAGACCCATCTATAAGTATCCATTCAGAGAGGGGGCGGAAGACAAAAATTATCATTTTTTTCACCCAAACTTTCCAAAATAACACCAATTTACCTAGCCATGCCTTATCAACACAAAAGATGCTTCTGCCCCATCGCTTGCAGCACAATGTGGAAGCATCTGAGCTACCTTTTACACTACATTTGATACCAAGAGTGATCTAGCTGTGACAGGATGAGGCACAACACAGGCTATTTTATTTTCCCAGGAACTAGGGTAACAGCTAAGCTGGAAAAATGAGGAACAGCAGAGCAATAATAAAATGTATAAAGGGGGGATGACAACAGGTCAGGAAAGGGTTTCCCAGGAAAGGGGAAGTATTAGGCTGGCATGAGGTTACTGGTGCAGTTCATCATTATCAGTCTTAGGAATCATTACAGACACTTTCTATATTCACATGTATAAACAAGCTGAAGAAATTTGCTGATGTCTGAAGTTCGAGAAGCATTAGTATAGAGGATGCTCAGATTATTAGAAAGAAAGAACTGGCTGAATATGAGGGCTGGAGTCATAGGAAGAAGTTGATAGTCAAAAGGAAAAAGTACGAAATAATTAATTGGCGACCAGTAACAAAAGGCTCACTTTAATTTGAAATAACTGGTGTAAAGAAGAACCTGGAGGTACCAGTTGGTCACAGGTGACTGTGAATCGTTAGTGTGATGCAACCATGAAAAGAGAAATAAAATTTTAGCATGCATAGTAAGAGGTGTTTCCAGACAACATAGGGAAGTATTGCTGCTACTGCATAAGACAAGGACTATGGATCTTTTATTTCAAATACTACGTACACTTTTCGTAGTGTTGTTAAAGACAACCAATTGGAATTGGAGCAGGTACACAGAAAACTTATAAGGATGGTCAAGGGGATGCAGAAAGTATCTTACAAGAACACAGAGAAGAATTTTGCTTGTTTAGCCAACCATACTTAAACTCGAGAGGGAGTGTGAATGCATGCTAGGCAGGCACCTGGGTGAAGAGGATATAGCATCACCTGACAAAAGAATGATCTAAGTGAAGGCCAACAGTATAAAGGCAGATGGATATAAACTCCAAAAAGACAGTAAGGTGGGAGATTGAAAGAGAATTCCTAAATGTAAGACCAAGCAGGTTCTGGACTGCTACCCAATGGGATTAACTGGGACTAAACATCCTCATGACTTTTAATGTGGAATTAATGAAAAGGGCTCTGGGATTTGATACCTGCACTAGTGACAGAGTGCAGGTCTCTTCCAACTCTGACTTGCTGTTAACAGTATGGCCATAACATGAGCATCAGCATCTGGAAATGCTCTTATTCTTCCTAACGATTTAATATCTTAAATTTATATCATACTTTTCATCCCAAAGGATCCCAAAGCACTTAAAAAATTGAAAATGACATGCAGTCCATGAAGAGAGGGCTTCATTCACTACAGAAATATAGCTACGGCACAGGTGAGAGGCAGCAGCTGTTTAAAGTGTGGTTATACTCAAACTGTAAAGAAGTGTTTACATTTTCTAATGGGGAAGACTGAAGTGGTCTTCTGGGGGAGAAAGTATTTTCAGTGGAAAAATATAAGTACTCTGTATTTCTATTTTCTAATTCTCTCCTCTGGGCAGGAGTTCTGCTGGGTCCTGATGCTGACACTATGGAGAGACCAAGGCGCAGCAATTCCAGTAGATGATTGAATGCAAAAATAACTCCTTTGTTCACGCTTCTACTACCCATGAAAAGGATTTTGCTATGTGTGGAGTAAATCCATCACGATACTCTGACTTCAGAGGCTTTCCTATCTTCTTCAGGGGATATATCTCATTAGACTTGATCAAAGCAGATACTGAAGTTTGTGCAGGATTCTCAATGGATGGGACAAATGCAGGCTACCTTTCCTGAAATGCAATAGCTTTATGCATTAAAAACCAAAAACGCAAACATACAATCAAAAAGGACCTTTGCAGGCCACATACATACAAAGGCTTGGCCAGCTGTTAAGCCTTTAAAAATCCTAAGTCAGTCTCCAAAAATCACAAGATTGGCCTAAGATTAGAATGATGGTAAACTCCCTCCCCTTTGATTTTGGTATCTTTTTGATTTATCTGTGTTAACAGAAATAGAGAAATCATTTTTTAAAGAAAGTCACTACAGATAATCAGACTCTGGATAAAATACAGATGACACATTTAAAGTTGTCATAGGTGGCCACCCTTCGCCAAAAGTGACTGCAATGAAGTGTATGAGCTTATAAAGCTGTAGTTTAAAAGTTAAAACTTAACACCATCAGATTCTGTTTAGTTTTGGCAAACAGTCAGGACAGGACATTGTTTTTGTGGTCATCCCATTATCAGATATAAGTGATTAAAGATATGCAAAAATAAATCAGTTCACCGTAAAAGGAAATCCCAACTTAATCATGACTCTTTATGGCTATAAAGCAACAGTAACCTATCAAAACTGAAAAGAAAGAATGAGTGTTACTGGTACTATCTAAAAAAACAGACAAGTACTAGCTCTCATAGGATCAAGGTCTATTGTTCCGGAAGCTTCAAAATGAGCAGTAAAAACAACAAAAAAAGAAAAATGCTTCTTTAAGAGTTTACAATAAAAGCTCAGCATACTTAAGTCTTCAGAACTATTTGAAATCATAATAAGAATGAACCAATGACATGCAAAACTTGGAAATAACTTTCTAAAAATAAGGAAATTTCCCTTCTAATTGTAAGGAATGAAAGTTTCTCTAAAGAACAGTTGAATAGTCACAGATGATCATTCTATCTGAGTCTCTTCTTACTGCTTTTTTCCCCCTTCTTTTTCTGCATTCCATAGCTCCAAATGAAGAAGTCATCTACAGGTCACACCACTGCCTGAGGTGTTATTTAAACAATTTTTGAAAATGCGTCTTCATACTGGCTACATAGACAACCTGTGTAGGTTGGACTTCCATAAAGGGTTGTTGTTTGAAGCCCGCACCCTGTTGCCGCCTCCTCTACCCCCATCCACTTCCTCTCTTCTCTCCCACTTGCCAAAGACCGACTTGTGCTCGACTGTCTGACTGTCACAGCACAGCGGCGACGCTTTGGGAAATTTCAGACAAGCTCACTCATTTCCAGGAGGTTCTTGTCCCAACTGCAGGCTTCAGAGATGACTCCAGGCCATTGGTTCACTCTAAGTATATGACATGGGCTTCCTTGTAAACAGCAGCAGTTGAGGCGAAGCCCATAACTATGGTACAAACCACTGTGTCACTCAGCAGACTACCAAAGGAAGCTCTGACAGACAAAAGTGTTTGCTCCTTTCAGGCCTGTGGCAAACTTCCCTTAATTTTGGAATGCATGAAAAAGACATTAGGAAAAAATAGCCAAGAGAAAAAAGGAAATCTTCCTCTACCCTAAAAATGAATTAGTACTAATACCCTCCCCCTTTTTCCTTCTCATATGATAGAATAATTCAAGATGTCTAGCAAAAATATTAAGTGTGGTGTGATCCCTTTCACAAGGTGTCAAATATTGCCTTGGTTTCCCCTGTGCTTGCATGCAGCGTATGACGGAGGGGCAAGGAAAGGCTGCTCCGAGCTGCTGGACCTCGTTGCCTCTGACAGGGCTCTCGTTACTTTTTCTCATCAAGGGGCTGCAGAGGCCCCGTTGGCCTTGAGCGAAGGCTGCCCCAGCCTGTGACCCAGAAGCCCCCGTGAACACAGCAGCTCGCTCTATGGGCCAATGCCCACCCACGCCTCCATTTCCTCTTCCTCCCGCTCCTTCCCAGGACACAGCATAAAAAGCTGCGTGCTGCGACCTCGTGCATTGGTGCTTTGCTTCAGAAATGCTCCTCTTGCCCCCTGGCCCCTTTTCGTACCAGGCTCCATGGGACCGAGGAACAATAGGAGAAGTGTGACTCTGTCCCAGTGCTCTGAGGCGCCTCCCCTGGGGCGATATTTCTCCATAGCGCCTCAGCTGCTGCCAGGCGAAGACTGTGGAATGTTTAGAAAGCTCTCACTCTCCAATATTTTACGGTCAGGACTCAGAATAAAACAGGATTTTGGCAGCTTTTCCAGGTATATGTGCTTTGCCATCCTGGTGAAAGTTCACCCAAGTCTGGTCAACTCATAGGCCTTTGAAAAAAAGGGAAGTGAATCGGTTTGCACATGCCCAGCAGAGACCTGATAGAGCCCGACGGCTTAACTTTCTGGACAGTCCAACCTCGCTCAAACATCTTACATGCTCTGGTTATTGGCTAGACAAAGCAAGAAGGTAACCTTTCTCCTGATATGCAAAAAAAAAGGGCCAGATTAAGATCCTGCAATGGCTTGCATTACCTAGCTTCTGGATATTTGGCTTTGTACCTTAGTAATGTTTTTTTTAACTCCAATGTGGTTTCTATCTTTTTTTCTGTTTTTTAGTATATAATACTCCGTGTATATAGATAGATGTTTTTAGTGTATAATAATCTGTGTATATAGACAGATAGACAGACAGGCAGTTTCTGTTTTGTAGAGGAGAAGATTTCTGCTTGCTCTGTTTGCATTAAAAAGAATCCATATTCAAGAATGAACTAGCAGGCAATTCAGTTTGTCCTTATCTAATATAACTGAATTGCAAGGAGAAGATAGGAAATCAGTGATATTACCTGAGGGAGCAATCATAAGGATAAACAGAAAAGCAGAAGGAAAAAAATAGACTAAAAACCCTTTTAAAATCTTCATTTCAGAACTAGAGAAAGAAAAGTAATGCCAATCCATCAATTACTGCCACATATAAATATTACTTAGAGCATAACACTTTAAAATTTAAAAACTGAAATAACTTGGATCAAATTTTAAACTGGTTTTGCATGGTGTAATGCCATTGATGTCAGCAGAATAATTTCCAAGTTATAAATTTGTTAATACAAGGTTAGTGCAAGGCTGCAATACAGCGGATGAGGATCACTTTGAAACCACAGTAAGAGATGGAAGGCTATATGCTAATGTTGAATAATCTGCTAGAAGATGATTTGCTTTCCGCCTACACATCCAAGCTACATATTAATTAATGCTAACACAGAGCCTGTCGTCTCCTGAAGCATAAGACAGAATAATAATATTCTGACATTAATAATAATTAATATTATCTCTCATGAACATTGTTCAAATAAAAGGTTGTTGTATTTAATATACATGTTTACCAAGACAGTGCAAAACACAAAGCTCCCATTTTACTTGTTCTTATGCTGATCACAGACGATGATTTGCAAATACCTTTGAGCTGAAGTACAAAGATAGGGGGTTACATCTTTAGAAAAGTAATAACAACCTCCTCAGAAGTGTAATTGGGCTGTAGTTCAAAAATCAATGCAAACAGCCTAGACACCCATCTTAAATATGGCATATCACTCTTTCAGCCAACAAGAGCTGGTAAAATAGTCTTTAACAGTCTGTTTTTGCTTTCTTGGATGGACACACAGACACGCAGCACCAATAATTAAATACACTGTAATACCCTTGGATGAGGGTCGGAAAGGAGCACTTCTGTGCCACAGGCATCAACTGGACAGCCATTTTACATGCAGCTGGCCTAGCCGCATAACTCCCTCATGGCTCCAGGTAGCTGTAGAAAGACATACAGCTCTTGCAATCTCCTATGTTGAAGCCACTGAAATGAAACCCAAAGTAAAGTATCAGCAGCAATCCTGAACTTTGGGAAAAGTCTTGAGAGCTCAGCTCCAGCTGGACCATAGTCTGCTGCTCATCCCCTGAGCCATGAGATGATGGCCGAACATGCGACACATACCAGGTCACAGAAACTAAATTAAAAATGGAAAGGGGAACAAAGACTCAAATCTGGGTTGTCACCTATGTAAACTAGGGCTGCATTCACTACTTAAGAATGAGGAAGGAGGTGGAAGGGCTACATCTGCATCAGTGCAATAACAAACAGAACTAGGAACAGTGTGTTGACCTTGGAGGGCAAAACATGGGTAGGAACATGTTGCTGAGGATGTTCTGCTAGGCTGGGGTACTCATAGCAATAATGCAGGAATTAAAACTACAAGACAAAAAAGCCACTAGTTTATGCAAAGTGAGGGAGCAAACTGAACAATGCATTCCGGACACTGATGTCATGGGAGAATATAGTAGACCCTAGAAGGGTTGTATGGCAAGCTAAACCAAAGAGAAGTCAGACTCATATGATGTTTAAAATAATAATTTCTTGCATGGTGACAATGGCATTTAAAATAAAAGACAGTTATAGTCACAACAGTACAGGCAAATGTAGCACTCTGAAGAAACTGGAATTACAAAAATGCCAAGGAGGAAGCCTCTGATCACCTGCTACCGCAAGATCTCTAAAACAAAGGACATCTTGAGAACAACAAAAAATGGCACATGTGATATGCCAGTACTGTTACAGAGGTCAGGATGCTGGAATATGACGAAAATTGGAGAAGACATTGCCTGCAAAAATTGATTGAGAGGAATATAACGGACTTGAAAAATACAGGGGAAAGAATCCACAGATAAAGGAAGGACCAGAATAAGAAATAACATGCTCTCAGAAGATCCCAAAAAGCCGATAGTATTCTTGGATCAAGAATACTGCAATGCCTTGTGTGATACACAAAGGTTCCTAAGGAATGAAAAATAAAGCAAAACTGAACAAATAGCAGGCAGATATGATGAAGAATGACATTGTAATAAAAAAGGTTCAGGCACGAACAAAGTTGTGAATCTGACAGAAGGCAGAAAGCAGCGGCAAGATTTCTTTTACACCCACTGCTACCACAAACAATAATTGAAACAAACAAACAAACAAACAACCTCCTGCTCAATTATTCAAACCAGTTAATTTAGTTGTTTGTTTGTGGCAAAAGACCTAGATCTCTTGTTGATATAACTGAAATCATGCCAGGTAAAGGTTAAATCCTGCCTGCTAGACATAGCTGAGGGTATGCTGCATTATGTTACATGTCTCAGGGGAAACTCAGGCCTCAGAATACCCCTCAGATATCCCATAGCTGGTAAGGGTGATTCATACTCGCTGCTGCATGCCTCATCTGAGCTCATGCTGCAATCAGCTCAGCTTCAAACATGCTCCCAGCTTCAAAAGCACCATGATCTCGGCTCATGAAGCCTCAGGATCTCATGTATCCACTGCAGTTTCTCCTTATTCTGAGATGGGTCAAATAAATAAGATTTATTTTTGCATTCCCTCCACTGTTATTTATCGTGGCCTTAACTTACTATTCAAACTTCCTTGTTTTCTTCCTCATCCCTTCTATAGGTAACAGCACACCATATGCGCTGCACATGGCCAGAAATAAATGCAATATCAGAATAATAGTCAATACTATCTTTGATTGAGGGATCATGTCATGCCTTATCAACTCAATCAAATTCTTACGTTGCAGTTTCCTGTCTCTAGTTACAAACTTCTGATGCATGCATACTTTTTGCAATGTGAAATATGATTGGGTGAATACATCTCAGTTTTCTTGCAAGTTGCTAAAAATAGCAAAGAATAACTGACTCTGTCTTGCAGTATCCCAATCTGGTGAGTAGTCCATCTGAGCAACCTCCTGGAAGACGAAATGACAATTCCCATATTTTCATGGTGGACCTGTCAGCGGGTATGATTCACCATTTCCTCATTCCATCTTTACACCAGCGTAATTAAGTCAATGGGGGTTACATCAGCATAAAACTGAAGTGCATAATGCAAAGGCAAGTCAGATCCCACACGCTACAAAATGTTAGAAGACTGTTTCATAGCAGGAAAATGAGAGCTTGGAACTTGCTTATTAGAAAACATATGCGCTTCAAAATGATTCCCAACCATTTTGGAACTGCCATTACAAAATCTGTATAAATTCAGTCGTTAGTCCAATCATAATTGGGCAGGAAACATGCCAATACAAACCTCCGGGAAGATGCTTCACATTTACTCTTGAACAATGAATTGGTCTTACAGAGGGAAAAAATACAAGATTGACAATGGACTACATTGTTCTTTGATGTTGCAGCATGGACATATCACAGGTGTATTACGTACATACCTGTCAAACTGACAATTAATATCAATTAGTCTTTAATCTGACATATTACATTGGGTGCAGCAATGCAAAAACTGCTCAAAGTAGATTTTAGATATGTACCCTTCAATTAGACGTGAAAGGAGGAGGAAATTCTACTCTCAGGGAAAGCACAGCATTTAACTCCTCAATTGCTAGGCATCTCTATGGATGAAATTTATCCCTGTGAGGGCAGCCAATCTAAAACTTTTTTGAGCCCTATTGACTTCAAAAGCACTTAAGTGGGATTTAAGTAGTTAGAAGGACTTGTCCCTCCTCTCTCTACACTTACACATGCTCAAGGGCACACAATCTTTATCACTTTCTTCCTCTGACACATGAAGAGGCCAGATTAGAGGAATCAAGAGAGAGAGCTCTTTGGATCAGATCTCCTGAAACATTCACTTTGGATTCAGCAAGTAAGAGGGTACTTACAAAATTTAATTTCAGCCTGAAGAAGCCATGCAGGAGATAAAAAGAGGCACTTCCAAGGTGTGTTCCAGAACTGGATTGGAAGAACTTACTTCTCTCCATTTATATAAAGAGAACCTAAGGACACTAGCTTCCCTAGGCTCTGTATGTGCATGTGAAGATCTCCCCATATAACCATGTTTGAAACACTTGTGATGTTTTCAGGCTTTATAACATTGAACGTATCCCCTAAACACTACACTCAGAACTGCAGTACACTAATCTCTCCTCAAAGTGAGAAATTGCAAATATGTCACCAAAATTAACCCAAAAGAACATTCTGCAATGCAATATCCTGAGGTTAATCAGACTCAGAACAAAAACACACAGCAGAAACATTCTCAGCAAGATTCTCAAGCAAGTCACAATAACTGTCATGACTTATACCTCAGAACAAAGCGGCCGTGACGATAATATTTTGTGACATACAATCAATACATAAATGAAGCAAAAAGCATGCCACTTGCCCTCCTTCTGGAGTAAGCATCTAACCTGTGCCGTATTACTTCTACTGTTTCATAGCTTTCCTTCATATACACCGCAATTTCTCCTACATTTTTAATTAATCTTTTCATTTTATTTATTATCTCATGTGTTGGCTCCAAAATAGGATGCCATTCCAATTTTTTATGCAGCATTCTATTTACCTAACCTATGTGAAGTTTTTCTAATATATGGACTTTTCAGAGAGCTGGCTGAAAGAAACTGCTTACACAACTTCTCATTAGTCAAGAAATATGCAGACAGAATTCTGCTCCTTACCAACTACCAACATAAGCTAAAAACTTCAACGATTTGACATCTCACTACCCAGGCCTCAAATTCATGTGCTGCTTCCAAATGCCAATGTTCCTCAGGATACCTTTAAATCAGCTAATACACTCTGTGACAGAGATTTGCAGGAGAATTACACTTTCAAATAACTCAACTCATTTAACGAACATTAGACATAAACTCAATAATTTAAATCAGGGCTGAACTAGATGATTATTATTGAAAATCTTCCCTTTCAAGTGAGAACATATACTCTTCCATCCAGTGATTTCATTTCCCAGTACAAGCGAGACATGGCACTACTGGAGAGAGTCCAGCGGAGGGCTACCAAGATGATGAGGGGACTGGAGCACCTCTCCTATGAAGAAAGACTGCAAGAGCTGGGCCTGTTCAGCCTGGAGAAGAGAAGATTCAGAGGTGATCTGATCAACGTGTACAAGTATCTGAAGGGGGAGTGTCAAGAGGATGAGGCCAGTCTCTTCTCCGTGGTGCCAAGCAACAGGACAAGAGGCAACAGGCAGAAACTGAACCACAGGAAGTTCCACCTAAACCTGAGAAAAAAATTCTTCACTGTGAGGGTGACAGAGCACTGGCACAGGTTGCCCAGAGAGGTAGTGGAGTCTCCTTCGCTGGAGATATTCAAAACCCGTCTGGATGTGATCCTGGGCAATATGCTCTAGAGGTCCCTGCTTGAGCAGGGAGGTTGGACTAGATGATCTCCAGAGGTCCCTTCCAACCTAAACGATTCTGTGATTCTGTGATTCATATTAAGAGATGATGCTTAATGTTTCTTTCTGAACTCAAAGACTGGAATAACTTTGTATCCTTCTGCTCAGAAGGAGTAAAAGGGGAAATGTCAGGGAAATACATAACAGGTTTTGTTTTTTTTTAATTTAAAAGAAGAAGAAAAAAGGATTGTGGCTCCCTGCAACTGGCTAATAGTTTTTACTAGATTAAAACTAGATTAAAATAGAAGTAAAACAAGAAGTTCACACCTGAACAGGAAATCCACTGTTATTCAAGACTATGGGATTTCAGTTTTGTATTTCCACAACAGAAGCCAAATTCTGCTCTCTGTACTTGTGCAACTAATTCCTGTTGGCTTTGGTGACTTCTTATGTGAAGGAAGCAAAGAGAATTCAGCAGTTCCCATGGTTGTCCTTGGGGAGGTTCAACTTATGCCACGCATAACGCAGACAGTCATTGTTCTGACACAGATTATGTTAATAATAGTATCTCATGACTAGATGTTCAGGTGCACATAGGATTTCTTTCAACATCACAGTAAGATTTCTACTGCTGTCATAGGCCATAGTGTCCTTGATAGAACACTCCAAAAGAAGAAACTTCTCTTCTTCTACTTGGCATTCATAACTTCATTGTTGACTTCCAGTAAGGTAATATGTTTACTGAGATACTACTTTTTCTGCCTTTGAGAATGCGAAACTCTGGCGTATCCATCCAGTTGATATGGGAAAATGTCTTCGCCCCTTGTACTTTTGAACAAGAATAGCACTGAAGTAATTCTTGGTATCACCTTTTGGAGACACCTACACTGCAGCGTTTGAAGTGCAGTGGGAGAAGCTCTTCTTTTCACTTCGGATTTTTACAAAGCCTTTCAACTTGCTGTTCTGACATGCCTGACTGAAGCAGGAGGCCTCCTGCCGGAGAGCTAGCCTGAGGCATGCACGCCACCAGCCTCTTCTAGTGCCTGCGCCACATTTGCGTAGTCAGATGGCTGGCTGCTGTCAGCCATGTGCACGCCTCCCAGAAAGCAAAGATCAATGCGAGGACAAGGAAGGAGATACAGGCCATCATTTATTTCTAGCATAAATTCATATATATAGAAATAAAAAAAGAGTAAAAAAAAAAAAGGACTTCAGTACAGACAAGTCTTACAGTCCCTTTTAAACAAAAAAATCCCATTTAAATCAACAGTGAGCAATCTAATAGAAGTTTGCATAAGTAAGAACAGTTTTAGTTAATTCTCAGGGTCCCGATCCTGGCCAAACTAAAGCTATTGAGCACATTTTCAGTAACTAGTGGGAACTATGTCTGTGGCATTCCTGAAATCCTTATTCTTCCCAAGCCATCTTTATTTCTCTTTCTGCCCTCTGTCTTTTTACTGTTTTCCAGTGTAATGAGAATGCAGTAACTGATCAAAGTTTAAACACTATAAAACACTAAACCACCTGTACTTTATGATACTTGGATGTTAAATGAAGAGAAGTTACATGATACTGCACGCAGTCTCATGGAAACGAAATTCAAAGTTTTGCTACATTTGTTAGAACGATGTATGGTATCATATGTATCTATTATTACCATATAATCCCATGGCCAAAAAGTAACCTGAGGATGATCCATATCAAATACCTCACATGAAATATGAGTGTAAGTCTAGGTAACATCCACCCTCTCAGTCCATGAAGAACAGAAACTCTGGGAGTCTCAAAGGCTCTTGAGCTTTGCTAGCGAACAGAGAGTCCAAAGCAAATGGCATTCCCAGCAAAGAACTGCAACATATGACAGGCAATCTGGCCTGAGGCCATTACCTCACAGTTTCAGATATACGGCATTGTCATGACTGTGGCTGAGATATGCCATACACTAGCGATCTAGGGTAACATTGAGAGCGTGGGGGTCAGGACTGTCACAAGAAGGAAAGAAGGCTTTTGGTAAATTTGTGGAGGAAAGGGAAAGGACGAAATAGATCAGTGTCCACCTAGCATCAATCCACCAAAGATACAGTCCTCTCCTCTCCTCAAATTGACAACACGATACTGCAAGACAACTATCTGTTTTTACACCATTATCAGCACGTGACAACACAGTGTCAGGACATGAACAGCACAGAGTGATGACTGGCCTCTCCTAAGGGTGAATTATTACATTTATGTTACATTCATTTGGCTGCAGGGGTCATATTCTCAGTCAGTAAAGCTGCCATGTGTGCTAAGCAGGAACTGGATTTTAAAATAGTTCATCAAAAGTATCAACAGTCCAACATGAATGTTCTTTCATGCACCTCTCCACACACTATGGCATATGGCAACCGGCATATTTTATAGACCACCTGTTATTTGGTTATTTCAATTCTTGCTTCAAAATCTACTCATAACTTCACTGTTGACTTTCCCAGTCTACCAGGAGAAAACTGAGAGAACTGCCCTTCCACCCGCTAAGCAAGAGATGCTCCCATTTAACTCAGGATTCCCCAGAGCAGTTGGCATTGCCGCTGCAGAGGACTGCTGCACCTTAAACAGCAGCCAATAAGGTCATCTTATTGGAAATATGGCTACGTTTCCCTCTGAGATTTTTCTTCTTCAAAGGACTTCACTGGAAGATGAATTGCAACATCTTTAGCACCTAATGCTAAGAGCATGTAAGGTTACTCTTTTAGCTATTATAAACTAACCAACCAATTATATCATTAATTGACTGCATAGGTCTAAGGACATGATCCAAAATGCTGGATTTAGAGCAACTCATGGATTACCATCCACTAAGCTGAGCAGTGGTTTCCAATAGCGCTCATGATCTTAGCCCACATCAATTCTTCACTGAAATGCATTTTCTTAAACCACTTCCACATTCTAAAAAAGAATTTGAAAGAAAATATGGTTATTATAATTAAGTTCCCTTTTAACATTTTAAAAATATACTAATAGGTAATCTTGAGCTACTTAACTGGTATCACCAGTTCAAACTATCTTCTGTACTGTGGTTTTGCATGCATATTCCACATCCCTTCAAAGCTTTTAACCTTTTACTAGTTTTTATTTTAGAGGAATGTGATACATAAACATGTCATACACAGTGTTCAACACTTGTAATGATCTATTACCCTCATATTATTGAAGTCCCTGAGGAAGTTTGGCAGACGTCATTCAATCATCAGGCTATCATTACTATGTTTTAGCTTTAATCTAAAGTGCCTAAGAGCTTTGTGCTTCTTAATTCACATTCTACCACTGTTAGAAAAAAAAAGTCGGAGTGGGAATGGGTGGAAATAGTTCACCTTAACTGGCCTACAGTTTATCATGTTTGGGGAATAGATTTTTGTCTTCCAAGCTAGATTACTTGCTCCTGTGATAGCTATAAATGTATTTCCCCTAAAGTCCTACTGATATCTCAGTAATTTCTTAGTATATATGGAAGAAATAACATAAAATACTAAAACAAAACAGTTAAAAAAAATGCAAAAGCTGTTGATTTGACTCTTCCCAATATAAGAAAACAAGTGCAAAGCTAAATAGCTTGTGCAAAAATACATTATTATTCATGACTATGTCTTGCAGTACCACTGCATCATTACTTACCATCTCGGTTTCTGATTACTCCTCACTGGCGATTCAGAAGCCTAATATTATTGATTAAGAAACATTATGACTTCATGATTGCCTCACTGTTTGGGTATTTCGCTGCCTCTGTTGCAAAGACAAAATTCAGACTGTTTGCTGTAGGTAATAAAATCTCAAAGAGTAATTGAGGAGGTCTTGTTTTCCAGTGTCCTAAAATCAGCAGGGCCAAAGTGCGTACACAGGGACACAGTTACCCTATGGGCTGGTAGACATCTAACTCCCAAAGAAATCCCATCATAACTTAAGAGAGGGAGGTGTCTACTAAACACAAGGACCTCCAATCCCAATGACTTATACATACAGTGAGCATGTACAACTTGAAACCAACACATAGCAGTTGCTATGGCAGAAAGGGACAGCAAATGGGATGATGTCCAGCTTTTGTGCACCAGCTGAGCAGTTACCGCACATATTCCAAGACACAGGAGACCTGGGTTCAGTTCCTTTAACTTCCCAGGCAACCTTACATCGGGAAACAATTTTTCATATCTGACCTGAATCATCTATGCAGTTATTTTTTGTCCCATTCTCAGTTGATCCAGACACTAGCTGATTCCCCACCTCTTTTTAGAAGCCTTCTACCTACTCACAGACTTATCATGCCTCCCCTCTGTGCTTAACAAAGCAGTAACCCCTACATTTCTTTTAAGGTTGTGCTTCTTAAACTTCCAGTTATTTCTGTTGCTTTTCCCTGATTCAGTCAGTCCTTGCCCTTCTGCAATGTAGTGTGCAAAACCAGACACCATACTGCTGCTGGAAGCCTTGCCAGTGCCAAGCAGAAGGAGCACTTTATACGTTTTAAACACAACACTCTTGTTCATAAACTTCAGTAGGATATCTGCTTTTGCACCATAGTGTGACAACACTGATGAGCTTTTAGATGGCAAACTCCTATGATCTCCCTAAACTCTTTTCTGGAAAACGGCTTTTTAGCTCTTGTTTCTCACCTTATACTGGCAGACTTGATATTTCCTCCTCAAGTATAGTACTCTGCATGTGTTCGCACTGAATCATATGCTACTCATTTCAGACCATTTCTCCAATAGTCGAGAACACTTGAAGTCCGATCCTTTCCTCCCAACTTGGTATCTGGTGTTTCTCCTGCCTTGAATCTTAAGGCAATCCCATCTAACACTCTTCAGAGTCAATAAATATGCTGTCTGTCCCATCATCCTGAAAATGCTGAGGAGACCTTTGTAAAACCCCATTCAAAACTTGTTTCTAGGTTGAAACTCTATACAAAGGCAAAGTATTGCCTAAATATTTCTTTGCATAGATCTACTTTAACATAATATGATTTCTTCTGTAAATCCTACACCCTCCTCTTATCACAAATGAGTCAGGATGCCAGTTAGTCAACCAAAAAACGGATCTGGCAAAAAGAGACAGGATTTTTTCTGGATAGAGAACATTCCTATGCAGAGTAAAAAGCTAAGTCAACAAAACAGTACAAAACCTCAGCTCTTGCCCACAGTCATCCTTTATATACAGACAATTGACACCAGGGTGTGATTCTCAGGTACTGCCTGCTGCACTTGGCTCCTGGCCGAGGCCAAGGAGGTACAAACACTCTTCATGCACATTCTCTTCCAGAACAGCATTCGAACAGGCAATGCTTCACAGATCCTCTCTTGCCACCATCTCTTTCATTCAGATAGCTGTCTCAATTTGCTCTCCTCATAGGTATAGTGTGTAGACTTGGGGCCCATAAACCGATAGGCCAAAACTAAAGTAATATATTGAGTTTTGAAGATCTCATCCCATGTCATGAGAATCCTTGGGGTCTAATGGTTTCCAGTACTTTTTGTAGTGATTTAGTTATGTGGAAAGTAAAGATAAGGAAGATATGTTATCTGAATTACTGCAAATCATAAAAAAGAAATTAAGAGAATTGGTTGCATTTTTTTTTTATGCTGAGTCTGAGGCAGAGGTCTCTTGAGTCTGCTTTCTACACTCCTGACAACCAACCCCTTCCAAGTCTTTTTTTTTTTTTTAGTTAAAATAATGCATTTGTATTTCCAGACCAATTAGAATGTGTTATAGCATTTGATTATTGGGTGCTGAAACCTGTTTGGGGCCATAGAGAACTTATTCACATAGCGTGTCGTTTTACCATAAATGAAAGTAATTTATGTTTGAATAGAATACTTCCTGTATGTCCCTTCAAATGTTATGCTATCTTTGTCTGCTTTCATACTACAAGTTCTTTAGGATGAAAACATTCTTTACTTTTGCCTTGTGTGGTGCCAAAAACATTGCCGGTACTTAAAATAAATAGCAGTAATACAGGCTCATTATCATGCAATTCAAGCCCTGGCAATCTATACTTGATCCAGGAAAGCCAGTTTTTTCTGACACTATCTGTGCTATCTGGGGAGGGACTGTGTTAATACCTTCCATGTGTGTTAAAATAGCCTTTGCTAAGAAGGTTTTCATGCTGACTCTGAATTTGATTTCACTTACCCCCATTTCACACTGACGTTTCAGTGCAGTTGCACTCAATATAGGACCTGATCCCAGTAACCTTCCATGAGCCAGAGGAGGGAATTTGAATCAATGTTTCCTTAGCCAATGTGAAATAACCTTATATGACTTCATTTGTAATACTGTTTAAAAAACCAATAGATGCTACAGTTTCATGATTACTTTCCAAATACTGGCTCCCTACTTCTCTTGGGGCCTAAAAGAACTTGTCATTTTTCTGTTAGTCCACTTCCTACCCAGTATATTGGCAGTTTAGGCAAATTTTGCCTTCACAGCGTTTAATTTAAACAATTGGAAGTTGGTCTGTGCTGTGTGGATTGTGCTGGAGCGCAAACATTTTTTGCATGAAAACAGTCTTTATAGTGCTGTGGATGCCTTACAGCCACAGACTCATGATACTGAAATAACAGCAAATCACAGAATTAAGCTGATGATCAAGCTAGAGAAGTAAGTGTCTATGTGTTACAAGACTCCTGACATTCCGAGTGAAAGGCAGAGACAGTGAAAATGGATTGAAATACATGGATTTGGCAAGGCAGAAGAAATTTGTCTCATATATCTCTATATATGTGCACATGTACAGAAGCATGTATGCAAGCATGTGCTCTTTCTATATATACAAACAAATATGGCCAATATGAATACAAATCCATTTTCAGTTTCTCACAAAAGGAAACCCTGCATTCTGAAAAGCTCCATATTACCTTGTGGCATGACAACATGTTATTTAATAGTTGTATAAAATGATATATGCTGTAAGGAGGCTATGCTCACAAAAAAAGCTTCTTTTGGAGTCAGTTGCATGCATTACATCACTCATGGCCACATGTGAATGTTATTTGTGTATGTACTCTGAAACAAAATAAGGAGGGGGTAGACAAAGAGATATTCCTCCCACACCCTGCACAGCAGAATCTCGTTTCCTATCCTCAGCTGGTGCTCAAGAGTCTGACTCCAGCAATAACAGTCTCCCACTGAGATTAAAGCACTGGCAAACACAACTTATCTTGGTTAATGTATACTTAAGTTTTGTGTGTATTATACATACATATATTTTCATATATAGGCACACACACACATATGTATATATTTATATATATCTCTCTCTACTGATACACATACTGTGTTTATACACATTTATAAATATGATATGTAAGAAATCTTTTGCAGAGAGGAAATTGTCCCTGGGTGGGAAAATACTAGTAAATTTGAGCCCAAGCAGATATGAAATTTGACTTCAGCAGCTGCCGCCCGCTCCTCTGCAACTAGATGGACACAAATGCTCTCAGAAATCTCTGGCTTGCTCTTACAGAAAATGTTGGGATTAGCTCCTGTTGCAGAACGGCAACTCCCGCCTGACTGATCCTGCCTGCTCCCACTGGTACAGTTCGTTCCTCTGCCTCATGAGAGTTGTATTGAGACTGTCATAAAGTCTGAAAGACTCAGAGGCCTATGGCAGCCAAAGCGATAAACCATATATTTTCAGGGATGATCAGTCAACTGTGTCTGAAATAATTAGGACAGACTCTGAAGATGTTGCTTGGTGGCTAGTTTGTTCAGCATTTCTTGAGACATTGCAACATATACCATCTTTCCCTGTGTGACAATCATACTGGTAAATGGGGTTCCGTTGATGATTCACTTGTAAGTTTTAATTATTCTGGGAAGACACACTTAGCAAGAGCAAGGAAAGAGAAAGCAATCAATATTGTGTAGATCATAAACAAGTACTTTTGCAGACTCTGACTTGCAGTAGATTTAGTGGGATACAACCAGCTCTTACTGCTTAGTCCAACATAGAGCCACAGTAATGCTTCTGAAAAAAAGAGTGAAATATCCTAGCTAGCAAATGGTAGCTCATTAGGAATATGACAGTGTAAAAATATATGTACATATGTATAATTATACAGCTATCGTTTCCAGTCATTTAGTGACAAAAAGGGGGTGTGCTTCAGATCTGTGTGCCATCTGTTGATTACCACAGCAAATTAATTTCACCTGAGAACTAAACGAATCTTTACATCGTAGTATGCTGGTGCCTAGAAGACACAAACAAACCAGACACTTTCATACAAGGAAGATGCTAAAACTGATAATTCTTATTCTTGCATCATTTTTACACAGAAAATGGGAATGACGGGACATATATACATGTAAGTTGTTATTTTACATCTACCAAAAAACTCATGTGTAAATATATACCAGTGAGTCAAAAAAATGAGATGTAATCAGGTGGAGTTTGACCATGTCAGGTGGATATGAGATAGAAGAAAGAGGGTCAAAACCTTTAAGTGCTGGAATTCCAAGACCAAGTTGCACACCCATAAAGAAGTGAACTTTGAAGGCAGGCACAACAGATGATAGAAATTTTTTGAAATGGAGGTGTCAGATCCAGCTGGTGGGAGAGAAGGAAGAACTGATGCAATAAAACCATGCTAGCAAGCCTGTTGGAAAGAGAAATAGCATATAGCAAGAGTAATTCTATGCTAGGAACAGCAAATGTAGAAACGTTGTGAAGGACATAAAAAGGAAATACTGCGGAAAAGTACTGATAAATGAGAGAAGGAGTTATGGGGAACAACTGCTCTTTAATATCAACAAATGCAGTGCAAGCCTATAAAACAGCTGAGGTTCCTATGACTTTCCAATATACGATATAATTAGAATACCCCCCGGGGTAAGTATCTGCCATATGCAAAAGTTCTTTATATCAGCACAACTGTATTTATAAGTCAAATATCTACATATGCATGAATAAAATCTTGCAGTAGGAGGAACACGCACAATCTGAGAACATTTCAAATGAATGGTGTCAAGTTCATTGGTATAAAGCAAGAAAAGTAAAGTGGTGGTGGGGACCCCAATCCCAAGCACAAATCTATTAACTTTTGGAAACAGTTTTTCCTCAGCAACTGGTCACTGTGCTCCCAATTTCCTTAAAGAGATGCTTTCCTGAGCTCAGTAGCTAAATGAGGTATTATTCTACTCTAACACCCATTTTGCCCTGGCAACAGTATGTTCACTTCAATGGATACATTTTTGGTTAAGCACAGACCAAAGGCTATTGCTGTATCTGGGAATGAAACCTGTATTTTCATGAACTGATCCTCATCACTCATGTAAATCCCTGATTCCAAAAACTCCTGCCCATTCATATATTCAGTAGAATGTGTACGTCTATGAGCTTGATTTTTGTGGGGCTGTGAAATCTAGACTTGGCGTAATGCAGATTACTACCTCACAGCATTTGGGGACAGAGTCTCTGAGGATGTAACCTGAGGCAGCTCCTTCACTGAAATGGATTTGTGTGACGAGCACCAGCAGAGATGCGTTCCCTCCATCCTTTGGCTGGATCTGTTTTCTTCTACCTTGTCATATAGCAGATTGTTCTTCATTACACTACACAGGTGGATAACTACAACAAAACTTTGCAACATATTACTTTCCAGTTCTTTCACGTTACCATCACAGTGCTGGGAAAATGGACCCTTTAGCTGGGCCTTACAGCCTCTAGTCCTTCCCTTCTCTTCGACGCCCACAACCTACCTGGAGCTCAACAAGACTGCTCACGTACAGAAGTGCTGCAGCATTACCCTTTGAAATAATTTTTTTCCACATCTTTCCACAGGGTTTCTTTAAGGTTCTGAATCATTCAAGTGATAAAGTAAAGCTGCAAAGGAGCGAAGCTACAGTGTATTTAAAATCCCCACGAAGACAGAGGAAGATGAATGGCTGATTAGTAGCACCTGAACTGTAAAAATGGCATTCTGAGGCAGGCAGGTAGGTTTGGATTGCTACATGAAGTGGTTGCACCTTCCCAAGGCTGGAAGTACATTGAACACAATTAGCCTCAATAGTGTGTCTCAGTCAGATACAAATTTATCAGCACACCACAATTCAAGTAAAGCATACCCTTAACCTTGTTGCCTACTGCACAGCACTTCACTCCAGGCTGCAAATACCCCTCAAACATCATCATTTTACATCAATAATTTGAGTAATTTAATTTATTTCATCCTGAGAACTGCAAATCTGAGACTATTAGTACATTTAGGGAATTAATTGGATAAAAGTAGTGAGGGCTAGTAGGGTTGGGAATGGGCTGTCCTTTTAATAAATCCTAGTGACAAAAGCAGAATGTGTGAAAGGCATTTAACGCTGCTTCTTCAGCATGTGCAGCAAGACCATATGAAAGGCAATTTTCAATTTTACAATGGGCTTTGTGCCACCAGAGATATGATGGGAGGGAGTGGGAGTTAGAAATGAAGCTTAGCTAAACTAATGAGCTGCGACTATCCGTTCTTTTTGGCTGAAGAGCTGCTGCTTAGTTAAATATAGCAGTTATTCTCCTGGCAGTGCAGAGATGAACACCTCATGAAATGAATTAGTGACATTCCTATGGTTTGATTTCTCATGATCTGTAAAATTTTAAAACTGATCCTAATTCCCAGATCTTAGTTTTTGTGCCAGATTCACCAGACAGGAAAATATTTATCTGCTGAGATTTTTCAAGGAATTTTCTACATCTAGGGATGCTGCAAATATGTTCCTCCAGAATCGAATAATAGCAATACTGCTTTTAACCTCTGCAAGTCTCAGGAGCATATATCACTCATTCTACAATGCCTTTTCAAGGACAGGAGTGGAGTCAAAGCTATTCCAGCTTCCTTTCAACCCATCCATGCACAAACTCTGCTACTCTCTAGTCTTCTTTCCTCCCTTGGGACCAAAAACAATCTTCCCTCTTCGCTAGTTCTTCTTGGTCTTCAGTTTAGCACTGAAAGGATCTGGTCTCTACAGAATGTGAGCACTGCAACTACACAGAGACTCCCTGAGAGTCCTGCTTGGGACTTCATGTCATTCCTCTTCCCTGGACATTCCCAGCTCAGAGAGAATTAAAAATTTGCAGCAGTAGGGTGCAACTCAGCATACGCATCTGCAGGCCAGGACAGGAAGGAAAGTAGTCACAAGGCATGAAGGACAAGGTGAATGCGATACAACACTGAATAACAGAGGGAGAGACTGAGCTCCCATTCCCATGCTCAGAACCCACTTCAGCATATGTGAAAAGCAAACAGCTAAGTCACTGTAGCTATGCCAATCTATATCCTCCTATCGCTACTTTGGATCCCAAACGCTCTGGTCTGATTTCTCTGCATCTTGCAATAAGGAAAAAAATAAATTTTATATATATGTATATATAAATAAATATGGAAGAAATTAATGTCTAACCTCTTTCAAGGAGAGCTCATCTAGTACAATCAAGCGACGTTTTAAACACCTATGCAGCTGGGAGGAGGCATAAAGGGCTTAACAAGAGGGTTTGTGTAGCTTGCTCAACCTGCGTATATTCTCCAGGAAAAGAAGTTCTGAATGGGCTGTGTTGATAAAACTGCATCCCAAATCCTTATGCCTGCCTTAAAAGTGAAAAACAACAAACAGTGAAGGTACAGTAATTTATACCACCTAAAGATCTATTCCACAGATCTCTTCAAAACCTGACAGCACATTCCATATTTATAGATACGATGCTATTTAAAGGCTGCAATATTCAGAATTGATACAGAGGCATAGTCAGGCTAACTTTTGGGTCAAACGTGCTCATCTGAAAAGGCAAAATAATACAAAAACACAGCTACAGGCTAATCCTGATAACAACATTTTGCTTCCTCAAGGCAGACATGATGTTATAAATGTACAATTTCCAAGTTTCGTGGGGTGTGGGGGATTCCTTAAATCTGACGCATCCCTTCCCTTGGGCATTGTCAAATCTCAAATTGAGCTGGGAAGCCAACACTGTTCCTTCCTACACTCGACAGGCTCAAAAGGGAGAAGATTCTGCTGGAAACATCAATAAGAAGCTGTGCCAAGAAAGTGTGTTTTCTCAGCAATAAATGACACTGTTTGCTTTGTACCAGACAAATAAACCAATTATTAACTTGATTATTTCACATTTTGCACATGGCCCTTATCACAGCTTTGACAATGATGCTCCTCCGCACTTTGGAGCTTTTAGCTTGAGGTCAAGCTCATGAGCCCCATGAAACGCATAATACAATATTTGGGAGCTGTAACGGGAATTTAGCACAATAAACACCTGGAGCAAAGATTATAATCTCTTTCCTCTCCACAGAATCTACAAGATTAAAGATGGCTCGTTTGTGTTACATTCCTCATGGGAGAGTTGTTGACAGAAAGCATAGCAACAAAGGAAAAAAAAAAGCCTGAATTTGCTGTCTGGATTGGTCAAATCTGGTGGCAGATGTGGTGGACTGGTGGTATATGACATTTCTGACTGTTTGATTTTTCATGTGTCAGGGCCAAGAGCCCTGGAGTCTGGACCTCTTTATGAGCAAGTCAACTTATGCTTAACCACATAGCCACAACTGCCTCATCAGTGACCTTTTCTCCCAGATCTGGAAGCAGCCACTCTCTCACTGAAAGACAGTTAATTTCATCCCCATGATAATTTAGCCCAAAGACTGCTAGTAAGTACAGGCTATAAGTTGTGTTGAATTATGATTGCTGATTTTCGTGTTCCAGATTAGCATCCAACAAGGATTTCCTAACACTGTTGGGTTCTGGCCCATATATGAAAAGACAATTTGAAGTGTTAAATGAGACGCTTGAGTTGAATTTTAGCTCTTGTTACGGCCAATACAGATACTTCCGCTGAGGTAACCACCTCCTTTCTTAACTGCAGGGAGATGTTGTACATGCTCATTTTACAGTCAATGTTTGCAACACACAGAGAGATAGCTGTCAACTCACAAACGTAAAGAATTAAAGTGCTTCCAAGGTTGCAAAGTACATAGTAACTTAATAAAAGCCAGTTTAAGAAGCCAAGCATAATGTATGTTTTGTTATACCAGTCCTAGATCAAGAGTTTATGACTGAATACACAGAGAGCATTAAAGTCTCTAAAAGCTTCTTAAGTAGGAAATATTGGTGAAACAATAATTACTGCTTTGCCTTCCCAAAAAACATTTTCATTTTGGAGAAACACTATCCCTTTCACCTCAAAATGCAACTGGGATACTGAAAAACTTAGATCAATTTAACTCTGAAAATGTACGATGACTTTTTTCTGCTTGTTTGCACAGATGCCACATTTCTCCAGCCCAAGGTCAGATTTGTTACTGCACACATGCATGAATTTGTACTTGTACTTTTCCATGCTGTGTAAGTAAGATTTGTTTCTGTCAGCTTGTAGCACCTCTAAAAAAAATTCCATTTTCTTCCCCAAAGAAATTGAATGAGGCAATAATGGAAAACATCACTTAGGTACCACGTTAGTCACTACTAAAGACAATCAGGCTTGGGCAAGGTTACTTGTGGTAAACATACTGTTTTCCTTTATCATGTCAATGAGGCCAGTCAGTCAGTATTCACTTGATTTGGAAAATGAAAGTCATTTCTGACATGCTTATATCATGAGCCTTCGAGTAGGCTAAGACTGGTTAAATTAAATACTTGCTTTCCAAAGCATCAAAACTTACAGCTAAAGTAAGCCTTCACTCAGTATCTCTGTCTTTTCACTGATCCTCCCTGTGGAGGAATATTTATACCACGACCCTTCTGAACTGCAGACCTTTTCATAGGGCTTCAGCTTTGTTGGAAGGCATTTTGACCCTAAGAACCCAGACATCAGCCACCCCTCACTTCCTCTGCTTGTAACCTTGCAGGGTCACATGCTAATAGCTAATAAATTCCTCCTTGAAGCAGAACTCAAGATCCTGGGCATGTGTCCACAGCTGTGAGGTCCAGTGTCCCTCTAAGCAGTTAGTCTAGTATTAGGATGATTATTGTCAGCTAGTAAAGTGTGACTGAGTTTGAGGGTGAATTAAACACAGAATCACTTGCTTTTTTGCCTCAAAGCTGACTTTCAATTGGTCATAGCAAGTGAAAACACTTGAATGGCAATGTAGTTGTAACTCTGTTGCAGTCAGAGTTGGAAGGAGTTTTATAAACTTATTTTTTGAATCACCACTTCAGAGCAGCTGTACAGCAACACTCATAAGTATTCCAATCACAATATTGAATTAGAAAAGAAGAGATGAAATGATAGTGGGAGAAGTTTACCAACTGACAGAATAGGATAGTGTTGTGAAGACTTCTTGCAATAATAATAATAAACGAAGAGATGTTGTAATGATAATCATGCTAGCAGCCCACCAAGACACGGGGTGGGATCCCCATTCCTCCGCCATGGTAATCACCCCACCTGAAAACCCATAATGAGGGGCATGAAGCTTTTTTGCTGAGAGTGTTTGCTTTCCAGGCACTGGGGTCCATTTTGCGAAAGTAAACCATGCAGGTGAAACCTTGATTCCACTGAAGCCAGTGGCCAGGATTTCAGCCTCTGCCTCACCGTGATCGTTTCCATACTTGGGCTCTTTGGACTTTGTACGCTTCACTGTAGCAGACCACATGCTCCAGCACCATAACACTTTAAAATCAGTTCCATCCCAAGAACCTATGGGTCCATTTACTTTAGTATTCCAAGTTTTAGGAGAGATGTTTCACAGCCCACAACTTATAATTGTGTCAAATCAACATGTTGTCCTAGGAGGATGATTTATACTATTAATAAGGCTACCTTCTCATTCTTTGTTAATAATAGTTCTCAGAGTTCTCATTTCTCTAACCTTTTAGCATACTGCCTCGGCAAGAAGGGGAAGTAATGGGACATACTGAATTCTAAGATGCCAAAGTCCAAATATCCTCCAAGTCCAGTCATAACATCATCAAACATTCCCTCGATCTGCTCTACTACAATACAGATACCAATTACTCTGTTATTTTTGAGAAGAACATCAACAAAATCAATGCAGAAAAAAATATGAGTAACAACTATGATATATTCACTACTAGTAATTATCTGTTGTCATTTATCATTTCTATTGCTGAAACTGTTACTGCTTGGCATCTTTATTTAGTGTTCCATTTATTAATTAATAGCCATAAACAGAGGTATTTGTTTTTAATAGTGCTCCCTATTAAAATTCCCTATAAAACTATGGTTTTCTACCTTAGCAGTTCCTAACGTTTTGTTTTACAGAAGTGTTAGGATAGAGCTGTGGGCAATTACTCAATTACAGCAAAATTATAAATGCATTCTAAAATATTATTTAATCAAAGGAATAGTAAACTTCCAAACATTTGTGCTCCTTCAGATAACCTTCTGCAAATATATCCAGAGAAGGAAATTAAGATAGTTAATGGACACACATATCAGAAGTAGAGAGCTACGTAGAAATACTCACATTGTTGGTGATTCTGGCAGGGGAAAAAAGTTTCCTTCAAGAAAAAGCAAAAGATTTTTTTTTCTTTCTGTGTACTAAATGACAGGTTTTTATATTTGCTTTCTATATACTCTGAAGCTGTATGAAATAACTTGTCAAACAAATCGGAGAGAGTATCATTTTGGCTGTAAAGTTTTGTCATTTTCTGTTTTGTAATCTTGTCCATGGCTAAGCATAAGAAACTATACAAGATGCAGAATTTGTACCTTTTAGATAGTGTAAGAAACATTTTCCAAAAGGTACTGGCTGAGTTCTCATGAACCTCATTTTTCCTCTTTTATGATTCTTCAGCAACCCAACTGGTTGCAAGCTATTCTGAAGAGCTGTCCCTCCAGCTGGTGTTTGCCTCATGACAGAGTTGTACATGGATTACAATTCCTAGCAGTCACCAAGCACTGTTTAAATGGGATTTAAACAGAGAAGAGAGAGAAAGCACATGTATGTGCACACTGTTTGCATCTCATCAAGAATGAGTACCAAATCAAGTTCTGTTTCACTTATACATCAATATCTGGAAAAAAAGATCAAAAAGTTGGACACTCTCCTTTCTTTTTTTGCCACCCCGGCACTTCCAGGTATATGCTTTTTTGCTTTTTTTTTTTTTAAGTGCAACTTGGGATTTTGTGTGTGTGTTTTTTTTTAAGATATCTTCTAGAACAAAACTTGAAATTTTTTTTCTGCAGAGGGATTGAGAAGGGATTGCACACTAGCTGGGCAGTAAGCAGAGAGCAGCAGTACGTGCTGGGGCTCCATGAGACACTCAGGGTAGGGGCAACTGAAAATGAAGTAAGGTATAAGGAGAGGTCAGGGAGGGCGCGAGGAATTCTGGATTTGGAGAATTTGAATTCTGGACCATGAGTCCCACATGTCTTTTTGGAAAAAAAAATCAAGTAAAACAGAAGTATTTTAGCTTTGTAAAGATGATACTGAATAAGAATGCAGTGTCCAATACATTTGAAAATACAGAATTGACTAATAACATAATTGTAGGAAAAGAAGAAGGAAAAGATTGGAATGACTAACGCTGATACAGGAAGACAGGTGATTAGATGATTGCAGTACAGAGAGTTAAGGTGTAAGGCCGGGGAGAAAAATCAAGCATTAAGACAATGCATCTCAATAGACAGATACAGTAACTCAGTGCACAAACACATGGTGAGAAGAAACAGGACAGAACACAAGCCCCAGTCCTGCAAAGATACTGCACACGCCCCACATAACATGCAACTGGTAGCAGAATTAAGCTGATACATAAGCCTTCGCTTATGTTATTTAATAATAATAAACTTCTATTGTAAGGCCCACTTTAGTGCAGAAGAAGCATAAGAAGGCCACAATGAAAATAAAAATGATTTCCCAAACTCTTTCTTTGCACAAAACCTTCTGGTTCTTTATCATCAAAACGTGTAAAAACTCACTCAGGGACGCACAGCAAAGCAAGGACATTAGACTGTCTGATCCTAACACTGACTTTTCTCTTCTTAATAGAAAAACTATAGGACGGGTGTATTGGGATCTATTAGATACTAACTGCATCTTTTTGAAAGGGGAAAAAACAGATGCAATGCAACCCACATAAGGGCTAGATGAAACCATGATTATGTGCTACAGTGTTTTAGTTCTTTTGACTATAAATACATCTTTCTAAAGTGTGCCAGCAGGACTGTTTGTGAAGATTCCTCTCCCTTGCTGAGAACATGTACTGCTTTGACATCTATAGTAACACAGTTACCAACATAACACTTGTATGTTATAGGCAACAAATCACTATGTTGTAATATTTTTCCCATAAACAATGAAAATTGTAAAATTTAGCTAATGAGCTGATAGTGGAGATCAAGGCCATATTTCAGATATTCTCAGTTTCTTTGGATCTTTCTTTAACTGCAGGCACAAGAGAGCTTTATATGTTAAAGACGTGTCAGTTCAAGGATGCAAGTTTACGGTTGCAGACCATTAATTTGAAACTCTAATGCAAAGAAAGGAGGGCTTAAAATTTCAGAACAGGCTTCCACTAGGAGTGGAAAGTACTAATAAAAACACTGTAAAACATTTAAAGAAGGAATCCAAGGAGTTTTCAGTAAGAGGATGAGTTCCTTGGGTTTAAAGGCACTGAAAAGCCATCTTGTTGCCCAATCAGCAAATTAGGTCTGTTCTGTCTGCTTCTGCTTCTGCATGCAGATGGAGGTCTGCATTTATGGGTCAAAATTCTGTTAGATGTTATCAGTGGGTTACCACAGGCATTTCTCTAAAATCTTAGCAATGATACAATGGTGATTATTACGGTTTATGTCTAAAAAGCTCTGCCATCAACAAAGACCTTGCTGCTCTAGCTGTGCTGCAAACCCAAACCAAAATAACTTTTCCTGCATTAGAAGTTCACAATCCAAGGCTATGCTGCACGCTACTGAACTAGCTAACAACATGCCATCCTGCTACTATGACAAGCCCCGGGTTTTACATGAGCTAATTTACCCTCCACTATTGCACTGAAGCATTTCACGCTCTTGAGTCTAGACTGCTGCCGTTATTTAGCCTAGCTCATTTGGTAAGCTGCTGGCATATAACCTCAACAGAAGTAAAAGGACACAAAAAACATGGAGATATAGGGCACTATGTGGAAACAACAACAAACAACAACAGTGGTCACCATGATGCATAGAAATCATAGCACATCAGTAGGATAATGGTTTTCACAGGCATCAAAGAAAGGAGTTTTCAGGAGGGACTTGAGGGTAAATAAAGAGGAATCTGTTTGCTTTCTTTGCATCAGCAGTCAATGGGATGCTTTACAGGAGGCCTAATACAAAGCAACAAACAACAGAGTGCTTGCAGGTTTCCCTCCCCAAAGCATCACCTTATTAGGCAAAATAAAAATGAATTTGGGGGATGAGAACAGACTAAAGGAAAACAATATTTGGAACATGAGCAAATGATTTTGTCAGGATGCCTGGAACTTGCATTTTGGAGGGAGCTATCTCTATATCTATGCCTAAGGCCATGTGAACATGCAAGGTCACTTACCGACATCATATGCAGTGCAATCATTTCAGTTCAGGTCTACATGAGGTCTACCACACTCAAGGCTTTACGTTTTTTGTTTTTTTTTTTTGAACCAGACTAAACTTGCAGCTGAAACATATTCAGTTTGACACAAAAACAACACTGAAAGAGTCTATCAAAAATAAAGAATATTAGTCCTTTTTACATTGCTAGGCTTAACTGTACAACTGTTTCTGGAAATGTTTAATAGAACGAAAGTATATGAAAAAAGAAAAAAGAAAAACCACAGGCACAGCTGATGCAAATGTTTTTTCTTTTTTTTAATAATCATTTTTATATTGCCTAAATCCCTAAAGTCAGTGTCTGGACTCTATCTGGAGGCTTTCCAAAAATCACTGCTTGTCAACACCCTTTCCATAGAAATGAGCCTGTTTACCTCCACTGGTGCATTGTCAAGTCATCTCTTCCCATTTGTATTACAGTTTAAGTGGGTATCCTTACAGAAAAGACTAACCCTCCCTTTCCCTGTCCAGCTGTCTCTCTAATGTATCTATAGTCCGCATTACAATAAATCATATCAAAAGAGTGCCTCTTTTCATTGTGCACCTATAGAGAGGTGACTGGAAATGCTTAGGCATTGTATGGTCAATGGCTCAAGTGGAAGGTTCTTATAATAAACAAGCCAAAACTTGGCCAGTTGATAGCAATGAATGAAAGGGAAACTCAAAAAATTCTGACTGGATGTTTATTCACTTTGAATTCTGATCCCAAATTATCATTTTCCTATAAAGAAGCTTGATAACAAATTCTTTCACTCTGTCTCAACAACCTACTCTCAGTTTTTGGAAGAGAGACTCAGAGGTTCAATACATCTGATTGTGTGCACCAACCTCTTGAACTGTCTTTGACAGATTACATAGGATCCCTGAGAAAGTCTTCATATTACCCAGTCTTTCAGGGCATTCTTGAAGTACTACATGTTCGGATGTTTTGGTCATAGACAACTGCAAACAGTTTCAAGCTAAGTTCTTGGCAACTGAAAAAACAACACTGAAAGACCTGAGGGACAACCCAACTTCCTCAAGCTTTACAGAAAAAAGAGAGTAACAAGGGGGAAAATGATAATCAAACCAAGGATGCATTTATTTCTAATCTGCTCAGTTTGTTCTGTCTCTAGTAGTCACTGGCACCCATTGGGGTGTGGAAAACAAGTTGATCTTCTCCACTCCCTCCAGTTCCCCTGATCAGCAGGCATATCCCTTAGCAGACCCTTTCCTCTAACCTCCAAGCCTTGGCAGTCCCTGCAGGAGCAACAATGACTTTGATCACTTCGTCACATCTCTAAATGGCCCCTCCCAGGCCAAAGTCCTGGTAAGGAATATTCAGAAACGTGACTGGCAGCTATCTGTGTTCTCCCAGTGCTGTAGCTGAATTACTTTTCTATAGTGTCTATGTACCAAATGCCCATTCAATGAACTCCGGCTTATAAACGCCGATCCTGGCACAAACCACAGCGAGTGCATCAATTGCCACCTCTCAGGTACCTGAACACATGGATAGTTTCTCCCAGAAGTATATTTCCCCGTAGGCAATCACGCCGCTGCCACCTGCTTTCTCTGAAAGCAAATCACTGGCTGAAGTAGCTGCTGGATGTAGAAGCTTGCATCTTCAAATAGGGCTGCCTAAGGTACTCTCAGTCGTAATGTAGCAAGCTACATTATCAAGAGTATCAAAGATTATTGTTCCAAGCATTAGTCTAGAGTAGGAAATCCTTTGCAAAGCTATATTCAAGAACTCAGTTAAGTCAATCACGTCTCAATTTTTAACTCCATCCAGCAGTTAAGCCAAAGTGGAACTAATTGTGGTTGCTAATACTAGAAGGCAAAAATAAGAATACTTCTTGTGTCAGGAACTGCCTGTCATCCATCATCAACTCTTTCTGGCTGCTCTTCAAGTGCACATAAGTCTTTACTGTTGTGAATCTCTACTGTTGTGAATAATATGCTTTCCTACGTTTGTCCCATGACCAACTTTCCCTTGCATCCATTATGCCACACAGCTATTGACTTTACATATAGGTGGGTGACTTGCTTGTATGGCTAGTCAGATTCTGGCCATGCCACCTTTTTGTTTACAGTGCCTGAGCTGTCTGGCTCTTTTGGCATTTGTTTCATTAGTCCAGATTAATTCTGCTTTTTATTTCAAGTTTATAAGCCTTGCAAAAGGCATTTGACAAATACATGCAATACAGAGATAATACCAATAGGCACTTATGGAGGAGAGAGAGGAAGAAAGGTCAGAAAAAACACCTAAATACTACCTTGGACACTCATCTGCAAGCTCTTTAAGCCAACTGTATGGAGGACAAAAGACTGTGCTGGCCATATAGGATTAGCACTACAGAAGAACTGTTTACAGTGAAGAGTGAATGTCACAACATGCGATCAGTGGTGACACTACAGCATAAGAAGAGGCCCCAGTAGGCTTTGTTTCATAGTTATGAAAACAGTGCACAAAGCAAACCTGGTCATATCATTCACCTGAGCTTTTCCTAATACCGCACATTTCCTCTGTTTCCAATTTCACCTTCATAACCAACTTTTTAATCTCCCCCAACACATGGAAACAGAAACTAGGATCAAGGGGGGAACGCTGCCAAAGATTAGAGGATTGGGGATTTACAACTGTTATCTAAAGGAAAACTACTGTAGGAGCCAATTGCTTTAGTCAGAAGTCTTTGTTATTGTAGAGAAGCCTTAATATATATGTTTTTGCTTTCTAAATCGAAAAGTGGAAGTCTAGTATTTTATGAGTCAATCAGAAGAAAAACTAAAAATAAATGCAATTCAAATCCTAGTCACCCAATCTGGAAATTTGTTAAACTAAGGTCTGGAAAGCACTAACTTGGTAACAGATGTAGTGAATTATAAACATGAACTTGTCACAGATCACTTTAAAAAAGTAGGCAGGCATCCTATTTTAAAATACATTTTTTGTTTTCATTATTGTTAATCCACCTTTCCTCTTACAGCTATTCAATACGAAGCATGACTGAAAAGTGGTACTATAGTTCAGCAGCCTGTAGGAAGCAAAAAACAAAGGGGGAGGCGGGGAGGGAAGTATTTCAAAAATTATAGAACAATGTTCCAAAAAGAAAATCGGATTTAAAAAGATATTTCTATTAAGCAGTCAAGTGGCCTGTTGTGAATTTCCATGGCTATCTGTAGCACTGAGGTTTCTGTGTCACTGCATACAGAAAAGGCTGACACGGAATGGTGCTGACTTACCCCATTCCTAACCACAACACAGTAGATAAAGTCTGAAGTCACAAATCAGCTGAAAGCTCTACCAAGGCTATTAAAACGCACTGGAAAAGTTGGAAAGAAGAAACTCAAATGGGGCCAGGTTAGAGGTTTCAAAGGGATGAGTGACTGATCTTGTTTTATGTTATGCCAAACAATGCTAATAGTTTAAACTCTAGCTCTGTCAAGTAAGAAATAGATATGTTATTGTCTGTGAATTATTAAAATTGACTTCACCTACTCACCGTTAGCCTTTTCTGGCTGAAAGAAAAAAATTAAAGAAAAGAAATCTTGCAAGGGAAGCACGCACTCTTAATCTATTACTAATGTCTTCTTGAATCCTGTTAATATTTTTCATATTGTCTGTTTCAGTGAGCTCAGACACTGTATGTGACGAATGAGCAAAAATTCCAGCTGATCCTAGGCATAAGGCTCTTTAATGTTTAAGTCTCTCCCGCCTCACAGATAATTACTGTCTCCCCTTTCACCCATCCAGCTGGGACATCAGACAATTTGGGGAGCATCCAAGATGGGCATAAGGATCTATTTCCTGGTTCATGACAAGTACAGTAGATGTTTATGCCATACAGATCATTTTCCTGGGTTTTATTCAATAACAAAAACTTTAAAAAATTGTCTAGATCTACAAGGCTCTATTTCCCCTGCAACTCAAACACACAAGCTCCCCTTAAACATTAGGGAAGTATTAAGGATGCTAAAAATCAATTAGCAATGTAAAATGCTTGAAGTTTTGATAACCACTGCTAAAGTTTTTTAGTGTCAGGTGGATCCAGGTAATAGTGGAATACACAGATGAGATAGGGAAGGTGATTAAACACTAATCATGATCACCATAGGGTAGCAACGTTAGTGAAGGTCTGACCTCTTCATGCCTCCATCATAAAGTTGTCAGTTTACAAACAATGACTCTAAAGGCTATACAGTGGAAAGGCAAAGGTTTATTTTTAAAAAGACTACTTCCAAACTTCAACCTCCTTTTAACCATTTGCTCCTTCGAGAGAAATTGTAAGTGGGGAAAGAATAGAGATATGAGTCTGAACAAAAGCCTCTTGTGGATTTTTGGATGGGAGACAGAGGACATAAAAATGCTGCATCTTAAGGATCCATCTACAAGGTAACCTGACTACTCCCAAAAAGATAACCCACCAAAACCCCTGAAAATCTAATGTTGCTCTCTCTCTCTCTCTCTTTTTTTTTTTTATTGGTAAAATACTTCTCCAGGTTTTTTCCTCCAGTAGAAATTTAAAACTTTCCACATTTTCCAAAGGAATAAACTTCAAATAACCAAAGAATTAAAATAAAATAAAATAATAAAAAAAGTAAAATACTACTGTAATGTTTGGACAGTGAAACACTTGAAAAACATAAAATGTAGACTTTTGGAGTGGAACCTCCAGGCCCTCACACTTCCTAAGAACTGGATGCTGCTTTATGCATTTCCCCTCAGCTGTGTCCATATGGTCCTTTCACACAGCCCTGGGGTGTCCCTCACAGGGACAACTGCATTCAATCTGATGACATCTTCAGCAGCGAGAAAGTAACACTGACATGTACTTTGCAGGAAGTGGCATAGGAATTTGAGAATTGCTAGCTTCACCCTTCAAGCATGGAAAATATTAAGTCCGATGGCATACCCAGGCTATGCCCCAGCCAGACGTCACCGACCGGAAGACTTAAATGCTGAAAAGGCTGATTATCAAGGCATTTGCTGACCCAAAAAACACCAAAATCATCTCATGACATTTCAGAAGTAACACACTAACATGGCTGTCATTTTCCTGTGCACCCACTGACCCATAAAACTAAATACAAACAGCAGAAGGCAGGCTAGCTCTTACAAAGGCTGGAGTAATTAGATACAGAAGTCTAGCCCTTGATTCCAGATTTGCTGAAGGAAACCTCACCTCCGTCTCATATCCTCCATATTCAAAAGTAATTTTTCTTTTCTTATAAACCATGTCACATATGGTTCTGGGCTGCCATTCTGAAACCACTGCAAGAGTTGAGTTGGCACAGCAGATGTAAAAGGTAAGGTTATAATAGGGTGGAAAACAGAGTCAAAGTGTGAACATTTTTATTAACATATTGCTTGACTTATATTTTTAAAATCCCCTTATAAAATAAAAGTAATAGCTTCTAAAAAGGAGGCAGATCCTCAGGCATGCTCCGACTTTTAAAAGAGAATAAGCAACTAGGTCTGTAAGTGACCTCAACCACCTCTGACATTAAGGTCTTCAGAAATTCCAGCTCTGCCTCTGTCCTGGTGGGAACGGCTTTGTGCTGAGCGCTCTGTCAGCACTCTAGTCTCATTCGAGGTGCTGGGCACTTGAAAATCTGATCTGAACCATAATTCAGCTCTATTGAATGTCTAATCTCATATAGGGAAATGGGAAAAGGCTGACGGTAGTGGAGACCGCTGGCAGGAGGGAATACTCAGCAGTTGTCGCAAAGGCATCTTTGATGCCGCCTGAGCCTGGGCTTCTGTCACCGCTTTTGCACGTTCCAGGCTTTTTCCTGCCCCCAGTCACTTCCCTTAAGAAGCTTTGCATTTCCCACCACAGCTGCTGCAGCACAGGGAGTGTTTGTATGGGACAGGCATGGGGCAGGCAGTGATAAGAAAACAAGGGATGGTCCAAATGAGGGTGAGATAACAGGCAGAGATAACAAGGGGGAGGAGGAAGCCAAATGGCAGGCCGAGGGAAGGGGGAGGCCAGGGCATAAGAGGTGAGATAAAGAGAGACTTTCCATGCATGAATAAACATGAATAAAAAGAGAGGTGGAGGGAAGACCACCCCCCCCCCCCAACACCAGGAAGGTGAAGAAGAATTATGAACGGGAAGCATCACTGCAGGAGCAGTTGGTTAAAAATAAAAACCATAGGAACTTGGTTTAATCCCTTCTTGCCTGCACAGGCATGCTAGGAGAATCTGGGCTAAAGAAGCTGTCTCGAGGTATTTCAGCATCTCCTCTCCTGAGTACTATGTTATGTACAATGCAGCAGGTGGACAGGAATAATCAGTTGGCACCTCCTGAGTTCCCACGCACATTTAGGCTGACCATCTCAGTTCTCACCAGAAGTGAATTGCGTTGCTTCACATACAAAGATCCAGCAGAGCACATAAGCACACTCTTAGCGCCGAATATGGAAACTGATACTATCAAATATTCATGCCCTTGAAGTGAAGCACTTGCTTGAACGCTTGGGTAAATCAGGGCCTAATTAAGGAGCTAAATAGCCTTCTATTCTCATTCACTTCTCCTTCAGTCCTAATCCTCCCTTCACCTAAGTTTAATTTAAAAATCTATTTTCAGGAGTTGAGCCTGGATCTATCACATCCAAGATTGCCACTAATTGCGATGCATCAGCATCATTTAGAAAAATGAGCAACAAAATAAAAACAACAAGCCTAGATGCCCTGCCTGGATGACAGCTTTATCTATAAACTAGCTTTTCAGTCGACTTGCAATCTCTTTACCTACCCAGAGTGGAAAATTTCTCTGTCCAAAGTCAGTCACAGATCTCTTCAGCTAGTCTGAACGTTTCTGCATAAAAGCTACGGATCTTGTAAGTAAACATATGGTGCAACAGTCAGGGTACAAAGCCAGTTCGACTTAGATCCAAGGAGGTAAGGAAACCCTTTTCCTTTGGCAAGTCTTGTCAGATAGCTGTGGTATTAGGGGATCAGAGAGCAGACTTAGAGAGACAGGCTGATGTTCTCAGGAAGATCAATGAAGATGTGAAGGTCACAGATGACACATGGCTGATTTCAAAACCTCAGGAATGACAGCAGGGAAAGAGGTGGTGAAAGAGGAGGAGGAACAGAGCCAGCTGTGGAAGTTGCCGGAGTTTTGTCAGAGGCACAGCAGAGGAGAAGCAAGTTGATGCAAAGAGAACTGAGAGAGTATCTGTAAAGCACAGCGTATGAGGACTGCAAACAGTGCTGTCCAGAGGGACTGCATTACTGCATGCGGCGGTCAAATACTGATGTAATGAGCTAGTTATGAAGCAAAAAGTCAGAAATGTGCGTGGGAGTGTTGGAGGGGTACATATTAGGTAGCTGCTCCCACAAAAAAGGAGGCAAACTAGGACTCCTGCTAATTTTTATGTGTTAAGAGGATTAAACAAGACAGTGAGCAAGACTGGACATGAGCTGCTGAAGACACTCAGCTTTGATGATATCTTGAGAGGAAAACCTGGAAGCAAAAATGGTCTTCCTATCCTTTCCTTGAGAAAGTAGAAACTTTGAAGGAAGAACTAAGACAAAGAAAGTCTGGACGAGAAAAGAAAGTAAAATGCTACCGGTGGAGGAACACTTGGGTTCACTAGAAATGTTGGCTTGTGCACGAAACATAATGTCATTAAGCTCTCTTCCAAACTCTGCCACTGCCTCAAGATCTCACATAAGTAGCATAGTCTTTCTGCTCTGTGATAAATTTATTTCAGAAACAGAAAGGCAGTGATACTATTTTTTCACCTATTTCACATGCTCTTTGAGAAACATAAAAATATGTAAAGCACTTAGTGCCTTATAGAAGTTGCTATACAAATTACTATTAATCATTATTTTATTCAGCTAAATTTGACATGTATGTTCTCAGCAATGCCTCCGAAACACTTGATATGTTAAGGCCTGTAACAAAAACAAAAAGTCTACTGCAGATTTTATTAGCAAGAGAGACAAATAAACGGAAGAGGTGGCAAAAGAATGCAGAGATAACGCTGAGTCTGAAGTAAGCAACGATATAAATATTTTGGCTGACACAGCAGCAAAGTCTGCTTGGAGGAGAATTAAGGACAATAGAGGTAATCATTTACCAAGGCAGTAGTTTTCAGATGTTGACATACATTTTCAGAACAAGAAAAAAAAAACAAAAACAAAAAAACAGGTAAGAGAAGTCTGTAAGAATTATGACAACTTATTTACCTGGCTATTAGTGAAGAAAACAGACAGGAAAATTATCTGAAGGCTATTGTTCCTTGAATGCTGCCATTCTATTTTCACGAGTGTTAATACAGGCCACATATTGACACTGATGAGCAAAAAGATCCTTGAAGAAGGGAAGCACATGTTTCCTTGTACAGACATCTGAGCAGTTTACAGTCACAGGCTGCTCTGAACTTAAGAGTAGGAAATGAAGCTTGTATGAAAAATAAAGTGGAAGTTTGTGGCATTTAGAGTTTTGTGATCATGATTTCATTAGATCTTAAACGCTCTTTAGGGCAGGAACACTTAGAGGAGTTCACAAACGGTTCTGACTTTAAGAAAGCTGACTTTGGGAGAATGGGATATGCCCCAAGGAATTTGTACTGGAATCTTATGAAAGATGGGAAACAAAGCTGAAATTTTAAAAAACATTTGAAGAGACTGAAATTTAAAGCTGTCCTGGTTAATTCTAAAGAGGAAAAAGGGCAACTGAGGCCAAATGCACTTAAGCAGAGATGTAAAGTTCACTGTATGCAAGATGTAGAAGTCTTAGAAAAAAAATGGTATGTATCTATAGATATTTAGCTACAACAAATAATTCTTTGAAAAATAAACAACCTCCTAAGGAGGA
Source organism: Struthio camelus (assembly GCF_040807025.1). NCBI lineage: Eukaryota > Metazoa > Chordata > Aves > Struthioniformes > Struthionidae > Struthio > Struthio camelus. The sequence continues at coordinate 105,460,130 of NC_090943.1, forward strand.
GTATGAAACTTACTAGAAGTTAGGAAGAGCAGTTTGAAAGAAATAATTGCAAAAGGACAAAGTATCCGTGGACACTGTGCTGTCACGAAGGTTTCTGCTAACCAGTATATGGGGTTTCGTTTATATCCTTGCTAGAAAGGACTGGGAGAAAAACGCTTAACTGCTTAAAGCATATAACAAAGGGAAGAGGTTAACATACTTTTTTTTCTTTGAAGAATAATAAGAGGCTAGGCAACTGCTTAAATATTAGTATGACATTTTCTCACTGTGACAGAGGTTCTAGGGCCTGCTTAAAAGAAGGAAATTTGCACTGCTCTATGTTCATCCTCGTAGATACATCCATGCCAGCCCATAACATATATGATGCACTAAGGCAACGCACTAAGGCAACCTACGGTTCCTACTCTAAGCAAGCTGTAGAACACCCACAGAAACAGGTGGGAGAGACGGGGAAGAATTCCCTGTAACAAACACTGAACATTAGAGTCAGGGAAAAAAAAAACCTATATAGTTCAAAGATTTCTTTTTTTTCCTTTAAAAAATAATATAGAATTTATTAAGCTCCTTACATACATCTCTCTCGTTAAGTTCTCTGATGACAGATCAGATCAGTGAGACTTGCAGTTAACCTTCATTGTTGCAGGAAAGAGCAGTGAAATGAAGCAAGCACCTACAGAACTGTGAGCTTAATATCTGCTGTGCAAAAATACTATAAGCAATTTTACTGAAACACCTCAAGAGGCATAATTTGGTTAAAACTAATGCCTGTATTATTCTTGGAGGGAAATTTCTGCTTGATCATCTCATTTGATTTCTTCAGCTATCATTGCCATGCTGTTCATTTTGGAATCATTCTTTTTTTCTAATATATGTAGAAGAGATGGAGGAGAGGAAAGCAAATTAATTATCTTGCTGAAAGATAAGAAAATTTAAGACAGGCCAAAACTTTCTAACAAACACTCCACTTCAGGGGTTGAGAGACCTGATTCTTACTACATCCTGTGCTGCAGGGTGGTTTGTTTCCAACTGAATGAAATGTCTCATTTAATTTAGTTTCAAAATTGTAATTTAATTTTAAAATTAATCTTAATATTATTTTTGTGAAATCCAAGTGGATTGTTTAAACGCAGGTATGGACTAAGTTACCTGCCTGCAATTTGAAAAATCTGATTGTAGCAAAAATAGAAAAGGCTAGTGAGACTATATTTGGAAGGATCTACATTTTACAGTGACTAAGCCGTCGTGAAACTTATCTTTACATGTCCAGAGCAACAAATGGATGGAAATTATGCCCTTACTTGACGCGTGCTAAAAATGTCTGCAAAAGGTGTGAAAGGATCTTTCATACTGTATCAAGTTCAGTATAAAAAGCAAGTTTGTGATGAAGCTCCTTTGAAAAGTGCTGATTTTAAGAAAAGCAAAAGTAATCCTCTTTCTCCAGTCCTTGCAGCCATTCAATTACAGTCTCCAAATACAGTTTAAAAAAGGGTCAGAAAGGATAGTGACAGGAATATGATGCAAGCCAAAAGAAATGATATCAATAAAGGTTGCAGTTAGCAAGATTCAAGGAGGGAGAGACAGGCATTAGAAGCATTAGCAGGAATAATTCCCAAGGCCAGTAAATATCAGGGGGCCCCAAAGCAGTCAAAAGCAGAGTGAAGAGATTTAGAGTCAAGGCATTCAAAGGGTCTCCTTAGTTTGACCAGAAGACAGTCTCACATTTCAAGGTTTCTTCTTCAGTACAGCTAAGCTTTTCAATGGGAGGCCTTGACCCTAGGGATCACTAGCTGAAGGAAACAAATGTGTTTTCAAATGAATCTATTGGCACTGTCTGAACTGATTGCATACAAGATTAAATGATATTTATTTTCACTCTCCAGAATATCGAGTTAAATTTTAGAGAGACAGGCAGACAGAAATGTTTCCAAATAAGACATGAGAATCTGAGCACTGGATTTGCTATGCCATCTAGGATTCATCTGCAGAATTCCTGTTAAATGATGTGGCTAAGCCTCCTTCAAAAATGTCAACCTGAGGCTTTTTTGCCTTCAGTGATCTTGTTGAGGGTGGAGAGGGGACACGTGCAATTACTCCATTTCAGTACTCTCATTACATTTCCATGTTTTTTGGCAATGGATTAGATTTTGGTTCAGCATTTTTGAATTCCATAGATGTGATTCCCTGACTGAAAGAGATAGAAGTTTATTTTCCTTTGATAAGGAATAGAAGTAAATTCCTAATTCAAAAATACGAAAGTCATTCTGAGATGCCCTAGAAAGGGATTTAGTTCCAGCAGGTGGATGCTAAGCTGATTGCAAACCCTAGAATCATGCCATCCCCTTTTTATCCATACAGATGTAACAGACTCAAGACCTATTCAATTCGAAATCTTATTGGCTTTGAGAAGTCCTGCATACATGAGAATTTAGCTCAGATCTTTGTTTGCATCAAGCAGGGGAAATGAAAGTTGAAATCAGATTGAGTGTCTTTACTAATTCCCACTGGGGAAAAATCTCAAAAGAAATCTCAATTCAGTGTCAGGCTGACAGCACTATGCAAGAAATACAGTCAGTATAAAAATATAAATAACTGTCCAAAAAACAGTGCAGTGCTGTCAGTCAAGAGCAATTCAGAAGACATAATGGGGATTTGATAGTTGGTGTTCCTGTTCCTCATGCCACATATGAATATTCTTGCCTATACCACATGGACATACATGTCTTGCTGTTTCTGAATATGTGGGTATGACAGTGTGTAGCGTCAATTCAGAAAGTTAAATAAAACACTGTAAATTAGGACAGGTGAAACCAGCTTAGAATGAAACCATGTAAAGATAGACCAGTGTTTGCCCTTTCATAGACTGAGGAAAAATACCACCTCTTCTGTATCTTCCAACAAGTTAATGGCAACATCTAATACGTTCTGCCACGTCACTGTTGATATAGGAGTTTGCTAACAGTTCATCTGAATGTTCGTTAAGACAAAGGCACCTCAAAACCCAGTCTGTGCTTCTGCCTCTGACTTACTAGAGCAGCTTCACAGCCTTCTCGGGTTCCACAATAACAGAGCAGGGAGCTTGTTAAAGGCAAGAAAAGATGGGGTCAGGGGAAGAGAGAGATAGAGCCCAAGGAAAGAATAGGTGGCCTACAACAGACCAGACAATTTCAGATAAACACCAAATCTCTACTGAGTCTATATACAACCCTATTTATTAACTTTTTATGGGAGTGTGTGTGTGTATGTGTGTGTGAACCTTGTAGACACTCACCTGAAAAAGTGTATCCAGTTCCAGCTACGGAGAAGTTGACTACCAGAGGATGCAACATAGCTACGACATTTAAACTATTTTTAGACGGGGGCAAAGGTAATGTTTGCAAAAACATGAAAGTGTTCTTGTTTTTCTGATGCAGTTGGAGAAGGTGGGAGGGAGTTTTGCTCAAGAGAGGATTTGTGGTAAATCAGTAAGGCTGGATTTTCATATCTCTGTGCCCTTTTCAAGGCACGTTCCACTCCATATTTTGATACCTCCCTGTACTCACATACTGACCAATTAGCAATTGCTTGAGTGTTCCTGAAAAACCTACGCTTATGCACTGTCCCAAAAGGGACAAGCATATAGTGAGCTGAATTTAAAATCCAGAAACTGTGTTCCAAAAAGGGGACCAGTAAGGACAGAGGGAAGGTGATGGCCAAAACTACTTCAGCAGAAAACGAGCACACGAATGAAGTGGAGGGCTTCAGAACAGCTATGTACTACCAGTGAATTTTGAAGAGTAAATAGGTACTTGTGAGTAAGAAGTATGACAAAGCAGGAAAATGGGTCTCATAAAGCACAGACTTGTTGGGTCAAGTGTCCTTTTCCTGTTTGGCAAGTCCTTTTGTCTCTGTGTCCTCCTTATCATTCTGACACCTTACCAAAGCACAGAATGACAGACAGCCCTTAATGACTTCCTAGTGTTTGATTTTGATACTCAGGCCCAGCCCTCTTAAATAATTGCATAACATGAAAGCCTCTATTCCCCTCTGAATGTCCTCTTTAGAACTGATGCTCAATTTATACACACGCAGCTCCCCACTCCCACCCTGCAGTCTATGTCAAGACAAATGTGCTCTTGTCACACCTTGCTTGTAGCAGGAAGTTGAAGGCAGCACTTCTGAATGCCCAGACTGACAGCTGATGCTGTGTCAGCAGCCAGCGGGCGCTGGTATCACCCTCGCCAGGAGACGAGAACATCCTCTCTTGGGCACACCCGCCCTCAGCTAGCACAATTAGGACTATTGTTCTCTGGGTTCAGAAGCCAGGCTCTATCCTGTACCCACTCTGTGTGTTGCCACTATCCTGCCTAAGTTGTAGGTAGGATTTTTTTCTCTTCTAACCAGCTCAGTCAATCTGAGCATTAGTGGCCTGGTTTGACTGGCAGTTTGTGCTAGTTCAATACCTCCGACAGGCTTCACTGGCAGTCGAGATTCCTCGTGTGAATGAGCATTTACTAAGTGGGACCCTGAAAAACAACTGACAAAACAGCACACAAGCACACTCCTGACCTTTTAAAAGGGGTATTTTGTGATACCAAGAGTTACAAAGATCTAAGCTGAGCAGGGGATGCTCACTGGGTGGAGTCGGAACACTTTCACTCAGACATGGAAGGAGTTATTTTAAAAAGTAAGTATATTACAGTGCACACCTTCCTTCGCTTCCCTTCTCACAGTTGGAGCAGAAACGATCACACATTAATTTGATACCAAAAGGAACAACAAGCTGACCTGAATTCTGTTTCGTTTCCCCTGGGATGATGTTTCACATCCCTTACCCACCCAAAGACAGTGACCAAAGCAGAAAAATCGTCTCAGTGACAGAGCAAATCTGTTTCTCCTGATATGTTGCTGATAAGGGTGTTTTCGGGTAGCTGATTGCAAGGGGGCCAACAAGCAGGCTAATTTAGAGTTCTAAAAGCTGGCAACAGGAGAGCCATTAAGCCATTTTCACAGACTGCTGGCCAAATGCAGCAATTTATTGGCTGAGTGATTGGATTATTCCTTTGCAAAGCTAAGAGAGGGCATTTTCTTACCACTTCAGTTGGCCTGTAGTATTTGTGATTGACTGTCACATGAATCTTGCCAGTCTCCTTGCACCGTCCTACTTCACTTTCATTCTTCCCTTCCCACCTGTAAAGAAGATAAACATTTAATCAACCCATAATTACTTTAGTGCTCTGATCTTACCAACATTTGGCCTGCTTTCATTTACTTGAGGCTGGTGTCAATTCTCCCTGCAGGACAGTATAAACTCATTAGCTATAGGAACAAAGGCAGAGTTTAGACTTGAATGGAGCAACAATGGCTTTTGAAGTCTCTTTGTTTTGGTTTTTGATTCAGTGGAAGGTCTAGAACATAGGACTTCCAAATTAAACACATAATGCTAGGGGAAAATAGAACCTCCTGATTTCAGAATGTTTCATGTATCTTCAAATAAATAGGAAAATGAGGTTTTTCATTTGTGGATTGGTTCAAAGTTGTTTAAAATTGTTCTTAAAAATACTTTTAATTCTTGTATTTTGGCCAGTACTTTCAGGAACTCTTTAATCTGTTAATTTTATGGAAGTGAAGCTCTGTTTGAATAGCATTAAGCTGCATAATCTAATTTGTGCTTAACTAGAGAAAACAAAACAAAAACAGTTCTGGAGTTTTTAGCCCTAGCTCAACATAGCATTTCACATACATGTACCGTAAATGATACGTACTACCTGTGAACTTAAAGTCAGCTACTTTGCCTAAATTGGTTACATATGTGTTGAACAGTTTGCAATTTGCTGTAATTTGTGTGATCTGATTGTACCATGAACTATTTTGTTAGCAACTGTCCTGGTCTAAAATTTTGGGTCGAAACAAAACAGAAACGGCTTCATAGGTCACTGTCTCCAGCTTTAAAATGGTCAGATGTCAGCGTTGAGGACAATAACCCTTCTCAAAACAAATGTTTCAGCAGATATAAAAAATCTAATTCATTAAATATATAAAATCCAGAGTTATGATTGAAACTCTACTCCCTTCTTACTTTTTGCCTCTAAGTTTACCAAGAAGCTCTGAAATAGCTTGGCACAAAAGTGTAGTGATGAAATTCTCTGCTTTTTTAAGTTTAAGTAAAATCTATCTATTTTAAATCAGCGCTGTGATTTAGACTAGTTTGCTTCAGTCATCAGCAATAAAAGAAAAGTGCCCTTTGCTTCCCACTTACTAATCGTACTGGCATATTTTCAGTGTTGCCTGTTCTAGGGATTTTGTCACGTATTTGATTTTTTTCTTCCTTCCCCCCCCCCCCCCCCCAAGCTCCTAGAAGAATTTAATTCTGTGACAATCTCAGCCTTCATTTTTGAGTTTCTAGCCCTGAGGGCTACAGAGGAAAGTCTGAAAATGTGACCTCTGTGTCCCCCTGAAGGTTAAAACACTGAAAGGCAGAAGGAAATACCAAATACACATTACCACTAGTTTTCAAATGCCATGATTTTTTAAGCAAAACTCATGAGTTTTGGTGACTAGCAAAGTCTGTACGATGCTTGATACTGCGAACATTTTACATTGAAATAATTTCCAGCAGGTAATAGCTACATGGAAGTCAGCTGTAAATAAGGAATGCCATGATGCTAAAGATGATTAATATATTAACTTTTCTTTCTTCTTTGCAGTTTTTCTGTGTGAAGCCTCCACTGTAAAGTTTTCTCTCAGAAGCCAAAACTAACATTAGTCCCTCCCTTTAAAGGGCAGAGGGTAAAAATGTGCAGGACTCAAATGAGCTTAATAGAAAACTAACCGTCACCAGTAAAACAACAGGAAGTGCTTAGATCAGGAGACGTCAGTTGTTGCTGGAGGTCACTGAGCAGAGAACCCCATTTAACACCCAACAGTCTCCAGAAAGCTTGACAGAGCCAGTAAAGACTCACTTAATGTCGCTATCAAAGTTATATAACAATAGAAATAACTTAAGAAAACTCCACCCATTTTGTTCAGCCCAGTAATGTGAAAAGTTCACAAGAAAAAAAGTACTTCTCATTGTGAACAAAGTGGGAGACGCACTTGATAGCAGCACTTTTAATTACTCCTGCCACCTCTGCACTCACAGCTGGGGACACCATACTGCTGATAAAAGGGACTGCATTGGGGCCAACCAGGCACCAGGAACTAGACATCCATTTATCTAACCAACTCCTCCTTCCTTTGTCTTTTAACCACAAGGAAAAAAGGAAGAAGAAAAACAAAGAAACGTATTTACAAGCAACTTTCAGTCAGAATTGTTAATTGGAAAATGTGATGCCAAATTATCCTGAAGCATTAGCATGGTGGAAGAGACATTGGGAGTCCTCACAGTGTTGTGGTTTCAGATAGCTCCACCCAGGAGGGCTACTCAGCTTTCTGCTCCTTACGGCTGATGCCCAAATAGGCAAGAAAATAACCTAATGTAACTTGGAGGGAAAAAGCCTGAACCTCTGCTAAAATAACTCTGGCTAATCAGGGCTGGGCTAAATTCAAACAGGATGAGCAGTGAATCCTGCCCCTCACATACTGCTAGTGTCAGATCCTAGGGTTTTCAAGCACAGGACACCTGCTGCAGTGACGGGTTTGCTCTCAACACTGATGGCATTGGCCACACTGCAGAAGGCTCTGCACTCAGAGATCTAAAGATGCACAAGACGGGGCTGTCTACTACTGAGAAACCAGGCTTGATGCCCTCTGCATCCATGCTGTCTCACAGGGTACCTTGGTATTGGAGATAGGAGCTTTGTGAATACCTAAGGCAATAGTGTGATGGATACCACAACCACCACCAACCTCAGAAGCTTTCATAAAACTAACAAGTTGATCACATTTCAAAAGCATGTGTTGCTGTTTAATTGTTTAAAAGATTCTTCACTTCACAAACTTTTATAGTTTGCGTTTCCAGAGGAACGGGCTGCCTTTAATTTATAAGGCTAATTTCATGTCTGCAAGGACCCTGCAAGTCGCACTGATTATCAGCCACAGTGAACACTCCTTTTCCTCTTTGACTCTGAAACTTCCAATTCTCTTGCCTTTCCTATAGCCGTTCTCTAAGATGGTAAGCTTCAAGCTATAACAACATCCACAAGTATAGAGGATTTTCTGATGGTGAGGAGCTGGGGCACCCAGTAGGGTGTGAGGTGGGCAGGGAATGGCACAGGGGAGCTGGGCAGCTCATGGGTGGGGGGGAACAAATGATCCAAATGGCTTTAACTGAGTAGCAAACAAGGCAAAGCGCATATATTTTTGAAGTCACTAAGAAATCAACTAAAAATAAAACCTTTCACAAAAGCACAGATAAACTGAACAAGCATATTCATTTTGTCTCCTCACTTCATCTTTACCTGGAGGCAGAACTGATGCCGTTTTACAAAATATTAAAAAAACCACCAGCAGCTAAAGCCCCCAACCTCCTCATGGGAAATAAAACTATCATATACACCTTTCAAATCAAATACATGCCAATGGAAAAACTTTTCACATTCGAAAACCAACAATAATTTACTTTAAAATTTTAGGAAAATTTTTCTTATCTTTAATAGCTGATAGAAGACATCATTTGTGTGGGCTTTTCTGATTTGTGGCTTAACTAATTGTCATTTACATATACAATTAGCCAAAGCACTGCATTTGTTCTGATGCTTTATAAACAGCAAAACTGATGCCGTACAAGAGATCATTGACGTCTGCTGCAAGCAATCTCTCACAGGGAAATTTTAAATATGACTCTTCATATGTTCCTTGGCTACCAACTCAAACTCTGATTCAACAAAGCATCCAAGGACGTAGGTGTTGTTTAACTGCTGTCCTGTGCTTAAACCTAAGGTATAAGTACGCTACCATGCTACCATGCAGAGTCAGGTCTTCAGTGTTCATTCACTGAAGGAATGTGATTAAATCATTTAAGGTTGTTGGCATTAAACTCCCAGCATTGCAAAGCACAGGTTTCAAAAATCTAAATTGTGACTCCCCATGTTAAAAGAAAGATTCCGTACTAGGTCCCCCTCTTTTTCTAGTTTCTTTTTTTTCCATCCATTGGGAACCTTTTCAAGCTCTTCTCTCTGCCTTATTTTAAACTGTGAGAGTTGGTGATAATGTTTCCTTTTAAGAGGGTTTTGTTCAGAAGAATACATTTTGCCAAAGAATAATAATGCTTCTGTGAAGATGAAAATATTCTGAACGAAAATTTTCAGTTTCAAATAAGTTTCATTACTGTCAACTCAAAAAAATTAATAATATCTAAAAAGATGCTTTGACATTTTCAGAATGAAAAGATTTTTTTTTCTGAATGGCTTTTACAATTCTTTTAAAGTCTTGTTTTTAAAGGATGTTAAAAAAGAAACAAAACATTCTAACTGACTTGAAATAAAATATTTTTTCAAATGCATTTGTGAGAATTTTTTCATGCCATCTTGGGAAAAAACTGTGGAATTTCCCACAAAACATCACATGTAGTTCTCACTCAGCCTTCCTATAGAGGAAACTCTCACACCTCTTACAATGTATGGAATCAGATAATTAAATTGTTACAGCCTTCAAACCTTACTGTGAGTTCTGAAACTGCTATTAGGTCTGCCAACAGATTAAAAACTCATATCAACAAGAAAGTAAAACAGTCTGTTCAGCTTGAAGAGTTAATCCTCTAGCTGAGGTGGGTTAAATGCCTCCCCAAAGGTGTACTCTACAGTGAGAACAAGAATAAAAGCGGTGCAGTCCTAAGTGAGCACTGCTGCTTGTGTGGGTTCACCCAAGGAAGCTTCTCCACTGATGCAGCTGGGTTCTTTCCAACTATCACTCTTTAAAATGTCTCTAATTTATGTATGAGGTTCTGTTCCCTTCCTCGTGATCTGCAAGCTTGTGATTTTCCCGCACTGTTAAGCACCACAGACAGTCCCTGGCCAGGCAGCAGTTTCCTGTGGGCAGCAGCCAGACCTGAAACCAGAGGCTGCTGGTGAAGACGCTGGATGGCTCTTCGTCTCCTTCCTCACACCACTATCATCAATGTCTCATTGGCTTTGTGTTTATAGCAATCCTTCACAACTCCTGTGTGTTTCTGTATCGTAACCTTCCATTTTAAAGTAGAAAGACAACATAAAGCAAAATAAAAGAACCCTTCTCTCTCAGTTCAATCTCAGCTCAACTTTCCATGTCACTGCAGAGGCAACTGCTCCAGTTCTGCCAGTAGCTCATCTCATTAGACCTCACAGTTGATCTGAAAACTTCTCCTTTTTAGGGTGATCTTTTTCAGACCAACTGGTATGTTAGTTACAGTAAAATTTGCACTGTAGAGACTGGAGTAAAATATTCATTTTTCCTGAATTAATTTTAATCCTAGAAGCAATGAATATTTCTGTAACAAACGTGCACGTATTTTTATATTAATAAAAAATACAATAAACCTTTCCACTGCTGGAACAGTTTTTTTTTCTTGTTTTATTTTTCCCCCATTTGCAGACAGCAGTCTTTGTAGCAGTCTGCAAAAGAACTCTGAATGCTGTAGTGGTTTCAGGCTATCTTTGCAATCCTGTTCTAATTTAATAAGATTAATGCCAGAAAATTAGTCAAGACAAGCGTTTGCCTGTTTCGTTTACCCTGCTGTAGTTCAAATTATAGGCGGGAAGTGTTTCCCCCAAGTATTACTTAATTAGTAGTAAGTAGAAGGGAAAGCAAAAGAAAAAAAAGTGTAATACTTACAGGGGGAAAATATTTGTAGCTCAGAGGCTTTCCTGTTAGTACAAAGGACTGAATTTGAATGATTCAGAGGATTATATATTTAATTTCAAATTTCTCCCTTGCAAATAAAAGGGTTAAATGAAAAAAATACAATATAGATAAACTCCTGTGTACACTTTACAGTCAATTTCAGAGAAAGAATACATCAGTCTTACTGCAGCTGTACGTGTCATTATTTACAAAAGCATATTAAAGTTTGTCTCTCATATTTTGGCTAGAAAATATACTCCCAACATGTGGTAATGACTGGCTATAACAGAGTAGTATGTTATTTTTTTGGAAAGACCATTTAGGTTTAGTTGTACAGTTAACGGCATGTGTTATGAAGACAAAAAACTGTTAAAAATTATACTTGTAGTTTGTTGTGAGGTAGCCAGAATTGCTTTTCTGCCTGTTCTCTACTGCAATATCAAGATGTGAAGGCTGAGATTTTGTTCCCTTTGCAATTTTCCCTGCCAAAGCACAAACTGGGGATGGTGAAGCACCGCTGCACCCTTGCCCTGCGTTCTCAGGTGTGCTACGAGCCCTTTCAGTTCCCTCCACATCCCCTTCTGGCCATCTCCTCTGCCCTTCCACTGATTTTGAATGGTGCACTGCACAGCAGTATGGGGAAGCTGTGCTGCCACTTACAGCAGCAGGAAGGGCACCTGGACATTTCCCAGATAAGCTTTTGGGACTGTGAAATTTCATAATACCTGGGGAAAAAAAAGCAACCAAGCTTTCAGGGAGAGAGAAAGAAAACAGCCTTCCTTGCAAGATCCCATTTAAAAATCATTGCATCAGAATGGATCACTAGGTGCCTCATAAATTTCCAAGCAGCAGATCAATGGGACTCACCAGCCGGGTCCCACAACACTAAAGGGGAGGATTTTACTGCCAGGCTACTCCCTGAAGAAGATATATTCAAACTGAAGGAGGTGGGAGTAGAAAGCCCTGGGGGTTTCAAAGAATGTGAGAGGTTACCAGCCATCCGGCCAAGAAGACAGCAAGGGTAGAGAGTGTGCGTGTGTGTGTGTGTGCGTGTGTGTGTGCGTGCGTGTGTGTGTGTGTGTGCGTGCGTGTGTGTGTGTGTATGCGTGCGTTTGTGTGTGTGTGTGCATGTGTCTTTGTGTCTGTTCTGGAAAAGCACAGGCTGGGCTGACATCTAGAAAAGTTATGGGGATTCTTAACACACCTTTCTCGATCCCCCCCAGAATTCTAAATCTCACGCACTTTGAAAGATGAGTGATGGCTCCAGGATGAGCAGAGGATCAGTTTTTATGCTAACCCCACCCACAGAGCAGGGAGAAGGAATTTGGCTGGATTATTTCTAAAATGATCAGAATTGCATTCCTCTCAAAATGATCAGCAACAAAATTGTCACTAGCACCTAAAATGTCACCTCAGTACCCATATGCACAGGTATTTACATATTACTCATGATTGGCTTAAGGATGTAGTTAATATATCATATACAGTGAAAAAATATTTCAAAAGAACCAAGGAGATTAGCAACCCAAACCCTGTTTCTAAAAGTGATTTAGACACTTAAGCTGCTAAAAATCCATGGCAGTGATATAGACTATTATATCTTTTTTGAAAATTACTTTGATTGATTAATTAGAAAGGTAAATATGCCTTTGTGCACATAAAATAGCTGCCCTATTTTATCAGTTGAAGTAATACTGTTAGAATTTCCCAGGAGTGAAACCTATAATTCAGTGACTTAATCTAAACAGGGAACGCAATAATCACCAACCTGAATGATGTGCAGTCCATTATATGAAACCATTCTGTCATATGTGACACAAAATCCTGTGTATTAGGACCAATTAAATCTAAAATAAGTCTTTAATATCTTCTATATAACAGAAGCTCTTCCTAAAAGTACTTTCACATGCTTTTGAGTAATCCTTGTTCTTTGCTTTTGGTTTTCTAGAGGGTTAATTTTGCTTTCTGGACAATACATGCTTATTTATCAGTCTTGGGAAATGGAGACTTCTTAGGCTAATAACAAAGAAAGAAGCTTAATTCTAAACTAGTGGATAAATTTACTGACATCAAATGAAACTATGAATGATGGGAACATCTGCACATCACAACATTTGTGTAGGTACTGACCTACACATGTCAATTTCTAATTTTAGGTAACCAAATTTAAAAAAAAAGTTGTTCACCAAATATTCATTTTTCCTTTTGAAAAGTAACACTGGGTGGGGCAAAAAAAGTTCTCAATATGAGAAGAATTCTCACTTGTATGGAACAAGCACCTCTACAACATGTAATTCTGTTTTGCCATCATTGTAACAGAGTCTTTATTCATTTCATCTCAGATTAATATAGCTCCCACTACCCCCTGCCCCTTTACCCTGTCAACTCTCACTGCTGTTAAGGCATACTGAGCAATGTGTGATCAAACAGGGACATCTCAGTGTCAAGAGATGCTAAAAATATGGAGGGAAACATATTCCCAGAATGGAGCTTTTGGGCTAGAAATTCTCTTTAAACAGTCTCTCCCTCCCTCTATCAGATTTTTTTTTCTGAATGTTGATGCCAAAAATTGAAACCAGACTAAAAACTCATTGAGGAGAAAATGTTATTACCTCCTCAGTCACCCACTGACTGTTCAAATAATATTGTATATATCTCTGCACTTCTGCATATTTATTGAATTTGTCAAGTTTTTGTTCCCAAGTAAAACTTATTGGTCTTGTCAAAAGTTCACCAGCTGCACAAGTGACTTTGATGGCCTGAGGAACAGCCCTGGCGCTAGCGTCATGGAAGAGCCTGTGGCTTTCCTCTCCCTTTTCCAGCTGAGATTGGTATGTTGATGCATGGGGCCCAGAGAAGATACAGAAGGAGGGAAATTGAAAAAATAATAAACAATAAAAATATAAATTACGGAAAGCGCTCACCAAGCCATCCTGGTTTTATTATATGGCCTTGAGAAGGAATTTTGTATTTTCAATCAAACTATGTGGAATATGCATTGTAAACATTCTGCACCCACTGGTCAACATTTTTATGGCTTGGTAGGACAAGAGCTAATAGGAATGTAGAGTGAGTTGCCACATAGTCCTTGTGGTGTGGATGATGGGCTGTCATGTGGAAAAGAACAGGAGTGGCAGGTGTCATCTCTTTGGGTAGCAAAGGATAGGAGGGAAACTGAGGGGATATCCTGGATTTGGGGACCAGTAAGACAGAGATTAGGGCATGAAACACCTTTTGCAGCAGGCTGATAAACAGCAGCCTAGTACTAATATTTTTGAAGCGGCTTCTGTCCCCCAAGACAGGGAGCGAATGAGAGAACAGAGAAGACTTGGAAGCAAAACCTAAGATCTACCCTCCTACTTTTTTTTTTTCTTATAGTGTGGAGAACAGCAGCGGACTTACCCCCTGCGGCAGTCATTTATGCCCAGAAGGCCACATGTTACAAAATTATAAAGCAAAGAGTAAAAAAAAAGGATGTAGAGAAACAATGCTCTGTAACACAGCAATCATTGCAGGTTATAAATGTTCAACCTGTGGCTATTATCTCATGTTCATACTTACACAATGGTTTTCCCAATGTGCCTAAATGACTTCTCCACAAATTCACGGACGCTATGGACCTCCCCAGTGGCTATGACAAAGTCTTCTGGCTCATCTGTTTGCAACATCAGCCACATAGCCTGTGGAAAGACAAACAAAGCCAGATTCAGTGCATATGTAAGTGGTCTCTTTGGTACATGATATTATATTACTGCATTTTTGATTTGGAGATAACTACACACACACCAAGCTAGGGAAATTAGCACTTTCCTAATGTGATGGCTATTAACCAGTTCAGTGCAACTCTGAAAAGAGTTAAATCATTTCTTATTATGGAAAACAATCCTATACTTGACTTTCATTTTTGTTTACAGCAGGGGTTTCTGTAGGACAGACTTTAAAATGTTTACTTTTGAACACAGGCTTGGTCTAGCACACAGGAGTATGGATTCACTTAAAACATTACGTGTATTGACAAAGTCAAGGGGAAGAGAACAAATTATTATAATCCTTCCATCCAAAGTGCTCTTGACTGTCATAGAAAAATCCCAAACACTTTGACACCATCAGAAAATAGGGTTTCTTTTGACGCTTACTTCTGTCATGTTTGTTTTGGCTAAATTGAGATATTAATTAAGAATAAGTAATAAAATATGTAACAA